>NC_138509.1:96624014-97224014 GCF_964252035.2 Podarcis erhardii | reverse complement strand
CACAGGAAATCTGCAAGGATGAGAGGCAGAGGAACCTTCTACAACCTGGGGGGGAACCTATTTAAGGAACAGTGCCAAGAAACCAGGGCAGCAGCACAGGTGAACTTCAGGTGATGTCTTCTCTTAAGGAGGCTGGATCACATGGGTGGAGAAGCAAAAGTACCCTTCGGAAAGGAGAAGGTGGGTGCCCCTGGCAAGACGTGAGCTGCGGGAAGCGCCTTTGGCATTGCTGGGCACCCTCTCAGAGCCAGCAGCCCACCCAAAGTCCCTAGTTAGTTGGTCTCCATCCTGCTGTGACAGACAGTGGACTCAGGACTCTTCCAGCCTGTCCCTATTTGAGGGTGGGATTCAGTCGCATTGCTGAAGATTTGAGGCCGTGCAATTAAAGCTAGTTCGGTGCTCCCCCAGCGCAGCAAACCTTCTTCCCCTCTGAAACTGGACATTTCAGCAAAATTGGGTTGCATAGTTGATCAGGAAGCCCCATTTCCTGGAAGATTGGACATTTTGTGATAAGGAAAGTAACAGATTATAAGAAGAGCCCGCTGGATCAGGCCAGAAACCTATCTAGTCCAGTATCCTGTTCTTGCTGTGGGATGCCTTCGAGAAAGATTTGAGCACAAGATCACTCTCCCCATCCGTGGTTTCCAGAAACTTGTATTCAGACGTACAGTGGTACCTCAGGTTAAGTACTTAATTGGTTCCAGAAGTCTGTACTTAACCTGAAGCGTTCTTAACCTGAAGCGGACTTTCCCATTGAAAGTAATGGAAAGTGGATTGATCTGTTCCAGACGATGAAAAAACACCCCCTAAAACAGCAATTCAACACGAATTTTATTCTTTCACGAGACCATTGATCCATAAAATGAAGGCAATAATCAATGTACTGTACTATAAAATAAATAAGACAGTATTTTAGATGAAAGAAATTAAAATTTATTTCCAAACTCACTAGTTTGGAGGGGACTCAGGCTCCTCTTCCACAATCACAATCGGCTTGGCTCCCGGCATTTGTGGAGGCCTCAGAGAGCTCAGAGAGGGAGCCAGTATGGTATAGTGGTTAAAAGCAGTGGACTCGTAATCTGGTGAACCGGGTTCGCTTCCCCGCTCCTCCACATGCAGCTGCTGGGTGACCTTGGGCCAGTCACACTTCTCTGAAGTCTCTCAGCCCCACTCACCTCACTGGGTGTTTGTTGGTGGGGAGGAAGGGAAAGGAGGTTGTGAGCCGCTTTGAGACTCCCTAGGGTAGTGATAAAGCGGGATATCAAATCCAAACTCCTGTGGCTGGAGCCCAGTCGCAGAGCCTCTGCAGCCACCATGGATGCCGGGGCTTGGACCCCGACATCCACAGTGCCGCTCCAGGCACCGCAGATGCTGGGGCTTGGTTCCTGGCATTCGCGGAGGCCTCCGAGAGCTCCGTAGGCCCCGCCAATGTCCGGGATTGCCTCCAGGCAGCGGCGAGGCCTCCGAGAGCTTGGACAACTTACTTCCGGGTTACAATCGTAACCCGAAAAAACGTAAGTTGAAGCATTCGTAACCCGAGGTACCACTGTATTGCTGCCTCCGACCGCAGAAGCAGAGCTGGGCCATTGTGGCTAGTAGCCCTCTCCTCCTCCTCGGCCAACCTTTCCTCAACCGAGTCAGAATGAATCCCCTGTAAACTGCTGCCACCGTCCTGCCCACTTTGGGCAAACAAATCAGGATGGGTGCTCAACGAACAGGACACCCAGAATTTCCGCCCTCCCTTCCCCACAGGTGGGCGGGGTTTGAGGCAGCGAGCGGGCTCACCTGAGCAGGTGCCACCCACCTGCTTGGGCCAGCCTTTGACCCGCCCTCGGCCAGGGAGGACAATGGACGGCCAGCCAGGGGTGGGGCTAAGGCCAAAGAAAAGAGGCTGACCCTGTTGTCCAAGCCTCTTTTGGTGTTCTTCCTTCCAGGGTCACCCACCCTCCCTCAAATTAATAATTTTCTTGCCTCCATAATTTCATCCTAGGTCAGTGGTCTTCAAGTTAACGATACTTTTCCTTACAGGCTAATATTTTGCAATCCGGGTCAGCGGACGCTGCTGTGGTCGTAAGATGGTTGTTATATTCAGAACCGGGAAGGAATTTTCCCTGCATAGGCAGGTTTCGCCTTCCCCGTAGCATTTTGTCACAACTTTGGCGGTTTTAGGCCTTGGCAAGGTATCTTTCAGTCTTACATCAAGTTGGGGGGCTGCATTCATGCTCCCTCCCCATGCGGCGGCGCTTGCAGGGCCCGTGAAAGGGCAAAAACCAGGAGTCCCTGGCCCTAGAGCGGTGGCATGTAGGTCAAACTCCCGGGACGAGGTTGGTGGAAGGGCATGCTGTGTAAGTTTGCGCTTTGCAGTCCCCTCTCACTGGATCTCACTGAGAGGGTTACCTGTCAAGGCCTGTGCCAAGTTTCCCACTTCTGAAGCTCAATAAAGTTGTGGCCAATTTGAACCCATACTCTGGTCTCTTGTCTCATCATTTAGGGTAAAGGGGTGGGCACCACAGACAGGGTTTAGCGCGTGTGCCCGCAAGCAAACTTGCTTCAGCGTTGGCCTGACTTCTGAGGAATTCTCCAGCAAATAATTCTCCCTGTTTCCTTCCGCCTGCTGGTCTCCCTGCTCAACTCACACTGATCCCTGTAAGCATGGGCTGCTGCAAAGCTGTTGGCAGATAGGCTGGCAGAAGCAGAGTCCTTCTTGACATCTACTTTGTGCGCTGCTCTCGGCCTCTCCAGTCCTCCTCCATGCAAGCGTTAGAGGGCAACCCCAAGGTGCCCGGCTCAGAGGAAAGACGAGCTGGAAGAGAACGGCCGTACAGTGTTTGTGGGAGCGCATGCATCCTGGGCACATGATGAGCTGGACGCCTGCCCAGCCACATGGCCTGCCCAGCTGCTGAGGGGCCTGAGAGCACCTGCTTGTGGGGAGAGTGCAGAGACGATGCTCCAGGGCCCTGCCAGGCACCGCCCGGCCCTGGCCTGGCGGCACAGCAAAAGAGCCACAGTGCACAGCTGCAGTGCGCCCTGCAGTGAAATTATAATGTTCAACCCACTGCACCAGAGCAAAGCAGCGCCTCTGCATGCACACCCTGTGACGGACCGTACAGTGGCGTCATGCTGTCACCTGGAACAGCAACCTCTGGACTTCCAGGCAGCTCGACTTGGCTTGCCACCACTGTGCCAACACGGAAAACTTGCAGGGAGTCGCGGCAGATGCGCTCCATACCTCAAACCTGCTCGACAAGCTGAGCTGGATGTGCCACCGAGGGCGCTCCCTTTACGCTGGGCTGGCACACTGGGAAGTGAGCATGCCTGCCAAATGTGCTCACGCGCATAGAGGTGCCAAGGCGCTGGGTGCCAGGATCCTGCTCCCACCCCAGAGAGAGGAGCCAGGAGAGGCAGCCGAGAGGCAAGGCGTTGGGAGGGAAAGAGGGCAGCACAAGGCGTCCTTCTCACGCGGGTTCTCCTCAAGGCGAGACAGGAAACAGGTTGAGCTGCTCTGCCGAACTGGGTGGCAAAGCTCCAAGGGGTCAGGGGTCAGGAAATAATGGGGTGTGTGAAATAGGACCTACCTGGACTCAAGGTGTACAGTTACTTGTTATGACTTTTAAAGGCCAGCTTCCCTCCAGGGAGGCCAAGATGGTGTACAGTGGTACCTCGGGTTAAGTACTTAATTCGTTCTGGAGGTCCGTACTTAACCTGAAACTGTTATCAACCTGAAGCACCACTTTAGCTAATGGGGCCTCCTGCTGCCGCCGCGCCACCGGACCACAATTTCTGTTCTTATCCTGAAGCAAAGTTCTTAACCTGAAGCACTATTTCTAGGTTAGCGGAGTCTGTAACCTGAAGCGAATGTAACCTGAAGCGTATGTAACCCAAGGTACCACTGTATGTACTTCTCTGCACTTTATCCTCATAGCAACCCTGAGAGGGAGGCACAAGGTCACCCAAGCCGGCTTCACGACTGAGTGGGGATTTGAACCCTGGCCTCCCGAGCCTGGCACTCTAACCACTGCACCACCGCTGCCTTTCCTCTGCGCCCATTAACCTTGAGAGGAGTCAGGAATGTCTCCGGGTGTTTGGGAACCCAACGCCCTCAAAGGGTGGGTCAAGATGGCACAATTTCCCCCCATTCCACACCCAGAGGCCAACGGGGATAGCCACAGAATTGTACTTCAAACACTGGCGAGGGGCGAGCACCCTGGCGAGGCGGCTGGCTAGATTGGGGGAGCCCAGGAGAGGCCACGTGGCAAAAGAGGGGCCTAGCTGGGGCACGAGTGCAGGGGGAATAGTTAGGGGCCACCGCTGCCCTGCCAGCTTCTACTGCCTGAGGCGGTTCGCTCATTTTGCCCAATAGTGGGGCCGGCCCTGTCAGTGGGCGCCTTCGCAATGCACCTGCTCCCTTCCACAGGCCCTGCGCCAAACGAAGGCAGGCGAGCAAGCGGGCTTGCTCTTCTTGGGCAATGCCAAAATTATTTTTATCTCTACAACAAAATTCCACAGCAGAGTGGACCTCTGGTGGATGGATGAAAAGAGGAGCCCAGGAGGCCAGGACTGCAAGTGGATTGCTCCGAAAACTCTTTGGAAGCTACATTGTTGTTGTTTAGTCATTTAGTTGTGTCCGCCTCTTCGTGACCCCCTGGACCAGAGCACGCCAGGCACTCCTGTCTTCCACTGCCTCCCGCAGTTTGGTCAAACTCATGCTGGTAGCTTTGAGAACACTGTCCAACCATCTCTTCCTCTGTCGTCCCCTTCTCCTTGTGCCCTCTATCTTTCCCAACATCAGGGTCTTTCCCAGGGAGTCTTCTCTTCTCATGAGGTGGCCAAAGTCTTGGAGCCTCAGCTTCAGGATCTGTCCTTCCAGTGAACACTCAGGGCTGATTTCCTTCAGAATGGAGAGGTTTGATCTTCTTGCAGTCCATGGGACTCTCAAGAGTCTCCTCCAGCACCAGAAATAGCTTGCGCGCGTGTGCAAGCATTATTTGCGCATGCACAAGCATTATTTGCGATGCACATACAGGTCGGAGGAGGCCCGTGCGCATGCGCACAAGCTATTTCCGATGCTCCTCCGACCCGGAAGTGCGTCAGAAATAGCGTGTGCGCATGCGTATAGGCACATGCGATCGGCACTGGAGACACTGTCCTGAGGCGCAGTAAGTTTGCTGACCCTTGATCTTGGTTGCCCTCCTCTGCACACGTTCCAATTTGCCAGTACTTTATCCTTAAATGGTGGTGCCCAGAATTGGATATAGAATTGGTTTCCTTGGACTGAAAGTCACTAGAGACTGTTGGGTCTTTAGGATGCATGGTTTCATTTGCACAGCATCAACACTCCCAACAGATCTTGCTTCCCAATTAGGTTTGGGGGGCAGTGAGAGGTCCCTAAAGCCATAGCTTTGGATTCTGAGCACAGGAAAAAGATAAGCCCCTTGCCAACAAAGGTCCGTATAGTTAAAGCTATGGCTTTCCCAGTAGTGATGTAGGGAAATGAGAGCTGGACCATAAATAAGGCCGAAGAATGGATGCTTTTGAATTATGGAGCTGGAGGAGACTCTTGAGAGTCCCATGGACTGCAAGAAGATCAAACGTATCCATTCTGAAGGAAATCAGCCCTGAGTGCTCACTGGAAGGACAGATCCTGAAGTTGAGACTCCAAGACTTTAGCCACCTCATGAAAAGAGAAGATTCCCTGGAAAAGACCCTGATGTTGGGAAAGATGGAGGGCGCAAGGAGAAGGGGACAACAGAGGACGAGATGGTGGGACAGTGTTCTCAAAGCTACCAGCATGAGTTTGTGGGAGGCAGTGGAAGACAGGAGTGCCTGGCGTGCTCTGGTCCAGGGGGTCACGAAGAGGCGGACACCACTAAACGAGGAAACAACAACAACAACATCTCTTTCCATCTTCTGCCAAGATTTAAAAAGACTAGTTCCTGGCCTGTTGTTCTGAGTGACATCCAGCCAGAGGGACAGGGAGAAGAATCAGCATCTTCTGAAAGAGCCTCACCAGTTCTTTAGTCATGTAAATGGAGTGCATACAGGCCATTAACTTAACTAAGAGACTAGTGCTGACCACTTCAGCAGTCCTTCCTACTGCAAACTACAATCCTGCAGATGCAAAATCACAGGCTTGGTTGGGACCCGAAGATGTCATCCAAACAAACCCCCCAATCCTGAAGCAGGCCTTTAAATATATAGTGTATACAGACCAGAAGGTCAGAAGAAGACAACAGGGTCAAAACCAAAGGATACGAAAACAAAGCCGGCAAGGACAGCACCCCGATGACAACAGAGGCAGAGGCAAATTTTCAGGGGGGCTGCCCACAGAATGCAAGCTGGAATGGGAGAAATTCCCCCAACTGGGTACAATATTATTATTATTTTACACGGTAGCTTCACTTACACAGGCCTTCTTTGAAAAACTGGTTATTGGGCTTTGATCTTAATTTGCCTTGGCGCAACGCATGTGCGGAAGTTATACGGGCATTTGTTCTGACTTGTTTGTGGGGAGGGTATATGACGGCTAACATTCATCCCAATTTAAGTAGAGGCCGTACTCCTTCCCATCAACTGAGCCTTATCCCACACTTTTTTTTACTGTACGTGCCTGTCACCTTCCTAACTTGCAAAACGTCATTTTTAAAAAACGAACCCAGTGGATTTGTTGCACCAGAGCAGCTTTAATTGCACAAACCTAAATTTACAGTGGGCAATCGAATCCCTCCTGCGAAATACGGACAGGCAGGAGGGCACCCCAATATTTTCAGTGCAGAGGGATGATGCCGCTCGCTCAAACCTTGGCTGCAGGTAACTTTACAGAACTCGTTTTCTTGCAGCCGTTAACAATGCCACTCCTTTTGTGACACAGGCAGCTTGCACTCTGGTTGCATGTGTGGACACACAAGCGGTGGCCCATCGCATCTGATGTCGCATTCCTTGCGTGGACTGCAAACCGCAGAATCACCTCAGCTGGCGGTGTGCATGTGCCACATTCGAATGCTCCCTTATTTTTGGTGTGTACGAGAAACTTTGTTTTTTAATGCATCTTTCCCCACGCCCAACCACCTTCAATCTGACCGGAAAACATAAGCCGGGCTGGCCAGCTCCCAAGAGACTGCGATCTACTCACAGAGTTAAAAAACTGGCAGTGATTTACCTCCTTTTTTGGAGTTCAGGTCAAAGTTGTTGAGCTTGTTTTAGGGAGGAGAAAAGCCCCGTTTTTTAGGGGTTCAGGGCAATGTTGTTAAGCTTTTTTTAGGGGAGCCAAAGTTGTCGAGCTTCTTTGGGGGGAGCCAGTGATCTACCAGTGATCTACCACAGACGTAGTAAATCACGATCTGCCTGTTGGACACGCCTGACATAAGCCATGGGAAGATATTCAACCCCCGTCTTCGGTCAGCAACTTGGAAATACATCCAGCCCTGCAGATGTGTACAAGGTCACGCAAAACATCTTTTTTTTATTTTTTTTAAGAGGTGGGTTTGTTGTGCTGGATGCAACAGAGTCCTTAAAGCCACTTTCTTTGCTTGAATCCCTCCTACTGACACTCAAAGGCTCCCTGGGGTGTAAATCAGGATGCGTTCGTTGAGATTCCTACATTGCCGAGGGGGGGTTGGACTAGATGACCCCGGGGTCCCTTCCAACTCTTCGATTCTGATTCTAAGTCCAGGATTCAAGTCCTCACTTTTGCCACAAGCTCCTTAGGTGGCCTCAGTTCCCTTATCTGAAGAATGGGAGATAATAATCTTGACCTACTTGCCAGGTCTGCTGTAAAAAACCCCCACACGGACAGCCCTGTCGTTTGTGGTTCTCCTTCCATGCCCCTGCCCCATAGCTGGTGCAGCCCTAGGGAAGGGCAGTTATAGAGGAGCCCTTGCCCTTTTTGAACCTGGCAAGTTGCAACCGTGAAACTGCAGGAACTCCTGCCTGTAAAAAAATTAAAATCACCGAGTCCTCCTCAGCGAATTACAAAAAGTCTTCACATCCATTAAAAACGAACAAGCCGGATTGGCCTTTCCAGGCATCAAAACGCGCCCATGCAAAAGTTCATGTAGGATTGCTCCATTTTTCCTACGCAACCAGTTTGCCGGGAAAACTTGGTTTCTATTTAAACAGCTGCCGTGGCGGCAGAGAATTTACACCAGGCAGAGAGACCTCAGCCATCCCAACCCAAACTCCCATGTTTCAGGGCAGCAGATTAAAACATGCATTCCTCTGGATCGGGGCAAATAATGGACGGATGGCGGCTAATAGATTGAGGCTGAATCCTGACAAGACAGAACTACTGTTCTTGGGGGACAGGGGGCGGGTGGGTGTGGAGGACTCCCTGGTCCTGAATGGGGTAACGGTGCCCCTGAAGGACCAGGAGCGCAGCCTGGGAGTCATTCTGGACTCACAGCTGTCCATGGAGGCTCAGTTCAATTCTGTGTCCAGGGCAGCTGTCTACCAGCTCCATCTGGTACGCAGGATGAGACCCTTCCTGCCCGCAGACTGTCTCGACAGAGTGGTGCATGTTCTGGTTATCTCCCGCTTGGACTACTGCAATGCGCTCTACATGGGGCTACCTTTGAAAATGACCTGGAAACTGCAACTAATCCAGAATGCGGCAGCTAGACTGGTGACTGGGAGCAGCCGCCGAGACCATATACCCTGACCTACATTGGCTCCCAATACATATCCGAGAACAATTCAAAGTGTTGGTGTTGACCTTTCAAGCCCTAAACGGCCTCGGTCCAGTATACCTGAAGGAGCGTCTCCACCCCCATCGTTCTGCCCGGACACTGAGGTCCAGTGCCAAGGGCTTTCTGGCGGTTCCCTCACTACAAGAAGCAAAGCTACAGGGAACCAGACAGAGGGCCTTCTTGGTGGTGGCACCCACCCTGTGGAATGCCCTCCCATCAGATGTCAAAGACAGAAACAACTACCTGACATTCAGAAGACATCTGAAGGCAGCCCTGTTCGGGGAAGTTTTTAATGTGTGACATTTTAGTGTATTTTTGGTCTTTGTTGGAAGCCGCCCAGAGTGGCTGGAGAAACCCAGCCAGATGAGCAGGGTACAAATAATAAATTATAATAATTAATATTATTTTGTTGTTGTTTAGTCGTTTAGTCGTGTCCGACTCTTCGTGACCCCCTGGACCAGAGCACGCCAGGCACTCCTGTCTTCCACTGCCTCCCGCAGTTTGGTTAAACTCATGCTGGTAGCTTCGAGAACACTGTCCAACCATCTTGTCCTCTGTCGCCCCCTTCTCCTTGTGCCCTCCATCTTTCCCAGCATCAGGGTCTTTTCCAGAGAGTCTTCTCTTCTCATGAGGTGGCCAAAGTCTTGGAGCCTCAGCTTCAGGACCTGTCCTTCCAGTGAGCGCTCAGGGCTGATTTCCTTAAGAATGGAGAGGTTGGATCTTCTTGCAGTCCATGGGACTCTCAAGAGTCTCCTCCAGCACCAGAATTCAAAAGCATCCATTCTTCGGCAATCAGCCTTCTTTATGGTCCAGTTCTCACTTCCATACATCACTGCCTTGCTGTGGCGTAGGGGCTTGAATAACTCAGAGAAGCTATGCCATGCAGGGCCACCCAAGATGGACAGGTCATAGTGGAGAGTTTTGACCAAACGTGGTCCACCTGGAGCAGGAACTGGCAAGCCACTCCAGTATCCCTGCCAAGAAAATTCCATGAACAAATTATTATTATTATTATTATTATTATTATTATTATTATTATACACACACACACACACACACACACATTAAGCCTCATCCTCCCCGCTGCCTGCTTCCAATGCCGCCCATCCCCGGGATATTATTTCGCTCCGCCCATCTTTCTGAACATTCCGGGGTAAACTACTCCTGAACATGGAGGCTTCACCCAACAGCTGGACACCTCTTCGGGCTGGTCGTCGCCCACGCTGCCTTGCCTCGGCTCGAGCATCCCTGTTTTTTTTTGGGGGGGGGTTGGGGCCTGAGGACAGAGCAGCTTTCGTGGGAGCTTGGCTCGCCCTTCCCCTTCCAGCCCAGACCCGGAGCAGCAACCGGAGCCCCTTCTTCCCCGCTCCGCTCCGCGCCTCGCTGCTCCGCTCCGGGTTTTCCTTCCAGCCCTTTGTGCTGCTCCGAGGCCCCGCCCCCTCCTCTTCCTCGGGCCCCGCCCCGCTCTCTCCGCCGCCGCCGCCATTTCGCGTCTGGCGGCCGCCGCTTCCCGCCAAAAGCTCCACATCATGGACGCCGCAAACAAAGCGCTGCGTCCGCCGCTTGGTTGCCTTTGCTCCTCTCCTTGCTGCTCGCTCCCTTCCTCCTCGGAATAAAAATAAAATAAAATGATAAAACGCACTACACGGTTTCGTTGCAAGCGTTGCACGCCTTCGTTTGCTCCGAAGTAAAGCCCGTGGCGGGCAATGGGTTTACTCCCCGAAGAAAGCGCGCATCGCACTCGCTTTTTCCCCCTGCACGCTTTCCAACGTTTTTGCACGCTTTCCAACGTTCCTCCCGGAAAAACGGGGGCCTCCTGTTCCACAGTGATAACAACCAACAATGATAGTTTTATTATTTATACGCAAATGTATTTAAGTAAAATATTATTTAAGCAAAAAAGAAAAAGCATCCCCTATATAAGGCTGCCTTCAGGTGTCTTTTACACTTCTTTATTTCCTTGCTCAGGGGTTTCACGACTCCATCCCCTCCAAAATTTCTCCCATGAAAATGCAGGGACATCCTAAGGAACCAGGAACCACCTGGAAATCTGGGTTTGTCCCTGGAAAACAGGGACAGCAGGAGGGTCTGCGTTTGCAGGCTGTGCACAATCGCAAAATAATACTTGGCAAATGCAGTCCTAAGAAAAATCCAAAAAGAAGGAGTGTGGGAAAGGACGTCTTGGGTTTTAGGAAACGGGAGCTTCTTAGCATGTGCAGAGTGCCCTCTGCAGAGGTGGCAGGAAGCCCCGCCGAACTTAAGGGAAGTTGCTCGGGTTTGAACACTTGGAGAATCGTCCCCTTCAGATTGTTCAAAGTGTTCAAAGTATTGCAGTTACAGATAGGTAGCCGTGTTGGTCTGCCATAGTCAAAACAAAATAAAAAAAATCCTTCCAGTAGCACCTTAAAGACCAACTAAGTTAGTTCTTGGTATGAGCTTTTGTGTGCATGCACACTTCTTCAGATATTGCAAACCTCATGACAGCCCTGAAAGGGAGGCTGCGGGCATTTACCCTTCCCACCCATGTGGGGTGTTGAGTCCGGATCATTTTCCAGCATATTCAGAGAGAAGCCTCGAGCTGGGCGCTGCCTGGTTCTTTTAGCTCAAGCTAAAAGCCCATTTTTAGGGAACAAGTGTCGCTGGACTGTGGGGGCTTAACTTCGGAGTGAATAAGTTTAGGGCTGATCCGCAGCAGGCCTCTTAAGAGACTAAGCTGCCAGCGGTCAGGTATTTAAGAATTAGGGGGAAAATTAGGAGTCCGTAATTCCAGGGGAGCAGCCATGCAGCCTGTTCTTATGCCTGCTTACTTAGCAGTCATCCCCCCCACTAAATAAAATGAATTTTACTCCCATGTAAAGGGATTGGGATCTCATGCACCACCCCAGTCCTTCTACAGGTGTGAGCAGGCTGTGTTGTGGTTTTGAAGACTTAATGCTGTGCAGATGCAAGGATTTCTTGGAGCTGTGGAGAAAATGTGATCCATTACAAATCCAGTCATGTACCGTACACGGCATAAGCACATTAAACACGATCTGATTCCACCCCGAAACTCCCAGCACGCCCCTGATAATTCTCTCCCTCCCCCCACAATTTTTGCAAACCGGCGACTCAAAGAAGAATTGTTTTGAAACGTTCTCCAAATGGAAAAATGGGGAAATAACATTGAGAGCAATTCAGCTCTCAGAAATGTGCAGGGGAGCCTTTTAAAAGCTGTCCCACATGAGGGGAGATCTTTCTTTTCCTTTCACTCGCCCACAGTGACAGCGCACGGTGCAGCCAGCAGACTTGTCCCTTGGATTTTGAGTAAAACACACAGATAAACACACCTCCTCCCCCCACCTCATCGCCCCCTTAGTATCCTGTTCTGGCAGTTGGCCCAGGACAATAACATTCTGTCCGGACCTGAATTTGGGCTGCTTTGCAACCCTACCACCTACTGGTAGCAAGTGTTACTAGCAGAGCACTAGCCATGAATGCAAGCAGTACGGCACAGCGGGGCCGAAACCGAATCACGGAATAGGGTTGCCATATTTCGAAAAGTGAAAACCTGAACACAAAAGCAGGGTTGTTTTTTTGCCAAAGTTGTAGAGCTTTTTTGGCCAAATAGCAAAAAAAGGGGGGCATCGACACTGCTGCATCCAGATTTCCCCTAACATTCCTCCGCCCGGACTCTGCTTTCCGGACATATGGTAACCCTACGTAGAATCATAGAACTGTAGAGTTAGAAGCGATCTTGAAGATCATCTATGCCAGCCCTCTGCAATGCAGAAATATCAGTTGCCCTGTACTGGGATCGAACCTGCAACCTTGGCATTATCGGCACCACGCTCTAAGCAACGGAGCTATCGCTGGAAATTGCTCAGGACTGTCATTTTGGGGGACACAAATTAAGTGGAGTGTGATTAGACAGGTTGTCCCAGGAGACCCTTGCAGTGTTGCAAAGGTCACGGGAAAACATGGCAATTCTTGGATAATGCACATCCATCCGCACAGGGACCAAAACTGAAAGGTAGCATCCTCTGTGATGTTAGGCCTAAGCAGGTGGCATGGGTGGCAAGTTATGCGTCTCCAAAAAGGTGGGTTCACTCTGCCCAACCCTAACACCAACTTCCTTACTTTAATTCAAACAGAGCTTGAATGTAGGCCCCTCCAAGCACTGCATATTCATGAAGATTTGTGCACAATTCAAAGTGTTGCTGCTGACCTTTAAAGCCCTAAACGGCCTCGGCCCAGGATACCTGAAGAAGCGTCTCCACCTCCATCGTTCAGCTTGGTAACTGAGGTCCAGCTCCGAGGACCTTCTGGCGGTTCCCTCACTGAGAAAAGTGAGGTTACAGGGAACCAGGAAGGAGGCCTTCTCGGTAGTGGCACCCGCCCTGTGGAACGCCCTCCCATCATATGTTGAGAAGATAAAGAACTACACAACTTTTAGAGGACATCTGAAGGCAGCCCTGTGTGGGGAGGTTTTTAATGCTTGATGTTTTATGGTGTTTTTATATTTTGCTGGAAGCCTCCCAGTGTGGCTGGGGAAACCTAGTCAGATGGGTGGCATGTGATAATAATAATAATAATAATAATAATAATAATAATAATAATAATAATAATAATAATGGCATCAAGCCAGTCATACATAACCAACACTGTTTGGGCCTGCAAATGCTTTGGGGTGGTCGTGCCGTTTCATTTCCAGTCAGTAACTTGCTGAAATCTTGTAACTTGCTGCACCAAATATGTTTCTTCCACTTTTGTGGACAGTAACATTCTGGTAGCACTGAGCAGCATTGCAGAACAACTAAAAAAATACAGAATAAACCCACTATTATTGCACTATTAGGGTATGTTCTCTTTAGTGGCTCCAAATGCAGCAAAGGTGTTTTTTCTCGCTGCATTTCAAGCTGGGCAGGGATGTCTTCACATTTTTGGCTTCCCCTCCTGCACCCCACAACCCGAAACTCCAATTCACTAAGTTGTCATTTGTGCATGGGTGCTCACCTGCGCACTGGCAATGGCTGCTCACATGTGCCTCTTCTTCCACATCCAGTTGTCTAAGATTGAAGCTGATTTCGGGGTGGGGAGTAAATTGTTTGTCAAGAAACCACAAGGTGGATATGGACTGTGGCTAGAGTCATAGCATAGCATAGCATAGCATAGCACTGTAGAGTTGGAAGGGACCCTGAGGATCATCTAGTCCAACCCCCTGCAATGCAGGAATATGCAGTCGTGTGTGTTATGTACTGAAGTTCTCACCCTGGGCCAGCAGGGGGATACTGTAGATAGTTATGCAAATGAAGGATCGAAAGTGACGTTCAGTGATTGGATAGTTTTAGAAAGTTGTTACAGTAACAAGGTACTGGAGCTCTATATAAGCAGGCTGACTGAGGCCTTCAGTTCAGTTCTGTTCTGGCATCTGAATAAAGAAGCACTGTTTGAAGAATCGCTGTGACGTCTGATATGTTCACCCACAACTTAACAGTGTGCATCGAATCATAGAACAGAAGATTTGGAAGGGACCCTAAGGAACATCTAGTCCAACCCCCTGCGGTGCAGGAATATGCCGCTGTCCCATACGGGAATCGAACTTGCAACCTTGGTGTTATCAGCACCATGCTCTCAGCAACGGAGATATCCAGGCTGTGGTCTCAAAAACTAGTCCTGCTTGCAGAGTAAGTGGGTCATGTGAACATAGCCTTATTCTGTCAAGAACAAGTTGTATCCTGCAGATGTTGGTCTTAGACTCTCTCAAGGCAATTCTAACAAAATTTTACACCGACAATTGGCAAACACTGGCCTGCAGGTGCTCCAGTTGGAGAACAACCTTTACCAAAGGTATCATGGGCTTTGAAGATGCTTGAACTCAGGACGAAAGGGAGAAACAAACTAAGAGGAAGACACGCTTGGCAAACCCTCACCGTGATCAACTCCCGTCCGGAAACCAATGTCCCCGCTGTGGAAGGACGTGTGGATCCAGAATTGGCCTCCACAGTCACTTACAGACTCACTGTTAAAACCGTGTTAATGGAAGACAATCTTACTCAGCCACGAGTGATCGCCAAATAAGAAGTTCTTAGCTGGAACTATGATGGTGTCAACACTAGGAACAGTGAACTCTGCAATTGCTTGTGAGTTCAGCCTTGGACTTGCTGGTGAACTTCTGGAGAGTTCACCAGGGCATGGCTTGGGCTAACAGGCTTCGACTACAGATTGAAGGAAAACTGATGCACCCTTCCTCGATGTCAGTGTGGAGATCACATTTCTTCATTCACCTTTTTCTTTGAAGCTGTTGCTACAGTGGCTTTTCTTCCCCTCCGAGGTTTTAGAGAGAGAGAGAGAGAGAGAGACCTTGCTTTTCTCTTCCTTTTGGGTCTCAGCAAAAACCAGGGTTTCATCTCTTCGCCAAATCCCCAGTTACGAGCAGTTGCTGGTTTTCTGATGAGAACTGGGAGGGCAAAATTTAAGACGCTGCCCAAAGCCAGCGGTATATTGCTCAGAGGGATGTTCTGCGAAGGACAGCTTTTCTTAGACAAGCCGAAACATTCTGTGCAGTTTCTAAATCGAGTGTCCTTGTGAAGCAGCTGCCTGAGCAGAATGGCGGAAC
Source organism: Podarcis erhardii (assembly GCF_964252035.2). Lineage (NCBI taxonomy): Eukaryota > Metazoa > Chordata > Lepidosauria > Squamata > Lacertidae > Podarcis > Podarcis erhardii. The sequence goes on along the minus strand of NC_138509.1, from coordinate 97,208,738 downwards.
ACACTGTTCACGAAGCACTTGGAAATTCCAGAAAAATGTTGTGTGTTGCGGGTAGAACACCGGTTGCTTAGGAAAACATGTGTTCCCCCTGGATACGAAGTCTGATTCCCTCAGACTTCAGGGTACCCTCAGTTCCTGTGACATCTAGTATTCAGAAAGAAGCAAATAAGATGGAAGGCAGCATGAGCTGAAGCCAGATAGTGTTATGATAACATGTTGAGCCTAAGAAGCTGCTTTGACCCTGATGGATTTGCAAAAGAGGCCTGGTGAGACTCTTACTCCTTTCTTAGAGGAGGTCAAGACAGACTCAAAAGTGCAGCTTTAATTACAGTGGTATGGAAGTGAGAGCTGGACCATAAAGAAGGCTGATCGCCGAAGAATTGATGCTTTTGAATTCTGGTGCTGGAGGAGACTCTTGAGAGTCCCATGGACTGCAGGAAGATCAAACGTATCCATTCTTAAGGAAATCAACCCTGAGTGCTCACTGGAAGGACAGATCCTGAAGCTGAGGCTCCAAGACTTTGGCCACATCATGAGAAGAGAAGACTCTGTGGAAAAGACCCTGATGTTGGGAAAGATGGAGGGCACAAGGAGAAGGGGACGACAGAGGACGAGATGGTTGGACAGTGTTCTGGAAGCTACCAGCATGAGTTTGACCAAACTGCGGGAGGCAGTGGAAGACAGGAGTGCCTGGCATGCTCTGGTCCAGGGGGTCACAAAGAGTCGGACACGACTTAACGACTAAACAATAACAACCTCGGGTTAAGTACTTAATTCGTTCTGGAGGTCTGTTCTTAACCTGAAACTGTTCTTAACCTGAAGCACCACTTTAGCTAATGGGGCCTCTTGCCACCGCCACACGATTTCTGTTCTCATCCTGAAGCAAAGTTCTTAACCTGAGGTACTATTTCTGGGTTAACGGAGTCTGTAACCTGAAGCGTATGTAACCTGAAGCGTATGTAACCTGAAGCGTATGTAACCTGAAGTACCACTGTACTACAATCTGCTTTACAAAGGGCCTCACTCTACTCCTATGGCTAGTCTAAACCATTTGCTTTGTCCACCCACCTGATCACATGCCCACCTGCTCTCTTCTCAGGTTCCCTCCTCCTTGTCTTGCCTAAACCACCCACCTGCTCACCTGCCCATGTCTCAATCATCCGGTTCCATCCCATTCCATCGCCTGGGCCTCCATCTGCTCCTCTCCTCTCCTCGGTCGCCTGCCCACTTGGCTGCCGCACAGCTCATAACCCTACAGTTCACAGCACCACCTGTCTGTGTCCATGCAAATTGCTGCGTGATGACATCCTTATAATTTTATTATATTAGAGAGACATATCCATTTCTCTCCATCCAGGGTCTTTCAGTTGTCCAGGGCTGTACCACTGCTTCTTTCACAGACCTCTTTTTAGACAAGTCTCACCTTAAGTCTGCCTTGTCCAGGCTTTCTCTGAGGTTGAGGTGGCATTGCTTCAACGCTTCTTTCTCGCACATTGCTTGCGCAACTCTCTCTGCTTCTACCCTCTCTTTTCCCATCCCAGCCCAGTTATATCCAGCAGGGACCTGAGTCAACATCTTCAGGCTACTCCGGCAGCCACACCTCACCTTCTCTGGCATAGCTGGGTCTATGCGCAGGTGTGTCAGTTCTGGTAAGTATGGGCGTTGGAGTGGTTCCCAGTTACCTCTCCATATCCTACCTGCAAGCTTCCCAAGGGAACCTGGTTGTCCACTGTGCAAGAGCAATTGGGGAGGCAGTGCAGGTGGACACGGTTGCTCTTCTGGGTTCCCAACACAGTGGATCTGTGATGGCCTGGGATTCGGACTCGGAGGCTGAACCTGAGGAATCCCAGCCTGCACAGGAGTCCCCGCCTCCAGAACCAGCTGAGCCGGGGCTGGGGCTTGAGCCTGAAGGTTCCTCACCTGTGCTGGATCCTCAGGTGCAGGCACCAGCTGAGTCTGCTCTGGCTCCTGAGGTGATGGAGGACCCATTGCCTGCAGGTGCTCCACTCTCAGCCCCGTCAGAGGAAGCTGAGGTTGCCCCTGGGTCCGGTAACCCTCCAGCCTCTCCTGAGCTGCAGAGGCTCAGGGCAGAGAGGTGGAGGAAACTAAGTTCCCGCAGGAGGAGGGCTCACCTCCAGGCCAGGAGAGGCGAGTCACCTGAGGATCGGGGCCGCCCTATGCTTCGGGGCAGATAAAAGCCCGTCAGCCCAGTCCCAGGTTGCGGGAGCAACATTGTTGGTAACCTGTTCCTGCCAGCACCCTGTCCTGCTCTTCTGCCAGAGTTCCTGACCTCACCCGACTCCCTGCCTTGGACCCAGCTTCCGCTTTGACGGACAGCCTCCATACCGCACCATCGACCTCGGGCTGGACTCGGACCTTGCTACACGGTTAACCCTCGGGACCAGCACAGGATCACAGTGTGGTGGGAGCATTGGATTGGTTTCTCTGCCATGTGCCGGACCAAGCTCCCTGTGCCTCGCCCATCCCCTGTGCTTCTCCATAAGCACCAGCAATGGAAAGCCAGGAGAGGAACCTCACCAACAACCTCACAGACTAATATGGCCCTCGTGAGAAAAGGTTGCTAGATGGGCTCTCTTAAGCATATGCGGTGCCGGGGTGCAAAGATCCACCTGGTGCCCCCCCCCAGGTTGCCCAGTCCCAGGTGCGCAGGAGGGTAGAGCCGGCCGGCCGCCTCAGCATTTCACTGGCTTGGTCGCCCCCAAACTCGCCCCACAGAGCCACCTGCAGCAGAAAAGCCTGCCACAGCGCTCCGACCGACGGGCAGGCTCTTTCCAGACTCAACTCTCAGGCCCCGGACTTTCGGCCTGGCGCCCCTGAGAGCCCGGCCCCCGGGTTCCCCACACCCTAGCACCTATGGGTAAGACGGCCCTGCAGGATCCGATGGGCCAGAAGGTCTGATCCGGCAGCCAGGTTTTGTTTCTAAATCACAGTAGGATTTGTCTTCGTCACAAAACCTAGCTAGATCTACTTTTGTGAAGGGCTTCTGGAACAGACATAGAATCATAGAACTGTTGAGTTCATAGCTGTCAACGTTTCCCTTTTTTAAAAAGGAAATTCCCTTATTCCGCATACTATTCCTCACAAGAAAAGGGAAAAGTTGGTAGCTATGTGTTATGTACTGAAGTTCTTGCCCTGGGCCAGCAGGGGGATACTGTAGATAGTTTTCCCTCAGGTCCACATATGCAAATAAGGAATTTAAAGTGACGTTCAGTGATTGGATAGTTACAGAAGGTGGTTACTGTTGCATTGTAGTTGAGCTCTATATAAGCAGGCTGGCTGAACCCTTCAGTTCTGTTCTGTTCTGACCTGTGAATAAACAAGAGCTGTCTGAAGAATCGCTGTGTCGGCTGATATGTCCACCCACAACTTAACACTATGGTTGGAAGGGACCCCAGGGGTCATCCAGCCCCACCCCCTGCAATGCAGGAATCTTTCACCCAATGTGGGGCTCAAACTCACAGCCCTGAGATTAAGAGTCTCGTGCTCCACTGAATGAGCATGCCAAGTGCCAGAGTTTTGCTCCCTATACCCGTAGGAGAATGGTTGTGACTTATGAGTCCCCCCAGTTGCAACCCACTCCACCTCACTGTAGGAGCTGCCACCTGTAAGAACATAAGAAGAGCCCGCAGGATCAGGCCAGAGGCCCGTGGGCGTAGCCAGGATTTTTTTTGGGGGGGGGTTCCAAACTTGTTGAGCCTCAGTTAATGGAGTACTTTCAATTTTTATGGAACAATTTTTATGGAACTGCCTCCCCTTGGCTGCGCCCATGCACAGGCCCACCTGGTCCAGCATCCTGTTTTCACAGTGACAGACCAGATGCCAGGATTCGAACACAAGAGCAACCCTCCTCTCCTGTGGTTTGGTTTTTGGAAGCATTGCTGGCTAGTACCTAGTCACTAATAGCCCTCTCTTCCTCCATAAACTTGTCTAATCCTCTTCTAAAGCCATCTCGATTGGTGGCCATGGCTGCCTCTTGAGGCAGGGAGTTCCACAGTTCAACTATGCATAGCCTGAATGGGTTTTTTAATCCATCCTGAATCGTCCTATATTCTGCCAATTGTGTGGTACGCCGATCTCAGCAATAGCCCAGAAACATTCTTGCTGTGGTTATTTGGCTTATAATGCCAAGCGCAATTCACACCAGAACTGGTGTGTGTGTGTGTGTGTGTGTGTGTGTGTGTGTGTGTGTGTGTGTTTTAAGGATTTGAGAAGGGATGCAGGCTTTCCCATTTAACACATAGCTGTCAACTTATAGATTTGAAAATAAGGGACCAGCAGCCTCAAAAATAAGGGATCAGCAGCCAAAATAAGGGATTTTCTGGGCACAGGTATGTTCAGCTTCTGAGCCCCTCCGAGCCAAAGGCAGGAAGCCCAGCCAGCAGCCAAACGAAGCCTCAAGCGGTGGTTCCCACAGCACAGCAACCCGGCAAAGGGGATGCAGCAAGGAAAACCACCGTCACCTCTCTGCTGGGAAGCGCTGAGCAAAGGTGAGTCCCCAGGCAACGCGGCCGATTTGATCGGCACAAGGCAGGCAAGCTCCACCCCCCAGTCGTTCTTAGACTCCTTATTGGGTGAGCAACGCAGCCAAGCAACACAGTTGGAGCCTCCCTCCTCCCTGGCCGGCAGGGAGGGAGTGAGGGAGAGGAGCTCCTTCCTTTGAAACCCGGGAAATTTAAGGGACATCATCAATAAGGGACAGCAGCGGGACACGGCACTGGGATAAGGGAGTTTCCCGCCAAATAAGGGACAGTTGACAGCTATGATTTAACAGAACATTTTTTTTACCCTAGAATTGATTTGTTTGTTTGTTTGCCGGACCTCCGGCCAGGCCACATATGCTTCACACACTTTCTCTCCACCTGGCTTCTGAGCACCCCTGCTTGGAAAATCCCTCAAAGTGCCTTCCAAGTCTTCACCTGTTTTCTCTCCCCCCCCCCCACCTCCAATTGGATTTTTTTCCTGGGAGGGCAGGAGAGACAGCAATGAGGCAGCTGCTGCAGAACATTCTCTTTTGCAGAGAGAGAAAAAGTCCTGTTTGGGATTCCCTGTGACCTTTTTCCCGCAAACCAAGGACAGGCTAACAACAAGGATTATTGGGGGGGGGCAATAAATACCTTCTAGATCAGGGGTCAGCAAACCTTTTCAGCAGGGGGCCGGTCCACTGTCCCTCAGACCTTGTAGGGGGCCGGACTATATTTTTTTGGGGGGGGGGGATGAACTGATTCCTATGCCCCACAAATAACCCAGAGATGCATTTTAAATAAAAGGACACATTCTACTCATGTAAAAACACGCTGAATCCCAGACAGTCCGCTGGCGGGATTGAGAAGGCGATTGGGCCGGATCCGGCCCCCGGGCCTTAGTTTGCCTACCCATTTTCTAGATGTCCTTAACATTTTAAAATGCTTTTTAATGTTCCTAATGCTTTTAAATATGTTTTCATTTTATTTTTTTATGGTGTTGTTTTATTACTTTGGTGTTTAATGCCCCGGGCACCCTTGCGGGGGGGGGGGGGGACTGCATGATAGGAATTTAATGGTAATAGGCACAATGGCTAGACCCAGATGACGCAGCCACAGTTACTGAGTGTGACTTTCAAAAATGATTTTATGCTCCTTAGGGTTGTGTTGCTGTTTCAGTTTGCGCTTTAACGTTTGCAAACTGCCTAGAAATGTTTGGCTGCGCAAGGCAGCAAAGAAACGCACTGACGTATCGAAAGGCAGTGTTGTGCAATGGCCAGGGTGTGGGGGGACAGGTGTTTTGGACTACAACTCCCATGAGCCCCTGCTAGCTCAAGGCATGGGGGGGGGGAGCACTGGGTTGGCAGATTGTAGTCCAGAAAAACCAGAACTATTTCATGTCAGGTCCACGATTGTTGGCAACTGTCTGTCTTGAGAGACAATGGAGTGTCTGTCTGAGTGTCTGGAGGTGGTTGGAGGATGGATGGCGGCTAACGGATTGAGGTTGAATCCTGACAAGACAGAAGTACTGTTTTGGGGGGACAGGGGGCAGGCAGGTGTGGAGGACTCCCTGGTCCTGAATGGGGTAACTGTGCCCCTGAAGGACCAGGTGCACAGCCTGGGAGTCATTGTGGATTCACAGCTGTCCATGGAGGCGCAGGTCAGTTCTGTGTCCAGGACAGCTGTCTACCAGCTCCATCTGGTACGCAGGATGAGACCCTTCCTGCCCGCAGACTGTCTCGTCAGAGTGATGCATGCTCTGATTATCTCCCACTTGGACCACTGCAATGTGCTCTATGTGGGGCTACCTTTGAAGGTGACCCGGAAACTGCAATTAATCCAGAATGCGGCAGCTAGACTGGTGACTGGGAGCAGCCGCCAAGACCACATAACACCGGTCCTGAAAGATCTTCATTGGCTACCAGTCCGTTTCCGAGCACAATTCAAAGTGTTGGTGCTGACCTTGAAAGCCCTAAACGTCCTCAGCCCTGTATACCTGAAGGAGCGTCTCCACCCCCATCGTTCTGCCCAGACGCTGAGGTCCAGCTCCGCAGCTCCAGTTCCCTCCCTGTGAGAAGTGAGGTTACAGGGAACCAGGCAGAGGGCCTTCTCGGTGGTGGCTCCTGCCCTTCCAGCAGATGTCAAGGCAATAAACAACTATTTTACTTTTAAAAGACAACTGAAGGCAGCCCTGTTCAGGAAAGTTTTTAATGTGTGACATTTTAATGTATTTTTGGTCTTATGTTTAGGGAAGTTTATAATGTCTGATGCTGTGTTGTTTTTGATAATCAGTTGGAAGGCACCCAGAGTGGCTGGGGAAACCCAGCCAGATGGGTGGGGTATAAATAAATTATTATTATTATTATTATTATTATTATTATTATTATTATTATTAAAAAGGTAACAAATTCCGACTACAACTCCTTTCGCATGAGCACTATTAGTCGAACTAGTCTTATACAAACTATCGCATGTGGCATTTCTAAGCGTATGTTCTAGGAAGCGAGTCCCATTGCACCCAGGACTACTTAAAGGGTAAAGGACCCCTGACCATTAGGTCCAGTCATGGACGACTCTGGGGCTGCAGTGTTCATCTTGCTTTACTGGCCGAGGGAGCCGGCGTTTGTCCGCAGACAGCTTCCGGGTCATGTGGCCAGCATGACTAAGCCGCTTCTGGCGAAACCAGAGCAGTGCATAGAAAAACCATTTATCTTCCCACTGGAGTGGTACCTATTTATCTACTTGCACTTTGATGTGCTTTCGAACTGCTAGGTTGGCAGGAGCAGGGACTGAGCAACGGGAGCTCACCCCGCTGCGGGGATTCGAAGCACTGACCTTCTGATCGGCAAGCCCTAGGCTCTGTGGTTTAGACCACGGGCTACATACCTCCAGCTAAATATGTCTCTAGGACCAGGAAAACAAGGCTGGAATTCTGTAATACTGACTAGGTCCTGTTGAAATGAGCAGAACTTTCTTCTAAGGCTTCTGTTCTTCAGACTCCAGAAAAAGCACCTAGCCCTAAACTTCCTTCTATTAGAAATCCAAGACCCTCCCTGCATCTTCATCCTTTAACCGCTAGTCCTCTTTGTCAGCAGGAAACAGGACCCTGGACTCCCATCCCTGAGACACCCCACCCCCGCAACCATTTCTTGAATCAGAGGTCTACTGGGATGGAAGGTTATATAATTGCCTGCCCCTGTTCTCCCATTAAAGCTGACGGTCCCTTCCGGCTATACAGTACATCAAAGTGGTAATATAATAACAATTGCACCAAGCCAGACTTGGGAGCGCAGGGGATGGGGGGTGGGTTTTTGCGTCTGGTGCCTTTTAAGCAGCAGCGCCGATCTGTTTGCTAGGGCTGCAAAGTGGGGAGGGTGTGCAGGTCCAGACTGCAGTCAGCACTTTCTCAGAAGACGGCCCCCCGACTTCTTAATGGCACCCGAAGGGGTGCCCGGATTGGATTGGCCACACTGTGCCCATTTTCCAAGGCGGCATGAAAACATGCAAGACACACTGTCTGGAAAAAATAGAGTTTCCAAAGGTTGCCTTTCACTAAACTGGCAACGAGCAAAGCACCAGAGATTCTTTTTTAACTGAGGATGGATGAACCTGCCAGATTGGGTTCTCTCTCTCGTATAATTTTTATTAAGTTTTTCTATTTTACATTTTAGAACATTCATTTAAACAGCCTTAAAATATCAATGACTTCACTTCTTCTCCTTCCATGGTTCAGTTTGCACGTCATGGTTCCCAGCTTATGTTACATAAACGAAACCATTTGGTACTGCATTTTTACATCCATCAAAATTTATTTACGCTGTTGAGTTTATCTTGATGCTGCCCACATTTTCAAATGCACACCATTTTCACTCATATATTCAGTAAACATTGTCCAGTCTTCTTTAAACATATATTCTTCTTGTTCTCTTATTCTATAGGTTAAGCCTGCCAGCTGCGTGTATTTCATCAGTTTAAATTGCCATTCTTCTTTAGTTGGGTCCTCACTTGTTTTCCATTTTTGGTTCTCCTACGTTTCTCCCCATCCTCAGAGCCCGCTCTTCACATTTCTGCAGCCGTTTGCGAATTTTCCAGCAACTCTCGTGAAAATTCGTCAGCCTTTCGGCGCAGGTTTCCCAAAATCGGTCCAGGTATCGTATGCAGTTTTGACAAAGGCACATGTTTCAGCAAGCCATGTTCCTTAATATAAGGCATTTTTTTGTGTTATCTTCACTAATGGAGCTTTTTTTAAAAAAAATAATGCACATTTCCTCCAATATATAAATTTGTGTACATATTGTTTAGTTGGAAAATTGCAAAATTTGGAGCCCTGTGAATTCCATGGACGCATTGATAGAATGGTAGAGTTGGAAGGGAGCACAAGGGACATCTAGCCCAACCCTCTGCAATGCAGGAATCTTTTGCCCAAGGGTGGGGCTCGAACCCACAACCCTAAGATTTAAGAGTCTCATGCTCTTCCGGCTGAGCCATCATGGAAAGTAGCTGTGTGTTTGGTTCACGGTGTGCAAATCTGGTAGCTTCCTATTAAAATGCAACCAAAATGGAATTTGTCTCCTTTCCTTCATTGCAACATATTTAGTGTCTTTTCTATGCGCCTGCCATTAAGCAGGTGATCGAACCCTGATCGAAGAATTCTGCTGTTGATGCAGGGGTCCAAGTTGCAATGCGATATTTCATTGCTCCAGGGAGACATTGCATTGCGGTAATAATAATAATAATAATAATAATGATGATGATGATGATGATGATTTATTTATACCCCACCCATCTGGCTGGGTTTCCCCAGCCACTCTGGGTGGTTTCCAACAAAACACTAAAATACAATAACCTATTAAACATTACAAGCTTCCCTAAACAGGGCTGCCTTCAGATGTCTTCTAAAAGTCTGATAGTTATTTTTCTCTTTGACATCTGGTGGGAGGGCGTTCCACAGGGCAGGCGCCACCACCGAGAAGGCCCTCTGCCTGGTTCCCTGTAACTTGGCTTCTCGCAGTGAGGGAACCGCCAGAAGGCCCTTGGTGCTGGACCTCAGTGTCTGGGTAGAACGATGGGGGCAGAGACGCTCCTTCAGGTATACTGGGCCAAGGCTTCACCAGCTCTTTCCTCTATTTTGAGTGGCAAGAGCAGACTAGGCTGGGTCCCCCGCCCCCGGGTTAGCCAGAAACCTGTTGGATTTCAGCAGTAGGAGAAACTTCACCTGTTGAATTTCTGCAAGTAAAGCACTCCCAAAAGGCAGAGGTATTTTGGGGGGGAAAGGGTAGAATGTGAAATCTTCCCCAGGCATGTGAGATCTTGGCTGTGTTTGGGTGAACTTGTTTTGAAGCCTCTCTGCTTCCGTGGGAAAGGGTCTGTGGGGGTCTCAGCTATAGGGAGAGCCCGCTTCAAAAACATTTATTGCAGTTACAGATAGGTAGCCGTGTTGGTCTGCCATGGTCAAAACAAAATAAAAAAATTCCTTCCAGTAGCACCTTAAAGACCAACTGAGTTAGTTCTAGGTATGAGCTTTCGTGTGCATGCACACTTTCATACCTAGAACTAACTCAGTTGGTCTTTAAGGTGCTACTGGAAGGAATTTTTTTAATTTATTGCAGTGCAGATTTAAATTTGAGAGAGTCTCGCGGTGGCCACCAGGGGGCAGACTTTGATCACAAGTGCTTTCCAAGTGTAGAATATCTCTCCTTCCATCCTAATATTAATAACAGGAATGTCAGCTAGAAAGGTGCCTTTGAAATTAAAGCAATTAAATTTTGTTTATTGGATCTCTTTTTTCCAATTTTTAAAATTAATTTTCCAGAATTTTTTTAAAACAAACAAACAAACAAACAGACAGACAAACATACATCTCCAGCATAAATAAACCCATCTTCATAACCTTGTTAAGTGACTTCCTCATATCCCCCTGGTTGGATTTCAGTGTATCTCATTTTAACGGTTTTCCAAAACCTAAATTCTTAAAAAATTAACTTAATCACTTAGCATCTTTCTTTCTTAACCGTTCAACTTTAAACATATTAATTCATCACATTACATATTTAAATCCTAAGCCTATCTGGTAATTGCAAACTTTCCAATTCAGTTAATTTAACATGTTTGACTAAATAGTCTTTAAATTTCATCCATTCTTCCTGGTAGTCCTCCTCCTTCTGGTCGCGGACTCTTCCAGTCAGGTCAGCTAGCTACGAAAAAGTCCATCCCCTTCATCTGCCCAATTTTGTTTATTGGATCTCAACCCACAAGCAAAAGCACCTTCGAAACAGGAGGGATGAACAGAAGCACAGGGAAGCTGTTGGGCGAAAAAGAAATGAAATAGAAAGTAACAGGAAAGTTTGGGCATAGCTTTCGCTTTAGCCTATGCCATAAGCCATCCGGTTGCCAACTTCTCCCATTCCCCCAAAGAACCACCCAAAACTGTCAGCCACACAGCTTTTCCCAGCGCAGAGATTAAATTGCAAACCGAAGCTTGAGGAGCCACATTTCTGCTTGCGGGGATGCTCTTAAAGGCACAGCAGCACTTTTTTTAAAAAGGGGCAACCCAGCTGGAAAGCTTAACGCTTCAACATCACTTTGTGAGATATTAATGCATCCCATGCGCTATAAAAGCACCTTTTATTTTCCACGCCCGTGCAAGCTGGCTGTTGGAAGAGAAAATGCCTCTGAGCGCGTGCAGAGTTTGTGCTTGGTGCTTCGTTTGCATACGCACACAGCTTAAGCACACAAACACATCACTCAGGCCTCTCTTGTTTTGCCATGCAGTTCCTTGGGGTTTGTGGTCCCGTTCAGAAAGATCGCTCTTGCCCAAACCCTGCTTTTAGATTCCTAGAATCCTAGAACTCAAACGCTGCTTTAAGATTCCTAGAACTGTCGAGTCAGAAGGGATCTCTGAGGGTCATCTAGTCCAACCCCCGTTACTGCAGGGTCCCTTCCAACTCGACAATTCTAGGATTCTATTATTCTCCCTTCAGATGTGAAGGAAATAAGCAGCTATCCTATCTTTAGAAGACATCTGAAGGCAGCCCTGTTCAGGGAAGTTTTTAATATTTAACACTGTACTGTTTTTAACACTTGATTGGGAGCCGCCCAGAGTGGCTGGGGAAACTCAGCCAGATCTGTGGGGTATCAATAAATAACAACAACAACAACAACAACAACAACAACAACAACAACACTGGGAGATACTCTTGATGATTGAACCTGGCACCTTTTGCTGCCCAGAATGGCTGGGGCAACCCAGTCAGATGGGTTGGGTACAAATAATAAAATTATTATTATTATTATTATTATTATTATTATTATTATTATTATTATTATTATTATGCATACAAAGATGTGCTCAAAGACAGTCACAGCCCTTTCCCTGGTTCCACATCGCCATAATGTGCTAAGCAAGAATGGAAGGGGGCTTTGATCTCCCCCCCCCAAAAAAGTGATTTTTCTTGTGGCAGGGGATAATTACAGTCTTGAAAATGAGAACCAGTATGGTGTAGTGGTTAGAACATCAGGCTAGGACCTGGGAGATAGGGGTTCAAACCTGCAGTTGGCCACGAAGCCAGCTGGGCAGTTATCTTCCAGTGTGGCCTACCTCACAGGATTGTTGGAGGATAAAATGGAGAGAAGGGTGCCATGAGCTCCTTGAAGGAACAACAACAACAACTTGTTATTTACACCCCGACCCATCTGGCTGGGTTTCCCCAGCCACTCTGGACCGCTTCCAATAGAATATTAAAATACAATAGTCTGTCAAACATTATAAGCTTCCCTAAACAGGGCTGCCTTCAGATGTCAACTAAAAGTCTGGTGGTTGTTTTTTCCCCTTTGACATCTGGTGGGAGGGCGTTCCACAGGGCGGGTGCCACCACCGAGAAGGCCCTCTGCCACTGGCTTCTCGCAGTGAGGGAACCGCCAGAAGGCCCTTGGCGCTGGACCTCAGTGTCCGGGCTGAACGATGGGGGTGAAGATGCCCTTTAGGTATACTGGACCGAGGCCGTTTAGGGCTTTAAAGGTCAGCACTAACACTTTGAATTGTGCCCAAAAATGTACTAAGAGCCAATGTAGGTCTTTCAAGACCAGTGTTATATGGTCTTGGCGGCCACTCCCAGTCCCCAGTCTAGCTGCCGCATTCTGGATTAGTTGTAGTTTCCAGGTCACCTTGAAAGGTAGCCCCACGTAGAGCGCATTGCAGTGATCCAAGCGGGAGATAACCAGAGCATGCACCACTCTGGCGAGACAGTCCGCAGGCAGGGAGGGTCTCATCCTGTGTACCAGATGGAGCTGGTAAACATGTGGGACATAAATGTAAGTGCTTCCTGCCCATAGGATGCTCCATGGCCAATGGTTATCAGAAAATGTGTTTCTTCCTACACGGGCTTGGCTCACAGTTTGTTTCATCTGCTGGCACCGGAGGGCGCTGTTGGGTAGAGAACAGACGGTGACATAGGCCCCAGCTACACGATACATTTAGAGTGGTATCATACCTCTTTAAACCATCATGGCTTCCCCCAAAGAATTCTGGGAACTGTAGTCTGCGAAGGGTGCTGAGAGTTCTTTAGGAGACTCCCAGTTCTCTCACAGACCTACAGTCACAGAGTGGCTTAAAGATCGATCCCTAATTCCCAGGGAACTCAGAATCGTAGCTCTTAAGGGCTTCATATTTCCACCTCAGTTTGTAATTTATTTATTTATGTTTAATAAAAGTCCTCACAAAAGTTCATTAGTATTTTTGTACAAATTTCTCCTAATATATAAATTCTTTTGAAAGCAATTTTGCCTAAAATACTAATTTTTGCAGAACATATTTTTTTGCTAACAGCGTGCTATATTTGTATACTGTTTGCACTAATGCATGCATTTGTATGCACATATTACCTTTGTATGTGCATATTTTATTTTATTAAAAAGCACATTTATTACTTGACTGAAGAACTGCATTGCAAAATTCAGAGATGCCAGCTGCGTTCATGTTGTTTCCGAAAGTGCCAATTAAGCAGGTTCATCTCTAAATGTGAAACGAATCGGATTTCTCCCCCGTCCCTAATGGCGAAGACCATTCATCCTGATTTGCTTGCAGGGTGCTTATATATCTTTCCATTAATCAGTCGTTCATCCCATTATTTTCAGAGTATTTCCCCATTACTGTCCTAACAACAACAATTCTAAAAATGTGGCTTTGTTGCACTAGGGCAGCAGAGCGATTAAACCTACTTTAATCAAATAGCCCAAAATTTACAGTGTGCGCTTGAATACCTCCTGCAAAATGATACTCTGAAGGCACCCTAAATCTGCATGACAAAGCAACTTTAATCCCCGTCGCTGAACTACAATTTCCAGACTTTCCAGGATTGTGAATCCACAATACCAGGGGGGTTCTTGAATGCATACCCCAGGTGGCGTTTTCTCCTTTGTGACAACTCACCTGTTGGGGATGCTGCCCGACTGAATTTAGGGAGACCCGAGTTCAAATCTCACCTCAACTGTGATGCTGACGGAGTGACACTGGGGCTTGTTGCTCTCACACAACCAAAACGACTTCACTGTGAAAATAAAATAGCACATGCAACTCTAATCTCTGAGTGGTGAGAGATTTCAGGGATTTCAAGGGCTTACCCAGGACTTAGTTTCCTTGCAGGGATTGCGGCGTCTTTACGATATACAGTGATACCTCGGGTTACAAACACCTCAGGTTACAGACTCCGCTAACCCAGAAATAGTACCTCGGGTTAAGAACTTTGCCCCAGGATGAGAACAGAATAGCTAAAGTGGTACCTCAGGTTAAGAACAGTTTCAGGTTAAGAACAGACCTCCAGAACGAATGAAGTACATAACCAGAGGTATGACTGTATGGTTTTATTTACACATGCATACAACCTGAGCATCAGAGGGAGGGGCTCACGGCATTAACACCCCCACAGATTAATAATAATAATAATAATAATAATAATAATAATAATTTTTACCCCACCCATCTGGGCGGCTTCCAACAAAATATTAAAATACAGTAATACATCAAACAATAAAAGCTTCCCTAAACAGGGCTGTCTTCAGATGTCTTCTAAGAGTCTGGTAGTTGTTGTTCTCTTTGATATCTGGTGGGAGGGCGTTCCACAGGGCGGGTGCCAAAACCGAGAAGGCCCTCTGCCTGGTTCCCTGTAACTTAGCTTCTCGCAGTGAGGGAACCGCCAGAAGGCCCTCAGAGCTGGACCTTAGTGTCCAGGCAGAACGATGGGGGTGGAGACGCTCCTTCAGGTATACAAGATCGCAGGAGCTGGAAGGGACTCGAGACACCATCCAGCCTGACACCCCCCCCCAAAAAAAACAAAAAACCTCAGAACAATAGATTCGTCCCACAGGCGTCCTGAAGGGCAGGAATGAGATCGACAAATTTGTATGTAAGCCAGTCACTGACTGCAGAAGCAACCCCCATCGTGAAAAGACGGCAGATAGATGCTCTCTGACTCTTGAGTGCTCACCATCAAGCATGGAAATGTCTGAGTATTTGCCTACACCATCTTCCTTCGTACTGCAACGCATGCAAATAGCTGCCCACATTCAAATCGCTGCCCACTCTTGCAAAGCCCGGTGACACGGCTGATAGAATAGAATAAAATTGCAGAGTCGGAAAGGAGTCATCTGGTCCAACCAGTACAGGAATCTTTTGCCCAATGTGGGGTTCAAACTCACAACCCTGAGCTTAAGAGTCTCATGCTCTCCCAACCGAGCTATCACTCAAAGACCGAGGCCTCACCCTGACCCCAGCACAGCTAGGAAGAACACAAGGCCAGAATCAGCTAACCAGTTGGGATGTGGCCTGCAGAAGCAGGAGTCGGAAAGGAAATGCGGCCTGGGTTGCAAGGGTCAGGATTCCTTGTGAGCAATTCCATAGCTGTCAACTTACAGATTTGAAAATAAGGGACCAGCAGCCTCGAAAATAAGGGATCAGCAGCCAAAATAAGGGATCAACAATTACTTTGATAAAATACATATTTTGTTGCATGCAAATGGCTTTAGATACCTATTAGGTCCATAAATTACCATATAGCATATATTCAACACAAAAAAGTAACAATTTGTTGTTGACAAAGGACAGCTGGACATAGAAAGGGCCCCATTACCTTCAGTAGCTTATTTAAGGGACATCCATCAATAAGGGACAGCAGCGGGACATGGCGCTGGGATAAGGGACTGTCCCGCCAAATAAGGGACGCTTGACAGCTACGCAATTCTCATCTGCAGAGCAGAGCCTTGAGCTACGGTCAGTGGTGTGGCAATGGAGCATTGATGCATCGCTGTCACTTTGCAGGATTTCGAGCATCCCTGAAAATGGCCATCCATCCTCTCCTTTGAAACGTCCATGGTCAAGAGAACCGTAACTGATTAACAAAAGACAACTCTGAGGTTAAGTGTCTGCGCTGGAAGCTAAGCTGCTACGAAACGTGATGCAGAAGTGAGCCACCAGTTGCCGGCCAAAGTCTCTTACTGTCAGAAAGTTCTTCCTGTTGTTTAGTTAAAGGTAAAGGGACCCCTGACCGATTCTGGGGTTGCGGTGCTCATCTCGCTTTACAGGCCGAGGGAGCTGGCGTACGGCTTCCGGGTCATGTGGCCAGCATGACTAAGCCGCTTCTGGCGAACCAGAGCAGTGCACGGAAACGCCGTTTACCTTCCCGCCAGAGCAGTACCTATTTATCTATTTGCACTAGTGTGCTTTCGAACTGCTAGGTTGGCAGGAGCAGGGACCGAGCAACGGGAGCTCACCCCGTCACAGGGATTCGAACCGCTGACCTTCTGCTTGGCAAGTCCTAGGCTCTGTGGTTTAACCCACAGCACCACTCGTTTTCCGTTGTATAGTTAGAATCTCCTTTTTTGTAGCTTGAAGCCATTGGTTCGAGTCCTACCCTCCAGAGCAGGAGAAAACAAGCTTTCGCCATCTTTCCTGGGACAGCCTTTCAGATATTTGGCTCTCCTATCTCCTCTCAGTCTCCTCTTTTCCAGGCTAAACATACCCATTTCCTTCAACCGTTCCTCATCAGGCTTGGTTCCCAGACCCTCGATCATCTCGGTTGCCCTCCTCTGCCCACCTTCCAACTTGTCGATATCCTTCCTAAATCATGGCACCCAGAACTGGACACCGGACTCCAGGTGTGGTCTGAGCGTTCGGGACGGGGAAGTGTGAGAAAGCCTTGATTTGAAAGAGAACACCATACAGACAATGGAGAATTAACAAAGGTACAGGAAGCTGTCCACATCAAAGGACAGAATGGATGACCTCTGGGTTTCTCTTTCTTTTTTTGTGGTCTTCTGGCAGCCCTTCCAGAAGGCTCAGTCTGTGCCTGGGCAGACATCTGCTGAGAATTCCTTTGAGGCACAGAATAGTCTGTCTCGTGGGTTGGGGGGTGATCTGCCTATTGGGTGTCTTCGGTGACAATAAATCTACTGAAAACACAAGCAGCAGCTAGAAGCCCTTCTCTCTCTTCTGATTCTTTCCCTTCCTTTTTGCTGCTTTGGAGAGAGAGAGAGAGAGAGAGAGAGAGAGTCCAGAAAGTGGGGTGTGTGTGTGTGTGAGGTATCTGTCAAGGTGCCTTTGGAGCTGGCCAGAGTTCAAAGCGAGGAAACTCTGCGCTGAAATGCACCTATAAACGGATACAACCCGCCTGGGCCTTCGCCCAGCATCTGGCTCACAGAAAAGCTACACGACCCCCTCCCTGGACACGGGGGGGGGGGGGCGATCCCACCGGATCTCCCCCCCCCCCACACACTTTCCCTGCTTGGTTGTCTCTGCAGCTGCCCTCGAGCCCCCATTTCCAGCCCAGGTCCAAATGGGTAATTATCCTAATTAGATCCCAGGCAGGCAGCTGGGTGGCACGACTCCAACACCCTTTGGGCATTTTCAGAAACTCGGACGTATGGCAGGAAGGAGAACAATACGGGGGTCTGCAGGCTGCCATTGTGGTGGGGGGAGTGAGGGGGAGAAAAGATGTGTTTGTTTATTTCATTCCGTTTCTATGCCAGAGGAAAGGTTGGACGGTATTTTGTGAGGAATGTTTTAGCCGTGATTCCAGAATCATGGGGGGTTGAGCCAGATGACTTCTTCCAACTCTGCATTTCTATGGTTAGGGCTGGGCGATATATAGCTATATCCAGTGCTTTTTTTTCTTTAAAAATGTTTAGGGGCACTCTCATTTTGACTCAAGAAAACCACCATTTTATAGTTCAAATCAGGGAAAATAAATATGGTACAGTGGTGCCTTGCAAGACGAAATTAATTCGTTCCGCGAGTCTCTTCGTCTTGCGGTTTTTTCGTCTTGCGAAGCACGGCTATTAGCGGATTAGCGCTATTAGTGGCTTAGCGGCTATTAGCGGCCTAGCGGCTATTAGCGGCTTAGCGGCTTAGAAAAAGGGGGGGAAAGGAAAAAAACTCGCAAGAACTTGCAAGACGTTTCGTCTTGCGAAGCAAGCCCATAGGGAAATTCGTCTTGCGAAGCACCTCAAAAAATGGAAAACTCTTTCGTCTAACGAGTTTTTCGTCTTGCGAGGCCTTCGTCTTGCGGGCCACCACTGTAGATGGACATTGGGGAAGCAACTGAACTGACAATTCACCGTGCTAGGGAAGATACTATTTTTTATTTTTAAATTAGTTTCTTCTCCCGTTAGATTCAGAAAATGTTTAGGAGTATGCGCACCCCGCATCCATCCAGAAAAAAAAGCACTGGGTATATCATCCAAAACAGTTTTGAAGTTTCATCATTTTTGGCCTGGTAATATATCGCGAATCATGATGTTTTTGTGTATGTGTGCTATGCAAAAATCACAACGTGGGGAAAACGGCGAGGCCAGCCAATGCTTCTCTCGATTCCCACAGCCCCGTTAACTCTGCTGGCTCAGCTCTCCCCGGCCTCATGAAAAGGGCAACGGATCATAAGAGCAGGCACCGGCCAAAATCACGATGCAGGGAAAACCCTAAAGCCAGCCCATTCCTCTATATAGCTCCGTCCTTCTTTCAGACATCGTGATATATCAGAATAATAATAATAATAATAATAATAATAATAATAATAATAATAATTTATTTATATCCCACCCATCTGGCTGGGTTTCCCCAGCCACTCTGGGCGGCTTCCAACAAAACGTTAAAATACAGTGCTCTGTTAAACATTAAAAGCTTCCCTAAACAGAGTTGCCTTCAAATGTCTTCTAAAAGTCTGGTAGTTGTTCTTCTCTTTGACATCTGGTGGGAGGGCGTTCCACAGGGCGGGCGCCACCACCGAGAAGGCCCTCTGCCTGGTTCCCTGTAACTTGGCTTCTCGCAGTGAAGGAACCGCCAGAAGGCCCTCAGAGCTGGACCTCGGTGTCCGGGCAGAACGATAGGGGTGGAGACGTTCCTTTAGGTCTACTGGGCCAGGGCCGTTTAGGGCTTTCAAGGTCAGCACCAACACTTTGAATTGTGCTCGGAAACGTACTGGGAGCCAATGTAGATCTTTTAAGGCTGGTGTTATGTGGTCTTGGCAGCTGCTCCCAGTCACCAGTCTAGCTGCTGCATATACTGCGATGTTTATCACAACGTTGAAAAACAGATATTGCCCAGCCCTAGCTATGATTCTGTGATGTTCCCCAGAATGGAAGATGGCAGGTTCCCCAAGGACATGTTCTGCCGGGAGCTGGCATCAGGTGCCAGGCCTGTTGGCAGACCAGCTCTGTGCTACAAAGATGTCTGCAAACACATCATGAAATCTGGCATCATCAATCCCACCATGCGAGAATCCTTTGCAGACGTCCCAGTGCCCAGAGACAGATAGGTCATATATCCATGGAAGTGACTAGAGGAGGAATGACCGCTGGGAGGAGCTCAGAGGTAAGAAATGCCATAGTGCGTCGGCACCAGCACAACCAGACGCCTTCGTCTGCCCCAGCTGCAACAAAACATGTCTCTCCTGCATCGGTCTCTGCAGCCACAGCAGGCGCTGCAAGCTCCGAACAGTTTGACTCCACACTCCTCCGTTGTCTCCAGAGACAGACAGATGCCAACAAAAAGGATATACTACAGTGGAACCTCTACTTACAGATGTAATCAGTTTCTGAGGTCCGTCCGTAAGTCGATCCGGGTCACTGGTAGAAGCGCTGTTGTGCGCAGGTGCATTTGGTGGCAGTGCGCTTCTGTGCATGTGTAGACGGCGGCAGCCACTTCTGAGCATGCGCGAATCGTGGCAAATCCGGTATTTACTTCTGGGTTTGCCGCGATCGCAACTTGGATTGGGCCCAAGTAGACGCGGTCGTAAGTGGAGGTTCTACTGTACTTGACTGCAGAAAACCTCAAAGCAGTTGACGAAAAGAAGAAAGCAGAGAGTTTATTAGCAAGGGAAGCATTAAAAAATAAAAACTTCAATAAACCAAAAACACACCAGCCTTCTAAACATCTGGGTAGGCTTTCCTATACAAATGTGTTTTTCACAGGCCCCAGGAAAGAGTCCAGCGATTGGGGGTGGGGTTCCCGAGTTGCTGGTGCCTGAGCCACTGGGGAAATCGAAGGCCACCAAAACACGTTGAAACAAGGAGCGTTTGAGAAAGAAGTCAACTGTGTTGAAGAAAACCTGCGAGAGATGCGGGGAAGTATCCTGGAGCACATGAAACAGAGGGAAAAGCAGCAGAAAGAAGACGAGACAGAGAGCGATGGGATTGTGGAAGAGGATGGGATTGTGGCCAGCGACAGGGAGGTGGGCTCTGAAGGCAGGGGAACCCGATATGACCCCGAAACCAAGATGTGCCAAGCATGTATTGCAGGGAAGCCAGCGGGGACGTCGTGTGGTTTGTAGCCTCCAAACGCAGGAAAACACAGCATTTGAGATGGCATGAATAAGCCCTGAGCCAGAAGGAGAGGGAGGGGCCCTGCTCTGTGCTTGTGCGTGTCCTCTAAGAGCCCTTGTCCAGATCAGCTGCGAGGCCGGCTGCACGGTGTCAGCAGAAAATGCCTCCCCATCTCCTCCTCCTCCTCCTCCTCTCCTTCCCCGCCTCTTCTTCCTGGCTTCTCTTCAGCGATGAGGCCAGGACTGTGGTGCATTGATGCCAGGGGAGCAATTGGCCAGGGGAAGGGGGGGGCAAGCCATAGCCAGTTCTGTAGCGGGAAGGATCGGGTGCTAAGCGGGCAGCTGAAAGAGGAGCTGTGGTGCAGGCAGGTCCCTTAGCATGACAGAATTGTAGAAGGGACCCCAAAGGTCATCCAGTCCAACTCCTTGCAACAGACCCTCCAAGAGTCCCTATTTTCCAGGGACGTCCCTGATTTAGAGAAGCCGTCCCGATTTCTGATTTGATCCCGGAATGTCTGGACCATAAAAAAAGCTGATTGCCAAAGAATTGACACTTTTGACTTATGGTGCTGGAGGAGACTCTTGAGAGCACCTGTTCAAATTATTCTTGTTTAGACAAGTCTACCTAGATGTTTGTAGAGACATCACCTTGCCAACAAAGGTCTGTATAGTTACAGCTCTGGTTTTCCCAGTAGTAATGTATGGAAGTGAGAGCTGGACCATCAAGAAGGCTGATCGCTGAAAAATTGGTGCTTTTGAATTCTGGTGCTGGAGGAGACTCTTGAGAGTCCCATGGACTGCAAGAAGATCAAACCTCTCCATTCTTAAGGAAATCAGCCCTGGGTGCTCCCTGGAAGGACGGATCCTGAAGCTGAGGCTCCAAGACTTTGGCCACCTCATGAGAAGAGAAGACTCCCTGGAAAAGACCCTGATGTTGGGAAAGATGGAGGGCACAAGGAGAAGGGGATGACAGAGGTTGAGATGGTTGGATAGTGTTCTCGAAGCTACCAGCATGAGTCTGACCAAACTGCGGGAGGCAGTGGAAGACAGGAGTGCCTGGCGTGCTCTGGTCCAGGGGGTCACGAAGAGTCGGACACAAATAAACGACTAAACAGCAACAACAACATTACTGTTGTTAGCTGCTCTGAGCCCAGCTTTGGCTGGGGAGGGCGGGATATAAATAAAATTATTATTATTATTTATTTTATTATTTCTGGACTGGGTACAAGGCAAGATGTCATCTGCCATAGGCTGGGAAGTGGGAGAGGCAGGTCTGGAAATAGGAGTAGGTTTTGGAGCAAAGGATACATTGGGCTGGATGGAGCCTCAATTCGATTCCTTTATCATTTGTGTCAAAAGAGGTGCAAATGACTAAACATCAGGGAAAGCTTTCTGGAAGAAGGAGAAAGCTTGTTTTCTCTTGCCCTGGAAGGTAGGACTCGGACCCATGGCTTCAAGTGACAAGGAAAGAGATTCCGATTCAACAACAGGAAGAACTTTCGGACAGTGAGAGCTGTTCGACAGTGGAATGGTCTCCCTCTGGACATTGTGGACTCTCCTTCCTTGGAGGTTTTTAAGCAGAGGTTGGATGGCCACCTGCAAGTGATGTTTTAGCTGAGATCCCTGCAATTGCAGGGGGTTGGACTACATGACCCTTGGGGTCCCTTCCAGCTCTACAGTTCTATGGTTCTACGATTCTATGAGGACAGGTTGGAGTTCTGAGTGCAGAAGGCCCCTAGACCAGGGTTAGAGCATCTGTTTGGCATGCGGAAGCTCCCAAGTTCAGTTCTCGGCCTTTCCCAACGAAACGCAGAAGGTACAGATTGTGAAAATTCAATTACAGCTCAAATGACGAGAACACAAATCTCCCTTGCGTTGCTAAGTTAATTAACATGCCCAGCAGAGCAAGGAGCCATTGTCCCTATTCATGCCCAAATGGGTAAAATCAAATCTCTCGGCAAATTTGTTTCACGCTAGAATCCCACGTTGAAAAGCAGCTTTTGGCAACTGGTAACTTCCTCTGTCAGCGGGTGAACATGAGCAGTTGGGAGTCACACAAGTGTTGATCTGGATGTACAGTGTGTTTTGGGGTGTGTGTGCTAAATGCACCTTTCTCTCTCTGGCAAAATGTAGGAGGACCTGGCAGTAGCCAGGAATGAAGGAATCTGTCGATTTTGGTTTCTCTCAGCTTCCCATTTCCCCACCCTCAAATTCATTTCTCTATATTTCCACACCGGTTTGCATTTTTTTAAAAAAGTCCTCGTGAGAATGCATCGGCACTTCGGTGCGAATTTCTCCGAACGTGCACACATTTTTGCACGCGGTTGCAAGCACACATCTTTGCATTCCCCCTAATATAATGCACTTTTGCACACATGTTCACCAACACATGCCTTTTAATACATGCTTAGCTCTAGTACATGTTACTGTACATGTTACTTGGCAATGCAAATTTCAGAATTTCAAAAGGATGGTTGTGTTTTGGTTGGTGCGTTGTGAATTAGATAGGTTTGCCTTTAAATGCAAAGTGAACTGAATTGCTCCTTCATCCACAAGGTTTGCACAGAAGAATGCAAAGCCCGGTTTGCAACTGCCCTGATACAAGTCTGTCCACGTAACCGAGTCCTCTTGGCGGCTGGCGTTTGGCTGCCTCGACATGCCCTCGCTGACTTCCCCTTCTGTGCAGAGAGACCTGCATCCCTCCGGCTGTCCCCAGGCCTGCCAAGGGCACAGGTGAGATAAAAGCCCCAACCTGCAGCCTGGAGATGGGATTCCTACGCTCTGCCAAGGACTGCCTGACCTGTGTACAAAACAACTTGTCCTTCAGCAAAAAAAAAACAACACAACACACCCGGCTTCCATGCAAGCACTAGGAACGCAAACTTCTTGCCACCTAGTGGACAAAGTGCGTCATGGTGAGAGCTGGTGAAACAATCTGCTCTTAGGTAAAAGGTAAAGGGACCCCTGACCATTAGGTCCAGTCGTGGCCGACTCTGGGGTTGCGGTGCTCATCTCGCTTTATTGGCCGCTTTATTGTACTTTATTGGTACAGCTTCCGGGTCATGTGGCCAGCATGACTAAGTCACTTCTGGTGAACCAGAGCAGCGCACAGAAACGCCGTTTACCTTCCCACCGGAGCGGTACCTATTTATCTACTTGCACTTTGAGGTGCTTTGGAACTGCTAGGTTGGCAGGAGCAGGGACCGAGCAATGGGAGCTCACCCCGTCGCAAACCGCCGACCTTCTGATCGGCAAGACCTAGGCTCTGTGGTTTAACCCACAGTGCCACCTGCGTCCCGTTTTAATCTGATCTTAATGATGCTCAAAATTTCTGTCTAGGAGTCAAGGAGTCACTCCAGACAAACAGTTTTCTGAGCATTCATTGTGATTTGTTTGTGGGCAGTATATCTTTAACAATGAGCATCCATCTTGCATCCAACACGATTTGTTTGTGGGGTGTTTTTACATCATCTTCTTCTTCTTCATCATCTCATACTTTTCAGTTTCCAAACCACAAAATTCTGGCTCTTTTTAAAAAAAGTGCATTTGTTTGTTTGTATGTTACATTTATACTCCACCGTTCAGCCAAGGAATTTAATTTGTTCTTCTTATTGTATTTGTAGCATATGGGTTGTAATGTGTGAAGTTTATATATTTTTCATGTACACAGGTCATTGTTTCATATTTGAATTCTTTTGTAGTTGTGCTGAGCGAAACAGTCAGATTATCATGGATCACTTTCATACCTACGTTGTTATTCACTTACTATTTTGGCACCATGAACGCCTAAAAGGTTTTACTGCTTAGCTCACAGCTATTACTTTGTTTCAACTATAGACTCATTATACAGTGGTACCTTGGGTTACATACGCTTCAGGTTACATATGCTTCAGGTTACAGACTCCGCTAACCCAGAAATAGTGCTTCAGGTTAAGAACTTTGCTTCAGGATGAGAACAGAAATCGTGCTCCGGAGGCGCGGCGGCAGTAGGAGGCCCCATTAGCTAAAGTGGTGCTTCAGGTTAAGAACAGTTTCAAGTTAAGAACGGACCTGTACTTCTACGGACTTTCAAAGATTGACAGACGTGTGTTCATTTGATTTCAAATATATTAGAGAGTTTACAAGTGTACACATTTTGTTTTTGTTGTACTAAATTATGTATATTATGCAATAAGAATTGCAGTGCTATCTAGTGTACTGGTCCCCGTGTTGCTTGTCTTGTTTGCTGTGTCAAGTTTGCAAGACAGGGGTTTGTTGTTCTGTAAAAGGAATTTAAGTTGGCGTGTGTAGTTCTCCCCATTTTATTTTAAAAACTCTTCTTGGTGGTGGTAGAGGGAGCAGAAGCATCGCTTCTGATGTCGAAGGGCGCATCTGTCTTCAACCATATGTTATATTCTGGAACAGGGGATAATCTTTCAACATAAGTCGCACCTCTTAACTTTAAAGCTTAAAATAAGGGGCATCTGGCATCCCTTGCTGCATGACGCGATCCACCAAGGAACGATGGGAAGCCTGACGGTAGATTTTTAAGGGTCTTTCTTCACTGCCCGGTAAATACAATCCTCTGACTTCCAGAATCTGCAACTGCTGCCCTTCCTCTATTTACGTCAGACAACTCTGACGCTCCAAGATGATAAATAGGGAGGGGAAATTCAATTTATGCTTTCCAAAACAATGAGCAAACAGCTATCCTTCAAAATTTGCTCTTATCTCTTATCTTCTGTATTTTTGGAGGTCCTCTGCTCAGGGTTAAGGAGGTGTTAATATGCAGGCAAAGGTGATGGGTAGCTGATGAAGGACCCTGGATGAGAGGCAGCGAAGGAAAGATCTCACAGGGTGGAAGAGGAAAGAGAAGCTCCTGCAGCAGACTTTGTGGATATTTAAGTTATAATTAGAAAAATCTTAATAATTCTTCATAAAGGAAACAGTTTATAAGAAGTAAATAAGGAGGCCAGATGCAGGATAAAGGAAGTCTTTCATTTGGTTGTTTGTATTGTTGTATGTTATGCTCATTGTATGTTATGTTCACGTTTAATGAGGGTGGATTTGTGTATGGGGGGTTTATGTTATGTTGTAAATAAAATTCCAATAAAAATTAAAAAAATAAATAAGAGAAGCTCCCAGGTGAGAGCTGGGAGGGTTCACCTCTCTCTCTGTGGGACAAGATAAGATTTACCTGTGAACGAGATTTTGTAGTCTTCCCCTCCCCTTCTTTTTCCCTTTTATTTAGATTAGATTGTTTTTATTGTAATGTATTACGAAAGGCCTTAATAAAATCTTACTTTAGAAAAGTAAAAGAAATCCACACTTTGCGATACAGGTTTCCAGGCAACTGTTTGCATAATGAATATAGTGGCGACCACAAGAGTAGACTCCCTTCTTGTGGCTTCTAGCAACTGATATTTCATAGAAGCATAGAACTGTAGAGTTGGAAGGGACCCTGGAAGAAAGTTCTTCCTGCTGTTGAGTCGGAATCTCCTTCCTTGTCACTTGAAGCCATGGGTTCGAGTCCTACCTTCCAGGGCAGGAGAAAACAAGGTTCCTCCTTCTTCCATGCGACAGCATTTAGATATTTGGAAATGGCTATCATTTGGAAGTATGATTTCCTCTGTGGAGGCAGAGTCTAGCCATCCTGCCTAGTAGCCATCAGTAAAGGTAAAGGTAAAGGGACCCCTGACCATTAGGTCCAGTCGTGGCCGACTTTGGGGTTGCGGCGCTCATCTCGCTTTATTGTCCGAGGGAGCTGGCGTACAACTTCCAGGTCATGTGGCCAGCATGACTATGCCGCTTCTGATGAACCAGAGCAGCGCACGGAAACGCCGTTTACCTTCCCGCCGTAGCGGTACCTATTTATCTACTTGCACTTTGACGTGCTTTCGAACTGCTAGGTTGGCAGGAGCTGGGACCGAGCAACAGGAGCTCACTCCATTGACGGGATTCAAACTGCCGACCTTCTGATCGGCAAGTCCTAGGCTCTGTGGTTTAACCCACAGCGCCACCTGCGTCCCAGGTAGCCATCAGTAGCCTCCCTTGAATTTGCCCAATCCTCTTTTAATGCCAACTGTGGCAGTGAGTTCCATAGATGAACTATCTGCTGTGTGAAGAAGGGCTTTCTTTAATCTGCCCTGATCGTTCCCATCATCTGTGCGGCAAGAGGGGGCCACAGGCTGTATCGAAGCTCCCAGGTGTTTACGCTCGGCAGGCGTAAACTCTTTCCTCCCAGCCCTTCTTCACCCCACAAATAGGTCTGACTCTGAGCTGCATCTCCCCACCCCCGAGCATCGCCGGTTGGGGGCAGACGGGGAAGAGCCCCACTGAGACATCTGTCCCTTTTGGCATCTGGTGCAGCGAAGGAGATCGATGACGCCCAAGAAAGCTTGACGGCATCAACGCCGGTGTCGGTCGAGAATGTTTTCTGCTGAAGGGTCTAGGGCAGCTTTCCCCAACCCGGTGCCCTCCAGATGTTTGGGGCTGCAACTAGGGCGGTCTAGGGAACGGGGGCAAAAATGGACATGGCAGAAACATGTCCGGCAACGTGTGCATTTAATTCTCCCTTTTCTAGGCCACCTTACAAAATCCAGGCCAGCCGGCGGCGACAGATGGCCTGACCTCACTTGCCCCCGACACAGCTTTCGGCTCCGCCCACCGCTGCCTAATTACATGACTATAACTCCCTGCCCCCATTCCCCCCCCCAAACCTCAATTAGTTAGATTTATGAAGGCACAATTTGGAATGGGTGTGACGGCAATTCATCTCTTTCCCCTCAGTTGCATGGCAGGGGAACCTAAGCGAAAGGGCTCCTTATTTGTAAGCAAGCATATAAATGTTTTTTTAGAAGTATAAATGCCAGATGCATTGCAGCACAAAGGTTGCCAACTTCTATTTTCAGCCCACGCTCCTGTGCATCAAGGAGCAGCTTGGTCACATACATTAACAGGGGGAAATGTTTGTCTCCCTGCTATGTAAAGATTTGCCTCCTTCACTGGAGGTTTTTAATCAGAGGTTGGATGGGCGTCTGTCAGGGATGCTTTAGCTGTGATTCTTGCATTGTGGGGGGGGGTGTTCAGCTGGATGACCTCTGAGGGTCCCACTCAACTCTACAATTCTATGATTATAAGCGACTGCTTAAAGACACAGGAGGAGGAGCCCAGGACATTTTTGTCTGGCCAGTTTGCAACCCTTTAATACCCTTGGGTGCTTTCAGAGGAAGAAGATATAATAATAATAATAATAATAATAATAATAATAATAATAATAACAATAATAATAATAATAATAATAATAATAATAATAATAATAAATATTTTTAATTTATACCCCACCCTCCCCAGCCAAGGCTGGGCTCAGGGCAGCTAACAAGCAATAATAAAAACAAGTTGAATGAATACAACTTAAAAACAAGATTGAAATACAACAATTAAAATATTGAAACATTAAAATATTAAAATGCAGCCTCATCTCAGGAGGAGAAAGGAAAAAGAAAAAGGAAAAAGAAAGAGGGGGAGGGAATCAAATTGGCTCCAAGCCTAAGGCCAGGTGGAACAACTCTGTCTTACAGGCCCTGTGGAAAGAAATCAGATCCTGCAGGGCCCTGGTCTCATGAGGCAGAGCGTTCCACCAGGTCGGAGCCAGAGTTGAAAAGGCCCTGCCTCTGGTTGAGGCTTATCTGACTTCCTTAGGGCCCGGGACCTCTAGGGTGTTGCTATTTATGGACCTTGAGGCTCTCCGTGGGGCATACCGGGAGAGGCGGTCCCGTAGGTACGAGGGTCCTAGGCCGTATAAGCAGCAATATAAATCAAAATAGGTGCAGGTGACTCATGGCTTAACCTTTAAGTCCCGTCACTTCTTCCATAAGTAAAGCTAAGGCTGTGTTTTACCATCAGCTGTGCCTTGTTCTTTGTTTGACCAACAACCAGCAGCTAAGTAAAAAAGAATTGCAGGTTTTGAACTCCAAAGGGTGGCAGAATAGGCACATTTTCACCAAAACCTGTTTTCAAAGGAAACACACTCTTCACATGCTCAGAGGCCCCTCTGTGTTACAATTCCCAGAGTTACAATTCTCAGAATATTTAATGAGATAAATAAGAAAGAAAAGAAGTTATTTTTATATGCAGTGACAGCAGCAAGAATATTGATGGCCCAGAAATGGAAACAGGAGGAATTACCTACGATAGAAGAATGGAGAACTAAAATGATGGATTATGCAGAACTGGACAGAATGACAGGAAGGATCCGGAATCGACGAGATCAAAGATTTACAGAAGATTGGGAAAAGTTTATCCAATATATGCAAAAACTGAGTGATAATAAAATTACGTTTGTAAGCTTTAAGGAAGCTCTGTGAGGGGAAAGGGTTAAAAGGGCAGAAATGTGTAAAAAGTAACAATAGGAAGGAATGGCAGACAAATTGAGGGAAGTCAAAAAAGAGAAGTAAGATGTTATTAAGATGTATGGAATGTATACATTTGTTTTTGTATTTGAAAACTAATAAAAATATAATACGTATATTAAAAAAAAACAATTCCCAGAATATTAACCATTACAAAAGAATGGCTAGCCTGCCCAGCTAAAGCATCAGTGACCATTATCAGGTATCCTGGCAGGCAGGATCTCCGCTGTAGACCGCCTCCTCCTGTGATGTTTCAGGGGGTGGTCTTGGGCTACAGGGTGGGCAATTTCAAAAGGGCTTTCACACCATTGTTCTGGGTTCTCCTCCTTCCTGCGTGTGGTGAGTGGGGACGCTGTTGCAGCAGTTCGTTTTCGAGTGATCGCAAAGAAGAAGAAGAAGAAGAAGAAGAAGAAGAAGAAGAAGAAGAAGAAGAAAGATCAGGCTTATTAGCTGCTTTGCTTCTCAATATTCTCTGGTTGGCCTCTGTTATTTTCTCCTACCGATAGAGAACCCACTTAAGGACTCTATATGGGCTCTGGAATACCCCATAAGGGAAAAGGAGCAGGTTTTTTTTCTTATAACACTAACTTTACAGTCTGGACAATTAAACATCTTCATTTGTTTTTCTCTTTGAATTATTGCAGAAACAAGCGTTCTGTTAAATGAATAAGCAGCCCATTTCTCTTCCGTATAAGCAACTCACTCTCTCCAGAAGAAGAAGGAGAAGAGTTTGGATTTGATATCCCGCTTTATCGATACCCTAAGGAATCTCAAAGCGGCTAAAGTTCTCCTTTCCCTTCCTCCCCCACAACAAACACTCTGCGAGGTGAGTGGGGCTGAGAGACTTCAGAGAAGTGTGACTGGCCCAAAGTCACCCAGCAGCTGCATGCGGAGGAGCGGAGACACGAACCCGGTTCCCCAGATTACGAGACTACCGCTCTTAACCACTACACCACAGAAGACACAACTTTGTAGAAATTCCCTGTACCGTTCTGTCCATCATCCTGTTATTGCCTTTCCTCAAAGCCAACCTTCCTCAACCTGGTGTTTTCCAGATCGTTTGGTCTATGACCCCCCTGAGTCCCGACCACCCCAGCCATCCTTGTGGGAGGCCAGCCATCACCTGGAGGGCACCAGCTTGGGGAAGCCTGATCTAAGCTAAAGATGTTCTTTTAAGGAAAACAATCTGCACTTCTGATCGTTTGAGTCATCAACTGTCGGTACTTTTTCTATCTCTTTCATTTCCTTTTTGAGGTAGGAGGCAGATGATGCACAGAACATGACGCAGCACAGATCTGTAGTTTTTTTTTCTGTGTTTGCTTTCCAGTGTGTTCACAAAGAAAGCATGTATGCACACCCTCGTGGACATGGCCACACAGACATGGAAGCCGTCTCCCGGAAGCCGGGTGCACTTCACATGTGGAAAGTTTGCGCAGCAAGCATGCTTGCGCATGGAGAAAGCTCATTTGGGAGTTGCTGCCCAGTGGTGAAGCTGCATGCTCTGGCACCAGGGGCAGAGAGCAGGCGGGGGCATGACTGGCGCACGTCCCGGGAGCATGGTGCGCTGCCTGCAGGGGGCATGGCACCCGGCATGGTGGTGGGGTGCGCGGTGCATGTCTGGGGAGGCAGCCAGTGTGGCTGCCTCAAATGGTCACATGCATGCACATGCAATGTCAAATGGACACTAATAATAATAATAATAATTTATTTGTACCCCGCCCATCTGGCTGGGTTTCCCCAGCCACTCAGGGCGGCTTCCAACAAAGACAAAAAATACACTAAAATGTCACGCATTAAAAGCTTCCCTGAACAGATGTCTTCAGATGTCTTCTGGATGTCAGGTAGTTGTTTATCTCTTTGACATCTGATGGGAGGGCATTCCACAGGGAGGGCGCCACTACCGAGAAGGCCCTCTGCCTGGTTCCTTGTAGCTTTACTTCTCGCAATGAGGGAACCGCCAGAAGGCCCTCGGAGCTGGACCGCAGTATCCGGGCAGAACGATAGGGGTGGAGACGCTCCTTCAGGTATACAGTGGTACCTCGGGTTACATATGCTTCAGGTTACAGACTCCGCTAACCCAGAAATAGTACCTTGGGTTAAGGACTTTGCTTCAGGTTGAGAACAGAAATTGTGTAGCGGCAGCGGGAGGCCCCATGAGCTAAAGTGGTGCTTCAGGTTAAGAACACTTTCAGGTTAAGAACGGACCTCCGGAACGAATTAAGTACTTAACCACTGTACTGGGCCGAGGCCGTTTCGGGCTTTAAAGGTCAACACCAACACTTTGAATTGTGCTTGGAAACGTACCAATGATTCAAGCACACATTTGGAACAAAACACACACCTGCCCAAACATACAGGTTGCATTCGCATGGCAGTTGACTCGGTTTTTGCGACTTCCCCTAACTTTTAAGTCCTGCATTATATCTGAGCTTCCACATGATGTAAAGGCGACTTCAGGAACTAAGCATCCCAGGAGATCTTGGGGAGCCAGTCGCTGCCTCTCAGGGTTGTTGTAGGGATTAAGTAGAGGGGTGAGAGGGAGGAAGCCATGTACCCCACCTTGAGCTCCTTGGAGGAAAAGGTTTGAGATAAAGAGCCCCCCAAGATAGCTCAGTTGGTAGTGCACAAGACTCTTAATCTCAGGGACGTGGGTTTGAGCCCCAAAGTGTGCAGAAAGTTGATTTTTGGGGTCCCTTCCAACTCTACAATTCTATGGCTCTATGAAATACAGTTGTTGTTTTTTTTTTAAAAAAAGGGAACCGAGTGCTGAACTTGCGCTATGTTCCGCTATCGTTCCCAAAGTGGCTCTTACATCATGTGAAAGCTCCGATGTCGTGTGGAAATCAACAGGGAAAAGGGAATACAGTGGTACCTTGGGTTAAGTACTTAATTTGTGCTGGAGGTCCGTACTTAACCTGAAACTGTTCTTAACCTGAAGCACCACTTTAGCTAATGAGGCCTCCTGCTGCCGCCGATGTGCCGCCGGAGCACGATTTCTGTTCTCATCCTGAAGCAAAGTTCTTAACCTGAAGCACTACTTCTGGGTTAGCGGAGTCTGTAACCTGAAGCGTATGTAACCTGAAGCGTATGTAACCCGAGGTACCACTGTATATTGCTGTGGGAATGCAGCCACAGCTCACCCATTAAGAGCTACCCTCAGAAAGAACCAGCGCAGAAGTACAACTCACACGAAGGACGAAGGGTTGAACGCGAAGATTTAAGATCTGTGGACCACGGCTGGGTGTTGTGTGATCACCGAGAGACCCGGAACGAAGCATGCGTCAACATGCCCCACGCCAGACCTAACCATGCTGGCCAAGCATGCATACCAAGTGAATCCGACCCAAACATGCAAGCGCTCAAATTAAGACAGAGGGGAGCAAAAGGCGAAATTGGAGAAAAAGCCCTGGCACATACAGAGAGCCACACATGTGGGCGTGGGGATGCTGTAGATGCACAAAGACAATAAACCACACACAGAGCGCATACGCAGGACATGCAAACCCATCCCATGCTCTAAGTGCGCATGTGGCCTCCGGCAGAAGGAGAGGCCTTTCTCGCCTGGAAACCACAAATCACCTGCGGGGAACTCAAGGGGCTTCCCCCCCCCTTGCTGGGAGGGTCACAAAGTCTCCCTCATTGGCCAGAGGCGGCAGACTCCTCCCACCCCTCCCCACATCTGTGGCATAGTTGTGGGGGAGAAAGGGGGGGCTCCCATCTCCCAGGCAACCAGCAGAGGGTGCTTTGATACTGAATAATCCCATCTGAGCTCCCAGCTTCCTCCTGCTGCTGCGCAACCCCTTCAGATTATCGTTTATGCATGCGCGCACACCTGCCTGTCGCTGCTGGTTCGCAAGTTGCGGTCCTAACCTGAAAGGGGGCCTGGCTTGGCTCGTTGCAAGGAAAGGTGGGGAGGTCGAGAGAGGAGCCTCCCCAAACCTGGTGCCCTCCAGGTGCAAGAACGCCCAGCGGCCTCATCCTGCCCAGCTGCTGCACCTGCAGAAGCTGTCAGCATCGCCCTTGAGCCAGTGTCACCAACTGGACTCATCCACTCAGCCCCGACTGGGCCAGGCGAGCTGGGTAGCACTTCCAGAGACCACCTTCTGCACAGAAACAGGTCAAAGTGCTGTGGACTCACAGCTTGGAGTTGTGAGCACCGGATTCACTCCAACAAGACAGTTGTCGCACAGCAGAGTATAGCAGAGCATAAATGACTCGGAGAGCAGCTCTGTAGAATATCTTCTTTATTCTATCTACAACTATAATACACAACCTTTTGCCAACAAAGGTCCGTATAGTAAAAGCTATGGTTTTCCCAGTAGTGATGTATGGAAGTGAGAGCTGGACCATAAAGAAGGCTGATCGCCGAAGAATGGATGCTTTTGAATTCTGGTGCTGGAGGAGACTCTTGAGAGTCCCATGGACTGCAAGAAGATCAAACCGATCCATTCTTAAGGAAATCAGCCCTGAGTGCTCACTGGAAGGACAGATTGTGAAGCTGAGGCTCCAATACTTTGGCCACCTCATGAGAAGAGAAGGCTCCCTGGAAAAGACCCTGATGTTGGAAAAGATGGAGGGCACAAGGAGAAGGGGAGGACAGAGGACGAGATGGTGGGACAGTGTCTTCGAAGCTACAAACATGAATTTGACTAAACTGCGGGAGGCAGTGAGAGACAGGAGTGCCTGGCGTGCTCTGGTCCAGGGGGTCACGAAGAGTCGGACACGACTAAACGACTAAACAACAACAAAAACACAACTATATACAGAGCTAAACGAGGTTTAAACGAAAATGCTGAAGTGCACTGAGTGTCTGCTGCTGCTCTTAGTAGCAACCTTATCTATACACACGATCTCTCTCTAACACTCAGTCTCTCTCTCTCTCTCTGACACTCTCACTGACACTTTGATGTGAGGCTGGAGCGGAATAAGTAGAGAGCAGAAACCGCCCCTCCTCTCTGAAGAATCAGCAGAGAACATCAGCAGATTCTTGGATATGGGAGGGGTAAAATCTCCTCAGAAGCAGCCAGAATGACAAAGCACTGCGGATGTATGGCAGCCTTCGGTTTGGAGGGGAGGCGATTCAGGGAGGAAAAACTCCGGGACGGCTCCTTGGTGCAGCGGAAGACTTGCAATTAGCTGGAAGCAGGATTAAAACAGCAGCTGCCCCAAGCAGTGGTTGTTATTAGATTTATTGCGGCGACATCTTAATTGCGCTTTAACGGACAACGGACGGTCAGTTGCCTTCAAGCATTTGTTTTAGGCTCACTGATTCGTGTGGCGTGTAGTTAGTCTGCGGAACTCCCTCCCACATGAGGCCTAGATGGCTTCCAAAGACAAAGGCTACTAGCGACAATGGCTATGTTCTGTCTCCGCAGTCGGAGGCAACAGATGCTTCTGAAGGACGCCTGCTGGAAACCCCAGGAGACAAGAGGGCTCTTGTGCTCGGGTGCTGCTTGTGGGCTGCGCATGTGAGAACAGGAAGCTAACCCTAACCCTAACCCTAACCCTAACCCTATCCCTAACCCTAACCCTAACCCTAACCCTAATTTTACTGGTGTTAGCCACGCTGAGCCAGGCTCTGGCCGGGGAGGGCAGGGTATAAATAAAATTTATTATTACAGTGGTACCTCAGGTTACATACGCTTCAGGTTACAGACTCCGCTAACCCAGAAATAGTGCTTCAGGTTAAGAACTTTGCTTCATGATTAGAACAGAAATCATGCTGTGGCGGCGCGGCGGCAGCAGGAGGCCCCATTAGCTAAAGTGGTGCTTCAGGTTAAGAACAGTTTCAGGTTAAGAACGGACCTCCGGAACAAATTAAGAATGGACCTCCGGAACAAATTAAGTTCTTAACCCGAGGTACCACTGTATTATTATTATTATTATTATTATTATTATTATTATTATCCAGCAGGGATCATCTGATGTTCTTATGTTCAGGTAAGTAGATCCAATATGTACAGTGCATTTCAAATCCCTCAGGAGGACCACACCAAGACCAGAAGATTGACTGAGCAAACGTAAAACTTTTCGCCCGTAAATATCCCCTCCATAGGGAAGAGACAGTTAAAGCAGGACAGGGTAGATCTGTAGATCTCTAATTTGTATGTTTGTTATTATATTTATTCCCACTTTTCCAGAAAGGAGCTCAAGGCGGCACACCGTGGTTCTCCCTTTCCTAAGTTTATCTGCACAACAACCCTGTGAAGCAGTTCGGGCGAAACGGCAGTCACTGGCCCAAGGTCACCCAGTGAGCTTTGCAGCTGCGTAGGGACTAGAACCTCTGTCTCTTGGGTCTGAGTCTAACCCTCTAACCACTACACCACACAGCCGTGGCGCCTGATCTCCCTGTGTTGCTGGGCTCCATCTCCCTCCCAGCCCCAGCAGCTGGCATGGCCAAGGGTAACAGACGGTGTGTGTTTGCAGGGCAGCAACTTCTGGAGAAAGGGCCACAGTTTAGCTCACCCTGGAATAATATAGCTGTCAATGGAGGCACAGGTCAATTCTGTGTCCAGGGCAGCTGTCTACTAGCTCCATCTGGTACGCAGGATGAGACCCTCCCTGCCCGCAAACTGCCTCAGCAGAGTGGTGCATGCTCTTATTATCTCCCGCTTGGACTACTGCAATGCGCTCTACGTGGGGCTACCTTTGAAGATGTCCCGGAAACTGCAACTAATCCAGAATGCGGCAGCTAGACTGGTGACTGGGAGTGGCCACCAAGAACACATAACACCGGTCCTGAAAGGCGTACAAGGCGTACGTTTCCGAGCACAATTCAAAGTGTTGGTGCTGACCTTGAAAGCCGTAAACGGCCTCGGTCCAGTAGACCTGAAGGAGCGTCTCCAACCCATTGTTCACCCTGGACACGGAGGTCCAGCTCCAATGGCCTTCTGGCGGTTCCCTCACTGCGAGAAGCTAAGTTACAGGGAACAAGGCAGAGGGCCTTTTTGGTGGTGGCGCCTGCCCTGTGGAACGCCCTCCCACCAGATGTCAAAGAGAACAACAACTACCAGACTTTAGAAGACATCTGAAGGCAGCCCTGTTTAGGGAAGCTTTTAATGTTTGATGCATTACTGTATTTTAATATTTTTTTGGAAGCCGCCCAGAGTGGCTGGGGAAGCCCAGCCAGATGAGCGGGGTATAAATAAATTATTATTATTATTATTATTATTATTATTATTATTATTATTATTATTATTATTTCATCCCTCAGGGTATGATGGTCTTTCAGATGCCCCTGTGGAGAAGTTGGGGGGGGGCAGAGAGCCGACTATGGGTGCTGGAGGGTGACAATCCCTTTCTCCTCCACCTGAAGATTCCCACCTGATGCCCTGTGTCTGCCCCAACCTAAAGCCGCCTCAGACATTTACATGGCATCAATTTCGCTTTTCCAAACCCTTTTCCTCAGTGGCACCCTTGCCAGCTGCCTCTTCTCCCCTGAATCGGGCCTAATTTGTTTCCCGTTCCGCTTTGATGAGACATTGTGCTCAACTGCCTATCAATTCAGGAAGTATTTCTGGCCGGGTTCGTAATATTAGAAAGAGCCTCCTTTCCTCCGACACCCTCTTCATCTCTCTTTTAGTCACGCAGGGTGACCCTCACGGTCAGGGTGAGGAGAAGGGAAGGGGCCTTCAGATATAATGTCCGCTGTCCCTGGTTTCTCAGTACCAACTCAGGGCGGCAAGAGCCTGCATGGGCTCTGCACATTTCACTATACTCACGGACAATTACTGGCCAGATTTACTTTGTTTTCTGTGCACTCACACAGTAAAAATACAGAATGAAACACCAGGGATCCGTTATTCTACACATGTAGCAGGGGGGTAGAGAAGATGAGAACAAATGTGAAATTTCTGCCGCTGCAGGCACAAGACACCTCCCTCCCACAAATTTGAATTGTGACCTCAGTGCAGAAATCTTTAGCCCTGTGTGAGACTTGAACCCACAACCCTGGGATTAAGAGCCTCATGCACTCCAGACTGAGCTATCCCAATTTATATTATTTTTTTAAGAGTTAAAGCCCCCAACTGCAGTGGTAAAGATCCTAGGAGAATAGGAAGCTGTCTCATTCTGAGTCAGACTATTGGTCTATCTATCTTAGTATTGTCCAAACTGAGTGGCAGCAGCTCTCCAGGGTTTCAGGCCAGGAGTTATTCCATGGAGAAGCCCCCATGGATTGGCCCTCTCCCCATAGGACCCAACCCAGTCCCTGTGATCATCATCTGAGACCCATGAGAGGTACAGAAGGTGGCAACATGAGACGGGGCCTTTTCAGTGGTGGCTCCCCACTTGTGGAATGCTCTCCCTTGGGAGACTTGCTTGGATCCATCACTGCATAACTTTAGGTGCAGGCAAAAAGATTTCTTTTTCACCAAGCCTTTGGTTTTCAATCATCTGTGGCCCCATTTAATCGGTGTGGTGTTTGAATCCTGACTTTTAAGAATAGGACTGTCCTTTATGCCTGTTTTCATGTGTATGTGTGTGTTTTTATATATTGTAAGTGGCTTTGAGATACCTGGGTTAAAAAGTGGCCAAAAAAGTTTAATAAATGGTTAGAGTGTCGGACTAGGACTTGGGAGAGCAGGGTTCGAATCCCGACAAAACCACAAGATTCACTGGGTGACCTTGGGGGCCAGTCACTGCCTGTCTGAGCCTAACCCGCCTCATAAGGTTGTTGTGCAGATTAAATGTGGAAGGGGAAAGCCACATAGGCCACCCTGAGCTCCTTGGAGGAATAAAGGGGAGATATACATACATGCTCGCTGAAGAATTGATGCTTTTGAATTCTGGTGCTGGAGGAGACTCTTGAGAGTCCCATGGACTGCAAGAAGATCCAACCTCTCCATTCTTAAGGAAATCAGCCCTGAGTGCTCACTGGAAGGACAGATCCTGAAGCTGAGGCTCCAAGACTTTGGCAACCTCATGAGAAGAGAAGACTCCCTGGAGAAGACCCTGATGTTGGGAAAGATGGAGGGCACAAGGAGAAGGGGGCGACAGAGGACGAGATGGTTGGACAGTGTTCTCGAAGCTACCAGCATGAGTTTGAGCAAACTGCAGGAGGCAGTGGAAGACAGGAGTGCCTGGCGTGCTCTGGTCCAGGGGGTCACGAAGAGTTGGACACGACTAAACGACTAAACAACAACAACAATACATGCAATCCATCAATCATACATGCAATTAGCAACAAACCTTCTGCTTCTTGATCAGGGCTCCTATAAATACCAATTACATTTTTAAAAGCTGTTTGTGTAACTGCTGCTGATGGTGTGTCTAGTTTTGCCCTCAAATGCAACACAGGAGGCAGTAAAGGGGGGGGGGGAGAAATATGATGGAAATCAAAATAACAGGAAGGAGAATGGCTCAGGGATGTGCATGTGGGGTGTGTGTGTGTTATATTCTGCAGGGCAGGAATTTGAGAAGGGGGGAAATTATAACTTTCCAGATAATTGTTGAGTAGGGAATGGAGTCTGCTTGGACGGGGGCCAGTGACTTATGTCTGGCTGGTGTCTGTGTGCATTTATCCCCGTGAGGTGAAGATTTGCTGATGCTCCTGGTCAGACCTTCATAGAATTATAGAATTGTAAAGTTGTAAAGTTGGAGGGGACGCGGGTGGTGCTGTGGGTTAAACCACAGAGCCTAGGACTTGCCGATCAGAAGGTCGGCGGTTCGAATCCCCGCGACGGGGTGAGCTCCCGTTGCTCGGTCCCTGCTCCTGCCAACCTAGCAGTTCGAAAGCACGTCAAAGTGCAAGTAGATAAATAGGTACCACTCCGGCGGGAAGGTAAATGGCATTTCCGTGTGCTGCTCTGCTTCGCCAGAAGCGGCTTAGTCCTGCTGGCCACATGATCCAGAAGCTGTACGCCGGCTCCCTCGGCCAGTAAAGCGAGATGAGCGCCGCAACCCCAGAGTCGGCCACGACTGGACCTAACAGTCAGGGGTCCCTTTACCTTTGAAGTTGGAAAGGGGCCCTGAGGGTCATCTAGTCCAACCCCGTGCGACGCACGACTCTCAACTGAAGCATCCCTGACAGATGGCCACCCATCTTCGTTGATACTTGATTTTCCTTGCCCAGAGGGAAGGTTCAGAAATTAGCAGGCTGTTGCTTCCAACCTCAGTGTTATGTAGTGAAGTTTCACCCTGGGCCAGCAGGGGGATACTGTATATAGTTTTCACTCAGGTCTGTAGATAGTTTTCCCTCAGGTCCGCGTCAGTTATTTTAGGCGGGAACTCTGGGCTGTTGTTGTTACAATGTTGACAGCCGGCTGCCTATAAAAGCAGGCCGGCTGAGCTGTTTGCAGTCAGTTCTATTCCAGCTTACGAAATAAAGAGCTACTTGGAGAAATCGCTGTGTCGTCTGCTATGTCAACCCACAACTTAACACTGGCGACGAAGGTGGGATGGATGGACATCAGAGCACAGCCAGATGCGGCCAGCCTCTGAACTGAGCTGAATCACTGAGCTGAATCACAGAGCGAAATCACTGAGCGAAATCACTGGACAGAACCAATTCAGAGCTGACTGTTCTGGCTAGAGCACGGTGTTCCATCCATCGCCCTTCACGCCGGCATCGGAATCATGGCTTCACTTGTGCCTCTACCGCCGTTTGCGCCAGCCTCTGAATCATGGGATTCCTACCTCGCTCGGTTCGACTGCTACCTCCAAGCCAACGAGCTGACAGCAGTATCAAAGGATCGTAAGCGGGGCCTATTCCTCAGCCTCTGTGGGCCTGAGGTGTTTGAGACGGCCCGAGCATTGGTTGCGCCCGAAGCAGTCCAGGCAACACCATGGGACACGATCCAAGAGAAGCTCCGCAACCACTATGCACCAAAGCCGTCCAAGATTGCTGCCCGCCATGCGTTCTACCACCGGAACCAGGCAGAGGGGGAGTCAATCAACAACTACACCACCGCCCTGCGACAGGCTGCAATGCACTGTGAGTTCCGAGACTTAGACGATGCCCTGATGGATCGAATCGTCTGCGGGGTCCGGGACATCCATCTGCAACGGCGTCTCCTCGCCAAGCCAGACCTCACGCTGCAGAAAGCCATTGAGGAGGCTGTGGCCTCAGAAGCTGCTGAACGCTCCGCCCAGGAGATCCGCAAGTGCAGCAGCCCGCGTCTTGCTAGGGAGCCAGTTCCGGTGCATCATGAAGAGGCCAGCAGTGATGAGGCATCCTCCAGTGAAGGCGATGACGTGCACCAGACAAAGCGGGAGCACAGGAAGTTCCAACAGAAGTCCAAGGGCCAACCGGAATGTGCCGGCTGTGGAGGCAACCATTCCCGTGCCAAGTGTCGATTCAGAGACGCCATCTGTAGGAAGTGTTCCAGAAGGGGCCACATCGCTAAGGTCTGCCGATCGGCTCCGTCTGACACCCCCCCTTCATCGACTCGCAAGTCCAAGCCTTCACTCCAGTCTGCCAAGGAAAGTTGTTTCGCTCTCACCAACTGCCGCTGCCCGTCTGGAACCACGATTGGCCAAACCGACTCGCCTACGCGACGCAAGCTGAACGTCACGGTGCTCATTGAAGGAGCTCCATGTGACATGGAGATCGACACCGGGTCTGCCCTGTCCATCGTGTCGTGGAGCACCATCAAAAGACTGGTACCCAGAGTGTCCAAAAGGCAACTCGACTCTCACCGCGTACACCTGAGAGACTACCAGGGAAACGACATTCCCGTGGTAGGCGTTGGCCGGTTCCGGATTGCCTTCAAGGATTTTTCGGGCCTGCTCCGGTTGGTGGTGGTCGAAGGTCAGCGGCCAAGCCTCCTAGGGCTAGACTGGTTTGATGCCCTCGGCCTGGAAGTCACCGGCATCAACTGCATCTCTAACGCAGAGACTGAGGGTCTGGTCAAAGACTTTGCTGAGGTTTTTGACGGCACCTTGGGGCAATATACAGGTACGCCCATCTCCTTTAGCCTTGATCCACAAGTCGCCCCCATCAAGCTAAAGCCACGCCGGGTTCCCTTTGCTCTCAAGGCTAAGGTGGACGAACAACTGGACAAACTGATCGCCCAAGGAGTTTTGGAGCCGGTTGACCATGCCAAGTGGGAAACCCCCATCGTCACGCCTGTCAAGCCAGATGGGTCGGTGAGAATCTGCGCTGACTACAAGTGCACGATCAACAAGGCACTTCAGCAGCACGCTTATCCGGTTCCTGTTGTCCAACACCTGCTGCATTCCCTGGGTGAGGGTAAGGTCTTCGCTAAGCTGGACCTTGCCCAAGCCTATCAACAACTGCCAGTCGATGATGCCACTGCTGAAGCCCAGACGATCGTCACCCACCGGGGGGCATTCCGTTGCCGCCGGTTGCAGTTCGGGGTGAGTGTGGCTCCTGGCATCTTCCAAAGCCTTATGGAGCGTCTCCTGCAAGGGCTTCCGGGCGTGGTACCATATTTTGATGACGTCTTGGTGTCTGCAGACTCACACCAGCAGCTGTTCGAGCGCCTCCGTGCCGTGCTGACCAGGTTCCAAGAGGCCGGGCTCAAGGTAAAGAGGGAGAAGTGCCAGATCGCCGTTCCACAGGTAGAGTTCCTGGGCTATCTTATCGATGCCTCCAGCCTTCACCCGACCACATCCAAGATCCGCGCTATCCAGCAGGCCCCCACCCCAAAGAACAAGACGGAGTTGCAGGCGTTCCTGGGGCTGCTGAACTTTTATAACATGTTCCTGCCCCACAAAGCCACAGTGGCTGAGCCTCTTCACCGACTCCTTAGTACAAAGACGCCTTGGGCCTGGGGTCATCGGGAGACGGCGGCCTTCAACGCGGTTAAGGCTCTCCTTTCATCAGACAGTGTGCTGGTACAGTACAGTGAATCCAGGCCGCTGGTCCTTGCCTGCGACGCCTCACCTTTTGGCATCGGTGCTGTCCTTAGTCACCGTTTTCCAGATGGAAGAGAAGCACCGCTCGCCTACTTTTCCAGGACACTATCTCTGACGGAACGGAATTACAGCCAGCTCGACAAGGAGGCATTGGCACTTGTGGCTGGAGTGAAGAGGTTCCATGAATACCTCTATGGCAGGACTTTTGACCTCATCACTGACCACAAGCCACTCCTGGGCCTCCTCGCCGGTAATCGTCCAACTCCACCGGTCCTCTCGCCACGCATGCTGCGATGGACTGTTTTCCTGGCTGCCTACCACTACCGGCTCATCCATCGCCCGGGGAAATCGATGGGCCATGCCGACGCCCTCAGCCGTTGCCCTCTTCCAGCATTTGTGGAAGACCCGGCTCCAGCTTCATCGCTCCTTCTGATTGAGGATCTTCCGGCAGCGCCTGTATCAGCTGCCACTGTGGCCTCCGCGTCTGCCCAGGATCGCACCATCAGCCGGGTGCTCAACTGGGTGTGGAGGGGGTGGCCACAAGGGCCTTTTGCATCGGAGTTCCAGCCCTTCGCAACCAGACAACATGAACTCTCAGCTCATCGCGGCTGTCTGCTGTGGGGAGACCGCGTCGTGATTCCCCAGGGACTCCGTCAGCGCGTCCTGGAGGCTCTGCACGTTGGCCACCCGGGAATTGTCAAAATGAAGGCGTTGGCTCGGTGTTACGTCTGGTGGCCTAATATGGACGATGCCATCACTGCCTGGGTGTCCGCCTGTCAAGCGTGCCAAGAGTCGAGGCCTGCACCACCGGCAGCTAAGGGACACACCTGGGAGACGCCAAAGACACCCTGGTCGAGGGTGCACATCGATCTGGCTGGCCCCTTTCACGGCCGGACCTTTATGGTAGTGGTGGACGCCTATTCCAAATGGCTGGAGGTCGCCCTGATGCCCTCCACCACTACCGAAGCTGTCATCCGGGTGCTGCGAGGCCTGTTTGCAACGCATGGGTGTCCTGATGTCCTTGTCTCTGACAACGGACCACAGTTCACGTCAGGCACGTTTGAGCGGTATCTTTTGGGACTGGGCATCCGCCATGCCCTAACGGCACCCTTTCATCCATCCAGCAACGGGCAAGCGGAAAGAATGGTGCGCTCGGCTAAAGAGGCACTGGCGCGCCTGGACCGGGGAGACTGGCATGAGCGGGTCGCCGAATACTTGTTCGTGCAACACATCACCCCTCATGCGGCCACAGGGAGGAGTCCTGCTGAACTGCTTATGGGCCGCCGCCTCAGGTCACCGCTCGACCGGCTACACCCGGACTTTGCCGTGGCTGAACCCCCAGGCTGTGCCAACGCGCCACGGTCATTTGTCCCAGGAAACCAGGTCTTTGCCCGGAACTATGTGGGGGACATTCCTTGGGTGCCAGCCACAGTAGTGGGAGTCACTGGACCTCGCTCGTACCAGGTGGCACTCGAAGACGGACGCTTGTGGCGACGGCACATAGACCAGCTTAGGCGCAGGGTTGGGGACTTGGACACTACCGAGGTGCCCCCAACTGCGCTTGCGGCTCCAGAAGAGACACGTACAGATGGCGAGGCCCCAGGGGATTTGGTTCCAACGCCACCTAGGGTCGCACCACAGCCTCAGCAAGAACTGTGTGGCCCCCCGGACTTGGCTACCAGTCCCCGGCGGTCTGGCAGAGTTTCCAAGCGCCCAACTTATTTAAAGGACTATGTTGTTGGACATGTATCACTGTTGGTCTAAGTATGGGAAATGTAACCAATATGCTTTTGTGCCTAATTGAACCATTACGCGTAGTGCTGTATATAAGGAAACCATTACGATTGTAACTAACGCCTTATCTCGGTGGGGAGGGGTGTTATGTAGTGAAGTTTCACCCTGGGCCAGCAGGGGGATACTGTATATAGTTTTCACTCAGGTCTGTAGATAGTTTTCCCTCAGGTCCGCGTCAGTTATTTTAGGCGGGAACTCTGGGCTGTTGTTGTTACAATGTTGACAGCCGGCTGCCTATAAAAGCAGGCCGGCTGAGCTGTTTGCAGTCAGTTCTATTCCAGCTTACGAAATAAAGAGCTACTTGGAGAAATCGCTGT
This sequence comes from Podarcis erhardii, assembly GCF_964252035.2. NCBI lineage: Eukaryota > Metazoa > Chordata > Lepidosauria > Squamata > Lacertidae > Podarcis > Podarcis erhardii. Next base: position 97,165,131 of record NC_138509.1, on the reverse strand, counting down.
GTCGTCTGCTATGTCAACCCACAACTTAACACTCAGCTCCCTTCCCTCAAAAACAACCCTGCAATCACGGCAGCAAGAATACTTGTAGCCAGAAGCTGGAAAAGTGAAACAACACCAACAATAACAGATTGGCAGACACTTACGATAGAGTATTTTCAATTAGCAAAGCTGACGGGAAAAGTCAGGGGAGCTCCAAACCAGAAAACACATGGAGAATGGAAAATATTTAAGGAATATATAAGACTATATGGTAAAAATCATACCATCTTAGCAGAACTGGAATGACACTTGTGAACAATAAATAAATGAAACAAATATCTTAGTGGAATTTATGAAGAAGGATACAAAATAAAACTGTGTGATAATACCATGACAGTAGAAAAAGTATAATGAGAATGATTGGAAGTTTCTTGTAAAAAAAATTTTTTTATTATTTGAAGGACATGATGTTGTATAAATCTTTGGTTTTCTTTTTATTTATTTTTTCTCTTTTTTCTTTTTTCAATTTTTCTCTCGCTTTTAAGTCGTAAAGTTTTCTTTTCTATTTGTATTTAACTTTGTTATACCTACCTTTGTTGTATGTTTGTATGTTTGTATTTTAAACCAATAAAGATAATGAAAACAAAAAACAAAACGAAACAGCAACCGTGCAAGGTAGACCACTAACACACCCAGACTACTGATGATCAAAAAGATGCACCGGCCTGCCCAAGACTAGCCAGCAAGGAGACACTTTCCATATTGTTATTTTCCTACCAAACGGCCAAATACATTTGTCCTAATGTTTACGGTATATTGCCAAGTAAGGCAGTCATTCGACTGAAGAGTTTAGTCCTTGATTAATGACAGAATTGTAGAGATGGAAGGGCCACAAAGGGTCCTCTCTTCCAACCCAAACCACCTTTGCTTTAACTGTCGGAATTCAAATGCGTCTGCACGTTACCAAAATCCCAACCTTAGGTGCCTCTTTGAAATATCAAAGGAAGCGAAGGCTGCCTGCGATGTCATAACCACCTGGGGTTGAAAGGTGACTTGTTTAATTTCTTTTTCATTCCCTATTAGCGTGTAATGCGTCCAAAAGCGATTGTGCGTGGCCCTAATGCAAACCTCCACAGGGGGAAAGCACTTCATTTCACCTGGATATTAAACCAGAAGTGGAGAACCTTTTTTTTAAAATTCAAGGGCTGCATTCATATTCCACAGTCTGTACTTGCAGAAAGCATTGCTTTGCTGAAGAGCCATAGCGACGCCTTCTTCCAGATCCCTAAATCTGAATTGAGGCCCTATCAAAATATTTCACTGTGGCCTCAGACCCTCCAAGTGTCCCTATTTTCCAGGGACGTCCCTGATTTAGAGAAGCCGTCCCAGTTTCTGATCCCGGAATGTCCCGCTTTTCCTTAGGATGACCCTATTTTCATCTGAGAAATGTTGGGGGGTATGGCGCTATCCCACCCCTGAGCCGTCTGAAGGCAATTCCATATAGGGAAGCTCTTTTTTTAATGTTTAATGTTTTATTATGTTTTTATCTATGTTGGAAGCTGCCCAGAGTGGCTGGGGCAACCCAGTACGATGTGTGGGGTATAAATAGTAAAATTATCATTATGCAATGGGACATCCCTATTTTCATCGGAGAAATGTTGGAGAGTTTGTGTTGGGCAGTTGGATTCCATGTTCTCTCCTTCGCCTTCTGCCACCACCTGATTTGGCAGAGCAAGTCTGGCTGTCTCTGCCTGTCGTCACACAGGTTCTCCTTTAATTAGCTGCCAAGGGATGGGGACAAAAAAACCAGGCAATTAGGGTGAGCTGAACAAACGATCCGGTTTCATTGGCTTCCTGCTCGTGATACCTTTTCGGAACATGAGACGTCTCTTTTCTCCCGACAAGGAGGAGGAAGGATTAGAGCTTCAGTCGCTCATTAGCGCTACACGCCAACAAGGCCAACGGCCATGGTTTTTATTTCATTTCATCAGATTTATACTCTGCTTGATTGTAAAAAAGATGAAGAAGCAAAACAAACAAACTCCAAGCAGTTTACCAGAAAAAAGATTGAACAGTAAAATAAGGAAAACCAACAGCAATGATTTAAACCTTGCAAAAAGTTAAAATGATATAGATTAACTCACACCAGCTTTCTAAACATCTGGGTAGACTTGTCTAAAAAAGAATAATTTGAACAGGCGCTGGAAAGAGTACATTGAAGGCGCCTGCATGATGTCAATTGGCAAGGAGTTCCAAAGGGTAGATATTAGTTCTTACAACTGCAGAACAGGTATGGTGTGGCACCTGCAACAATGCCAGTTCCGCCGATCAAGGAGATCAATGGGTGTCTTGGGTAAAGCGACCTCACAGCTGAACTAGGTTGGCCATGGGAGCTGTAATCCAAGGATATCTGGAAGTAGAGCCAGCCCCATACATTTTACTCTCTGGGGCAAAGAGCATAAAGGCTTCTTCTCCCTTATTCCATGTAGAGAAGCCACCTGGACCAGCAGCTGAATCTTACTTTGACATTGGCAACCAGACCATCCCCAGAGACACTCTCTTCCATTACCTCCCGAGACAGACAGATGCCAACTGATCTGGTTTAGTAAAGTTTGACTTCCTTACTTGCCATCGTGGTGCGAGAGTAAGAGTAAGAGTAAGAGTAATTTATTATTTGTACCCCGTCCATCTGGCTGGGTTTCCCCAGCCACCCTGGGCGGCTTCCAACAAAGATTAAAAATACATTAAAATCTCACATATTTAAAACTTCCCTGAACAGAGCTGCCTTCAGATGTCTTCAAAAAGTCTGGTAGTTGTTGTTCTCTTTGATATCTGGTGGGAGGGCGTTCCACAGGGAGGGTGCAACCACCGAGAAGGCCCTCTGCCTGGTTCCCTGTAGCTTAGCTTCTCGCAGTGAGGGAACTGTCAGACGGCCCTCGGCGCTGGACCTCAGTGTCTGGGATGGAGGATGGGGGTGGAGACGCTCATTCAGGAGGACCCCATTAATGGCACGAGAGCAGTAAAAAAGAGGTCAAAGCTTCAGGGAGACAGAGTACCAAGCCCTCTTCCTTCTTAAGAAATTGATTTCTGCCTTCTCCCAGACCTGGCATCAGCACCCATGGGCAGGTGCCAGGGCAACAGGGCAAACCCACCCCTGAAGTCTGCCCTGAAACCCCACTAGCATTGGGGGGGGGGCTCAATGCTCAGAGCAGCACCGACAGCTGGGTCTGGCCACCATTTTAATTTCCCACAATGCCCCTGCCATAGCATCACCCCAGGGCATTATGGGGAATTAAAACGGCTGGAGGACCCAGCTGCCCAGCCCTGCTCAGAGCGATGCCCCTGTTTGCCACTGCCACCGGCTAAGCTCATCGACGGAAAAGGAGACTTTTTGCCCAGGACTTCTTAGAAGTCGGCACTGCGCTTCTCGGCAGTCTTTATTTCAGTCTTTTCTGGGGGTGATATTTCCCCCTCCCTCCGTTGCAAGCTCTCCTGCCAGCCAATTGCCGTCTCCTCCTCCCAGACTTTGCACTCTTATCTTTCGGAAAGAGTGAGTCCCCTTTGCACAGTCTCTCCCCGCTTTCACGTCTGCCTATCACAACAGACACACAAGCATCCTTTTGATCCTGCACATCAAAGACAAAACTAATTTCCTTCCCCACCAGTTTTTTCCCCCTCCTCCTCCTGCGAGCAACGGTTCAGGAAGTACCAGGACAAAAATAACTAGGGCGCACTTGAAAGCTGGACTGCGGTGGGGCAGAAGAGGAACGCCGGGTGGTAGGAAGTGCGAAGGTCTCTCGGTCTGTGGTTCGGAGGGGCACTGTGCCAGATCAGGGCAGGGGTGGGCACAAGGGGGCACAAGCCCCAAGGGGCAGCAGAAGTACCGGCTTTGACATACATACACTCCTAATGCTGGAAGGAGAGGGGACCTGAGAGGGCCAGGAAGAGCCCCTTGCTTCGGTCTGGAGCAGACCCCAGCCCTGGCTCAGACCCTGCAGGAGAGGCGTTGGTGGCAGCTGTCAGGAGCTGGAGTCAGGAATGGGTCGGCAATAAAACACCGGGTTCCAGTGAAGTTAACTCAAATTATTCAAAATAACCCAAACAGTGCAGGCCTAGTGAGCAGAGCCACTGTTCTGGGTAGATCTTGCCACAATGAGGGAGTCGCAAGGACTCACCACAGCTCTCCTCCTTCCCCAGTTCCTTCCCAAGCAATCTGAGACTTCTTCATGTTGTCTGTCTTTGCTCCACCCTCTTCATGCCTCTTCTGGTCCTGGGAGACCAGAGGGGCATGGGAATGCCTCTTCTGGTCCTGGGAGACCAGAGGGGCATGGGAGCTGGTCGCCGCAGGCGGAAGAGGCAGCCTGGCTTCCTCAACAGCCTGACGCATCTTGGGCCCTCTCCCTGACCACTAAACCCTGTCGCCTCTTCAGCTTCTGACGCCACCTCCTCCCAATCTTCTTCTTCTGACCACCCATCGCCATCCCACCACCGATACTCAGGCTCTGAGCCATCTTCCCTTGATGTCTCCCGCCACCCCTTTGCGCCCAGCCAGTCCACGACCGTGGTAGCAGCAGTATGGCCCAGCCACAGCCACCAGCTCGACCTTGCCCAGCCTCATGGATACCCAGAGGCTCTTGTTCTGAGCTGCGCCAGGCTCTGAGTTAGGTGAACCTCCTCCCCAGAATCTGCTGGCTGTGGCCACTCTGTGTGGCTGTGCCACACCAGCTGAAATTCCTTCTTCCCTGCAGATCTTCCGAAAGCACAGGAGCAGCCTCGCCAGTCTTTCTTCCTGTGTGGCAACCTCGACATCAGCTGTCCTAACCGTCATTACGGGAGGTGTTTAAAAGGCAGGGGTATATGATCTCGCTAACCACTGCTAACCGTGTGCCCTCCTGGAAATGAGCCCCATGCTTATTTTGGATGGGCAGGAAGGGCGTCCATTCTGCGCTTCTCAAAGACCTGGGCACCAGAGTGCGCCTCGACAGCATGATCGAATGATTGCAGAGCTAATGGCTGCTAATGCATCTCTTTGCTTTCCCTAAGTGAGTTACTGGACCTTGCCAGAGGCGTTGGCACAGAGCTGGCCGGCCATTTCCTCTGCTCAGTGCCAGGCTCCTCCGCCCGTGATTTATTCGACATAGAGCAACGCCGGCAACAAAAGGCCCGAGAGGATGCCACACCAAAGGGCAGACCGTGGTGAAGGGGGAGGGCAGGTCTTGCGGAAACTGAAGCCCAGGCTTGAGGTCACAGCTGTCAATCAAGAAACATCTAAAATAATTAAATCTGCTGTTTGGGCTTCCCCACAACTATCCTTGCTGAATATGCGGACGGACAATGCAAAATCTGGTCCCTCTAAAGAGCTTTAGACGTTGATGCTAGCCGCAGCTAGGATTTCAAGAGTCCAGCAATGGACAACGTTGGAAAACCTTCATTTGGCTGTGTGGTATATATATGTTGTTGTTGTTGTTGTTGTTGTTGTTGTTGTTGTTATTTATTTATTTATTTATTTATTTATTTATTTATACCCCTCCCATCTGCCTGGGTTTACCCAGCCACTCTGGGAGGCTTCCATTAACTTGTCTAATAACTTGCGGACTTTGGCTACTGCAGAAAAAATAAAACGGGAACTGTGTTTCCAGGAGGCTGGAGAATCCAGAACGCTGTTGTAGCATCTGATGGGGTTTTATTTTATCGGACTTAGATGCTCACCGTTCACCATCCACGCCAGCTCGTGAAATATGAATGTCTCGATTTATATTGCTGCGTCATCATTTCCCCACCTCTTATTATTTTATAGAGTTGTAGAATCACAGAATTGTAGAGCTGGAAGGGACCCCAGAGGGCATCTATTCCAACCCCCTGCAAGGCAGGAAACTCAGCTGCAGCATCCATGAGAGATGGCCATCTGACCTCTGCTTAAAAACATGCAAGGAAGGAGAGTCTGCCAGCTCTTGAGCAATTGCTGTCAGAAAGTTCTTCCTGATGTTGAGTCGGAATCTCATTTCTTGTAACTTTAATCCATTGGTTTGAGTCCTACCCTCCAGAGCAATAAACAAGCTTGTTGCCTCTTCCATAATAATAATAATAAAATTTTATTTATATCCCGCCCTCCCCAGCTTGGGCTCAGAGCGGCTAACAACAGTAAAAGTAACACAGTTTAAATAAGATCACAATCAATTAATTAAAATACATTCTAAAATCAATTCATTCTAAAATCAAATCAGAATCAAATTAATGGCAACCATTGGGCTAGAGTTCTGTGAGGATTACCAAAGGAGGGGGTCAGGCTGTGCCTTGGCCAAAGGCCTGGTGGAAGAGCTCTGTCTTGCAGGCCCTGCGGAAAGATGTCAAGTCCCACAGGGCCCTGGTCTCTTGGGACAGAGCGTTCCACCAGATCGGGGCCATGGCCGAAAAAGCCCTGCCTCTGGTTGAGGCCAGCCTAACCTCCCTGTGGCCCGGGACCTCCAAGATGTTTTTGTTTGAAGACCGTAAAGTCCTCTGTGGGACCAGGAGAGGGCAGCCCTTGAGATATTTGAAGATGGCTCTTCTATCTCCTCTCAGTCTCCTCTTTTCCAGGCTAAACATCCCCAGTTCCTTCAACCGTTCCTCATCTGGCTTAGTTTCCAGGCCCTTGATAATTTTGGTTGCCCTTCTCTGCACACCTTCCAGCTTGCCAACATCCTCCTTAAATTGTGCTGCCCAGAATTTGACACAGGATTCCAGGCGGGGGTCCGACCAAGGCCTTTATTTATTATCTGTTTGCTTTGTATTGGGTACCCTGCTACTGCACTTTTGGGGTTTTAATAATATTAACAATTTCTTTTTCTGTAAGGAAAAATACCTGTTAATGTTTAGGTGAGGGGGAACCGGAGGCAATTACTGTTTGTGGGAGGGAATGGCTAACCCAGGCCAGTTTTGTGAATGCTTGTCTGTACTAAGGGCACTTCCAGACTGTGAATATCTCAGTTTTTCAGTTTTTCTCCATTTCTCTCCTCTCCCCTCCCAGTTCTCCACACATCAATTTGCATTTCTAAAAAAATCCTCTTGGAAATTCCTCAGCATGTTGTTGCAGATTTAAAGCTTCAACTCTGCCAACTGCCAAGGCGGCCGTTTCTCAGGCTCGGACGATGCCAACTGGGGCACAGAGAAGGAGCCCTCGGGCCACGCAGAGGGAATGTGGCAGAGGAGAAATCTGATCCAGTTTGTATTTTATTTCATTCATTTCATTTTCACTTTTAATTTGTATGCTGCCTTCCTATATTGCCATACAGCAACAAAATATACAGCAAAGAACACACACCTTACAATAATCTGATCCAATACGAAAAGTCATAACGAAACATAACTTTAAAACGGAACAACTTACATCAAATAAAGAAATATTCCATAATCTATTAGAATATAATAGTATGGAATAAAATTAACACCAGCAAATAATAATGAAAGAGAAATTCACACTTAACAATTACAATAAATAATTACTAAACTATGATCAATAAAAATAACTGCAAGCCACCATTCATAAAATACCACAGTACATACAAAACCATGTAAAAGGGTCAAACGGAGAAGCAAAGACACACAACTTATAAAACTATTTTATTTAAAAAATCCCTAAACTCCTCTTTAGTTTTTAGAGCCTAATACACATTTATGGGATCTATGTGCAAACAGAAACCCAGCCAGCCTTCGAAATCCACACTTTTCTGAATTTTGCGACGCCATTCTCCAATCAAACAATGCACATGAAATTGCGCACATGTGCATAAGCTCACATACATCTTTGAAAATGGCATCTGGAATGTGTTTTATCCATCAAAACAGCATGTAAAATGTATTTAACGGGAGAAATTCACACTAAAATGCACATGCCTTTTCACTGAGTTAAAAAAAGGCAAAAAGCAAATTGCTGCTGGGATACCCTGTCTTAAGGGTATGTATTAATAGGGTGAGCCTGTGACCTGGCTCAGGAACTAAGTATTTATCATTACAAAAGACTGGCCAGGCTCCCCAGGGTATCCAATCAAGTGACCATTATCAGGTAACCTGCCAGACAGGAGATAAACAACACACTCAAATTTCTGTTGTAGACCGCCTTTTCTGTGATGTAGATATGATGTTTGTGGGGGGGTGGTCTTGAGTTACACCCCTTCTGTGATGTAGGTATGATGCATGGAGGGGTGGTCTTGGACTCCAGAATGGGCAATTTAAAATGTCTATATAAGGGCGGGCACACCTTGGTTCTGGGTCCTCCTCCTTTCCTGCGTGTGAGGGGAGCACCCTGTTGCAACAGACCAATAAAGATCAGGCTTGCTAGCTGCTTTGCTTCTCACTATTCTCTGGTTGGCCTCTGTTCTTTTCTCCAACTGATGGAGAACTTACAAGGGACTCTATAAGGGCTCTTCTGTCCCCCATAAGGGAATAAGGGCAGAAAATAACATTACAGAATTGTAGAGTGGGAAGGCGCCCTCATGGGTCATCTAGTCCAACCCCCCCTCCTGCAATGCAGGCATGACAGATGCCCATCAAACCTCTGCTTAGAAACCTCCAAGGAAGGAGAGACCACAACCTCAACCTCAACCTGCAAACAAACTTTGCTTATTACGTCTTTTCTTTCATGAAATTTACATGCTGCTTGACTGTAGCAAACCTCAGACCTGGAGGAATGCTTGAGAATCAGGTCCCTGGGAGCACCCTCAGCCCCTCAGATGTTGTGCTCTGTTGGAATTTGAGGTTTTATGTTCCCAATCCATCACAGGTGACCTTAAACCCATTAAAAGGCTTGTTGTTGTTGTTGTTGTTGTTTAGTCGTTTAGTCGTGTCCACCTCTTCGTGACCCCATGGACCAGAGCATACCAGGCCCTCCTGTCTTCCACTGCCTCCCATAGTTTAGTCAACTCATGCTGGTAAGCTTCGAGAACACTGTCCAACCATCTCGTCCTCCATCATCCCCTTCTCCTTGTGCCCTCCATCTTTCCCAACATCAGGGTCTTTTCCAGGGAGTCTTCTCTTCTCATGAGGTGGCCAAAGTATTGGAGCCTCAGCTTCACGATCTGTCTTTCCAGTGAGCACTCAGGGCTGATTTCCTTCAGAATGGAGAGGTTGGATCTTCTTGCAGTCCATGGGACCATTAAGAGTCTCCTCCAGCACCATAATTCAAAAGCATCCATTCTTCAGCAATCAGCCTTCTTTATGGTCCAGCTCTCACTTCCATACATCACTACTGGGAAAACCATATTTTTAACTATACGGACCTGAAAAGGCTTATGCCGACCTAACTCTGAGCTGGATTTTTGAGACTTGCATTTCTTTCCGTTTGCATACTGCAAAGCCCTGATATTATACTGCATTGGGATTTGGCACTGCTGATAGTGAACCAAACCCAGGACTTGGAAGTCGTCTTGCTGGCATCCTAGAGCTGTTTTATTTGCACCCCATTGATAGATGGCAGTGACGACACGCTTCCAGTTTGCTGTAGTAGCATCCTGCCCTTGAAATGAATTATGCTTATGCAGCGCTGACTGTTTTATTTTTAATCCGCCCCCCCCCTCCCCGAACACACTCTGTGCCATAAATGTTTGGGAAGCAGCCCGGGACATCTCTGCTTGTGAAAGTGCGGCAAACGCTGCCCCCTTGTGGCGACAGAACCCCAAAACACCCACGTTCCCGGTTGGTGAATTCTGTAGAGGGTTTTGCCGAATGAGGTCTGAGGCCTCTCCTGAGTTTGGGAAAGAGAAGGGAAGCACATGGTGGTTGCTTAGCAACAGACAATGCACCCACTTCCTGGCGGTGACTTGGGCTGTTTCCAGGCCATTGATATTTCGTGGGTGGGACTCTGTCGCGTACCGGCAAATTCAGGTTGTGCAACCGAAATGGGATTGGAGCTCTTGCACAATTAAATTGGTTCCAATTTAAAAAGCGGGGGGCAGATTTTGTTGTGGGAAGGAAAGCGATGGGAAAATGCACTGGGAAGCATGAGGTAGCAAATGCTTGACATGATGTTGTGTAACCATTTGGTCATGAGGGTCTCCAGGTTTGCCCACCTCCCTCTCAGTGGCAGTTGTGGAGTTGAATTTCCAGTTGGGCAGGAGTCGGGTTGGTTCAGCAACTGTCTGTCAGTGGACAGTGGAAGAGGGAGCCTTTGGGAGTGAAGTCAAACTGTGGGGTCAAACTTGCAGCGCATGAATTCTTCAGCGATCAGCCTTCTTTATGGTTCAGCTCTCACTTCCATAACATGTACGCTACTATTTCCCAACTCAGCGTTTGAGATGTTTTGGACCACATATCCCATCGTCCCCAGAAACTGAAGCAGTGTAACTCAAACTCTGTTTTAAAGGCTTGGTTTCCTTCTGCCACTAGTAATCTGCTCCTGAATGCAGTTTGGATCTGGAGTGGTTTATCCTGGCTGAAATTACGCAGGTTTACATTATTATTATTATTATTATTATTATTATTATTATTATTATTATTCCTTCATCCGAGGATCACAGGGTGGTTTACAATATAAAGCCACAAAAATACTTAGCATAGTAACAAATGAAAACAACACCTGCAACACACACAGTCTAAAAAGCCATAGATGATTTAATTAGGCAAAGGCCAGGGAGAAGAGGAATGTTTTTGCCCGGCACCTAAAGTTTTGCCATGTTCCGAAACTCTCACGTAGGAGGCACATGAAGAAGGGCCTCAGATGATGATCACAGGGTTTGGGTCGGTTCCTATGAGGAGAAGCAGACATTGAGGTATTGCAAACCTGAGCCATTTTATAGACTTTATAGGTCAAAACCAACACTTTGAATTGGGCCCAGAAACTAATTGGCAGCCAATATTGTTGTTATGCCAGCTTCTTGTGCATACGACTGCTCTCTCAGTTAAGCACTCCTAAAAGAATATTGGTAATCAATTAATCAGCTGACAGCCCTAGTTCAGAGCTGTTCATTAGCCTCAGTTAATGGGGGAAAGTCACCCCCAAAGTCTCTATAAGCCAGCTTCAGCATACATGCAAAATACACGACAGCATAACATCAAAAAGGCTTTTAACAGCTTGAGATGGAGGAGAAATTGGTGTGATTCACATGCTAATATGAACCGACTAAATTTACCCCTCCAAAACCAATATATGAACTGCACTATTAAGAATTCACACTTCTCCAAGTTTTGCCATACAGTTGTGCAACCAAGAAAGCCACAACATTAACGTTAGGGGAACGCACACACAGAAATGCATAGGAAAATGGCTTATGTTACAGTGGAACCTCGGTTGTTGAACGTTTCGGAAGCCGAACAATTCGGTAGCCGAATGCCAACAACCTGGAAGTGAATGCTTCCGTATTCAAACGATTTTCTGAAGTCGAACGGCTTTTGCGACGCATTTTTCCATTTTCACCATTCACTTTGCTGAAAGCCCTTTGTTTTTTGGATTTTTAACATTTCAGAAGTTGAACGGACTTCCGGAACGGATTATGTTCAAAAACCAAGGTTCCACTGTACCGAAAAATGCTTGCAAGTATGCACATATTCGTCAAAATAGTGTACAAAATGCACCTCTCAAGAGAAAGATGCGCTTGAAAAGCATATGAATTTTCTTCCTATTTAAAGAAATTGCAAACTGATGCAGGAATGGGGTGAGCGTATCTGAAGATGGGGAAAATGAGAGACCAAGAGAAACCAAAGCAACAGATCCAGGCCTCAAACAGCCAAGACGCAGAAACCTCAGCAACTGTAGTTTCCCCAAAGCACTGAGCATTCTTCTTAGATATTTCACGCTGTTAGAACAACACAGGTTTGTTAGGAGGGAGCTGCACAGAGGTAGAAAAACCAAGCCTGATTTACCTTTCTCAGTGTAGAGATTCCCCTTAAAAATTATCACGTGATCAGTCCTCAGTTTACCCACTCTGTGAAACAGGAAAATGGCAATCCTATCCCTATCCGTGGAATTAAACATGTTGACAAAGTACCTTTCATTTTAGCCAGTTGCAAACTCCGTTAGGGCGCCGAAAGCCCCAAGGCTGGCGAGACAGAGCTCCTTTTGCTTGGGCTAAAGAATACTGTTGACCTTGTCCACATCTTTGGAAATCCACTGTGGGGAAGCAGGCGCGAATTCTGGGCTTCCAACCCGCACAGCTGAACTTTTCCATCTCAGTCGAGAGACATTTCCTCACACGGCCCGGGAGAATGAGGCCCGGTGGGCTTCCCATAAAGTTCCCTCATTTCATTTTAACTGCTCTGAGCTCATTACTCATACCTCTGTTTTTAGCCTGGGTGTTTGTGTGTACTGTCCACATCTGCCGTCCAACGCACTCCCTCCTTTTCCAGCTAAAAGAGCATCAGCTGCTATGGAAATGAGGGTGGGTGACATCACGCTGGGTGGAGTTTAGCAGACTCTGCAGAGGCTGACTGTGAGATCCCACATCCCAGAAGTGTGGTTTTCCCTTCCGCACAAACCCATCACAGGGCAACCAAAGACAACAGGTTTGCAACTGGGAATGGCGGCATGATCCTGTCTCTGTCTGGTGGCTGTATGCTCTCTGCAAGATGATTTAAATAAGGAAGCCATTTGTTACAAGAGGGACTCTGCCTGCATTTATCAGTCAAAGCTTGCCATGCATCTGGTCATAATAATAATAATAATAATAATAATAATAATAATAATACAGTGGTACCTCAGGTTACATACGCTTCAGGTTACAGACTCCGCTAACCCAGAAATAGTGCTTCAGGTTAAGAACTTTGCTTCAGGATAAGAACAGAAATCGTGCTCCGGCGGCATGGCAGCAGCAGGAGGCCCCATTAGCTAAAGTGGTGCTTCAGGTTAAGAACAGTTTCAGGTTAAGAATGGACCTCCAGAACGAATTAAGTACTTAACCCGAGGTACCACTGTATTTGTACCCTGCCCATCTGACCGGGTTTCCCAAGCCAGTCTCGGTGGCTTCCAACAGATGTATTTACAGTGGTACCTCGGAAGTTGAACGGAATCCGTTCCAGAAGTCCGTTTGACTTCCAAAATGTTTGGAAACCAAGGTGCAGCTTCCGATTGGCTGCCAGAAGCTCCTGCAGCCAATCGGAAGCCATGGAAGCCGTGTCCGACATTTGGGTTCCAAAGAACGTTCACAAACAGGAACACATACTTCCGGGTTTGCAGCGTTTGGGAGCCAAAACATTTGAGTCACAAGGCATTTGTCAACCAAGGAACGACTGTATATATAATATCTGGCCACTTAAAAGGATGAAGGACTCGTTCCCAGCCAGCTGCTTATGTATTTTGCGAGTTCAGAGCCTCAAAGTGAAACTTCCAAGGGGAGGAGGGCACATAGAAAGCTTTCATGAGCTGGAAAACTGTCCAAGGTTCAGATGCCCCAAACCAGGATCCTCTTTGCCCACCTAGGTAAAGGGACCCCTGACCGTTAGGTCCAGTCGTGACTGACTCTGGGGTTGCGGCGCTCATCTCGCTTTACTGGCCGAGGGAGCCGGCATACAGCTTCCGGGTCATGTGGTCAGCATGGCTAAGCTACTTCTGGTGAACCAGAGCAGCACACGGAAACGCCATTTACCTTCCCACCAGAGTGGTACCTATTTATCTACTTGCACTTTGACATACTTTTGAACTGCTAGGTTGGCAGGAGCAGGGACTGAGGAACGGGAGCTCACCCTGTCGCGGGGATTCGAACCACCGACCTTCTGATCAGCAAGTCCTAGGCTCTGTGGTTTAACCCACAGCGACACCCATGTCCCATTTCTTTACGTGCCCCCAAAACTGGGAACGTGGCACAAAACAAAGAAAGTTTTTTTTGTTTGATCTTTGAAAGTATTTACTTATTGCAATTATTTATCTTTTTTAAAAAATTATAATTTTATTTAACAAATATGCAAAAGAGTGCAAAGAAAGAAAATACAACAAAATAGAAACATATATGAACCAGAACTTAACATTACATACATAACACCCTTTACCCACCCGTGACTCCCTTCCACCCCATCCCATTTTTTATTATAAATTAAATTAGATATTAACATTGCATTTCTTGTCTTGGTTATCTTTTATGTCCCTTTCCTGACATCCTTTTTCTTATAGTCTCTACAATCTTAATCTATGCATATCAACACATTCTTTTGTGAACAGTCAAAACAAAAAAACAAAAAAAAATTCCTTCCAGTAGCACCTTAAAGACCAACTAAGTTAGTTCTTGGTATGAGCTTTCGTGTGCATACACACTTAGAATCATAGAATCATAGAATCATAGAGTTGGAAGAGACCCCAAGGGCCATCGAGTCCAACCCCCTGCCAAGCAGGAAACACCATCAGAGCACTCCTGACATATGGTTGTCAAGCCTCTGCTTAAAGACCTCCAAAGAAGGAGACTCCACCACACTCCTTGGCAGCAAATTCCACTGTCGAACAGCTCTTACTGTCAGGAAGTTCTTCCTAATGTTTAGGTGGAATCTTCTTTCTTGTAGTTTGGATCCATTGCTACGTGTCCGCTTCTCTGGAGCAGCAGAAAACAACCTTTCTCCCTCCTCTATGTGACATCCTTTTATATATTTGAACATGGCTATCATATCACCCCTTAACCTCCTCTTCTCCAGGCTAAACATGCCCAGCTCCCTTAGCCGTACCTCATAAGGCATCATTTCCAGGCCTTTGACCATTTTGGTTGCCCTCCTCTGGACACGTTCCAGTTTGTCCGTGTCCTTCTTGAACTGTGGTGCCCAGAACTGGACACAGTACTCCAGGTGAGGTCTGACCAGAGCAGAATACAGTGGCACTATTACTTCCCTTGATCTAGATGCTATACTCCTATTGATGCAGCCCAGAATTGCATTGGCTTTTTTAGCTGCCGCGTCACACTGTTGGCTCATGTCAAGTTTGTGGTCAACCAAGACTCCTAGATCCTTTTCACATGTACTGCTCTCAAGCCAGGTGTCACCCATCTTGTATTTCTGCCTCTCATTTTTTTTGCCCAAGTGCAATACTTTACATTTCTCCCTGTTAAAATTCATCTTGTTTGTTTTGGCCCAGTTCTCTAATCTGTCAAGGTCGTTTTGAAGTGTGATCCTGTCCTCTGGGGTGTTAGCCACCCCTCCCAGTTTGGTGTCATCTGCAAATTTGATCAGGATGCCCTTGAGTCCATCATCCAAGTCGTTGATAAAGATGTTGAATAAGACCGGGCCCAAGACAGAACCCTGTGGCACCCCACTAGTCACTCTTCTCCAGGATGAAGAGGAACCATTGATGAGACCCTTTGGGTTCGGTCAGTCAGCCAGTTACAAATCCACTGAGTGGTAGCATAGTCAAGACTGCATTTTACCAGCTTCTTTACAAGAATATCATGGGGCACCTTGTCAAATGCCTTGCTGAAATCAAGGTAGGCTACATGCACTGCATTCCCTTCATCTACCAGGCTTGTAATTCTGTCAAAAAACGAGATCAGGTTAGTCTGACATGACTTATTTTTCAGAAATCCATGCTGACTATTGGTGATCACAGTATTCCTTTCTAGGTGCTCACAGACTGTTTGCTTAATGATCTGCTCCAGAATCTTCCCTGGTATTGATGTCAGACTGACTGGGCGGTAATTATTTGGGTCCTCTCTTTTCCCCTTTTTGAAAATAGGGACAACATTTGCCCTCCTCCAGTCTGCCGGGACTTCGCCTGTTCTCCAGGAATTCTCAAAGATGACTGCCAGTGGTTCTGAGATCACATCTGCCAGTTCTTTTAATACTCTTGGATGCAGTTCATCTGGCCCTGGAGACTTGAATACATCTAAACTAGCCAAGTATTCTTGTACTATCTCCTTAGTTAGTCTGGGCTGTGTTTCCTCTGCTGAATCATTTGCTCCAAATTCTTCAGTTCGGGCATTGTTTTCTTTATCGGAGAAGACTGAGGCAAAGAAGGCATTGAGGAGTTCAGCCCTTTCTGTGTCCCCTGTTTGCATTTCACCATCTTCTCCTCTGAGCGACCCCACTGTTTCTTTGTTCTTCCTTTTGCTATGAACATACCCATAAAAGCCTTTTTTGTTGCTTTTAACCTTTCTAGCAAGCCTGAATTCATTCTGTGCTTTGGCTTTTCTGACTTTGTGTCTACACGTGCTGGCTATTTGTTTGAATTCCTCTTTGGTGGTTTCCCCCCTTTTCCATTTTTTGTACACATCCTTTTTTAATCTTAACTCAGTTAAAAGTTCTTTAGATAGCCACCCTGGCTTCTTTAGGCACCTTCCATGTTTCCGTCTCATTGGTATTGCCTGAAGTTGTGCTTTTACTATCTCCCTCTTAACAAACTCCCAGCCATCATGAACTCCCTTTCCTTTTAGTATTACTGTCCATGGGATCTCACCCAGCACTTCCCTAAGTTTTATGAAGTCGGCTTTCTTAAAGTCAAGAAATTGAGTCCTAGTATGCTTGGCTGCTCCTTTCCGCTGTATAGTAAACTTCAGAAGAGCATGATCACTCGCGCCTAATGATCCTTCCACTTCTACCCCACTAACCAGGTCATCAACATTGGTTAGGACCAGATCTAAAATGGCTGTTCCTCTTGTTGCTTCTCCCACTTTCTGGACAATGAAGTTGTCTGCAAGATACACTTCTTCAGATACACACGGTATCTGAAGAAGTGTGAATGCACACGAAAGCTCATACCAAGAACTAACTTAGTTGGTCTTTAAGGTGCTACTGGAAGGGGAAAAAAAATTATTTTGTTTTGACTATGGCAGACCAACACGGCTACCTATCTGTAACTGGAATTTTGTGAACAGTGTTTATCCATCTATTCTTCAAAGCATTTCCATTCTGATCTTAACTGTTGGTTTGACTGTAACCTTATGGCTGCTGTTAGCTTAAGGGGAAACGGAATAAGCGTTTGGTTGATTTGCCTTCTTGATATGGTTTGAGGGTTGGGTGTCCCCCACTCCTGCTGTGATCACGGGAGTTTGGAAGAAAGCATTTCCAGGTTAATAGTGTGTGATCTGATTTGCAGCTCGGTTTTTCAGAGGGGGGTGGTACGTTTGCGCCCGTCCTGTACTCAAAGCACCTCACATCTGTGTTGGGCAAACCACCAGCTGGGTTGATTTCTGTTCTGGACATGGGATCAATTAGCAAACGCCGACAATTTTTGCTCCTGTTTCCACCAGAATCCCTAGATGATTTTGCTGTAATTGGTATTATTCACTGCCATTCTTGTTTTCAGTCTGCAGACAATATGTACCACATTTTTCACTCTATAAGACGCACCAGACCATAAGACGCATCTAGTTTTTGGAGGAGGAAAACAAGAAAAAAAATATTCTGAATCTCAGAAGCCAGAACAGCAAGAGGGATCGCTGCGCAGTGAAAGCAGCAATCCCTCTTGCTGTTCTGGCTTCTGGGATAGCCGTGCAGCCTGCATTCGCTCCATAAGACGCACACACATTTCCCCTTACTTTTTAGGAGGGAAAAAGTGAGTCTTATAGAGCAAAACATACGGTATATGTAATTCATTCTCTCTCTCTCTCTCTCTCTCTCACACACACACACACACACACTCTCACACACATTGTGTTTCCTTTGCATTGAAGTGAATTGTGTAGAATAACATAATTATTACATCATCAGTTACGTAAATTTCCACCACAGTGGAAGCCAAAGAACATTGTTTTCGTCAGACTGCAGTGGAACAGAAACAGATCTGCGTGCAATGAACACGTCTCTCAACGGAAACAGATGCTTTTGTACATTATTTCTGTTACCATAATTAGAGTATTATTATTATTACCACCCTTCATCCAAGGATCACAGGGCGGTTCACAATATAAATCCCTACTGTCGGCTCTTTGGTGGAATAAAGTATGAGCCAAATAGCTCTATGTTTTCCCTCATGAGTCAAATAGCCAAATGAGTACAGTGATTCAGTGGGGAGGGGAAAGGGAAATTTATCTGGTTCAGCCTGCCATGCAAACTACCCTGGCTAGAAAAGTCTCTCTTCCACACAATAATTGAAAGTACAAGAGCTCTTCTTCTGCAGCTTTTTTGGAAGGTGGGGTGGGGTTGAGGCTGCTGCCATTATAATTTTAAGAAAACAGCAAGAGACGTGAACAAAGTTGTCCACCTAGCATTTTAGCCTGCCATAAAACTGGAAATATGGGTAATAATTCATTAGAAGAGGGAAGCGCAAACTTTAGGATTTGGGGATCTACTTCCTCACACCTCGTACATCGAAAGCACCCTTATTCCACTTTAAGTATCATGGCTTCCTCTGAAGAACCATGGGAATTGTAGTTTACCCACAAAACTACAAGTCCCAACACTCTTAACAACTTATTTATTTAATACCCTTATAGACCACCTTTATCTTCCAAAGAGCTCAAGGTGGCGTACATGGTTTTTCTCCTCCCCATCTCATCCTTACACAACAGCCCTGTGAGGTAGGTTAGGCTAAGAAATGTTATTTAGGGGAACTGAATTTAATTCTAAATTATATTCCGGAAACGTGGGAAATTTCAAGGGGTCAAAAAAAAATAGATGTAACATGCTATATTAGAAGCAAAAAAACTTGTTTTGATGAATTGGAACAGCAGCAAAAAGATTCCATTGAGCACATGGATTGATAATATGGACAGATTAGCTACATACGAACGAATTGCATGTCGACGCAAATTAAGAATGGATAAATATGAAGAAATCTGGAATGAATATTTAAGCGATAAGGTGGATAGTGGGGGGAAGTGGGAGGAGGAGAGAGAGGTGGGGAAATATTGTTAAAAGGGTGCAGTCATAGGTATATCAGTGTATTTAAAACTGAATTGTCAAATTGTGTTATTACTGTTATTATGGTTTTTGTTGTAGTGTCTTTTGTGGTTGTTATTTGTATTGAAAAAATGATTAAATAAATTTTAAAAAGTGGGACGTGGGTGGCACTGTGGGTTAAACCACAGAGCCTAGGACTTGCCGATCAGAAGGTCGGCGGTTCGAATCCCTGCGACGGGGTGAGCTCCCGTTGCTCAGTCCCTGCTCCTGCCGACCTAGCAGTTCGAAAGCACGTCAAAATGCAAGTAGATAAATAGGTACTGCTCCGGCGGGAAGGTAAACGGCATTTCCATGCGCTGCTCTGGTTCGCCAAAAGCAGCTTAGTCCTGCTGGCCACATGACCCGGAAGCTGTACGCTGGCTCCCTCGGCCAGTAAAGCGAGATGAGCGCCGCAACCCCAGAGTCGGCCACGACTGGACCTAATGGTCAGGGGTTCCTTTACCTTTACTAAAAAAAATTTAAAAGGAAAAAAAATGGCGACTGCTCCAAGGTTGCCCAGTAAGCTGAGGAATCAAACCCTGGTCTCACAGGTCATAGTCCAACACTCATAGAATCATAGAATCTTGGAAGTTGGCAGGGACCCAAAGGTCATTTAGTCCAACCCCCTGCAATGCAGGAATCTCAGCTCAAGCATCCCTGACAGATGGCCATCCAGCTTCTGCTTAAATACCTCCAAGGAAGGAGAGTCCACCACCTCTCGTGGGAGTCTGTTCCTCTGCTGAACGGCTCTTACTCTCAGAAAGTTTTTCCGAATGTTTAGTCAGAATCTCTTTTCTTGCAACTTGAAGCCATTGCTTCGAGTCCTACCCTCCAGAGCAGGAGAAAACAAGCTTATTCCCTTCTCCATGTGACATATTTGAATATGGCTCTCTTATCTCAGAGGAATGAGACAGATAAGCTGAGAATTAACAGCAGGGTGTCTGAATATTCACTCAGTCCAGCCCAGCCCAGGCTAGCAATTCAACTCCTGTTTTCGTCCTAAACTTTCTTTGTTTCAGCTCCCTAATTCAGGATGGGAAGGAAGCTTTTCCATTTCTGCTTATTGTTAGACTGGGAGAGTCGAAATCCGTTTTGATATTCTTAGATGCTGAAAAGGTGTTTGACAGAGTTGAGTTGGGCTACTTACTTGAAGTGATAGATTGTTTTAATTCAGGATCACATTTCAAAAACAGGGTTCAACTTTTATATGAAAACCCTGTGGCACAAGCCCTATTAGAACAATTTTCTTAGCTATTGAACCTCTAGCTATTCTAAAACTCTGAAATGTGGATTGTAGTTTGGCGCCATTAATATAAAATCCTTACTTTTTGCTGATGGCATTAATGCTAGCCCAATCAAACACATCTTGTAAACATGTGAAGAAAACTCTACATGATTATGGGAAAATATCAGGAAACAAAATTAATTTAAGAAAATCTGAATAGTTAGGTCAAGATGTAAATGTTGATTTGAAAAAGCAAAAAAATAGAAATAATGAATATATCCATGGTCAGATAAACATGTCAAATAATTGTTGATATGGAATACCCATGATCCATTGCATGTAATGAAAATCAATAATTATAATTGTATCAAGGAATGAAGCCTGAATTAAATACTGTACCTTTTCAGTTTCTTGGATAGGGCAGATAGCAATAATTAAAAGGACTGTTTTACCAACATTATTAAATCCTTTTACAGCTTCCATTATGTATCTTACAAGTAGGGCATAAGTTAATTTCCAATTTTATTTGAGATAAAAACTCTCCACTTGCGGGTTGAACATGGCAAAATGGGAATTCCAAATATAGAAAAATATTTTTGTGCCGCAACATTAATATCTGTTAAGGACTGGTGTGAAATGGATCTGGTTACACAATCAGAAAATCATGTCTTAAACTGGGCACAGATTAGTAGTAAAGCACGCTCTGTTTATACTGGATTAATAATTTGGAATAAACCAAGGAAAAGAATCTGGCCAGGACTGTCACCTCACATCATTATTTTATAATGGATTTATATTGCATTTAAATGGTATGTTTGGGGAAATGTCACTATGGTTAAAAATAGAACTGGATTGTGTTGAAAATGAATAGCTGGACAAGAAATTAAACCATACACAGAAATTATTAATTTGATGAGTGGTTCACAGCCATAGCTATACCAATATTTTCAAATAAGAGAGACATAATCTTGTTTATTAAGGAAGTATGGATTCTTAAAGGAAGAAATTGAATTTGAAACTGAAACAGAAACATCAGAGTATAATAAAGGATTAATTGGTAAAAATTACATAATTGTGGAATTGGGTCTGGCGACCTGAATATATATGAGAAAATGGGCCAGAGCCATTCAACAGGAATTGATTTTTGAAGACTGAAGATGGATCTGGGCCAGGATACTAGCATTAACTATATCCGTAGAACTAAGGGAAAGTTTCTACAAAATTCAATAGCACCTAGCTCCACACAGACTTCAAGGTTATATCCATTCATACAGGATAAATGTTGGAGATGTGATAGTCACAAAACATTATTACTGAATAATGCTTAGCCCCGAGTTAGACCTGGAAACAGTTTCAAATCTATTGGCAGCAGTAAAAATAACTGTTTTAAAGCATGGAAGGAAAATTCAGCACTACCAATTTCATACTGGTTTGAAAGGATCTGGAATGCAACAATATAATTGATATGTGAGTTTTTCATCAATGAAAAAACAAAAAACAAACAGGTCATTTTTTATCAGACTGAGTGGCAGCAGGGGACAAGAGTTCATTTTGTATCGTTGTGTATTCCAGGATGGGACCATTTTCTGGCCAGTGGGTCAGAGCTGAGTCTCCCAAATCCAAGCAGGCTAAATTTTACAGGAAGACAGGACCCCCACCTGTCAATCACCTGATGTCATAGTCCAAATGATGTCAGATGACACTGTGCTTTGAAGGCCCAATTGTTGGGACATCAAAGCACAGGGTAGAGCTGTTTGAAAGCCCTTTGTAAACATTCCCATGATGAGAGGTTTAAAAAGAAGCTGGGACTGTTTACAAAAGGCTGTTTGAAAGCCCTTTTGCCAACTGCCTCACACTTCTCCTTAAACCTTTGCTTTTCAGAGGTTTGGGGAGCAGTGTGGGGCTGTTTGGGAAAGGGCTTTCAAACAGCCCCATGCTTCTCTTTGAACCTCTTGGGAGGGAGCAGCAGTTTCCATTGAATACAAACCCTTCCTCTTCCTTCCAAGATATGCTCCCACCCCCACCCCCCATCAATGGATGGCCTATTGGGAGTGCATTTTGCTCCTGCAAAGGAAGAAGTACCGTATTTTTCGCTCCATAAGACGCACCTAGTTTTTAGAGGAGGAAAACAAGAAAAAAAATATTCTGAACGGAACAGTGGATGTATGATTTTTGTGGTTCATGCTGTGGCCACAGACATGTGATCTGATGGTGAATTTGGGGTGACCCAATGCAAAAATCCTGAGGATCCATGTGGATCCGTGCTTTGTAACCACGTTTTTGTGCCATTGCGGCCCCACGCAACAGTGGGTGCATGATTTTTTTGGTGGACCTCGCCTTAAGCTATGAATTGTGTTGTTGTTGTTTTTTGAAGCCTCTACCTTACTTGCCCCACACCTCCCATCATGTATGTCATCAAATGTAGGGGCAGGGGGTGTGGCTACCCAAAAATTGTCTTGTGGGCCAAACGGAGAGGTCTAGTGGTCCAAATTTGGCCTCTGAGGCTGGCGGTTCCTCAACTGCGCTGTACATACTAATAGTGAACTCAGTTCTCTGAGTGCTGGTCCAAACAGCTTCACCCGTGCACCAGGAAGTGGCAGCAATAGGCTTGGGGACACCCAAAGATTTGAAGAAGTCCCAAAAATATTTATGAAATACCCACAATGCAACTCCCCCCCACACAGTTCCCACTTGCCATCAATAAACTTCCAGCAGCAACTAAACTAGTGGCAGATCACAACATGGCTTCCTTTTGCTCCCCCAGTGGTTGTGAAAGGACCCCAGCAAAATGGCCGCCCTTCCGCTTTCAAGGATCAAGTCGTTCTCCTAAGTGGAGCATCCCTGAGAGCAACATTAACAAATGCAGAGGCTCCACCTGGTGGCCATAGAAACGGGGGCCAGCAGCGTATGCCCTGGTCTCATTCCGTGCCTGGGGAATGAGTCGCTTTTGAGGAAATGCAAAGCAGCCCGTATAGAAGGTTTGCTTTTGTTTTCCCAAGGGTTTAATTGGACTGGCATTGCAAAAGCAGCTTGCCAGAGCCTGGAGGAAGCACCTGCAACCACAGAGGCTGCAACTCAGTTGCAGAGCCCCAGCTTTCTATGTAGAAAATATTGGGTTCAATCCGTGACCGGTCATAGGATTGTGAAGGATTTTCACATGAAACTATGGAAGCCACTGACAGTTAGGGGCAGAGAGGACTACCTGGGCAATTATCTTTCCACATGGGCCGATGTTGATGCTGAAATCCAGCATCGCCTGAGCTCTGCAAGTGCGGCTTTTTCCCAATTGAAGTGCAGAGTGTTTGAGGACCGGGACATTCGCAGGGAAACCAAAATGCTTGTTTACAAAGCTGTTGTACTACCAACCTTACTATATGCTTGTGAAATGTGGATCACTTATAAACGCCATCTCCAACTCCTCAAAAGATTCCATCAATGGTGTCTTACACATTACCTGGGAAGAAGCAAAGATCGCCAGTGTCAAAGCGATGATTTTTCAACATCAACTTCGCTGGACTGGTCATGTTGTGTGGATGCCTGATGATCGTCTTCCAAAGCAACTACTCTATTCCGAACTTAAAAATGGAAAGTGTAATGCTGGTGGTCAACAAAAGAGGTTTAAAGACTCTCTCAGGGCAAAATTTTAAAAATGTAGTATAAACACCAACAATTGGGAAACACTTTTCTGCAAATGCTCCAATTGGAGAACAGCCTTGACCAAAGGAGTCATGGGTTTTGAAGACGCTCAAACTCAGGATGCAAGGGAGAAACGTGCTAAGAGGAAGGCACAGTTTGGCAAACCCTCCCCGTGATCAACTCCTGCCCGGAAACCTATGTCCCCACTGCGGAAGGACGTGTGGATCCTGAAATGGCCTCCACAGTCACTTACGGACTCCCTCTTAAAACCGTGTTTATGGAAGACAATCCTACTCAGCTACAAGTGATCGAAGAAGAAGAAGAAGAAGAAGAAGAAGAAGAAGAGGAAGAAAGGACGGTGTTAGGCTGTGTTAATAGGGGCATCCCATCATGACCTCACCATCTGTTCTAATAGCAAACTCAAGCGGTGAGTTATAACTAATATAGCACCATCGAGAAACAGTAGACCTGCTAGCCTTTTGAAGGCAGGTAAAAAATTTTTTTTAAAGCTCTTCTCCCAGTTGCAATGTATGTGAGCACTGGTAGTAGGCGGAGCAATGGGCATAACACTATATTCCGCTCTTCTTTTTAAAGATTTTATTTATTATAGAAATAATATATAAAATTATTATATATTATTATAGAAATAATATATAAAATAATCATCAATTTTGTTCGATTCAAGGAGGAGGCCTTCAGAAACCAGCCGCTCAATCATTTGCCTTGTGGCGGGACCATATTCTCATATGGGAGCTGTGCAAGAGCAAAAACAAAATGTCAAAATCAAGTCCCCTGGATTATTGTCATTTTGGCGACAATGTGTTTGGAAGACACCCACTCCTCTGTCTAAGAACCACGCTGGGATCAGCCAGAGACGATGGAAATGTGAATTTCAGTGTGCCCGTTTTAATGAAAAAGAAATATAGCACCAATCAGCCTCTACTTGAGGGCTAGCGGCCCTGAAAACTCCTTATTTCGTCACATGGAAGGGATAGGACGACACATTAATTTCAACTGGGGAACTCACTGCCACATGACACAATGGTGGTTTTGGTGGCTTTAAAATGGGATGGGGCCAATTTAAGGCAGCGGCAAAAGGCGCTTCTGCTGAGGGTGTTTACACTGGAATTGCCCCTCCCTGGGGATGATGGGAGTTGTAGTCCAAAATGTCTGGAGGGGGCCAGGATGGGGAAGGTGGGCCTGCTGCTGTTTCCCATGTTTCTGGGCTGTCTTCTGCTTCTCCTTTGCTCCTGGCCCCTCCACTGGCCAGTTAGCCTCCCCTGAGCCACCCACCAGCTAAAATCTGGGGTCCGGATGCAGCAGATGTCTGTGTAAATTGTTCTGGAAGCAGATGAGAGAAATAGTTGGAGGAAGTGTTCTTCGGGGGGAGGGGGGAATCTAGAAGTGGCTTTAGAACAAATAAAAACCCTTCATTCTTCATTTATGTCAGTATCTGTCTGCAGCCTTTCACGGGGAAAACCTCCCAAAGCAGCATACTTCAAAAACTTAAAAGAATACAATATTCAGGCTCTGTGGAAACGGCTGGTGCAAGAAGCAACTTGGTGCTGGATTCTCGATTTTAACCTGTTTGATGTCTGTTTTATTTCAGCTGCTCGTTTTATGATTGAGGTGTGCCTTGTGTAGCACATTCGGGTTGGAGTGCAGGATAGAAATAAATATGGGGGTTCCTGTGCAAGTCACACTGGCTTAAGCTAAGATCCAAACTCAGTTCAGGATCAGGGCTCCTGCTGGCTTAGCAGGCCTAATCTGGTAGAGGGAAAACAGGCCTTGAAAAGAGGGTTTGAGTCATACCACCTTTTTTGCAGGCTTGAGTGCAAGAGAGGCAGCGTGGTATAGTGGTTACAGTGCCCCAGGAAGTCAGGGTTCGAATCATTGCTTAGCCATGAACTTCACACTTGGTGTGAAGCATCTCAGCTTAACCGAACTCACGGGAGCTGAATCTATACATATATAAAAAACACTGTGAAAATTGTTGTTGTTGCTCACCATTGCCATCTAGTGTCACATTTGAATAATGCACTTTAAACGCACTTAAAACGTTATATTTGCAGCTGTATAACCGAGTCCAGGGTTGTTGGGAGGGGGAGATGAGGAGGGGGAGAACCACCTTGGGCCCCTCAGAGAAAAAGGTGGGTATATAAATGCAAATAATAAATAAATAAACTTGTGCCAGGTTGCCAGGTCATGTGACCAGTAGGCTTAGGATATACTCTTAAGTCCCTCACCCCACCCAAGTCCTCCATCTGCCATTCCCCCAGAATGTCCCCTTTTTTAGGGCTTACACTAGCTTAAGATCCACCAAGTTCAACTCAACTGACTAACCCGGGATGAGAGACTTAGGACAGCATATGACTGACTAGGTTGGGGTTTGGGTCAGTGACCAGCCAACTGAGCCAGAGATCCGCCACATCCTAAATAAACCCATCGATAAAATGCCAATCCAAAGCGACAGCAGCAAAAACAGAAACAGAGCACCATGCATGTTCTTTCACAGCTGCTAGTGACGCTTGTTTCCGGCTCATCAAGAAGGCTCATCAAGATCTGTTAAAAAGCCGGCAAAGCAGGGCCCTACCTTAAGGAGGGGATTCCACAAGTACAGGGCCACCACTGAAAAGACCCCGTCGCCAGGGCTTGCCAGTTCAATAGCTCTTGTTGGCAGATCCACAAGCAGCGCCTCTCTGGCTGCTCTTAAGACCTGGGCAGGTTCATTTGGGTGGAGGGCAGTGATCATCACAGTAGAGTGGTGCCTCGCAAGACAAAAAGAATCCGTTCCGCGATTCTCTTCGTATAGCGGTTTTTTCGTCTTGCGAAGCAAGCCCATTGACAGCTTAGCGGATTAGCGCTATTAGCGGTCTAGCGGCTTTTAGCGATCAGCTGAGAAGCGGCTTATCAGCGGATCAGCTGATAAGCGGCTTAGGGCTTAGGAAAAGGGTGAAAAAAGCTGAAAAAACCGGCAGGAACTCGCAAGACATTTTCGTCCTGCGAAGCAAGCCCATAGGGAAATTTGTTTTGTGAAGCGCCTCCAAAACGGAAAACCCTTTCGTCTAGCGGGTTTTCCGTCTTGCAAGGCGTTCGTCTTGCAGGGCACCACTGTATCAGCATTATGAGAAAGGAGGTTTCAACTAAACACAAAGGAAGACATTTCTGATAGGAAGAGCTGTTTGTCAGTGGAACGGACTTCCCTTGGAAGGCGGTGGACTCTTCTTCCCTGGAGGTTTTTAAGCAAAGGTTGGATGTCAGGCAATATTCAGCTGTGGGGCCTGTGGGACTTGACATCTTTCCACAGGGCCTGCAAGACAGAGCTGTTCCACCTGGCCTTTGGTTTGGACTCAGTCTGACCCTTGTGTTTTCCCTCCCCATACGCTTTTGATCCATGGGCTACTTTTAAAATGAAGCTGCATTTTAAATTGCATTTTAACCTGTATTTTAAATTGTTTTGTTGTTGTTGTATTCTCCCCCCTATTATGTTTTTATTGTAATTTTACTGGTGTTAGCTGCCCTGAGCCTGGCTCTAGCCAGGGAAGGTGGGGTATAAATATAATAATAATAATAATAATAATAATAATAATAATAATAATAATTGCAGGGGGTTAGGCTAGAGAACCCTGGAGGTCATTCCGTGAGAAGCAATGAAATGAACAGAGTGAGGAGCTGCCCACCTGAAATCACAATACAGCTTGGCAGGTACAGCCACCTTTTTGAGGGTAAGCACAGGGTTTGCTTTATGACCGTAAGCTATAATTTTAACGTAGCCAGATAAGCAGACAATTATGACTCTTAAGCACACACTGCCCCGGCCCCAGAGGGCCCGTCTGCCCCTTTGCCAAACTGTCCTGCACAGAAAATGAGTGTAAGGACTCTGAGTCCCTGAAAATACTGCTGTAGAAACATCCTAGGTCAGTCCGTAGCTGTGAGTCATTTGCTTCCAGGGACGGAGGCGTGTGGTTGCAGAGCGCAGCCTTTTGCCTTCCTGGTATCTTGTGTGGGTGGGGTGTTTTTCAAGCAACATTTGGCTGCAGCTGGAAAGAGGAGACCTGGCCACTGTAGGGTTGATCCTCATCCCTTAAAGCACATTGCACGAAAGGTACTGCATACAGTGGACGCTCGGGTTGCGAACGTGATCCGTGCGGAATGCACATTCGCAACCTGCAGCGTTCGCAACCCACAGTGCCACGTCTGCACACGTGCAGCTTGCGCTTCTGCGCTTCTGCGCATGTGCGACCGCCGAAACCTGGAAGTAACCCGTTCCGGTACTTCCGGGTTTCGGCGCATCCGTAACCCGAGGTATGACTGTATATGAAAGCAAACCATGTGTGTTTAACTAATGAAAGGTGCACCGTTTCGTAATGGATTTGGAGTTTAGGAGATGGCTGGTGTTCTTGCAAGAACTGTAGGATTAAGCCTCAAGTTATAAAAAAAAATAGTGGGGAGTTTAGCCTGTCCTGTTCATGCTGTTTTCTGCCTTTCTCTCTTTTGTTTATTTCAAAGCAGGGTGCCCTCAAAGAGGGTCAGATTTGATGAAGTGGACATGCGTGAGGGCCGACAGAAGTTGTTGAGCTTTTTTTTAGGATTGAAGTAGTTGCTGAGCTTTTGGGGGGGATTTCACCCCAAAATTGTTGACCCCAATAAATAAACTGCCAGAGGGGGCTGAATCAGGCCCCCAAAACAGACTTTGGACATGCCTGTTCTAAAGCTATAGCTACTTTTTTTAAGATACAAGTTTTTGTAATCATCTTACTGGTTTGCTGAATGGATTGTATCTCACTTTCCTGTTATATTCCACACACCCCTGAAAAAAGAAGAGCCTCCCCCAACCTGCAAATGTCTTGGACTACGATTCCATACCCTCCAACATTTCTCCGATGAAAATAGGGACATCCCATTCCATGATGATAATTTTACTATTTATACCCCACACGTCTTACTGGGTTGCCCCAGCCACTCTGGGCAGCTTCCAACATATATAAAAAAAACATAATAAAGCATTAAACATTTTTTTTAAAACTTCCTGTCAGGGAACTGCCATCGGAAAGGCAGGCGGTGGAAGGGCTCTCGGACGCTAAGAGAGACTCGGCAGCAGAGGAAGGTACCAGCAGGGGGAGGGAAGGAGCTCAGAGAGAAAGTGAGTCGGAGGGAGGGCTCCGAGAGACTTCTAGTGAAAACAGTGGAGAAGTCTCAGGACCCCCCATAGGTACACCCACTCCTCACCGGAAACTGTCGCGCCGAGAATCCTGAAGACGCGTTTCCGTTAAGGAACTTTTATGTTGGAGCAGATTCCGCAAACGCCCACTGTCGGATTCTGCCAGCGATTAAGGGAGTCATGTTTAAGGAGCTCCGCTTAAGACAGAGTTTTGAGAACCATGCCCAAGCTCTGAGGGACTAAGCTTTTACGCACAAGCAGCTCATCATCCCATCACACTTCCCTATGCAGGATTGCCTTCAAATGGCTCGGGGATCGGATAACTCCATACCCTCCAACATTTCTCCAGCGAAAATAGGGACATCCTAAGGAAAAGAGGGACATTCCGGGATCAAAATCAGAAACCAGGACGGCTTCTCTAAATCAGGGACATCGCTGGAAAACAGGGACATTGGAGGGTCTGCCATTCCCATCAACCCCCACCAACACAGCTGTGTGCATTTTAGGGCACCCTTTTCCTAATGCTCACAGTTTCCGCAGAATTTTGTTTCCATATACACATTTCTGCATGCAATTTTGCCTGATATAATGCATTTCTGCATATTGTTTTCCAAAAAACGTACATTTTAATGCACATCCCCCCCTCAATGCTGGCACACATTCTTTTATTTGTAAAAGGATACTGCAAAATTCGAACAAGTGAGGATTTTGAAGCACAGCTGTGTTTTGGCTCACATTTTGTTTCTGGAACTAGGTAGGTAGGTCTGTATTAGGATGTGGATCAAACCAAATTTCTCCCCATCTCTAATCAATAATTCACTGCACCTTGCCCGGCACTCATTCAGATCTTCCTTGGGTGAAGCACTAGTGGCCAAACTAATTTAAAACAGATATAAATTTGCAGAGCAGATCAGGGTTGCCAGATATTGAAATGGTCCTATAGCTGTGCTTTAAAGGCAGCTGGATCAGCAGCAATTAACAGACAATTGTGTTTTATCTGCAGACATTAGCAGACAATTGTGTTTTATCTCCAAGCAGTGAAAACTTCACCTGCTAATTCCTACATACTTCCTGCTTTTAGACTCAGGCTGTGTACATGCCATTTAAATCACATTTTAAAAACCCCTAACTCAAGTTCATTAAGGGTGCTGGGAACTGTAGTTTGAGTGGTAAACTACAGTTCCCATGATTCCTTGGGGGGCTGCTACGTACTTTAAATGTATAGTGT
This sequence comes from Podarcis erhardii, assembly GCF_964252035.2. Classification (NCBI taxonomy): domain Eukaryota; kingdom Metazoa; phylum Chordata; class Lepidosauria; order Squamata; family Lacertidae; genus Podarcis; species Podarcis erhardii. The sequence continues at coordinate 97,135,149 of NC_138509.1, read as the reverse complement.
GTACAAAGTCACAGGATCAGGGCGGGATTTGGTGTTTTCCTGGCCAACTGGCACATTCAGAAGGTAGACAGCAACTCAGGGCATGATCTGAAGGCACATGATAGATAGAGCAACTTTTCTGAAGATCACTCGGTCTCTTTCAGTCCTGTGGCCAAATAACAACAACAACAACAATATATTTCTACCCTGCCCATCTGACTGGGTTTCCCCAGCCACTCTGGGCGGCTTTCAACGGAACATTAAAAACAGAATAAAACATCAAACATCAAAAACTTCCCTAAACAGGGCTGCCTTCAGATGTTTTCTAAAAGTCGGACAGTTGGTTATTTCCTTGACATATAATAGGAGGGTGTTCCACAGCGTGGGCGCCACCACTGAGAAGGCCATCTGCCTGATTCCTTGTAACCTCACTTCTCGCAGTGAAGGAACCGCCAGAAGGCCCTCAGTGCTGGATCTCAGTGTCCAGGCTGAGTAATGGGGGTGGAGACGCTCCTTTAGGTATTCTGGGCTGAGGCCATTTAGGGCTTTAAAGGTCAGCACCAACACATTGAATTGTGCTCGGAAACGTACTGGGAGCCAACATAGGTCTTTCAAGACCGGTGTTATGTGGTCTCAGCGGCTGCCCCTAGTCACCAGTCTAGCTGCCGCATTCTGGATTAATTGCAGTTTCTGCGTCACCTTCAAAGGCAGCCCCACGCAGAGCGCATGGCAGTAGTCCAAGCGGGAGATAACCAGAGCATGCACCACTCTGGCGAGACAGTCCGCAGGCAGGGAGGGTCTCATCCTGCGTACCAGATGGAGCTGGAAGACAGCAGCCCTGGACACAGAATTGACCTGTGCCTCCATGGACAGCTGTGAGTCCAAAATGACTCCCAGGCTGCGCACCTGGTCCTTCAGGGGCACAGTTGCCCCACCAAGGAGTCTTCTGCATGCTCCTCAAGTTTCCCCATGGAAAAAAAGCCAGGAAGATATAAATGAATGCATGGCCCTCTTCCTGTACTGCCTGCTTCTGGCCTCCTTGCAAACTGAGCAATTACTTTGGACGCTCCTTCCAACTGCTTCGTGTTTCGGATCTTGGCTTGGCACTGCAAGACACATCCATCTTAGGCACTTAAACAGAAGTGTTCGCTCGGGATCCTTGACACAGTTTGCTCGCCTCCAAAAGTTTGCAAGCACAAACCATTTTGAAAAAGGGGATCACGTATAACTGCCCTGGTGCCAAGGGAGTGCAAATAATCAAAAATGCACAAGACAAAGGACATTTCATAAAACTATAGAATTGTAGTGATATATGGAAGCGAGAGCTGGACCATAAAGAAGGCTGATCGCCGAAGAATGGATGCTTTTGAATTCTGGTGCTGGAGGAGACTCTTGAGAATCCCATGAACTGCAAGAAGATCAAACCTCTCCATTCTGAAGGAAATCAGCCCTGAGTGCTCACTGGAAGGACAGATCCTGAAGCTGAGGCTCCAAGACTTTGGCCACCTCATGAGAAGAGAAGGCTCCCTGGAAAAGACCCTGATGTTGGGAAAGATGGAGGGCGCAAGGAGGAGGGGACGACAGAGGACGAGATGGTTGGATAGTGTTCTCGAAGCTACAAACATGAGTCTGACCAAACTGCGGGAGGCAGTGGAAGACAGGAGTGCCTGGCGTGCTCTGGTCCATAGGGTGACAAAGAGTCAGACACAACTAAACGACTAAACAACAAAGAGTGGCAAGGGACCCCAGGGGTCATCTAGTCCAACCCCCTGTAATGCAGGAATCTCAGCTAAAGCATCCGTGACAGATGGCCATCTGACAAACTGGAACGTGTCCAGAGGAGGGCAACCAAAATGGTCAAAGGTCTGGAAACGATGCCTTATGAGGAACGGCTAAGGGAGCTGGGCATGTTTAGCCTGGAGAAGAGGAGGTTAAGGCAGTGGCGTAGCGTGGGGGGTGCAAGGGGTGCCGGCCGCACCGGGCGCAACATCTGGGGGGGCGCACTCGCCGCCTCCAGAGTCGCCGAAGAGCCTCGGGGCTCAGCTCCTTTGGGAGGAGGGGTCGGGCTGGGCGACCAGGGGGAGCAGCAGGCGCCAGCAAGGAGGTCCGGAGCCGGAGCCTGGCCAGGATCGCGCGCAGGACGGGGCGCAAGAGGGAGGGGAGAGTCGAGCCTGTCCCCCCCGCGAGGACTGCTGCAAAGAGGCGGGAGGGAGAGGAGGCCCCTTGGGAGGAGCGGGCAGGTGCTGGGGCGGCAGCGCTGGGCGGGGGCCGAGGGGTGGGCGCCCCCCTGCGCGGGCATCGCCGCGCCGCCGCCGCGGGCTTGGCTGGGCCGCCGGCCGAGGGGAAGCACCAAACAAGGCCAGGATCCAGGCCCGCCCCGCTCTCCTTATTTGGCGCCCGGTTCCGGCTCCCGGGTGGCCTCCTCCCACCTGCTCTCGCTACCAGTGGAAAGAGAGACGGAGGCGCAGCGGAACCCGCAGCCTTTGCAGGCGCCGCCTGGCCGGGGGAGGGGAGCGCGGAGGAGCCCCGCGGGGCCTGGGCCCGGCCAGCCGAGCCTCCCGAATTGCGCCCCGCAGCCAGGATCTTGTGGCGAGGAAGGAGCCCAGTCTGCGCCCTCCTTCCCCACAGAGCTGCAGAGGGAAATCAAGGTTCTCCTGCTAGTTTCTCTTCTTCTCTTCCCCACACTGCGTTGCAACCGTGCCCCCAGTGGCGGCAGGTTAGGGGTTAGGGGCGCAAATTACTTGCCTTGCCCCGGGTTATGGGGCGCAAATTACTTGCCTTGCCCCGGGTGCTGACAACCCACGCTACGCCGCTGGGTTAAGGGGTGATATGATAGCCATGTTCAAATATATAAAAGGATGTCACATAGAGGAGGGAGAAAGGTTGTTTTCTGCTGCTCCAGAGAAGCGGACACGGAGCAATGGTTCCAAACTACAAGAAAGAAGATTCCACCTAAACATTAGGAAGAACTTCCTGACAGTGAGAGCTGTTCGACAGTGGAATTTGCTGCCAAGGAGTGTGGTGGAGTCTCCTTCTTTGGAGGTCTTTAAGCAGAGGCTTGACAACCATATGTCAGGAGTGCTCTGATGGTGTTTCCTGCTTGGCAGGGGGTTGGTCTCGATGGCCCATGTGGTCTCTTCCAACTCTATGATTCTGTGATTCTATGAAACCTCTGCTTAAAAACCTCCAAGGAAGAAGAGTCCACCACCTCCTGAGAGAGACCGTTCTCCTACTGTCAGAAAGTTTTCCCTGATCTTTAGTCGGAATCTCCTTTCTTGTGACTTGAAGCCACGGGTTCGAGTCCTACACTCCAGAGCTGGGGAAAAAACCCAACTTGTTCCCGCTTCCATTTGACAGCCCTTGAGATATTGGAAGATGGCTGTCTTAGTTCCTCTTTGCAGAAGCCTAGGCTTTCCCTTTCCCTCTTTTTCATTCGGGAGGTGTAGAGTCCTGGCGTCCTCCTTGCTGCAGGAGATGAGGCATCTTAGCTGGAGCCCTTTGTCTAGAAAAGTTGTTAGCGTGTTTTGCATTTAAATGACAGCTCCCTGGAAGCGACTCAGAGCTTTGGAATGCTGGAAGTGCACCTGGCTGTTCAAGAACGTCCATCAAAGATTCATTCATCTGATTGCTAACGAACAGGGGAACAGGGAAAGTGTCCAGGTGCCGCAGTAAGAGTCGTGAAATCGCAGCTAAGGAGCTCAAATCATATATGTGACTGACATCCTTCTTGGGAAATTAAACCATTGTCCAGTCTTTGACATTCAAAATCTTTACTTGCAGAAACCTAGAGCTATAGATGAATTCAAACTGGGAAACGATATACAATGAAATGAAAAGAATGTTTAAAATAACATTTGTAAAAAACCCGAAAACAACCCAGAAGCCTTTCTCTTGTCAATTATAGGGATAAAAAGGGACACGGGTGGCGCTGTGGGTTAAACCACAGTTATAGGGATAGAACCACCTAAATTGTACAGAAATTTGTTCATGTATGCAGCCACAGCGGCAAGAATGTTACTTGCCCAAAAATGGAAAGAAGCAGAAGTCCCAGCAAAGGAAGAATGGATACAAAAACTTGAATATGGAATATGCAGAAATGGCAAAACTTACCGGAAGAATAAGAAATCAAGATAACAAACTTTTTTAAATAAAAGAATGGAAATGGTTTATTGAATATTTGCAGATAAATTGTAAACAGATAAAAACACTGGCAGGATTGTTGTAATAACCTGCAGCTACATAAGAGTAGGGATGCGGGTGGCGCTGTGGGTTAAACCACAGAGCCTAGGACTTGCCGATCAGAAGGTTGGCGGTTCGAATCCCCGCGACGGGGTGAGCTCCCATTGCTCGGTCCCTGCTCCTGACAACCTAGCAGTTTGAAAGCACGTCAAAGTGCAAGTAGATAAATAGGTACTGCTCCGGCGGGAAGGTAAACGGCGTTTCCGTGCGCTGCTCTGGTTCGCCAGAAGCGGCTTTGTCATGCTGGCCACATGACCCGGAAGCTGTACGCCGGCTCCCTCAGCCAGTAAAGCGAGATGAGCGCCGCAACCCCAGAGTCGGCCACGACTGGACCTAATGGTCAGGGGTCCCTTTACCTTTACCTTACATAAGAATATATATATAAAGAAGATAAATAAATAAGTTAATTTGGATATGCAGAAGATAATTAAAATGAATTTAAGGAACAGCAGAAAGAGGGGGAAGGAAGTCAAGTTTTAAAATGTCAAAATGATTGTAATCAGTGAAATGTATATATCTGAAAAGTATAAATAAAATTTAAAAATAAACAAATAAATGAAACATAATATTTGCTAGTCACGTGCTTCTCTAAGCATGGGCTTACAGTCTCTTCTTCTAACTTCCAAACTGTATTTTCCTCTCTTCCCAGAGCTCAGCACTCAACCTTCTGCTCCTTTGAGAGATTCCTGCTTGCACCTTCCCCTGCAACTTTTGTTCTCTTTCTTTCAAGCAGAGAAGAAGCCCTCCAATGCTCCATTGGACTGAGCAGTGTTCACAGTGGATTCTAAAACACAGCCATCTTGCTTCACATAAAACGGAGCCTCTTCTTCACTTAGAGACCTCCCAAGTGACCAACATTAGCCGAGTGCACGAGTAGATCCAGCTGAAATGTTACACACCCTGCGGTACCTTTGGCCTTTTGCTGGGTTCCTGCACAGATTCGAGTCTCCAAATTTATGGCAGAAATGGAGTTCAAGCATGAAATATGTGGCGGTGCTGCGGTGCTGTGTGTGGCAGTCAGTTCAGCGGATCCCACCTTTGTGGCCAGTGAAATATACTCGGAGTCAAGAGTGGATTTCATGCTCTTTATTCAGCAAATAGTGGTGAGGAGGAATGGAAGTTCCCCCAGAATGTCTGCTTTATATACATTATTTACACAATGGGCCCCACGTGATTGGCTAATTCCGGGATTCTCCTGTAGGCCAATCAGGTTGTGGATTCACTTCCACCTGGAGATGGACTGGGTGGCTCCTGTGCACCAATCAGACTGTTGCATTCTGGATCCTATCGTTCTAGGACCAATCAGACTGCTGCATTCTGGATCCTATCGTTCTAGGACCAATCAGACTGCTGCATTCTGGATCCTATCGTTCTAGGACCAATCAGACTGCTGCATTCTGGATCCTATTGTTCTAGGACCAATCAGACTGCTGCATTCTGAATCCTATTGTTCTAGGACCAATCAGACTGCTGCATTCTGGATTCTATTGTTCTAGGACCAATCAGACTGCTGCATTCTGGATTCTATTGTTCTAGGACCAATCAGACTGCTGCATTCTGGATTCTATTGTTCTAGGACCAATCAGACTGCTGCATTCTGAATCCTATTCAACTCAGTACATAACAAACCACTTCTTCTGCTGAGAGCTGGCTGTAGGCTTTGGGGGTTTGGGAAAGAAAGAAAAACTTTTCCATATGAGCTTTTGCCACTCTTCCCTCTCCTCCTGCCAAGGCAAGACGGGGCATGTGGCTTTGAGTCATACGAACATGTCGAGACGGGTTAGAAAGGCCAGATCCGAAGGTGGCAGGGCGTGTCGCGCTTTAAAGCCACCCAGAGCCTTTGGAATCCTGTTGTAATGAGACAAAGGGGGCCTTTGTCACGAGAAGAAGATCTATCTAGGTCTGGGGGAAAGGGTGGAAATCCCCCTGGTGGTGGAAAACATTTCAGGGCGAGGGATGTGGTGAGATGTGTCTCTGGCTGTTTTTCTTGGAGTGCCAGCCCTGGGGCTTCCAGTTCCCGCAAGGACATCAAGGCGTGAATATTCATTAAAAATAATTGAATGTTAGGTAACCTCTTCAAAGGAGGTTGCTGCCTCTCCTGGGTGGGTTGATAGGAAAGGGGAAGGAGGGGTTGCAAAAGCAGCTGTGGAGAACAGGTAGGCTCAGGTGGCCAGGTTCATTTGCAAGTCATTCTCCTTGGGACGTCACCTAGCTCTTGTCACCTTCGGGGATGACTTGGTGAGATGTTTGGCGTGACTTGAGACAGCAGCATTCTCCAACCTAGTGCCCTCCAGTTGGATGGTTTGGAGGGCAAAGGGCACCAGCCTGGTGGGAATTAATGGAATTATTATTATTATTATTATTATTATTATTATTATTATTATTATTAAACGGCCTCGGCCCAGTAGACCCGAAGGAGCATCTCAACCCCCATTGTTCTGCCCAGATGCTGAGGTCCAGCGCTGAGGGCCTTCTGGCGGTTCCCTCACTGCGAGAAGCAAAGCTACAGGGAACCAGGCAGAGGGCCTTCTCGGTGGTGGCGCCCGACCTGTGGAACACCCTCCCATCAGATGTCAAAGAGATAAACAGCTACCTGCATTTAGAAGACATCTGAAGGCAGCCCTGTTCAGGAAAGTTTTAATGTGTGATATTTTGGTCTATTTTTAATCCTTGTTGGAAGCCGCCCAGAGTGGCTGGGGTACAAATAAGTTGTTATTGTTGTTGTTGTTATTAAACGGCTTCGGCCCAGTATACCTGAAGGAGCGTCTCCACCCCCATCGTTCAGCCCTTACACTTAGGTCCAGTGCCAAGGGCCTTCTGGCGGTTCCCTCACTGCAAGAAGCAAAGCTACAGGGAACCAGGCAGAGGGCCTTCTTGGTGGTGGCGCCCACCCTGTGGAACGCCCTCCCATCAGATGTCAAAGAGATAAACAACTACCTGACATTTAGAAGACATCTGAAGGCAGCCCTGTTTAGAGAAGCTTTTAATGCGTGACATTATTTTTAATCATTGTTGGAAGTCGCCCAGAGTGGCTGGGGAAACCCAGCCAGATGGACAGGGTACAAATAAATTATTATTATTATTATTATTATTATTATTATTATTATTATTATTATTTCATCCAGAACATCTGGAGGATGCCTGTTTGGGCTAGGCTGTGACACAGCCATTGTTCTTCAGGAGCAACACCTTAATGCCTTCCACATGTGCTGTACATGCCAGGACAGTTTCAAACAAAGATGCGCTCTCACAAACCCACATTCCCAACACGTTCACAATCCTATCTCAGTGATGTCTACGCTGGCTTGGTCGTGACCACAGAATGGAAGATGGCAGGATCCCCAAATATGAACTCTGGGGGGAACTGGCTTCAGGCACAAGGACTGTTGTCAGACCAACTCTGTGTTGCAAAGATGTCTGCAAACGTGGCATGAATGTTTTGCAACATCAGCCCTGTGATGTGGGAATCCCTTGCAGATGACTGCAGCATCTGAAGACAAACAGGTCGTGCAGCCATAGCTGTGACCGGAGGAGGAATGACCGCTGGGAGGAAGCGCAGAGAGAAGAAACACCCTGGTGTAGCACAACCAAACGCCTTAGTCTGCCCCAGCTGCAACAAAACATGTCTCTCCCGTATCGGTCTACAGCCACATAGGCCCTCCAAGTTTGACTTCACACCTAAAGGTACCAGAGGCGAATTTAAGGTTTGGTTACACTGGGCACAGAGCCTCAGGGGTGCTGCAACTGTGATGTAGAGTGAAAGGCGAGAGGTGGGGATGCGGCTGCTGAAATCTGAGACCTCAAGGTCCTCTGCTGAAGGCACAGTCTTCCATTGTCTCCCGAGACAGACAGATGCCAGTAGCAGCTCACTTAGGACAGCTTTAAAGGGAGATTAGATGTGTTTGTGGAAGATAAGGCTATCAGTTGCTACCGGTCATGGTGGCTGGGTACTGGCTCCAGGGTCCGAAGCAGTTAAGGCTCTGATTTCCAACTGCCAGAGATCCCAAGCAAATAATAATAATAAAAAAAGAACCTAGGAAGGAAGAAGGGGAGCTGTATTATACCGAGACAGAATTTGCCCCATCTTGATCCATGTTGCCTGAATGAGTACAGTGGACGCTCGGGTTGCGAACGTGATCCATGCGGGAGGCACGTTCACAACCCGCAGCGCCGCATCTGCGCACATGCAGGTTGCGATTCGGCGCTTCTGCGCATGCGCAAAGTGCAATTTAGCGCTTCTGCGCATGTGCAAGCAACGAAACCCGGAAGTAACCCGTTCCGGTACAGTCATACCTCGGGTTGAAGTAGCTTCGGGATGAATATTTTCTGCGGCGACCCGGAAGTAACAGAGTGCGTTACTTCCGGGTTTCGCCACTCGCGCATGCGTAGACGTGTCACGCACATGCGCGGAAGTGGCGAAACGCGACTTGCGCACGCGCGTTACGTTTACTTCAGGATGCGAGTGGGGCTCCGGAATGGATCCCGTTCGTATCCAGAGGTACCACTGTACTTCCGGGTTTCGGCATGTCTGTAACCGAAAACACGCAACCTGTGTTGTGACTGTATATGCACTTGGTAGCAGGACAGGGAAACAGCCTTTCCCTCACACTTTCTTGTGCGGCTGCCAGTCAAAGTAGACAGTATTGGTCCACATAGGCCAATGACCTGTCTTCATACATGGCTGGCAGCAATGCTCGTTCTTGCAATCTTAAAATTTAGTTCTTCAAATTTCCACATCAGTTTGTGGATTTATTTATTTATTTATTTAATCCTCATGAAAATTCATCGGCATTTTATTGCGATCATACACATTTTTGCAAAGCTGGTTTTTCCCCTAGTGCGGTGCATTCTTGTATATTCTTTCCACTATTGTGTGCATTTCTAAGCAGACGGTTAGGCTAGGGTGTGTGTTTTTGTGCACGTGACTCGGCCAGGGAACTGCGTTGCAAAATTCGGAGAGGCGCAAATTTCAGGTGATGGCTGTGCTTCAGTTTGTGCCTTGTTTGTTTTTTCTTTTTCCCAATTTTTTTTGTTGGTTTTCACATTTATCACATAAAAAAGAAACAAGAAAAAAGAAAAACATTACAATACACAAAAACACATAATTTATTTATTTTTTTACTTCCACACCCTAATTTCATTACATTTCATTACATTGATAACTGACTTTCCGTTTGTGCCTTGTTTCAGAAAGCACAAATCAGGAAGATTCGTAATCCTAAATGTTTTCCAACAGATGTTCTGAAAGCGTTGGAATCGTCAAAAAATAGCACCAGCTGTATCACCGCTGACCTTTATGTTGTTAAATGAATTTAACACACTGCCATAAACGTATCGGTCTGGGCTTGACCAAAAAATACGTTATATCTTGGTAATTGGGGCAGAGATGGGCATGTAATTCCATATGATCAAGCCGTAGAAGTTTTAAACCAAATGTTCCATTTTTTTTTCAACTTACAAACATAGTTGAACAAATGATAAAACTAGGTAATGGACCATTAGGTCAATGGACGCATTTTGAAGATCTTTTACTTCACTTTTGCCAGTTAGGTTTTCTGAGTTAGTGTTGTCTATTTCTTTCTGATATTGCATATACAGGCAACTCCCCCCCCCCATTTATGCGTGTTCAAGTCATGTGCGACTGCACATATGTGCGGCACAGAAACCCGGAAATGGGGGAGAGACCTGAAGATCCTCAGCAAAGCCCTGCTGCACCTCCTACTCACAAGGAGACCTTTCGCAGAGCCCGGAGAGGACACTTCAGGATCTGGGGAAGGTCTCCTCGTGAGCTGGAGGAGCAATGGGGTTTGGGCTCCCCACTCATAATCATTTCACTTATGCACCAGGGGACCTGAATGTAACTCCAGCATAAGCAGGGAGTCCCCTGTGGTCATTTTAAAATACAGAGAATAAAATAAAACCAAACACAGAGAAAGACATGGCAATCTGCAATCTTACAATTTCACAGGTAGAAGAGTCCTGACTATTTAATTCAGTTCTAGGAGTACTTACAAATTTGAAAGAATTCTAAACCCCCCCCAAAAAAAAAATCAATGGTCCTTTACACCTCATAAATTAAGAATTTGAATTTATTTTGTTGGAAATGCAGGAAATCGAAAGCAGATTATATTCACAGTTTCTGGAAATGTGTGAAATTAGAAATAAAATAAAACGGAGGGGGACTTTTAAAATAGTGTAGGGTATCTAGGATATGACATACCAGGAAATTTTAACTATACTCCATTGCCTATTAGAAACAAAAGTGAGAGAAACAGAAAATTGTGATTACTTTATTAGCAAGAGTATTGCGCAATTATGGAAAATAAAAAGTCCTTTCCGGTTGAAAGAAAGGGTACAGAAGATCGGGTAAACCGCTTTGCTAACTAAATTAGCCTATCAAAGAAAGTCAACAATGAGCCAACATGAGAGTAAAATGGGTACTTTGTATTAATTTTAGTAACATTTCACCATACAATTCATTCCCTTGAAGATAATTCTTTTTTCTTCATTAGTAGTCATAATATTGGTTTTTGAAATTCAGAATCCTAATTATTTATTTTCAAATTTTCTAAATAAAATAAAATGCCAAGTATCAGAAATGCTAGGATAAAACATTTAAACTATCTGAAAAGGCGTATGTGGAAACCAGCAGCAGTTTCTGAGTGATAAAACAAAGAAATAAAAATTGTATATCTGGGGAAAGGTAGATTTTCCTTTAAAAGTGACCTGATTCAAATTCCTCGCCCATCCCTAGCCATTAAAAGCTTCACGTGCTGCTTATGAACATCACATTGCTGCATAAGGCACAAGAGCAGGCTAGGGCCCCACCCCATCAGTTGGCAACATACCAGCCGCCCTGGGAAGCCATGGTTGCCAAATTTTTTTACTGGCAGGGCTCCTGTGATTTTAACAGCCACATGGCTGGCAGGAATCCAGTGAGCGAGGCTTTCTGCATAATTACATGCGTCTGCCAGAAAGAGAAAAAAACAAAAAATGCACCTTCGTAATTTATACAGGCCCGATACTGCCAGAATTAAAATGTTGCCCATCCTTCTGTAATTTGTAGTCTGTATTCCTGTTCTTTCTTCACCTTGAGTCAGTGAGGACAGTACAGGACTGGTTGGGTTTGGGGTTATTTAAATAAATAAATCCTGAAGTGTGTTGCTTAATAACATAGATTGTGTGTCTTCTCTGGCTCAGTTGGTTAGAGCGTGGTGCTGATAACGCCAAGGTCGCAGGTTTGATCCCTGTATGGCACAACTGCATATTCCTGCACTGGAATTCTATGATTTGTATGATCACGAGAAGAACCAAGTCAACCCAGTTTAGTATTGGCCATAAACTATAGGGCATCATTTCTCTAGAGCTTCAGACAGAAGTCTCCCCTGGTCAAATTCAGTTGCTCCACTGCGGAATTACAGCGCTTAAAGTATTGTGCATGTGTCAGTGATTAAAGATTTGTCCAAGCCGTAAAAAGGTAAAAGCTTATTGGGGAATGATATATAATGAACTGAAGAAAATGTTGAAAATAACTTTTGTAAAAAAAACAGAAGCCTTTTTCTTAGGTATTTTAAGCCAAGATATACCAAAAGAAAAGAGGATTATTTTCATGTATGCCACTACAGCAGCGAGAATGTTGATTGCAGAAAATTGGAAGACTGGAGAAATACCAACTAAAGAACAACGGCAAGAGAAGTTGATGAACTATGCAGAACTGGCAAAAATGACAGACAGATTAAGAGAAAAAGACAACAGTGATTTTGAAAAAGAATGGGAACCATTTATGTTTTACTTGCAGAAACAAAGAAAGTCTATAGACTTGATGGCAGGATTTAAATAAACATTCACATTGTTTGTATTAGAAAATGTGTAGAAGATAGAGAAATAATATAGTGTATTCACTGTTATTTTTATGTTTTTAGGTTTGATGTTATTGTATAAATATGTTTTTAGTAACTTTTTCTTTTAGAAGGCAGCAAAATGGGTGAAAGGAGAAACAAATCGGAAGTGGAAATTGGGGGAAGCCTAGGAGGGGAGGGAGGGAGGAATGTATAGCAAATGTTATGAATATGAGATGTGTGTAATGAATGAAAAAGAAAAATGAATAAAAAAAATTTTTTTAAAAAGATTTGTCCAAGCCTTCATAAATCAGGAATAAGACGGTTGCATGGCGCCTTGTTCGCCTCCTTCTGGCAACTCCTGCAGCCCAGCTAGTGCCAAACACCTTGATTCGCTTCACTTCGGATCACATCAGCAAGGCCAAGAGGGGGGGTCCTGTTCTCTGGGCAGCCCAGGACCTCCAGACACACTGCCCAGGCTTGTACCCTGGGGAGGTCACTTCAGGGTTGCAAACACAGCCAAAACATTGCGGGAGGCAGCAGTTCCAAACCCTCCAATTGTCCCTATTTTCCAGGGACAGTCTCGGGTTTCCAGAAGCCATCCCAGTTTCTGATTTGGTCCTGGAATGTCCCGCTTTCCCTTAGGATGTCGCTATTTTAATCGGAGAAATGTTGGAGGGTATGGACTTATGCAACCCTCGAGCCAAGGAGATAAGTAACTACACAACCTTTAGAAGATATCTGAAGGCAGCCCTGCATAGGGAAGTGTTTTTTTTTTAATGTTTAATGTTTTATTATGTTTTTACATATGTTGGAAGCCTCCCAGAGTGGCTGGGGCAACGCAGTCAGATGGATGGGGAAATAATAATAATAATAATAATAATAATAATAATAATAATGTAAAGGACCACTGACGGTTAAGTTCAGTCGCAAACGACTCTGGGTATGCGGCGCTCATCTCGCTTTACTGGCTGAGGGAGCCGACATTTGTCCGCAGACAATTTTTCCAGTTCATGTAACCAGCATGGCTAAGACACTTCTGGCAAAACCAGGGCAGCGCACGGAAACACTGTTTACCTTCCTGCTATTTACAGTGGTACCTCGGGTTAAGTACTTAATCCGTTCCGGAGGTCCATTCTTAACCTGAAACTGTTCTTAACCTGAAGCACCACTTTAGCTAATGGGGCCTCCTGCTGCCGTTGCGCCGCCGGAGCGCAATTTCTGTTCTTATCCTGAAGCAAAGTTCTTAACCCGAGGTAATATTTCTGGGTTAGCGGAGTCTGTAACCTGAAGCGTATGTAACCTGAAGCGTATGTAACCCGAGGTACCACTGTATCTACTTGCACTTTGACGTGCTTTCGAACTGCTAGGTAGACAGGAGCAGGGACCGAGCAACGGGAGCTCACCCCATCGTGGGGATTCGAACCACCGACCTTCTGATCGGCAAGTCCTAGGCTCTGTGGTTTACACCACAGCGCTACCCACATCCCTTTTTTAAAATAAGATGTCCCTATTTTCATTGGAGAAAAGTTGGAGGGCATCGTGCCATGCTAGAAGGGACACCTGCCTCATTTCTGTGTGTTCTGCTAAGCGCCCGCAGGAGCGCAGCCAAGGGGTGAGGAGTTGGCAACCCTGCGCCTCCTTAACTTGCATTCCAGTTTTGCCACTTTAGCAGCAGCGGCAGGGAGTCGGGAAGGGGCTGTGGCGCCAAAGCCCTGTGCTGATTCCAGGAGTTTTGCAAAGCGCGAAAAAGGCATGTCTGTGCTCCTTCGGGGAAAAGGCAGCGTCCTGGCGACTCCCACCCTGACGTAACTGATCATTTTAATTCCCACAAGCTGGATTTATTGAAGCATTTACAGTGACTCACAAGGATTGCTTTCAAAGGCTGAGCGGCGGCTGCACTCACCAGGACAAAAGGCAACAGCGGCTGGGGCAAGCAGCTCAGATGTCTTGTATTCTCCCCTCCTCCTGTGGTGTGGTTTACACTGACAGCACTCTTTCTGGTTATTCCTTTATAGTTCTGGGCCAAAGCACTTGGAATTAAGAGAAGCCTGGCGGAATTAAGGAATCCCTGCCTGTCCACAGACCCAGTGCGCAAGATGGGTAAGGTGATTTGTCGCTTTATTTTAAGCAGGCCACAATCTGCCATTGTTAAGAGCATGCAAACTTTTAGAGCCGCACAGAATTATTGGCCGCAGGTCGGCGCAAGTGCCGGTGTTTCAGTTACACAGGATTCTTTGCAATGCCCCCCGGTCAGAAGCCCAGGGAAGGGGTGAGAAAATTCCCTGTCCTGGCTAGAATTCTGGTGCCAAGAGATCATGGAAAGTCTACTCAGCCATGTAAAAAACAAAAAAGGGGTAGGGGCATAGTTGGTGCTGGAACACATGCTGAATGCCCCAAATTTGACATCTGGCATTCCTATTAAAAAATAATAATCAGGTAGCATCAGGTGATGTGAAAGACCCTGGAGAATGACGGCTGCCAGTCTGAGCTGGCAGTAGTGCGCAATTGTCTGGCCAGGTATAATACAGGAGCTTCCTGTGTTCCTAAAACTTATACCTAATGAAAATTAAAAGTTTTCTCTCCTGGGCTTGAGCTGACATGTGTAAGGCATGAGAAACTGATAGAACAAACACCAGCATGTTTGTGCATTTTTGTGTGTGTGTTTGTATCAAAGTGGCAAACCACAGACCTGCCACTTGCCGCTGCCTCCCTGTGACTCTGTTGTCTGATGGCGAGGCACCCGCAGGGGCAACAACTGCCTGCTTTGTATAGGAAATTATTAATTCCCTCTTGTGCCTGACACTACCACCCCACCCCCCACCTGGCACGCTCAGCGCAAACATCCTTCACTTTCAGAACTTTGCAGGAAGCAAAGGGCTCCTTAGCCGACGGCTTGCCAATCAGAAGGTCGGCAGTTCGAATCCCCACGACAGGGTGAGCTCTCGTTGTTCTGTCCCTGCTCCTGCCAACCTAGCAGTTTGAAAGCATGTCAGTGCAAGTAGACAAATAGGTACCACTCCGGTGGGAAGGTAAACGGCGTTTCCGTGTGCTGCTCTGGTTCTCCAGAAGCGGCTTAGTCATGCTGGCCACAAGACCCGGAAGATGTATGCCGGCTCCCTTGCCCAGTAAAGGCTCTTGACATTTTCGAATTAAAAAATAATAGTGCTAAGTTCATAGGTATGTCTGCTGTCTTACTCCTTTAATTTTTTTAAAATAATAATAATAATAATAATAATAATAATAATAATAATAATAATAATTAATAATAATTTATTATTTATACCCCGCCCATCTGGCTGAGTTTCCCCAGCCACCCTGGGAAAAATTTTTACGGTGCAAAATTGCTTTGGGTGTTTTATGGGCTACCCAATCAGTACTATGCATAGCTTGGCTTTCCTTCAATTTTGCAGGACCATCAGCGGCATTGCTTTTCCTGTTTCCCAGAGTTCGGCCCGGGAAAGTTTTCCTTGAATTGAATGCAGTTAGGGATGAACTAATCTCTCGTTTTTGGTTCCTCTCGTTTTTCCAGTCCGACTCCGATTGCTGCACCGAGTGAATCGAACTTAAGAATACATACAAAATAGAGCAAGTGGAACAAGTGACTGACTTCTCTTTTGTTTGGCATGAAGAAAGCTTTGGAGTTCAACAGAGCTCTTTCTCAGCAAGGATTGGGGGAGTGGGGCAGGTTTGATTCAATTCACATTTATAGGTGAACTTACCTCATCTGCATTTTCTGAATCTGCAAACCAAAACACAGCTGTTCTTCGAAATCCAAACGTTTCTGATTTTTTGCAGTGAAGTTCTCCAGCTGACTAATATGTACAAAAAGGCATATGTACAAAAAGGGTAAATTGTGCATATATATATATACACACACACATACACAATTCACCTGTTAGGTTGTGGGTGAACATATCAGACGACACAGCGATTCTTCAAACAGCTCTTGTTTATTCACAGGCCAGAACTGAACTGAACTGAAGGGTTCGGCCAACCTGCTTATATAGATCTCAACTACAAAGCAACAGTAACAACTTTCTGTAACTATCCAATCACTGAACGTCACTTTCAATTCCTTATTTGCATATGCGGATCTGAGTGAAAACTATCTACAGTATCCCCCTGCTGGCCCAGGGTGAGAACTTCAGTACATAACATTACCCATTAGTGAAAAGAATATACAATCGTACCTTGGTACTCTCGAAGCTACAAACATGAGTCTGACCAAACTGTGGGAGGCAGTGGAAGACAGGAGTGCCTGGCGTGCTCTGGTCCAGGGGGTCACAAAGAGTCGGACACGACTAAACGACTAAACAACAACAACCTTGGTACTTGTACGTTTTGGCTCTCTTAACAAACTACAGTTCCCAGGATTTGGGGGGGGGGCGTTCCTTAAATGTATGGTGTGTACTCAACCTGCTTTGTCATGCTGTTGAACAGTATTTTTTAAAGTAGTTGTTTTCTCATTCCATGTCAAGGTTTGCTGAGCTGTGCAGAATTTGTTTCCAGTTTTTGTGGTTTGGTTTTCTGACTGTGCCTATTTGGACTCCCCTCAGGCTGTCTGTTGTCCTTGGGAAATGCCCTTCCAAATCCGCTCACATACACCATCAGATTACCAAATTCTGAGAAATGTTATAACATGGGGTGAAAATGCAGATATCTGGCAGCTGGGGCAGCGGTGGGGATTACACAAACAGGAGGGGACCCCCTCTTTATGTAAGGGGGGGAGTTATTCAGGAGGGAGTACATACTGTCTTAGGGTCGCGGGTGGTGCTATAGGTTAAACCACAGAGCCTAGGACTTGCCGATCAGAAGTTCGGCGGTTCGAATCCCCGCGACGGGGTGAGCTCCCGTTGCTTGGTCCCTGCTCCTGCCAACCTAGCCGTTTGAAAGCACGTCAAAGTGCAAGTAGATAAATAGGTACCACTCCGGTGGGAAGGTAAACAGCGTTTCCATGCACTGCTCTGGTTCCACCTCAAAGCAAATAAATATTCCTACATTGCAGGGGTTTGGACTCGTTGACCCTTCGGGTCCCCTGACAATTCTATGAACTGTGTGAAACCTTCCAGAGGAAGGATCTGAAGTGAGCACACAATTCCTTTCTAAATATCGTATTTTTCACTCTATAAGACGCACCAGACCATAAGATGCACCTAGTTTTTGGAGGAGGAAAACAAGAAAAAAAATGTTCTGAATCTCAGAAGCCAGAACAACAAGAGGAATCGCTGTGCAGCGAAAGCAGCGATCCCTCTTGCTGTTCTGGCTTCTGGGATAGCTGCGCAGCCTGCATTCGCTCCATAAGACGCACACACATTTCCTCTTACTTTTTAGAAGGGAAAAGGTGAGTCCTATAGAGCAAAAAAAACGGAAAATGAATTGACTCCAGTGCGAAAGATACATTCCGTGGCTACTTTCACAAGCTAACGTTTCCTTAAATTTCAAAAAAAATACCCCCATAAATCTGTTTCCAGTAGCAATGCCGCACTATCATAATCTTATTTATTTATTTGATATTTCCTACAAGGGGTCCAAGGCGGTGTACATGGTTCCCCCCCCCATCTAACCCCACAACGACCCTGCGAGGTTGGTTAAGCCGAGAGGCAGCGATAGGCCCAAGGTCACCCAGTGAGCTCCATGGCTGAGTCAGGATTCGAACCCCGGACTCTCAGGTCTCAGCCCGGCACTCTAACTGTTACACCAAATATGTACAGGGAAGGAATCATAGAATCATAGAGTTGGAAGAGACCACAAGGGCCATCGAGTCCAACCCCCTGGACCTCCAGTTATTGAATGAGGAACCTGGACCTCCAGTTATTGCTGGGCTCAGACTCCCATTGCCTCTAGCCAGCAGGCCCAATGGTCAGGGGAAATGAGCTTTCCCTGTGACCCCTCGCTGGTATAGGAGCAATGGGCGGAGGCCCTTAGGTTTGCCATCAATTTTATAGGAGCGTATCTCCCAGCCTTACCTAGAGAGGCCTTAATAAAAATAATAAAAATAATTTTTATTTATACCCCGCCCTCCCCGGCTAGAGCCGGGCTCAGACCAATAAAATCACAGTAAAAAACATGATGGGGGGGAAAAACCAATTTAAAATGCAGCCTCATTTTAAAAGTAGCCGATAAATCAAGACCATAAGGGGAGGGAGACATAAGGGTCAGACTGAGTCCAAACCAAAGGCCAGGCAGAACAGCTCTGTCTTGCAGACAGGAAAGATGTCAAGTCCTGCAGGGCCCTAGTCTCTTGTGACAGAGCGTTCCACCAAGTCGGGGCCACTACTGAAAAGGCCCTGGCCCTAGTTGAGACCAATCTAACCACCTTGCGACTTGGGACCTCCAAAATGTCATTATTTGTGGACCTTAAGGTCCTCCGTGGGGCAGACTAGGAGAGGCAGTCCTGTAGGTACATGGGTTCTAGGCCTTGTCTAGGCTCCTCTGCCTTAGGTTAGTCTAGCTCAGACTTCCCCAACCTGGTGCCCTCTAGAATAACAAAATTTTAGAGTTGGAAGGGACCCCTGAGGGCACCAGAATAATCGTGCCACTGTATTCTGCTCTGGTCAGACCTCACCTGGAGTACTGTGTCCAGTTCTGGGCACCACAGTTTAAGAAGGACACTGACAAACTGGAACGGGTCCAGAGGAGGGCAACCGAAATGGTCAAAGGCCTGGAAACGATGCCTTATGAGGAACGGCTAAGGGAGCTGGGCATGTTTAGCCTGGAGAAGAGGAGGTTAAGGGGTGATATGATAGCCATGTTCAAATATATAAAAGGATGTCACATAGAGGAGGGAGAAAGGTTGTTTTCTGCTGCTCCAGAGAAGCGGACACAGAGCAATGGATCCAAACTACAAGAAAGAAGATTCCACCTAAACATTAGGAAGAACTTCCTGACAGTAAGAGCTGTTCTGTAGCACCCTGCTTGTGGTTAACGCTTAGCTGGAATGAAATATTCAACGCAGCAATAGAGAAATTAAAATAGTAATTTATTTGTCAGACAAATAAATAAGAGGCACAGTGGTACATGGTTACCAAGCTCTGGCCTGGCCTCCTGCCATTCTGGCCAGCACTTATATTCCCTTAATCCAGCCCCCTTTGCTCCTCCTGTGGCTGCCTCTGTCCAATCAGCCTGGTTGAAATTCCTATTGGCTGTTTGCTAGAACCAATCACAAAAAATACACCCACAAAAGATACACCCATTTCCTTGCCCTTATAAGGGAGACAAAGAGCTATATATATGACATATAAGTAATAATATATCTTACATGGAATCTTAATTACCAGCTCACCTCTTGCCCTTCTTGCCCTATTGCCTTCTAAAACAAATGTTTAATCTTACATTTTTATGTTCAACAGATGTCAAGGATCTTGAGTTTCACATCAACATTGAAAGATTTCCTTCATTTAATGTTTCTAAACAAAATGCCTGACAACTATATATCAAGACTGCTTGGATGGCGTCTTCTGTCTGGCAGGGGGGGGGGCTGGTGGCTGACTTAATTTCAGGATAAATACAACTCTTACAACCATATGAAATAAGAATCTAGCATTCCTTAAATCCTTTGCATAATTACATTTAAGCCAATATATTTAAGCTAATATATTTCATACATTTATCATAGGTAGCCTCTTAAAAGAATAAAGCTTTTCAAAGTAAAAAGGAAGAAACTCAGTAAAACAGCTTTTAAAAGAAGCCTCTTCAGTTTAAGAAAGAATGGCTTTAGAAAAAGACTTCCCCAAAAATGCTCTCTTTCTTCTAGCTAAATGTTTTTCCCCATTTGCTCCTGGCCTTTGAACCTTAGAAAGAAGATCTGGCTCATTTTACTGGGAGGCACATTAGTATTATCTTACCCAGTGTTTTTTCAGCCTTGGGGCAGCATATGTAATTCTCCCTTTTTATGACTTTGAGAATTGTTTTTCTACTATAAATCAATGGGGCCCTCTTGTCTTAGGAGAATGGCCAAGGTTTTCTCTGCCTGGGATGAAACATTTGAAAATCCTTTTTTTAAGCTCATTTTTAAATACAAGCCTTGATTGAAATATATAGAAGCTTTGATAAAAATGCAGGCTTATGGTTAGGTGCCTCATTCCCCCCTTTCAAGCTCAAGGACCTTCATCCCAAGTGTCCTTGATAGCTTGACCTTCATCATATTCCTGAGGTAAAGCTCTGTATAGGGCCATGATATGAGGTAGAGTTTCATTTGAAACCATCTTGCTAATTGTACTTCTAAAACATGAAATGATACATGGCATCATACATAAAACCAATACTACTACTGTCAAGAAAAACAAGCAAGACAATAGTATCCCTTTGAGTCCTGTGACATTAGGTAACCAATTGGTGAGCCATCCCATATCCCATCCTTCCCATGTTTGTACTGGGACATGTGCTATATTCTCCATCTTTGTGGCCAACACACGGATTGCCTCACCATTATCAGAAATGTTAAAGCAACAGGCATTCCCTGTCAAGTTCAAGACTCCACATAGGCCTCCTTGCCTGGCAAGTACATAATCCATTCCCATTTTCAGCTGCAAAATGGCGGCTCTACTTTCATCCAACTGTTGTGCAATAAGTCTCAAACTCTGGGCCGTTGCATTGGTTACAAGTTCCACTACTGCTTGCAATCGAATTATTCTGTTTAGATTATAAATAGGATCCCGTGCCCCTTGTATGAGCTCACCAGGATTCCAGGAGGCAGGATCATAATAGGCTATAATGCGCTCTGGCGGCCAATCATCAGTACCGCTCCAACTTTGGGTACTTCCTCCTGCTATATGAGAAATATCAGCATTCCTTCGTGTTCGCCTGGCCGAACTAGTGGGCATAATCCACATTGGTGGTAATACCCAACCCAAGAAACAAGTCCCACTCCATTTGGAAGGGAGTTTCTTGTACGCCCATTCTCCACATATCCACCACAACCATCGGGTCTGAGGTTTTTGGTACGGGGAATACAGAAGGCGAAATACCAAAAGGGGTAGAGAGTTCACAGTGCAGTATGTTAGATTGCCTTTTTCTGTCACAGTTATGTTCCACACCACTTTCCATGCGTGAATAAAAGGAGGTGCACAGGGCAAGGTATTCCGAGTTCGATAGGTAGTACCGTGTGCCCAGGTATGACTATTCTTCTTATAATCCCAAGTATAGTGACAATGAGAAGAGCCTATCATGGGAGAATCAGCTGCATCTGATGATTTATGTACACAGAATTCCCCTTGTACAGGTATAACTCGTAATGGTTTAGTTGAGTTCCATCCGGGGAAATTCTGTATTTCAGTTTGGTGTGGCATTTCGCTTACCATACCAATAGCATCTAATGGTATCGGTAATAAGGGCATACCTCCCTCTGAATCATCTGGCCCAAGAGAGCAAACAAGGCAATTGGTCCTATTTGCAACATTAGCTACCATTTCAGCTAAACCTACCCACATATTGTGGTCATGGCTGAATCCATATTTAGCCAATTTGGTCAGATTCAAGGACCCTTCCCCTTCCCAAGGGATCAGGATTAATAATAAAATCATGTTGATGTCTAGTATATGCATTCCTTCCACAAAAGATTACCTTATTGTGATAGCAAATAATTATTAGCCCCAATATAATTCCCCCAGTGACAGAAATGGGGAACCACCAAGACCAAAACATATATCCCGAGGATCCCCAATGAGTAATATCTCTGATAATTGTTCCACAAGGGGGGGCAGTCAATCAATTGTATTAGAGAATCTTTCCGTTCACAGTCGCTGGTTCAGACGCTCCTCAAGCTTCAGGCGTGCGCAGGTCAGCCAGCTTCCAGGTTGTGGCTGCAGCAGGCCGGTCGTCAAATGTTGCCCGTGACCTAGCCCGTTCCCGGTAGGGCTAGATACAGGGGTTTTTGGAGAGAGTTAGTTTTAAAGGATTAGAGGGGTCACCTTTGCACGTCCAACTGCCTTCGGACTTCTTCAAACGAGAGTGATGAATCCAGGGGGGTCACCTCAGCTACCTTCACCGCTGTTGGAGTAGAGAGCAAGACGGTGTAAGGTCCACGCCACTTAGGTGCAAGTGGATCGCGTTTCCACTCTTTCACCCATACGCTATCGCCAGCCTGGAACTGATGAATCGGCTCGGCAATGCTGCACGGCGTGCGCTCGAGGGCCCACCTGTTAAGAGAAACAAAAACACGGGAGAGAGATTGCACTTGTTCCTGTGTCACATGATCTCCTATTTGTTTAAGGTCAGCTGGAATATCCTGAACAAAGGAGGGCGGTCTCCCATACAGGAGCTCAAAAGGTGACAACTTAAGTCTTTTTGTGGGTGCACACCGAACACGAAACAGTGTTATGGGTAACACATCTACCCATCCCAATCCCGTTTCCTGGGTTAATTTTGCCAATTGGGTTTTCAGAGTCCGATTCATTCTTTCAGTTTTCCCTGAACTCTGAGGCCTATATGCTGTATGCAGTCTCCATTTTACTTGTAGGACTCGACATACATCTTGTACTACTTGATCAATGAACGCTGGCCCATTATCACTTCCAATGCATCTAGGTAATCCAAACCTTGGGATCAATTCAGTGAGGAGTCTTTTAGTTACCTCTCGTGCCTTTTCAGTTCGGGTGGGAAAAGCTTCAACCCATCCGGTAAGAGTATCTACAAACACAAGGAGATACTTGAATCCCTTAGAAGGGACCAGCTCTGTGAAGTCCACAATTAGGCTTTCCATGGGGACGTATCCCACATGCTGAATTCCAGGAGGTTGTACCGGTCCCTGCCTGGGATTGTTTTTAGCACAAAGAACACATTTCTGTGAAATGCAAGTTGCTAATTGTGATAGATTAATAATATACAACTTCCGACTGAGACTCTCTCTAGTTGCAGTACCGCCAAGGTGAGTAGATTCATGATAATTTCTTACAATTGTGCCTGCTAGATGATGAGGTACATAAATCCTATTGTCCGGCAGGATCATCCAACCGTCCTTCACAACTGCTCCTTCCTGTTCAGCCCACTTCCTCTCTTCTGGGGTATAGTGAGGTTTAACATCTTCTGGAACTACCTCTGGTATGAGGGCTGCTATAAATCCTCCCACAGGCTTTTGGGCTGCCTCTCGGGCTGCTTTGTCAGCAGCATGATTTCCTCTGGTTATTGGATCCCTTCCTCGTCCATGACCTTTGCAGTGCATTACAGCAATCTGTTCTGGAGCCCATACTGCTTCTAACAGGATTTCTACTTCAGGTCCATATTTCAAAGCCTTCCCGTGGGCTCCGATTAGACCTCTTTCTTTCCATAGAGCTCCATGTGCATGCAGGGTTAAGAAGGCATATTTTGAATCAGTATAGATGTTTGCCTTACATCCGGCTGCCAATTGCAGAGCTCTAGTTAAACCTATAAGTTCAGCCTTTTGTGTTGAGGTGCCAGCCGGCAAAGCTTCAGCTTCCACAACTTCCTCATTGGTGACCACAGCATATCCTGCTCGTCTGGCACCTTCATGCAGGTAACTGCTACCATCCGTATAATATACAACATCTGGATTTTTCAATGGCTCATCTTTCAGATCAGGTCTACTGGAATAAACTTCATCCATTACTTGGAGACAATCATGTGATTCTTCATCATCTACCTCTGGTAGGGGCAGCAAAGTCGCTGGATTGAGCATATTCACTACTCGTAGATGAATCCTGGGATTTTCACACAATAGGCCTTGGTATCTAGCCATCCTTGGGTTCGTTAGCCAATAACTACCCTTATATTCCATGAGTGTCAGAACAGCATGAGGTACATTCACATACATCGTCTGGCCAAAGGTAAATTTATCAGCTTCTTTGACAAGGCTCGCAGTGGCTGCTACTGCCCTTAGGCATGGAGGCCATCCTTTTGCTACTGAGTCCAATTGTTTAGACAAATAAGCTACTGGACGGTTCCAACTTCCTAATCTCTGGGTCAGGACTGCCGCTGCAATCCCATTCTGTTCATGTACATACAGCTGAAAGGGTTTTTCCGAATTAGGCAATCCAAGGGCTGGTGCCTCCATAAGTCGTTGTTTGATAACTAAAAAGGCTTGTTTCTGTTCAGGTCCCCATACGAATGGGTCCTTTTCTGCACCTCGAGTGCTTTCATGTAAGAGCTTGGCCAGACTACTGAAATCAGGTATCCATAGTCTACAAAACCCTGCTGTTCCCAGGAATCCCCTAAGTTGTTTTCTTGTGGTAGGTTCCTTGATAAGGCAAATAGCTTCTTTCCTCTCTGGTCTCAATGCTCGTTGTTGGTGTGAGATGTCAAAGCCCAAATATTTGACCTTTTCTAAACATAACTGTGCCTTTTTCTGGGAAACTCGGTAGCCAGCTTCCCAGAGCAAGTGGAGCAGTTCCTCTGTCCCTTCTTTACAGGTATCAAAATCCTTTGCAGCTAGTATAAGATCATCCACATATTGCAGAACCACCTTTTCTCCCGGTGTTGAGGGGTAACTTGTTAGATCCCTCGCCAAGGCAGTGCCAAATAAAGTTGGGGAATTTTTGAATCCTTGGGGCAATCTTGTCCAGGTTAGCTGGCCTTTTGTTCCTGTCAAAGGGTCTTCCCACTGGAAGGCAAATATAGGTTGGCTCTGTGGTGCCAGCCGGCAACAGAAGAATGCATCTTTCAAGTCCAATACAGTAAAAAATGTTGCTTCTGGTGGGATCAAACTCAGCAAGGTATATGGGTTTGGTACATTTGGGTGCAAGGTCTCGATAGCCTGGTTTACGAGCCTCAAGTCCTGCACTGGCCTGTATTCATCTGTCCCAGGTTTTCGAACAGGCAAAAGGGGTGTGTTCCATTCTGATTGGCAAGGCTTAAGCAGACCATATTTTAATAGGCGGTCCAAATGTTTCTGGATGCCCTCCGCTGCTCGCCGGGGTAAGGGATATTGCTTTACAGATACAGGGGTAGCCATAGGTTTTAGGGTTACTACAATTGGAGCTATATTCTTAGCCATTCCTGGTGGGCTATTTTCGGCCCATACTCCTGGTGGCACCTGTAGAGTTCGGAGGAGCTTGTTTAATTCTGTATCCAATGTGGGTTGGACTTGCAAGGCTGACATTAGGCGCCATGATTGTTCCTTAGGTACTGAGAGGGTAATTATTCCTGCTGCTTTTGATGGCAGTTTCATTTCTGGACCTCGAGGAGTGAAAGTGATTTGGGCCTGCAATTTGGACAGCATATCTCTGCCTAAGAGAGGTATTGGACACTCAGGTATATACAAAAACTGATGGGTTAAACGATGTCCCCCAATCTGGCATTCCAAAGGTTGGAGGAAAGACCTCTTAGCTGACTGTCCAGTGGCACTTTTAATGATTACACTTTTGGATGCCTTTTTCTGCAATAGTTCTGGGAGTACTGAGTATTCAGCCCCAGTATCAATCATAAAGTCTATTAAATGGCTCCCTAATTGAATCGTGACCGTGGGCTCCTGGAAGCCTAACTTTATGGAGTCCGGTCGTTCCTAGTCTTGGGTAAAATCCTCTTCTGCCAGTCCAATGAAATTGTCTCTACTCCGTCCCTGTCCTGGTCTCTGATATCTTCCATCTCGGATCATTCCCCGTCCCCGTCCCTGGTTTCTTGGGCCGGAGCCTGGGCCTGGGCGTGGGCCTAGGCCTGGGCCTGGGCGTACTTCTTCCAACCTCAGGGGTTCAGGACACTCCCGCTTCCAGTGACCCTCCTTCTTGCAATTTGCACATTGATTCCTTCCCAGTGGTGGATTCCTTCCTCGCCCTCGCCCTCCATTTAAGGGGCGGTAGTCTTGCTTCACTGCTGTGGCTAGCATCACCATCTTTTCCTTCTGCCACTTCTTCTTCTCTTGCTTCTCAGCCTCATCCCTATTCCGATAAACTCGGCGTGCAATGGCCATAATTTGGCTCATCAGCATCCCTTCCCATCCTTCTGATTTCTGAATTTTCTTACGAATGTCAGAAGCGCACTGGGCCACAAATGTAGCAGTAATCATTCTACTGTTTTCAGGGGCTTCAGGGTCAAAAGGAGTCCATATACGATAGGCTTCTTGCAGCCTCTCTAAAAAGTCTCCCGGACTCTCATTTGGTTTCTGTTCTACTTCTGAGACTTTAGACATATTAGTGGGCTTCTGGCATGCCCTGCGGATACCTTGCACAAGTGTCTGGCGGTAGGTGGTAAGTCTGGCCAGGTGAATTGCATTGTTTGGATCCCAATTAGGATCTTCCAAGGGAAAGTTATCTTGGAGATGACGGTCAATATTATAAATATTTCCCACTCTGGCCTGCTCACGCAAATATATCTGTGCCTTTTCAATTATGTCTCTCCTTTCCTCAGTGGTGAACAGAGTATTTAGGAGCTGGCGACAATCTGTCCAAGTAGGACTATGAGTATTTATTATTGAAGTCACCAAGTCCATCATAGCCTGAGGTTTTTCTGCAAAAGATGGGGTGTGTGTTTTCCAATTCATCAGATCTGTAGTTGTGAATGGAATATATTGCAGGGTCGAAGTTCGAGGTGGCCGTGGTCCGGGTTGCCCATTAACCAGCGCAGGCTCCTCAAGTGCATCAAATACTCTTCTAAGAGGGGCTACTACGTGACCTTTCTCTTCACTTTGCTCTAGGGGCCTCAAATCATAGGGGATGGTATCTGTCGCAAGGCGTTCTTTTAGCAGCTTTATACGCCTGGCTGTATTGCTTGCTGACCGAGCAAGGTCTCCCTGTAACTTCTGTAATATTTCTCTGGGACTTGGATGTACAGGGGTTTGGGGTGGGCAATCAGTTGTTCCACTAAAGGAGACTGTAGATGGAGGTCTATTAGGAGTCACAGGTGGAATAACCACTTCTGCTTGGGCTTTATTATAGGACTCCAATGCCTCCTGAAGATATTTATCATAATCTATCAAGGAATCAAACTCTGTGACTCCACTCCCATTATTCATTCCAGTTTCTTGCCTTGGGGTTACAACTGGTGGAGTGTTTGGATTAAGCTCCCTTCGATGTGGAGCATAGGGTGGAGGTGGAAGCACCTCTTCCTCTGGCCCCTCAAAAATGGGTTTGAGTTTATTTGGCAAGATTCCTTTCCTAGCTTCGGCTTTTACAGCCAATAATTTGCATCGTTTGACTTTGCATTCCCTTATCCATGGAGGATTTTTATTTAATGTGCTCAGCCAGGAATCTATATATGGAAATTGTTCTGGGCACCCTCCAGTTTCTTTGGCGATATCAGTCCAAAGTTTGCTCACTAAATTTATATCAAAAGTTCCCTGAGATGGCCATCCAGTATTTTGTTTTGGCCATTCTAGTTCACATAACGTTCTCAAGCGCTCTGGCGTCATTTTGACTCCATATGCCCCTGAGAAGGCTTTCTTAAAATTATTTAACATACACTCAAGAGGTGTATTTTCCCCCTTTGAACCCCCAACTCCCATTGTATGGCCCTGTGAAGTATCCACTCAGTCACTCACAGACGCGCTTCGTGGGTTTCCTTGCCTAGTGAAGTCGCCTTACTAGGAA
Organism: Podarcis erhardii; assembly: GCF_964252035.2. Taxonomy (NCBI): domain Eukaryota; kingdom Metazoa; phylum Chordata; class Lepidosauria; order Squamata; family Lacertidae; genus Podarcis; species Podarcis erhardii. The sequence goes on along the minus strand of NC_138509.1, from coordinate 97,107,617 downwards.
CCGAAGTACTGCCCACTCCACACTCGGGTCAGCTACAGATTGCTCTGTACTTTCTCACACATACAATGCGCTGGATACTTCACCACACTCTACCTCCCAATCCTTCCCTTTCCCTACACCAGATCACCATCTGATGTACCCAACCACCTAGCGTACTCAGTTTCCCCTTACTGAGACGCAGAAGTTTGATCAAGACTTCTCTTCCTCCTAATTAATTGGAGGGCCAAAAATCCCTTTGTGCACTTACCCTTGGTTGGTTCCCTGTTTCCCCCGGTCCGTCGCCGCCAGTGAGCAGGGTATCAGACAGACGAGTCTTCTGCGTTCCCCCTGGAAAAATTTACCAGTGCGCGCTTTGGGTAAGCAGTTGTCCTCTCTCTTGTACCCTGCCCAGTAGGGTGAAGGGGCTGCGTTCCAGCAGACCACTTATCCGAGTCACAGGGCACCATAAAATGTAGCACCCTGCTTGTGGTTAACGCTTAGCTGGAATGAAATATTCAACGCAGCAATAGAGAAATTAAAATAGTAATTTATTTGTCAGACAAATAAATAAGAGGCACAGTGGTACATGGTTACCAAGCTCTGGCCTGGCCTCCTGCCATTCTGGCCAGCACTTATATTCCCTTAATCCAGCCCCCTTTGCTCCTCCTGTGGCTGCCTCTGTCCAATCAGCCTGGTTGAAATTCCTATTGGCTGTTTGCTAGAACCAATCACAAAAAATACACCCACAAAAGATACACCCATTTCCTTGCCCTTATAAGGGAGACAAAGAGCTATATATATGACATATAAGTAATAATATATCTTACATGGAATCTTAATTACCAGCTCACCTCTTGCCCTTCTTGCCCTATTGCCTTCTAAAACAAATGTTTAATCTTACATTTTTATGTTCAACAGATGTCAAGGATCTTGAGTTTCACATCAACATTGAAAGATTTCCTTCATTTAATGTTTCTAAACAAAATGCCTGACAACTATATATCAAGACTGCTTGGATGGCGTCTTCTGTCTGGCAGGGGGGGGGGGGCTGGTGGCTGACTTAATTTCAGGATAAATACAACTCTTACAACCATATGAAATAAGAATCTAGCATTCCTTAAATCCTTTGCATAATTACATTTAAGCCAATATATTTAAGCTAATATATTTCATACATTTATCATAGGTAGCCTCTTAAAAGAATAAAGCTTTTCAAAGTAAAAAGGAAGAAACTCAGTAAAACAGCTTTTAAAAGAAGCCTCTTCAGTTTAAGAAAGAATGGCTTTAGAAAAAGACTTCCCCAAAAATGCTCTCTTTCTTCTAGCTAAATGTTTTTCCCCATTTGCTCCTGGCCTTTGAACCTTAGAAAGAAGATCTGGCTCATTTTACTGGGAGGCACATTAGTATTATCTTACCCAGTGTTTTTTCAGCCTTGGGGCAGCATATGTAATTCTCCCTTTTTATGACTTTGAGAATTGTTTTTCTACTATAAATCAATGGGGCCCTCTTGTCTTAGGAGAATGGCCAAGGTTTTCTCTGCCTGGGATGAAACATTTGAAAATCCTTTTTTTAAGCTCATTTTTAAATACAAGCCTTGATTGAAATATATAGAAGCTTTGATAAAAATGCAGGCTTATGGTTAGGTGCCTCAGTTCGACAGTGGAATTTGCTGCCAAGGAGTGTGGTGGAGTCTCCTTCTTTGGAGGTCTTTAAGCAGAGGCTTGACAACCATATGTCAGGAGTGCTCTGATGGTGTTTCCTGCTTGGCAGGGGGTTGGACTCGATGGCCCTTGTGGTCTCTTCCAACTCTAGGATTCTATGATTCTATGATTCTATCTAGTCCAACACCCCACAATGCAGCTGTCCCATACATGGATCAAAGCTGAAACCTTGGCATTATCGGCACCAGCCTCTCTAGACAACTGAGCTATCCAGAAAGTTTTGGATCACAACTCCCATCAGCCATGCTCGCTGGCGCTCATGGGAGTCGTAGTCCCAAAAGCCTGGAGGGCACCCGGTTGGGGAAAGCCGGTGTAGGGTATCTCTCCCAACAACTGTTCAGGCCTCTGTGATGAAATAGTCTCTGCCCTTAGGGGCATCATCAAGTGAAGTGACCCGTAGGAGTGCTGTCAATCCCGCAAAGTGGCTGCTGAAATTTGTTTTATTATTCCAGCAACCGCTCCAAGGAGTCAAGGCCTCTGTCACTGCTAATTTACTTCGCAGGTAGAGGTTTGGATCAAATCCATCTGCATTTCAGCAAAACATATTGTTCTCTGATTAGGAAACACTAACAGACGCCTTCCTCTGTGTCATCACTTACTGTGTGGCCTAGCGCACAGAGAAATTGACTTGGGACCTGAAAAAAGCATGAGTTCAAATCCCAACTCTTCCACGGACCTCTTGTGTCACCTTGGGCAAGTTGCTTTTTCTCGGCCTCAGCTACTCATCTGTAAAATGGGTATAGCCGAAGCCTGCAGGGCTTATAGTGAGAACCGAATGCAATGAAGAGGGCATATTGCCTGTCCCATTCATATACCTCTTCCTGGCCTACACCTTGTCTAGGTAGAAGCTAAAGGCCAGCATCCCAAAGGAAGATTGGAGTATAAATACAAGGGAGCGCTCGTGTAATGGGCCAGAGCGTGGATTAACTAGGCATGTCGGCACTCCTGAGAAATAACCGGATGCAATCTGGAAATAATGAGAGCGTAACAGGGAGAGAATTGGGCTTCACTCTGAACCCAAACACCAGGAAGCCCATTGAGCAAAGCACCATCACCCGGCCCAAGCCACCTCAGTAGGGTTATTGTGGGAACAAAATGGGATAAAAACCCACGAAGCTCCCTAGAGAAAAGGTGAAACAGATGATAAATGAATCCTACGCAGCATCGCTCTGGAGCGATGAGCATCTGTCCTTGTTTTTATGATGCATTTTGGGTTTCTATCCTGTATTTTTATGTCATGAGCCTCCCTGACATCTACGGATGAAGGGCGGTATACAAATTTCATTCATAAAAAAAATAATTATCGTGCAATATGTAAAAACACGCAAACAACTGACAAAAGATCCCTGCAGAAGAGGTGAGGCACTCCAGTCCCCTTGTTTTTCAATTATTTAAACCACTTCTGTACCCTAACCACTCATCTAAGATACCAGGAAGGTCCACAAGCAGATTCCCAGTAGAAACCATAAATTAAAATGCAATACAGTAGGATACTTAAGATGGGTTGTTACCAAAACAAACAAAAAAAATCCCTGTGGTATTAGCAGCTACAAAAGCCTGAGTAAACAGATGAGTCTTAAAATAAGCATTTAAAAACACATCAAAGTTGGCGCTTGCCTCACTTCAGCAGAGAGGCGATTCCACCGCAATCCAACGGGCCCTTTCCTAGGTTGCCACAACATTAATCTCCGCTAGTCCTGCCCAACTAGCAGTTCGAAAGCACGTCAAAGTGCAAGTAGATAAATAGGTACCGCTCCGGCGGTAAGGTAAACGGCATTTCCGTGCGCTGCTCTGGTTCACCAGAAGCGGCTTAGTCATGCTGGCCACATGACCTGGAAAAACTGTCTGCGGACAAACGCCGCCTCCCTCGGCCAATAAAGCGAGATGAGCGCCGCAACCCCAGAGTCGGTCACGACTGGACCTAATGGTCAGGGGTCCCTTTACCTTTTATCCATACCCTGCCAGCATCATTCATCTCCCACAGAATGGAAGTTGTTGTTGTTCGCATCTGTCTGTCTCGAGAGACAATGGAGTGTGCCTCCGAAGGTGAGGTCAAACCGCTGCATTAGTGGCACTGAAGTGAGCTCCCTGGGGCACAAGCCTGAGCTGTGTGTCTGGAGGTCCTGGGATGCCCAGAGGACAAGACCCCCCTCTGGACCTCCCTGATAGGGTCTAAAGGAAAGCAGAGCAAGACGTTTGACACCTGCTAGGCTGCAGGAGTTGCCAGAAGGAGGTGTACATGGCGCCATCCAACTGCCTTAGGGACTGCACTCCTGATTTGTGTAGGGTTTGCTCCTTAGCCTTGGAGCTTTCAGCCGGCACACCCGGAGGGGGGGGGGCACAGATTCTCCTCCCCTGCTGAAGAGTATCCTGGGATATGGTCTTAAATACATTTTCCATGGGTGTGGGCCTGTGTGTCACCCCACATGAACCCACAACGCACCAAATAATGAACCCAATGAAAAGCACGCTGTCTTCTCCACAGGGAGCCCCCGAGTTGCTATGAAAAAAGGCAATTTTAGAACCACAGGTCCACACATCTCATCTTTGTGGTGTTGGGGAGGACGGCAATTACTTGAACAATCAGAAACCTTCTTATGATGATTGCTCTCTCATATATATATATATATATGCAAATATCTACAACGAAGAAAGTTATAAAAGAACCTGGAGAGGTTTGTGCGCTGTTGCAAAAGAGCCTGTTACACAAACAGAACTTTGTACGTTTTCGCTTGAACATTAGGGTGCGAATTAGATTGAGGAATCCTTATGCACACCAGGAACACCTGCATTTCGGAGGAAAGGAGAATTTATTTGTTTCTCCTGTGCAGCCTAAATGCATCTTAATGCACTCCTGAATAATGCTTCACAATGAAGTTAATTGAGGGGGGGGGCTCTTTCCACACTTACAAATGAGTTTAAAAGGAAAGCGATTCCTCACGCATTTTAGCAGTTCCTGGGAACACATCAGGTTGAATCGAGAGTGAAAAAGCAAAGCTGGACCACGAGGAAGACCAATAACTTTGCTACGGAAGCATGCAAGGGAAGGGATTCATCACGGCCGAAACCACAAGAGTTTAGGCGAACACAAATGGGAAGTTAAGGATTAACTCGACATCCAGACTGGATGTTTCCCTGCAATCTGCTACAGAAAACGGTGCAAAAAAACAAAACAAAACAAAGGTGCCCAAGTCTGCACCATGGTCTGTGACCCGTTGCTTCTTAGTGCTCAGACCCAGGTTTTCTCATGGGAAAGTCTATGAAACCTAATGAAAGGGGTAACTAACTACCTTCCTGCACGAACAGGACTTTTGAGGAGGTGACAGGATGCAAAGCTGAACAGGACTCCTTTGTGCATTTCCAGATGTGTGAAAGAGAGAGAATCTGAGTCTGTGCAGCTTTTCCCCCACCAACATTTGGGAAAAGTTACACCTGCCAAAATTCCCCCTTCTGCACAACTGTGCAAGAGGAAGGAGTCATGGAATGTTTTTTGGAATCCCCTCCTTCCCCTCCTTTTATCTCCTCTTTTAAAAAAAAATGTTTTCACTATTTAACCTGTTCGCCAGATGCATTTATTTACTCTTTAGTGAAAGCAAAACCGTGCTATTTCATACTGGATATTTTACAATCCGATCTCGAGGCTCTCTCCTGCTACACTCCCCCCAACTCCCGCTGCAACAGATTTATTGGAGTGCGTAGGCCCTTAGGGTGTGTGCAGAACTGCCAACTTTTCGATAGCTGCGCCTTCTAACAGCCCCTTGTTCTGCAGATATTAGCAGGTGAAGCTTTTTGCAGAATGGAAATAAACCAACCTCATATGCTCTATGCACCGAGTAAAATCGTTCATTTTCGCCAGGCCTTTGGCTAATTAAACTATCTATGGCCTTTTAAACTGTGTGTGCAGAGGGGGGCTATTGTTTTTCTTTGTTACTACAGTAAGTAGGTGTGTGTGTGTGTGTGTGTGTGTGTGTATAAAATAACTTTTTATTCAAAATTAAAACAAAACATATTATCCAGAAACATATAATCCTTATTCCCCCCCCATTTTTCCTCCCTCCCCCCACAGAACCCACCCACCCCCACCCCCCGACTTCCCTCAGTTCCAGTCTTTGATTTCTCTAGAAATGCTGTTTTCTGCATGTTACACACTTGTATAGATCCTCAAACTATTTAGCTGATTATTATCAATAAAAAGTTTGTGAATGTTTATTCATGTTTTGTGCTTTTATGTTGTACAGTGGTGCCTCGCAAGACGAAATTAATCCGTTCCGCGAGTCACTTCGTCTTGCGGTTTTTTCGTCTTGTGAAGCACGGCTATTAGCCGCTTAGCGGCTATTAACAGCTTAGTGGCTTTAAGAAAAAGGAAACAAACTCGCAAGAACTCGCAAGACGTTTCGTTTTGCGAAGCAAGCCCATAGGGAAATTCGTCTTGCGGAAAGACTCAAAAAACGGAAAACTCTTCCGTCTTGCGCGTTTTTCGTCTTGCGAGGTACCACTGTACTCTGCACTGTGATCCTTACACAAAGGGCGATAAAGAAATTTAATAAATAATGATGATGATAATTGCTGAGAATCCCAAACAGCAATAGAAGCCATCTGAAAAGTTGGAAACCCTACATGCATTTAATTGCATGAAAACCACAATGACTTTATCTTTCAGGGCCACAATTCAGGGACAGGGAATCATCTCATTCCAAGAGAAAGAACGGAAAAGGGATATCAGTGTCTTGAGAGAGGCAGAGATGAAGTGAAATGATGCCCAGCAAGATGACTGCTATTCTGTGCACGCTTTCAAAAAAAGAAGAAAAAGAGTAACAGTTAATAATTACTACTTTTTAAATTACACACCACTTGTCACTGCAAGAAGAAATACAAGTTTTGATTCACTAACAAATAGAAGCCAGTAGCTAAAATAACAAGAATTGTAGGTAAAGCTCTGTGTCAATTGTGTAATAGCAGGTGGCAAGACAAGGTTTGCCTCTGTGAAAAGTGTAACCCAGGGCCAGGGGTCAGCAACCTAAGGCCTATGAGCCACAAGCAGCCCATGGGGGTCGTTTAACCAGCCCACAGGCCACCCCCAAACCGAGCTGCCCACTCGGCGAGTCCCCACGCACTGCACTAAACTGGCGCAGCGCGGGGACTCGCTTCCGCTGCGCTGAAAATCGCGTCTGCGCAGATGCCGGAAATTGTGGGCGCGGGCGCGATCTGGCCCACGGAGAGGATCTGCTGGAGTGAACCAGCCCAGGCGAGGTAAACCTTGCCGCCCCCTGCTCAGGGCGAACATTCATGCTTTGCTTTTGAGTCTGCGTGCTTCCAATAGGCTGGGAGGCAGGGAGGTTGGCAGCAGGGGGAGGTTGGCAGGGAGGTTGGCAGCAGGGGGAGCTAGAGGCGAAGTGAGCTCTGCCTACTTCCATCCCATCCTCCTCTTCCCTGGCCGGTTCCACGAGGGCAACAAGAGGAGAAGGCTGCCAGGCAGGGCTGTAAGAGAGAGGGCAAGCAGGAGGGCACTTGGAGGGCAGCGCCCCACTTTCCACCCTCCACCGTCTCCTGCTGCTGTTCTCTCGCTTAGGAAAGAGCTGGAACGTGGCCCTCTATGCCTCTCTGCTCGGCCCCGTGGCTTCTTCCCAGGGAAATGCGACTCTCAATCTCTCTCTCTATACAGGCATATAAAAGTTATGACACTGGAAGATGAGCCCCTCACGTCGGAAGGTGTCCAACATGCTACTGAGGAAGAGCGGAGGACAAGTACAAGTAGATCCAGAGCTGATGAAGCGGCTGGGCCAAAGCCGAAAGGACGTTCAGTTGCGGATATGCCTGGAAGCGAAAGGAAAGTCCAATGCTGTAAAGAAAAATATTGCATAGGAACCTGGAATGTAAGAACCATGAACCCGGGTAAGTTGGATGTGGTCAAAAATGAGATGGCAAGAATAAATATTGACATCCTGGGCATCAGTGAACTAAAATGGACGGGAATGGGCGAATTCAGTTCGGAAGACCATCATATCTACTACTGTGGGCAAGAAACCCGTAAAAGAAACGGAGTGGCCCTCATAGTCAACAAAAGAGTGACAAAAGCTGTACTGGGATGCAATCCCAAAAATGATAGAATGATCTCGAGACGAATCCAAGGCAGACCTTTTAACATCACAGTAATCCAAGTTTATGCACCAACTACCGGTGCTGAAGAAACTGAAATTGACCAATTCTATGAAGACTTACAAGACCTTATAGAAGTGACACCAAAGAAGGATGTTCTTCTCATTATAGGGCAGGGGTCTGCAACCCACTGCTCCGGAGCCGCATGTGGCTCTTTTACACCTTTGCCGCGGCTCCGGGGCGGATACTAGAGAGGGGAGGAGGTGCATTGTGCGCCCCGACACTCCCCACTGTGGCGGGCGCTGTACTGGCTGTGACGTTGCATGGGGGTGGTGCGTGCGTTAGTCACGCACCGCCCCAACGTCACCTTCCCGCCCGCCCGCCCGCTACATTGTAAGGGGCATGTACGCTGGTCACTGCATTGAAAGGGGGCATGTACGCTGTTCACTGTTTTGAAGGGGAGTGAAGAACACACACACACACAAAAGGTAACTTGTTAATTTAACGTTTATTTCTATGAGGAGGAGTAATTCTGAGGGGTCAAACAAAGAAATAATTTTTAAAAAGTGACAAAAAAGTTATTTTTATAATGACGAGTTTTGCGGCTCCCAGTTTTTTTCTTTTCTTCGGAAACGGGTCCAAGTGGCTCTTTTTGTCTTAAAGGTTGCTGACCCCTGTATAGGGGATTGGAATGCTAAAGTAGGGAATCAAGAGATAAAAGGAACAACTGGCAAGTTTGGCCTTGGAGATCAAAACGAAGCAGGGCAAAGGCTAATAGAGTTCTGTCAAGAGAACAAACTGGTCATCACAAACACGCTTTTCCAACAACACAAGAGACGACTCTACACGTGGACATCACCAGATGGGCAGCATCGTAATCAGATTGATTATATTCTCTGCAGCCAAAGATGGAGAAGCTCTATACAGTCAGCAAAAACAAGACCTGGAGCTGACTGTGGCTCAGATCATCAGCTTCTTATAGCAAAATTCAAGCTTAAACTGAAGAAAGTAGGAAAAACCACTGGGCCGGTAAGATACAATCTGAATCAAATCCCTTATGAATACACAGTGGAAGTGAGGAACAGGTTTAAGGATTTAGATTTGTTGGACAGATTGCCTGAAGAACTATGGGTGGAGGCTCGCAACATTATACAGGATGCAGCAACGAAAACCATCCCAATGAAAAGGAAATGCAAGAAAGCAAAGTGGCTGTCCAACGAGGCCTTACAAATAGCAGGGGAGAGAAGGCAAGCAAAATGCGAGGGAGATAGTGAAAGATACAGGAAATTGAATGCAGATTTCCAAAAAATAGCAAGGAGAGACAAGAAGGTCTTCTTAAACGAGCAATGCAAAGAAATAGAGGAAAACAACAGAATGGGAAGAAACAGAGATCTGTTCAAGAAAATTGGAGATATGAAAGGAACATTTCGTACAAAGATTACCATAATAAAGGACAAAAGTGGTAAGGACCTAACAGAAGCAGAAGACATCAAGAAGAGGTGGCAAGAATACACAGAGGAATTATACCAGAAAGATATGGATGGCTCGTACACCCCAGGTAGTGTGGTTGCTGACCTTGAGCCAGACATCCTGGAGAGTGAAGTCAAATGGGCCTTAGAAAGCACTGCAAATAACAAGGCCAGTGGAAGTGATGATATTCTAGCTGAACTATTTAAAATTTTAAAAGATGATGCTGTTAAGGTGCTACACTCAATATGCCAGCAAATTTGGAAAACTCAGCAGTGGCCAGAGGATTGGAGAAGATCAGTCTACATCCCAATCCCAAAGAAGGGCAGTGCCAAAGAATGCTCCAACTACCGCACAATTTCACTCATTTCACACGCTAGCAAGGTTATGCTTAAAATTCTACAAGGCAGGCTTAAGCAGTATGTGGACCGAGAACTCCCACAAGTGCAAGCTGGATTTCGAAGGGGCAGAGGAACCAGAGACCAAACTGCAAACATGCGCTGGATTATGGAGAAAGCTAGAGAGTTCCAGAAAGACATCTACTTCTGCTTCATTGACTATGCAAAAGCCTTTGACTGTGTCGACCACAGCAAACTATGGCAAGTTCTTAAAGAAATGGGAGTGCCTGATCACCTCATCTGTCTCCTGAGAAATCTCTACGTGGGACAAGAAGCTACAGTTAGAACTGGATATGGAACAACTGATTGGTTCAAAATTGGGAAAGGAGTACGGCAAGGCTGCATATTGTCTCCCTGCTTATTTAACTTATATGCAGAATTCATCATGTGAAAGGCAGGGCTGGATGAATCCCAAGCCGGAATTAAGATTGCCGGAAGAAATATCAACAACCTCAGATATGCAGATGACACAACCTTGATGGCAGAAAGTGAGGAGGAATTAAAGAACCTTTTAATGAGGGTGAAAGAGGAGAGCGCAAAATATGGTCTGAAGCTCAACATCAAAAAAACGAAGATCATGGCCACTGGGCCCATCACCTCCTGGCAAATAGAAGGGGAAGAAATGGAGGCAGTGAGAGATTTTACTTTCTTGGGCTCCATGATCACTGCAGATGGTGACAGCAGTCACGAAATTAAAAGACGCCTGCTTCTTGGGAAGAAAGCAATGACAAACCTAGACAGCATCTTAAAAAGCAGAGACATCACCTTGCCAACAAAGGTCCGTATAGTTAAAGCCATGGTTTTCCCAGTAGTGATGTATGGAAGTGAGAGCTGGACCATAAAGAAGGCTGATCGCCGAAGAATTGATGCTTTTGAATTATGGTGCTGGAGGAGACTCTTGAGAGTCCCATGGACTGCAAGAAGATCAAACGTATCCATTCTTAAGGAAATCAGCCCTGAGTGCTCACTGGAAGGACAGATTGTGAAGCTGAGGCTCCAATACTTTGGCCACCTCATGAGAAGAGAAGACTCCCTGGAAAAGACCCTGATGTTGGGAAAGATGGAGGGCACAAGGAGAAGGGGACGACAGAGGACAAGATGGTTGGACAGTGTTCTCGAAGCTACAAACATGAGTCTGACCAAACTGCGGGAGGCAGTGGAAGACAGGAGTGCCTGGTGTGCTCTGGTCCATGGGGTCACGAAGAGTCGGACACGACTAAACAACTAAACAACAACAACATCTCTCTTCTTTCTCATCTTTGCAATATTTTCTATATTTCTCCTTACAAAACTTCTTGTAGCCCTACTAGCGTAATTTGTTGATTACAGTTGCTCTTCAAATAGTTCGTACATTTCTTCCAATCTTCTGTGAATCTCTGGTCCTGTAGGTTTCGAATCCCTTCTGTCATTTTATCCAATTCTGCGTAGCCCATTAATTTTGTCTGCCATTCTTCTTTTGTCGGTATTTCTTCTTGCCTCCATTTCTGAGCCAACAATACTCTTGCCGCTGTTGTTGCATATAAAAACAATTTAACATCCTGTCTGTTAATATCCTCACTTACAATACCAAGTAAAAATGCTTCTGGTTTTTTTTAAAAATGTATATTTCAACATCTTTTTCATCTCATTATATATCATTTCCTAGAAGTTTTTTACTTTCTTACATTCCCACCACATATGATAAAATGTTCCTTCTTTTTCTTTACATTTCCAACATTTGTTATTTGTCTTATACATTTTAGCTAACTTCACAGGTGTGATATACCATCTATACATCATTTTCATCACATTCTCTTTCAAAGCATTACAGGCTGTAAATTTTATTCTTTCTGAGACCTTGTACCCTAACTATAAGAAAAAAGTTAGACGTCGGGAATGAAGGACTGTGGAACGAGACAGGGCAGGCGGAGAAGCGGGGCTTCAAAGCAGCTCGGAGGCACGAACAACGCGTGCCAAAACCTGCAGCTGTTTTTGCAAAAGTCAACCCCGCGCAAAAGTCGATAGAAACTGTTCCAAAGTTCGCAAAACAGAAGCAGCGGAAAAACCAAAGTCCATGCGGCGTCCAGGATAAATGAATTGCTTCTTCTTTCCTTACACAGCACCGCTTTTCGTTGAAATCACGGGAGAACAAGGCAAAACCTAGCATTTTCCTTTGCAACCAGCCGCCCAGACCAGCGATCGCAGACGACAATTTCCCTTTCCTTTGCAATACGAGGCGGCGCGAGAGAGAGAGCTAAAGTCCATTCCATCGAGCCAGGCTGATCCCTGCCTCCCGGTTTTCCTAAACACCCTTAATCACAAGTGGCACTGGCCTCGTCCAGTAAAACGCCGCAAAGCGTCAACATTGTGTTCGCCCGACGCCGCCGGCCAATGAGCGCCGCGGGTGCCCAATATCCCGCCTTCCGTGGAGCAGATGTGCACCGGCCTGGCGGCCATGTTGAGTGCGGCGCCAGGGCTGTTCGGTCGCCGACTGCGTACTTCGACTACTTTGAGGCGTCGCTGACGGCACCGGGCACCGGGGAAGGCTTTCTTAGAGCACGGGGGAACCGGTTGGATGGGGCCCGGTCGGTTAGCGGCCTTGGCTGCGTGGGGGAAGCGAGTGGTGTCTCCGCCAAGGGCGCCAGTCGCCATCTTGAGTGTGGCACATGGCGCTTGCCTCCCCCTGCCTTGCAGACTCCATTGGGCATTCGGTGCACGGACGGAGGGGACCCCCTAAAATCTCCCAGCCACCCCCTGCAAAGGCAAACTTTTGGGGGGTTTACTATTATTTGCAAAACAAACAAGCAGCATGTGGTAACCGCAAAGTCAAAGAGCTTAAAATGAAAGCAATTTTAGCAATTCCAGTTTTTTTTGCAGGGTGGGGAGATTTGCACCTTTAAATAATTGCAATTGCAAGATTTTCATCCCCCCTTGCAGATATTTTTTCAGGGTACCTTGCACCCAAATTCCTTGCCATTTTTTTTTATTTTTTTTTTACAAAAATTAAAAATATTTATTGAAGTGGTGGGCGCCGAGCCGGGCGGCGGGCGATTGGAAGAAAGGCGGGGGCGGCGGGAAGCGGCCACCCGCATTTTAAGTTTGGCCGGATTCCTGGCGGGGGCTTTTATCGAGCCCCTCCGGTGTGCGCTGCGCTTTGTGAAACGAGCATGGCAGCAAAAAGTCGGAAGGGACGAACGAGCAGTTGCTTCTCCAGTCGAATTTCCCGGTTAGCCCTCTCGAATCGGAGCGAGAAATCGTCTCTCTGGCTCCCGCATCCCCCTCCCCCCCCCCCCGCTTCTGCAAATCTAAGAGGGAGCGGGAAGAGGGGCGCGGGGAGGAAACGCGAAACTGGGCTTTTAAAAATGTGAAAATTCGCCCAAAACTTTTAGACCGGGAAGATGGATTTGGAGCGGAGATTGACTTGAACAGAGATCAGCAGGTTTCGAGAGCCGCCTCTCTCCCTCCCCTCTCTAAGTGCTGAACACGGAGAGAGGCGTTCCCACGTGCACGCGGGTTCTCCGGCCAATAGCGCAGCCTTTCCGTCCTCTCCTGTTTGCTCCGCAGCAAATCCAGCCAAAGACGCGTGTCGAGGTTTTGGGTGTGTTTTTGCGCGGGGTTCGGGTCGGGCTGTGCGCAACTCCCACGAACTTTGGGCGCCGTCGCGCAATTTTCAGCACCTTCGCCAGCTGCCCAAGCCACCCTCGCTGGCTCCGCCTGAACCTGCAGGCGCGTTAAAGAGCGCGGAGAGGCGCGCATGACCTTTAAAAAAAACCCACCCCACCCCCTGTTGTACTCCCCCCCCCCCGATCCCCGACCCGCAAAAGCCTTCTACCCCACCCAGGTTCCTGCAACCCTCCCCCCGCAGCAGATTGCGCACGAGCGCAAGACTCGCGGACGTCGCGCCCCAAAGGTTTGCGCGTTGCTTTTTGCGCAAAATGGTGGAACCGAGAGAAGTTCCCTGCGCGCGCGCGTATGCAAACGACTTTGCTTCAGCGGGGGCGCAAAAAGGGCGGGTTTTTTTGTTTTTTTTTTTTAGAAGCGGCTTTGCAACTTCGGAGTGAAAAGGGAGCAGTGCGCGCGTGCCGGAGAGAAAAGTGAGGGGGGGGTGAACTCGGCCCCCTTCTGCTCCTCCCTCCGGGCGCGCTGCGAGCCTTTCGCCTTTTGCGATGCCTCCCCCGCTCCGCTTCTGCGCTTTTTGCACGGCGCAAAAACCTCCCCGCGCGCGGAGGAGGGGAGGAGGAGACGGCTCCGGGGGGGGTGGCTTGCATGCCCCCCCCTTTTCCCGCGCGCGCGCTTTGCAGCGCCTCCTTCCCCTCCCTCCCTCCCTCCTGCTCGCTTTGCATGGACGGCTCAGGCCCGGCACCAACTCCGCGCCGCGCTGCCCAGGCGGGAGGGGAGGGCGGAGCGGGGGGGGGGCGAGCGCGCCTCGTACAGCTTTAAGCAGCCTTGCCCATTGTTCGCCCCCCGACCAATCGGCGGGCCCCTCTTCCCCGCGGCCGCCCAATCCGCGCCGCGCAGGGGAGTGAGCGTGCCGCCCACTAATCTATATTAAAGGTAGTGGCGCCGCGTGAGCTTCCCACTGGCTCCGTCCAAAGCCATCTTTGCATTGTTCTGCCTCGCTCGCTCCGGCTCTCGGGGGGGTTTTGTTTTTTCCTCTTCCCACCCACCCCCTTTTCTCTTCGCTTCTTCCCCCTCTTGCTCCCCAGGCGCGCGCCGGTGGACCCTGTAAGTCGCCGGGGGCTTTATTTTTGTATTTTAGCTCTATTTTCTATAGATTAGAGAGAGATTTATCCCCGCGCAACTCCCAAGCCAGCCATGTCAGACGCCGCCGTCGATACCAGCTCCGAGATCTCCACCAAGGTAAGCGGCTGCGACCCGACGCGTGCGACGCGTCCTCTCCTCTCCTCGCCACGCCGTCTTCCTCCTCGGCTACTTATTTCTGGATCTGCCTCGACGGAGCCTCCCGTCGTCCGCCCCCCCCCCGAAAGTCCCATTTTGTCCGTGTGTGTCTCTCGACGAGCGGCGTGCGCTCTCTCGGCTTCCCTCGTTTCTTTGTTTGCGACAGCGACCTCGCTCCCGCAAGATTCCCGGCTTGTTTTTTGCTCCTTGGAGGTGGTTTTTTTTGGCGGAAAGGAAAATGGTTTTCCAACCCCCCGAGGGAGCGGACAGGGCAGCTTGTATATCGGAGAGGGAGAAAGCGGGAGGCTTCTTTTGAGAAAATCTCTTTCAAGTGCCCGAGCTGCGGGCTCTTCTTGGCGCTCGCAATGGTCCCTGTTGCAAAGCAGCCGTCTGGAAAGAGCTCTCCATTCAAAGGAGCCTCGCGGGTTTGACAGACGTCGAAAACTTCAGAGGGTCCCTCCGATTCCCCTACTTTTTAAAAAAGTGCCTTGAGTGCGAGTCGGGGGGACGGGACGAGGGGGAACTAAACAGCCACCCGGCGGGAAAGACCCGCCGTGCCCAACGGTTGAAGGCAGCCTTTTCGTGATCTTCCCTGGTCCATTTCCACCTGAAATTACGAAAACAAGCGAGGGGCGTCGGGAGGGATGTTCCTCCCTTGGGTATCCTTTGTGAACGTTCCGACGTACTTGGATGCAAGTTGAGTTTGCGTGTGTCTGCTACTCTCTCTCTTCCCCCCCCCCCCATATTTTTTAATTTGCTTTTGCTAATTGCACGGAAATAACTTTACGACCCCCGGTGGCTGCGATAAAATCGGAAGCGGTTTGTTTGGGGGGGAGGGAGGAGGAGGCGGGGGCGGGAAGAAGGGGGTTGGGGTTGACTTGAGTGTCGGGTTGGGGGGTCGAGGCTGTAAAGAGGCTTCGCTTTGATGGGGAAGCGGAGAGCAAATGTTGGTGGCCATCCGGCGCGGGCTCTTTGTTTCACGGTGCGGGGAGAGCCAGCACGTCGCGGCGGCCCCTCGCTTAGCGCCTGAGCCTCCCGGGGGGTCTCTCTAGATTTCCTACCTGCTTTATCTCTCCCCCCCCCCAAGCACCCCACCCGCCCGACATTCACAGGGAAAGATTGTCCCCTCGGGGGTTTTTGGGGGGGGCGGGAGAGAGACTGAGATCTCCCGTCCAGCAAACGGGCTGGACTGTTACCAACGCGCGGTTTAACCCTGCGCACCCGGTACGAAAAGGGGGGTCTTGCCAACATCTGGGGTGACACCTGAAGTTCAAATGCCACCCCCCCTTTTTTTTGGAACTAGAATGACCCTTTTCCCTCCGTCTCACCTCGCCGCCCCAAGCAAAAGTTCCGGAAGCTCTCCTCGTGGTTTAAAAAGGGGGGTCCGTGCGGATGGCGCGGGGGCGTAACGGGGCTCGCCGGAGGGAACCCACGCGTCCGAGTGGGTAGATAGATGGGCGGGGATGAATGGGAAGACGGGGGCGGGATCGGTGTTTTCCTTTCCCCGCCGCCAACATCTCGGTTGCCGTTGGGAAGGACGGCGGCGGCGGCGGCGGGACAGGTTCGTCCTTCTCTGCCCCCCCCCCGGGCCTTGGACGGGCGGCGGATACAATGGAGCAGCCGCCGGATACATTGTGCCAAGCAGACGGCGCGCGGCTCCTTCGGCCTCCGGCCACCCGCAGATTCGGGGAGGGGGGAGAGCCGGCGGTTTTAATAGCTTGCAGCCTTCGCGTGGCCTTTTCTCCCCCGCTTTTAGGGGCACCCTTCACTTTTCTAGGCAGGGGGAGCGTCCCCGCAGAGACCACCGACGGGGCTCCTGTCGACGTCCCCCCTCCCCAAACAACCTCCGTTTTCACAGCCCGCATCTCGAAGGGTCTTCGAGGCCACGGAAGCGAACCCAGCAAGGTCATTCCGCGGCTGGCACCGTCGCTCTAGTTTCTATCTCCCGTCGAGGGGAGGGGGCGGCAGATGCAGGCGGCTTGGGCCGTTGCTGGGATCCGAGAGGGGACCCCGGGGACCCCCCCCCTCCCCGGTGCTCTTACGTAGCCGCTTCCAGCTTCCATTAAGCCCCCCTGCCAGCCTCGTTTCTTTCCTCGCGCCCCGTCGGGCTTTGGCACTGCGCTCCGCGGACGGCCTTTTACAGGTGCCGCTGCAAGAGCTGCAGTCGCGGTTGGTGGAGGGGGGGGGGTGTTTAACCCGAAAGCTTTGCACTTGCGGGTGGGCAGTTCCGCTGCGTGGTGCTGGTGGGGTTGTGAGAAGCGAAGGGACGTTTAACGTGTCGCTGGCTTTGGCGGCGAGGTTTTTTTTGGGGGGGGGCCCTTGGACGGACCTCAGACCCACGTCGAAGCGGGCGGGCGGGCGCCCCTAGTGAGTGGTGGTGGGGTCATGGGCGGGCCACCCTTAACAACTGGGGGGGGGGTGGAAGTTGGAGCATCGTTTAGAAAGGGAACTTTTGACGGGGATTCACCCCCCCCAAAAAAAACCCACTTTTCCCCCCAGGATGGCCAGCTCACACCACTTGCCCAAGTGTAACACTTTAGACGAGAGAGTTCATATACACAACAATCTTTAAAAAATAAATAAATAAATAGGGGGAAAGGTGCTGGGGGGGGAGTGAGCCCCCCAGCCTATTTTCGCCTGCAAACTCTTTTCTCCCGCCCCCGTGAATTTCTTTTTCGCACCCCCCCCCCCCAAATGCCCCGGGGGCAGCCAGCTCGCTTTATTTCCCAGCCGGGCGGCGGCTCCTCCTCTCCAGCGCCGCCCCCGGCTGCTGCGGCCGCGGCAAACAGCAGCCCAAAGCGGCCCCACCACGTGCCGCCGCCGCCGCCTCCTCTGCTCCCTCTTGCCTTCCCCCCTCCTCCTCCTCCCATTCCCTCTGGCCCCCGCCCGCGCGGGGCCTCTTGGGAATCGTAGTCCGCTGCCTTCCCCGCGCCCTGCCGCAGCCCTCCCTGCTCCTTTCAAAGGGGGAACTACACGCCCCGGCATGCGTCGGGAGCTCTGCCGCGGCTGGCCAATCGGAGTGGGCGCCGGCCATGGCGCGCTGTTTTGAAATGGGCCCGGGCGCGTGGCAGGCCGTAGGCGAAGCGTCGAGCGCTCGCGGCGCGGGCGCCCCCTGTAGGTGGGAGGCTTTTTTCATAAATTAAATAAATAGAAATAAATGTTTGCCAGGGTTGTTAATAGGCGTATCTGTTACAGGTGGCAGCAGCAGCAGTTGCACTTTGCAAAGCTTGCAATTAGGAGGGGCGGGGGGGAGGAAAAGAATGATCCCATGAATGCATTTGACAATTGGGTTACCCTTGGCACCAGGCTGCAAATGTGTTTTGGAGAGGGTTGAAATAAGTACTTTTGTCAGTTTTGCTTTACGTGAACCGTTTTATTGCCGTTCCTCAGTTAGCAAATTGGGCTGGTGCAGGTGCCGCCTGATTATGTTTCCTTTGCCAGAGGCCCTGTGCAGGTAAGGTGCTGTGTTAATAAAATGGTTTCATCTAGATTTCAACCTGGCGGCTCTGCAAGGTTGATACACATCATGTTGCTTTTAGAGTACAGTTCCAGATAATTGTTATTTTTTTAAAAATATATATATCTGGCTAGTGTTGTTGTGGCTGGTCTTGAAGTGGCAAACAGCTCTGCTGGGCCTGTAATTATAGACTCCTGCCTCAAAGGTTTCAGGATCAAGTTAAAGCTTGTTGCTATTGTCAATTTGCCTTGGAGTGTGGAAAAATCTGGGGCTTTCTGCTTTGAGGTGCCTCTACTCCATGCAAAGAATAAAATCAAAATCAACCATGTCTTGTAGTTCAGCCGGCCTGTGATGATCTAGCACTAGGTTTTAGTTAAGAGGTTGACACTTGCCACTGCTGCTTCATTATGGAGCCTGTTTTGATTTGCTCTTTAGGGGGTGTTGCTCAGAGAGGTTTTCTGTTCATATCTGTTTCTGCACGTGAGGGAATACTGCTCCAATCTGGTCGATGTGAATACGATGGATCTGTTTGCAAGCCTTGCTGGGTGAAGGTAACCAGATCCAAAAGTGGGAAAAAACAAAACACCCAACAGGCTTGCTTGATTTTGCCCAGATTTAAATGCTCAGCAACAGGTGTGAGCCTAGTGGTACTAAAGTGAGGCAACACAAGAGGAGGATTCCCGGGTGTTTCTCATCAGTGCAGGCAGCGTTTGCTAATCTGTTCCCGATTTACCCAGGAGCCCTGCTTGTCTTGAGAGGCTTAAGCGGTGCATGGCTTCACTGGGCCTGCAGATAATTTGGAGGCTAGTCTAATCCAAACGAATAAACCGGGGCAGGGGGAGCAGGGAGGCATTCCTTTATGTTGGTTTGTGCATATAACCGCCTTCCAGATTATTCATGCCGGACTCTGTGGGGAGCAAAGCATGCAGCCATTTGGGTGGCAGAACCACCAACAGACCAGGCCACGGTTTATCCGCTAAGATGTTCCTGGATACCTTGCGGCCTTTTAAAAAGCTGGCAGGCTGAGGCTGTCAGTCCGAGAGGGAGAGGGCAGGATCCTGGTGACAGGCTTATCTGTGTTTGCGTGGGCAAGGGGGCTCCTGCCATGGCTGGTGCCTTTTTCCACCAGATTCCAGCAACCGGCCGGCAGCAGGTAGACACATCCCGCGGCTCAAAATGGGGTTCCTGGACTCTGCTTTCCCCCCTCGCTTCTGTGGTTTTCAGTGTTAGGTTGGTGGTTTGTTGATGAGCCACTGACTCACCCCCCTTTCCTAAGGGGGAAGGGAACGTGCTGTAATATCAGGCCGGTGGGGGAATGTTTCTCTGCTCTGGACTCCCATAACCTAACCTGGTCCAAGCCTGGTCTGCTGTGGGGAGGTGGAGCCCTGCTGGAACAACATGAAAAGCCGGGCTTTTCCGCTCCTGAGGTTTACGCGTGTTTGTCAAACACTGCACTGCCTAAGCAGAGCGTGTCTGTTTGGTTTGGTTGGGGGGGGGGCGCGCAAGGTTTTACTGTGCCCAGTCCCGGCTTCTGCATTCCAGCTGTTCCACACGCAGTTGGGGAGAAGTAAGTTCATTTCCTATACTTTCCCCCGGCCGCTGTGATGTTCTTGGTTTTCCTTCCTTCCTTCTCCCATCCTTCCAAAAAAACAAACCAAACTCATTGGAGAGAGGAGGAGGAGGAGGAGGTGAAAGAGCTCCTCAGATTCCCAAAAAGAGCGTCAACCATATTGGAGGCTGGAATCCTGGTGACTCACTCTGGTTTATTTCTGTCCCTTTTAAGGACTTGAAAGAGAAGAAGGAAGTCGTGGAAGAGACAGAAAATGGCAGAGATGCCCCAGCTAATGGAAACGCCGTAAGTATTTTCTGCCAGGAGGCATAGGCAGGTGGAGGCATAGGGAGTTACCTTCTGCTGGGTCAAGCTGTGGGGCCCAGCCTTTTGCAAGCTGTTGCCCCCCCCCCAAGATGCATTGAACCACAGCTCCTATCACGATGTACTGCCTGGGACTGATGGGAGTGGTTATCTGGGAGAAATCTGGGAGGTGGTAGAACTTGAACCCAGAGCCTTGCGCATGCTGCTCTGTCATTGCTGCAGCGTCGCTGGTTTCTCTTCCCTGAGCTTAAAGTCTTGTTGGTAAATTAAGAGAACGCAAATGTAAGCTCATCCAATCGATACCCTATGGTAATGATTGAAACAGTAAATTATCGTGGGCTTGCAAGTTGTTGTATCGGGTCAGTGGGGTGTTGGCTCTTAGTTTTGAGCCCGTCCCCCTGTTGCAGCACCTGTGTTTGATTGCTGCAACACAGAAATGTTGTTAGGATTGCAGCTGGCAACCCACAGATTCTGCATCCCTGCCATAGCAGGGGATTGGCAAGTGGCCAACAACCCTGACCGCTGTGTGTGTTGTGGGGAAGGATGAAGGAAGGAGGAGGGGGGGGCAGGTGCCGACCCAAACCTAGGGAATCCTGATAGGATGAGCTCTGGTGCATCCTAGCAGCTGTTTCAAAAACAAGACCGCAGCTCTTTTAAATGCTGTGCTTTGGGGGCAGTTCCCTCTGCGAGTGGCGTTTGGGCTGCCCCCTTTGAGGGGCGAGTTGGCCTTTTCCTAAATGTGTTTTGTTTCCACAAGGAAAACGAGGAAAATGGGGAGCAGGAAGCAGACAACGAGGTAGATGAGGAAGAAGAAGAAGTTGGCGAGGACGAGGAGGACGAGGAAGAAGGTGACCTTCCGTTTCCCTTTCTGACCTCCCCCCACGTGCCACAAGGGCCCCCCCTTCTGCTTGCAGAAGGCCAGCTACTCCCCCTTGCCCCAGCTGTGTCCAGTTGCAGAGGGCAGTGGCTCCCCCTAATGGCCTTTCTGGGTTGAGCACGACAGGCAAGGCATTTTGCTTTTCCGCCAACTCCCATAAGGAGAGCCAACCGGCGACAAAATCAGCGGGGAGCAATGTATGTTTATTGGGTCCTGCCTTTCCCCCAAGGGGGACACGGGCTTCCCCCACCCCCCTCCCATCACCGCCGCAACAACAACCCTGTGAGGCAGGTACAGCAGAGATTCTTTGTGACTAGCCTGCGATCTCCCAGCGACGGCTGCGTGAGGATTTGAGAAACCTGCCCTGGCCCCACACCTTTAACCTGCAGGTGTTTTGGGCCCCAACTCCCGTTCCGCCCAGCCTCAGCCTCCCCGGCGAAGCTGGAATATTTGGCGTCTGTTCAGATGCGGGGGGAGGGGGGAACCGTTCAGGGTTTGATTCCTGCCATTCCTTTGCAGGCCTGGCACCTTTGCAATTTTGCAGCTGGCTTCCCAAACATTTCCCCCTTCTGTTGCTGAGGAGTCGGGGGTAAACTTCTCGAGCCTCATTCACACACTCCCCAAAGGGGGGCCTAATGTGTCGGATGCCCCCAGGTGTGTGAGTGTATAGGTGACAACCAGGTATATTTCCTTGTGGCGTTTTAAACCACTTTTAATTGTTTACAGCGAGTGGGCTATCCACTGTGCACTATATTATTTCCGTGATGGGCTAGGAAACCCGAAAGCCTGGGTTTTGGGTGGGAGAAAAGAACCGTTTGCGATGGGCAAATCTTCCTTCCCTTTCGCCCTGTGGATAAATTGCAATGGTCTCTTGCACAATTGCAAGAATTGGAGGCTGCTTCCTGGAGGAGATCTGCGAAAAAGATTCCCCTCTTTTCCCCAATAAATAAAAAAAATTAACGACCTTGCTCCTTGTTCCTTTTACCCAGTTTCTTTGCCTTTAATAGCGTCCCCTGAGAGCCTCTTTAATTGTGGCTCTGAACTGCTGGCGAAAGCATCTCATCTCTCGTGAAAAACAAGACAACGTGCAACACACACAAACACACACCCCTGGGTGCAAGAAGCATTGCCCCTTTCTGGAGAATGCTCTGAATCACACTTGGCTATTGCCTCTTACCCTTGAGTCTCCTGGGGCATTCGGGCCGCTTTGCATATTTGGGTATCTGTTGCTGGGTGGGGGAGCGTTGCCTGGCAACCCGGGGTGATTGAGGAGGAGGAAAAAGGGGTGGGGAAGCAGAGCTCGGAAACCATGGCGATGGAGCGGTGATGTCAACACCAAGCTAGGATGTGGCAGAAGCGTTCTGGGTTGCCTGTGGGGAAAGGAGGTGGGGAGATAGATAGATGCCTTTGATACCGTTTCATATAGGGTGGCGGCATTAATCATGATTTGCATTTAAAAAATAATAATAATTGCAAATCTAACAAAGAACGTCAGCTCACCTTAACAATCATCATCAATCTGATTTTAAGCTTATATTAATATACATTGTCCATATGGCCACAAAGGATAACCAAACAAGGCTGACAATTATAAGCTCTTCAGGGATGGATATTTAACTATCCAACCTTGGAGTATAACTTTTTTTGCAACCATCAAGGGCTTGCGGGATCCACTTTTTGAGAGCTCTCCGGCACAAAAGTTCAGAGGGGCAAGTAAATGTTCCTATAAAATAACATTTAGAACATCAACATTAACACTATTACAATTTCTTTTCCCAAACACCAGAAGGAACAAAGGCGCTTTTTTTGTGGGGGGGCAGCAGATTGGGCCCCTACTCTCCAAAGTGCCCTAGAGGGGGTGTTTGGTGTTTTTCCTCCCCTTTCAAAAACACTAGTATCTGGTTGCTCCTCGGATCCCGTTACTTCAGTGCCAGAAGCCAAGAATGTCCTGTTCCATTGGCACAAAAGGCGGCCCTTTCTCTCCCCTCTGTCCGTTTCCCTCGCAGCCCAGCAGAGCTTCCTTCCATCCCCAGGACTTTAAAAATCTGCGTGAGGTGAAGCAGAGCAGCATTGAGCCCCCTGCCTGAGCTAATCCCGCCTTCCTGAGCCTACGCCATCCAGGAGGAAGCGGGGCAGCTTTTCTGCCCAGGTGACCCTAATCTCTCCACTCCTCTCGCCCCGAGGCCTCCTTCCACTCCGCTCTCTGCTAGTGGCTTGCAGTGACAATTAAGCCAGATTTACTGGCCTAAATGTGGAAGGTTCAAACAGGCCTGCCACTTATCCAGAAGAGCTTAAACTGGGGGGGGGGGGGGAACACACACAGATCTCTCCAGTGCTGGAGTATCTCTACAAGCCGTCCCCAATCCACTGGCCTATTTCAGACCTTTTCTGGGTCAATCCAGTGCTCTTTTCTTTCTCTCAGTTCTGAAGGATGTGGTCCTTGGCAGGTTCCCTGCCCCTGACAATTAGTAAAACGTCCTGAGTCAGAACTAATGAATTTTGGCTCTCTCCGTCCCACCTCATTAAAGGCGGGCTTGTCGTTGGGACGGGGACGCAGAAACAAACTGAGCTCGGCGGCTGCTACAACAGAGGACTCCCCTCTTTCCCCAGTTTCTGTGTGGTGTGGGTTTTGCTCTCACAAAAGGTGCTTGTTCCAACGTTGCCTTGTGCCTACAACCCTGGCTTGCGTGCAGAGTTTTCTGCATCTGTTCCTCTGCACATAGTTCTTGGGTGTAACAGGGCACACGTCTCGTCTCCCCAAAGTTTCACTAGCCTTTTAGCCCCCTATCTTTCCTCCCTCCACCCCGTCCCAAGGTAGGGGGAATTCAACGGATAACTGGGTGTGAATGGCGATGGAATGTCCCCCTCTTGTGCCCTGTCCCACCGCACAAAAATGCACGGCTTCTTGTCATCTGCAAACGAAACTCTTCAAACCAGTAAAAGATTCCAGCGTTTTGTGGAGAGAAGGGGCAGCTGCTTACCGGGAATGCTGCCCTGGCGCCATTTGTAGCCCCTGCTAAAAAGCCCAAATCCTAACAAACAAAAAATAAAAGGCAGAAGGGAGATTGATTACGTAAGCCTTCCTGCAGAATACCTGCAGCTCCTTCTCCTTGTTCGCGGCAGACCGGCAAGCACCCCCCTCAAACGGGCTCCCGGGGAAATGGAAGGAGGAAGTAAAACCTAGAAGTGTAGTTTCTTGCACAAAAAAGGAGAACGAAAGTGGCACCTGTGCATTTTAACCTTGCATTCTGCTAACACTAAAAGAAAGCTTTTGAAAGTCAGAAAGTTGAGAATCTGTTCTTCTAAGGGCTGCTGGAGGCTTGGACCAGGCGTAGTGGGAGGGTTGTGGGTCTTGCTGCTTCCTGCTCTCGCTTTCCCTCTTTCACGCCCGTCGTCATCTTCCCCCCCAGGTGAAGAAGAAGATGGCGATGAGGACGATGAGGCTGAAGGGCCCCCAGGGAAGCGGGCAGCCGAGGACGATGAGGTGAGTGGCTTGAGGTCCGCGGCTGGGCAAGGTTTAGAGAGTCCCCTAAGAGAATTGGAGAGCCGGAGCCCTTTTGGTTCTTCCCTTAAGTCACAGAAGAAACCTTCTGGCATCTGTCGATGGGGAGATAAGTGAGGAGCAGCTTGCTTTTGTGGAGCAAAACATCTGCAGGCCAAGGGAGCCTGGCTACCTGTACCTTTGCCCTTTCTCAAGTTTTCCAAAGTTGGGCAAAGGGAGATTTATTTCTGATCTGTTCCATAGAACTTTTACACCACCCGATCGGGGCAAGAAATCTCGTATGCAGATATGAGTAAGATTGAATAACAATTTTTAAGACTTTCTAAAAAGTCTCCGTTAACAATGGACTGGAAGACGGGTTCCAACTCGCACCAGCATCCTAAACATCTGGGCAGGCTTCTCTAAACCAAAAATTGTTTCCGTCTGGTCCTGAAAAGGGTGCAGCCGATATCAATAGGCAGGGAGTTCCGAGGTGGTGGGCGCTGCAACACAGAAAGAGCCGTGTTCTTACACATAATATACCATTTCCCCCACACAGGATGATGACGTCGATCCCAAGAAGCAGAAAACCGACGAAGACGATTAGGAGGCAGAGCTACTTTTAAAAATACACACATTTTTTTTAAAACTTAAAAGAGGAAATTTTTTTTAAAGGCCAGCGTGACCTACTCACCTTTGAAGCTCCTGTTTAAAAATATCCCCCGCCTCCTCTCCCCCCCCCCCGACCCCCTTTTTGCTGTGGTCGCTTGTCATCAAGTAGAGGGGGGGAGCAGCCCTTCTCCCAACTCTGAGTGGAATGAAAGTTATGCCACTTTTGTGGGGGGAGACCGGGTTGGGGGGAGCGGAGAAATTAAGGTCCTGATATCTCTCCCCCCCCCCCGCCGCCTCTTCTCCCCCATGGAAAACTTCAAGGCCCAGCTTGCTTTCTTAAAAGTAACTTTAAAGGAGAATTTGTTTGTATTTTTTATTTACATTTTATATTTTTGTACATATTGTGACGAGGTCAGCCATTTTTAACGCGATCTCCGATTGACCAAAAGGGGGGGGCGGGGCTTTGAAGTGTGGTGTTTTAATTTTTTAAAATCTCTCTCTTTCTCTCTCTCCCTCTGTTCCTCAAAAACAAAGCAACCGAAAAGGAAAAAAGATTTGAAATATTTCTTGACTTTACTTGTGGTGTGACCATGTCCAAAACGTTTATCTCAAAAGGAGAAGGGGGGGGAAACAAAACACGACCTTGTAAAAAAAAAATGCAAAAAAAGTCCAATCTTTATTCTGAGCATTCCAGTAACTTTCTCTTTTCTTCTGTGTATGTACTTTAGATGTACCATAACTAGTTGGTTTGTATGAGATGGCAAGGCCAAAGATAAAAGGGTTTTTCTTTCCTTTTTCTTCTTTTTATTTTTCGTTCTTTTGTTTTGTCTACAAAGTTGCTGTTAATTTTTTTTTTTTTTTTTTGGCCTGTTTGATGTATGTGTGAAAACAATGTTGTCCAACAATAAACCGGAATTTTATTTTGCTGAGTTGTTCTAACGAAGCTGGTTGTACAATTGCTGTGTAGCTTTCGTTCTTTCCCCTTTTATTCTGTCTTTTTTTTGGGGGGGTGGAATTGAAAGGGTGATGGGTTCCCCCCCCCCTCCTGGCAAAGACGCCAGTTGGAATCGTAGAACTATAGAGTTGAATGGGACCCCAAGGGTCATCCAGTCCAACCCCTTGCAATGTACAGCTCTAGTCTGAAACAAACACCTGGAAGCATTTGCAGCCTGGGCCCAGCCTTTGGCAACCTGGTGCCCTCCAGGGCATGGCTTGCTCCATCCCAAGAGGAACCACCCTTAAAAAGCGATTATGTTGCCCGATTGATTTCCATTTATTACATAATCATTATTATTGTATACACCCTGCCATTTTCTGATGGACTCAAGGCAGCTTACAGATAATAACAGTTAAAAACAGAACTGGGAGGAAATAATTAAGCAAACATTGATGGGAGAATATATAGTAGGCAAGAATCTCCTTTGCACTGTGAATACATTGGCATGATTTTGATGGTCACTGAAAAGTCCCACGTTATCTGGGAGATAAGGCTGAGAGCCAGGAATTCAGAGAGACAATAAATTAAAGGCATAAATAATTACAGTAGAAACAGTATGGCACCAGCTCTTTGATTAAAAGTCAGTTCCCGAACATTTGTCAGAAGTTCTTTGCCTGCTGGGGAAAGACAACAAGGAAGGAAGGAGATTCGAAGCTTGGGAGGAGCCACCACCGAGAAGGCCCTCTCCTGAATCCCCAAAAGGCCTCCCTCCAGAGAACTCTTAAATCCAGGCAGGTTCATATCAGGAAAAATACAGTCTTTGAAAGCCTGGGCCTAAGCCGCCCAGGGCTTGAAAGGTCATAACCAGCACTTCGAATTGTGCCTGGAAACAGACTGGTAGCCAGAAGAGCTGTTGTAACCAGGGAGTTACTGGTTGAAGGTGGGACAATGGGGTTTTTTTTTACCCTCAACAGCCCTGTGAGGTAGGTTAGCCTGAGAGACTTGACCGGCCTAAGGTTGCCCGCTGAGTTTCATGACTGGGTGGGGATTTGAACCCTGGCCAGGCAGTTAAACACCTTTAACTGCTTCGCCACACTGCCTCTCGGTTGAGCTTGCTTTGCAGTCGGGTTTCTTCACATGAGAGAAAGCCCTGCAACGCCGGGTTCCTGAAGGCTTAGGATGGGTCAGCAAACTTTACCAGCAGGGGGCCGGTCCACTGTCCCTCAGACCTTGTGGGGGGCCGGACTATACAGTGGTACCTTGGGTTAAGAAACTCATTCATTCCGGAGGTCCATTCTTAACGTGAAACCATTCTTAACCTGAGGTACCGCTTTAGCTAATGGGGCCTCCCTCTGCCACACAATTTTACTACTTCCAGGTTAGCAGAGTCTGTAATGTGAAACGCTTGTAACTTGAGGTACCACTGTATTTTGAAAAAATGCATGAACAAATGCCTATGCCCCACAAATAACCCAGAGGTGCATTTTAAATAAACAGGCACATTCTCATGCAAAAGCACACTGATTCCCAGACCACCCGCGGGCCGGATTTAGAAGGTGATTGGGCCGAATCCGGCCCACGGGCCTTAGGTTGCCTACCCATGGCTTAGGAAGTCCCAACATCTGCCGCCTTTAGCTTAGTTATGAGGTGGCCAATGCAAATCAAAAGAAGCAGAATGCGCCTTTTCAGCCCTCGGGGCCTACTGAAATTTCCAAACCCTCTTCAAGGCCAGCCCCAAGTGCTACGCATTGCAGTAGTCAAGCTGAGAGAGCCTGCACAGTTTGGGGAGCCTAAAGCCTCCAGAAAGAGTTGCCAAAACGTGACAACATGTTCCTGGCACCTGGATGGGAAACCAACCCTGGATCCCGGAGCCTTTTCAACTATCGACAGCCATTTTGCTGCACGTCTCTGGGGCTTCTGAGCATGCAGCGAATGGTCCAAGCCTAGGAGGTGAGCGATGGATTGCACCCAGCTCGCTGGCAGGCCCACCTGCTGGGCAGGTGCCCTGCAATAGGGGACCAGAGCAAATTCTGCCTGAGCAGCTGGCGAGAGAAAAGCGCAAAGGAAACCCTGCCTTTCGAGGAATCCATCAAGCAACGGCGGCTTTTGGAAACACTTCCACGCTCTCCTGAGCGCACTGACCTTTCGGCGGCCTCCCTCACTGCTGCTGCCTCCTGCATCTTTCATGGGCACAAGAAGGTTACTGGAGCAGGGGGTGAGCTTAGGGGAACCGGCAAGCCTCTGGAAGAGCAGAGCAGCTGCAAAGACTGCCTTGGAAACCGGGTCTCTTCCCTCCTCCAGCCTCCGTTGTGCAGAGCAGGGCTGTTTTTCCTGCTGTCAACAGATGCGGCTAATTTCTCTCCAGAGAACATAATGTTGCTCCACTTCTGACAGCTCTACATTGCCGCTGGTAGGGCACAAGTGAAATTGATGGAGGCCTGCGGTTCAGTAGGAGAGCAGCTGCAGAGTATTCCAGGTTCAGGAAGGGTTGTAAAGGCTTCTGGTCTGCCACTTGAGAGAGATGCTGTCAGTCCGTGCTGGTAATCCTGAGCTGGATGGACTCTGTAAGGGGCAGTTCTGCATGTCTGCAGATAACATGGCTTACAAAAACAATCTATTGCCAAAACAATAGATTTTCATGTGCACTTTTAAAAAGCAATCCAAATGATTCCAATGGTCTGACTTTGGGGCAAATTGGCCACTATATTTCTATGTGTTGAATGTGAGAAGAAATTCCCAGTTCTGTTGGGTGCAAAAGCACTTTTTTTGGTAGGTGGGGGACAGATGAGGCAGTAGCCTGCGGTTTTTCCTCCAGGGAAGGGGGATTGCTGCGTAAATTTTCTCCCTGGTGACTTTATAGTTTTACAAAACAAATGTGGTCAGAGGGTGAAATGGAATTTCTAGCTCAGAATCCAAAGTTCTGCGGAAGCTGCAGAGATATCTGCGATGTCAAAGTTGAAGCACCCTGACCCGTTTCCTGCGTCGTTTTCACGGCTGATATAAGTGCTAGCAACTTGTTATAGTAACCCAACACACCATCGAATCCGTTTGTCTAGGTTTGGCAGCTGCTATCAGATTTTATTATTATTAAATCTGTATGCCGCCATTCATCGGAAGGTCATGGGGCGGTTCACAACACAGTAATGCAAAATGGGAGGACAAAATAAATAATAAAACCAAAACAAACGTATAACACCCCCCCACACACACACAAACACATTTTAAAAGTTGTAGAATGTTAATCAGCCCAAGGCCTACTTCTAGAGAAATGGTTTTGCCAGTGGCGCTTTCTTTTTCTGAGGGGCTAGAACTTTAGGTTAGCTTTAACCTCATCTGGCAAGGGTAGCAAACATGGTGACTGCCAGATGTCATTGGAC
This sequence comes from Podarcis erhardii, assembly GCF_964252035.2. NCBI lineage: Eukaryota > Metazoa > Chordata > Lepidosauria > Squamata > Lacertidae > Podarcis > Podarcis erhardii. The sequence continues at coordinate 97,078,464 of NC_138509.1, read as the reverse complement.
TGCGACTCCCATCAGCTCCTGTCCATGTTTGGGGATTATGGGAGTTGTAGTCTGGCAACATCTAGAAGGAATCGCACTGGCTTGCCCTTCTGTGTAGCATCAAATCAAAGCCAAGGTTCTCTCTGAGATTGTTGGCCTCCATCTGTCTTAAGAGACAACAGAGGAATGCACCTGGGGGGGGGTGAAGTTAAACTGTTGAAAGGTTACAGCAAATGGGGTGGGGAGAGACATGTTTTGTTGCAGCTGGAGCAGATGAAGACATGCACCGTGACGTTTCTTCTCTCTGCACTTCTCCCAGCGGTCATTCCTCCTCTGCTCACTGCCGTGGATACATGACCTGTTTGTCTCCAGGCACTACGGTCCTCTGCAAGTGATTCCCACACAGCAAGGTTGATGGTCCTAGCCTTTGTGTCACATTTGCAGACATCTTTGTAACACAGAGTTGGGGCCTGGTGCCAGAAGAGTTTGGATTTGATATCCCGCTTTATTACTACCCGAAGGAGTCTCAAAGCGGCTAACAATCTCCTTTCCCTTCCTCCCCCACAACCAACACTCTGTGAGGTGAGTGGGGCTGAGAGACTTCAGAGAAGTGTGACTGGCCCAAGGTCACCCAGCAGCTGCATGTGGAGGAGTGGGGAAGCAAACCCGGTTCACCAGATTACGAGTCCACCACTCTTAACTACTACACCACACTGGCTCTCCTGTAGAACACGCCCCTGGGGATCATTCCCCCCCCCCCCATAGATTTTTATTGAGATTTTAAAGGTTACAAAAAGAAAAAATAAAGAACAATACAAGAACAAAGAAAAAAAACACGAAAAAATATAATTAAAAAAAAAACAAATCAATCCTTTACATAACTTTCTTTCCTTTGCTTATTTCCTTGACCTCCTCACACCTCCCTTTTTTGTATTCTAATTCAATTAGATATTTCAGCAAATCCTTTCCATCTTTATTTTTATCCTAATGATTTATCTTAATATACTATAATTTTACATTCTCTTCTTTCACCAATTAACAATCCATTTTTACTTAATCCTTTATATCATTTCTGCTAAAACCACATTACTTCATTCCAACATCCTTCTAACATTCCTTAATTTTACAATGTTTCTGTAGATAAACTTTAAATTTCTTCCAATCTTCTTCCACCAACTCTTCTCCTTGGTCTCTTCCATTCTGCTACCATGACCAAGCCAGCATAGACGTCGTCGAGACAGGAGTGCAAGCTTGCTTCGAATCTGGACGGCATTGCGCATCTTTGTCCTGCCATGTGACGCAACACGATGCTCAGTTTACAGTTGGAGGCACATGAATCCTCTTTTCAAATCTCAGTCCACACAGGGCTTGAGTTTCAAAGCGTTCCCTGCCCCGTATGTTTGAATAAAGAGGCCAAACACCTGCCTTTCCCCAAAGCAACGCTTCTCTGAGGTCTGCCTGGAACAGAACTGGTGTAGCATATGAATGTCTCTCTCCCGGGGAGAGGGGAGGGGACTGGGTCTCTGTAACCTGATGCAAAACCTGTGCTAATTTCTCTTCTTCCCACTTTCCCCCTCCAGCTGGGTTGGCACCTAATAATAGAAGCAGCCACAGGCGATCCGTAGAGTCAGGCAGGGTGAGTGCAGGGCATCATTTGGCCCACCCTCTTGGCCCAGATCGGTTTAAACATGGGAGCATTAATGGAGCTCGGCGGCTGGGTCAGACCAAAGGCTCAACGAGGCTGGGATCCTGTACTCGGAGGGGCCAGCCAGAGATCCCACAAAGCAGAGATCCCACAAGCGTCGCAGCACTCTCGCTTCCTGCTGTTGCCAGCAAACTGCATTTAGAGACATTTTGCCTCCAGCCATGAAACCTTTCTTTGCAGCCACATGCAACATCCCTGGGTCTCCTCTGGTTCAGAGCTTAAGCTGAGGTTTAGGGACTGTAGGGGCAAAAGCCCCACCCCGCAAAAAAAGACGATTAAGCTGTGGATGTATGCAACGACCGCAGGTGCACGAGAACCTAATGAGGACTCTTTTGTGGGAGAACGGAAACCTCTTCCTTCATGTTTAAAGAAATATTAAAGGTAAAGGGACCCCTGACCATTAGGTCCAGTCGTGACCGACTCTGGGGTTGCGGCGCTCATCTCGCTTTATTGGCCGAGGGAACCGGTGTACAGCTTCTGGGTCATGTGGCCAGCATGACTAAGCCGCTTCTGGCAAGCGCACGTGTCAGAGCTGCCCGAGGTCCCAGCTCACAAAGGACCAACGCCAGTTCGTTGTTATATACAAAAGTCTTTATTGAAGTTCAGTTTCGATTTCAAAGCCACGGCGCGCAGCTCTACGTCTCAAACTCTAGACCGCTGAAGTTCCGTCTGAATCTCCTCCCCCCAGACACCAGTTTAAGACTCTAGCCTTGCTCCACCTCTTCCTTTGCTCTTTCCTCCTCTGGGTCCGCCTGTCCGCTGGGGTCTTGCCCTTTCTAGACTCTTCTGACGCTGAGTCCCCTGAGTCTTCCCCCTGCCTCCGGCGGGCTTTAGGACATGGTTCCCAATCCGGGTTTTCTGCTGTCCCGCGCGCCTGTACATTCAAACTTGGTGCCCGCGCCCAGCCGGCAACCTTCCTCCTGACCGTTACACTGCTCCTGTCACTGCTTCCACCTTAGGGGAGGCTAGCTGGACCTGACTTCCCCTCCGTTCCCTCACTCTCCGATAGAGGCGTGGTCAGCCCTGACTCATCTTCTCTCCCTGCTGGAGGAGATGCTGGCCCTGATACATGGGACTCTTCCCCCCCACTACGCTCTGGTGGGGGAACTGGTCCTGATCTCCCGCTGCTGCTTTGGGAGTCCCCGCTGGCCCCTTGCTTCTGGTGCGTCCCCCCTGGGACCCCCTTTGCCCTGGCCATCGGCGCCCCCCTCTGGGAATCTTCTGATTCGCTGGAGAAGCTCATGGAATCTCTCGGGCCACTGTCATACTCCCCTACGCTGCCCTCAGATTCTTCCCCTTCGCTCTCCATTTCCTCTCTCCCCTGTGCCTCTGCTCCTGAGCCCCTGACAGCACGGAAACGCCATTTACCTTCCCACCAGAGCGGTACCTATTTATCTACTTGCACTATTGTTGTGATGTGGGGTCTGTGATTTCAGCTCTCTTGACATAATATGCTGGAGACAGTTCTCTAGTAACACTTCTTTATTAAAGCAACAAGACTAAGACCTGAGGAGGGGAGAGCTACATTTATAGGGACAGGGAACTAGCTAGAAAGGATACATTTTGGAGGGAACAATATCAGGCAATCACAGTCCTGCCTTTTGGAGGCAACCAATAAGACAGAGGATCCAAATACAGCAGCTTAAATGAACCAATAGTAGCTGTACCCTCTGGAACCAAAAGGCAGTTACTTTACCCTAATGCAAATACAGACAATAATAATACAGATATAAAATCCTTTGACTCAATACACAACTATGACGTGCTTTCGAACTGCTAGGTTGTCAGGAGCAGGGACCGAGCAATGGGAGCTCACCCCGTTGCGGGGATTTGAAATGCCAACCTTCTGATCAGCAAGTCCTAGGCTCTGTGGTTTAACCCACAGCGCCACCCGCGTCCCTAGAAATATTAGAGCGTGATAAATTTGTGCGCAGGATTTGAACTATGAGCGGCAGAAGGAATTGCAGTTTATTGTAGGGCGGTTATGATATAAGAGAGAGAAAAAAGGGCACAGAAAGGCAGAGAAATTAAAGATGGGAAACGGGAGGGAAAGTTGAAAAAAACAAAGAAAAAATTATGTTTCGGACTGATTTTTAAAAATAATAATAATAAATAAAATAAATGAATATAAATCTTAAGTCCTGGTCTAGGGGTCTTATTTGGGGGAGAGGTGTGACCCTGGATCCCATATCTTCTGCCCACTTCTTTTCTTAAAAAAACTAAATTTGTTTATTTTGCTTTTAATGGAGGGCAGCTAAGTACCCGTTCCACCCAGGCCGAGGGACCTGCCGCCTTCATTTGCAGAGGGGAAATGAAACTCCAAGGTTTATGCACTCTCCTGCCCTCTGAAAGGTGGCCTAAGCTTGTGCCCTGCATACAAATGGCTATGTGCAAAGCTTCTTCAAATGGGTGTCATGCGCCGTTAGTAATTATTCCAGCTGGGCCTGTGAGCCCCATGCCAGGTATGCTGGCTAAAGCCGGGCTTGGGGCTTGGGGGTCACGGTCCGGTTCACGGGTGATCGCAGTCCCGGCTGGGGATGTCAGGACCGGGGGCAAGATGGAGGGGTGGGAGCAGGAACGGGGGTCCAGAAGCCAGGAGTCGGGAAGCCAAGAGTCCAAGGGTCAGGAAGGAAGGAGTCACAAAGTCAGGGGTCCGAGGATCAAGAAGCAGGGAGTCAAGGAGCCGAGGTTCAAGGATCAGGAAGCAATAATAATAATAATAATAATAATAATAATAATTTATATCCCGCCCATCTGGCTGGGTTTCCCCAGCCACTCTGGGCGCCTTCCAGCAGAACACTAAAATACAATAACCTGTTGTTGTTGTTTAGTCGTTTAGTCGTGTCTGACTCTTCGTGACCCCCTGGACCAGAGCACACCAGGCACTCCTGTCTTCCACTGCCTCCCGCAGTTTGGTCAAACTCATGCTGGTAGCTTCGAAAACACTATCCAACCATCTCATCCTCTGTCATCCCCTTCTCCTTGTGCCCTCCATCTTTCCCAACATCAGGGTCTTTTCCAGGGAGTCTTCTCTTCTCATGAGGTGGTCAAAGTATTGGAACCTCAGCTTCAGGATCTGTCCTTCCAGTGAGCACTCAGGGCTGATTCCTTAAGAATCCTGCAAAATCCTACTGGTCACAGGGCCTGGCTCCTGCACGGACTCCTGACACGGGGTCCCAGCTCTGCCTCCCACTCCCTTCTGAGCCATGACATCAGCTCCTTGCCAAAGGATGCCCGTGTTATTTAGGGGTGGGCCAGATGCAGGGAATGGCCCATGCTCAGGGTGTGTTTGCTTGTTTTTTAAGTAGATGAGCCCTCACTTGATAGAATCCTAGTGCTAGATGGGATCCCCAAAGGCCATCTAGCCCAACCCGCTACAATGCAGGACTCTCAAAAGCCGGCTGGGAAGATGATGTACATGCAGATGCCTCTGTGTCCGGACGTGCCACACATAGAGCCAGGATACGGCCACAAGGGGCGTTTGAAGTGTTAATTTGCTCCTGTGCGACACACCACATGCTGCCTCCCCCCACTTCCTCCCTTGCAACTGGTGGGCTGCCAACTTTATTTTATTTTTTATTTTTTAAATATATTTTATTTTTTACCAACCACCAAAACACAAGCAGTGAACCCCCCCCCCCAGTCGGCCGATACACTGGGTATACAATATTCAATAATATACATATTCAATAATATACAATAATATACATATTCAATAATATTCAATAATAACATATTCAAATCAACCATATGTACACTTCTATAGAACCTTAACACTCCTCCCTCCACAAGGTTTATTTAACTTGGTTTATTTTAATTGCCCCAAATTGTTCAAACCTACCCAAATAATTCAGTATCTTCTCAAAGCAATCCTCCTCTTTCTCACTGACCTTAAGCCCTTTCATTCTGTGTATCTTCACAGTTAGGTGAAGACTGCCAACTTTATTTCTGGCGAGGGCTCGTCGTTAGCAGTTGCGCAGCGATGAGCAGGGTTTAGACGGGTGCAGCGTTTCCTGCTGCAGGAAGTGGCTAAAAGTCATAGGGATTGTACCAGCTTCTTCCCTCCCCGCTCCCAAAAATAGGCAAATGTAGAAGGCTGGTGTATGGGGGGGGCAGGAAACAGAGAGAGAGGTAAGTGATGTTTGCTCAGTGGCAAATGCTTTGCGTTCAGGAGTTCCCAGTTTCTTCTGGAGCAGATGTGGCGCTCTAGAAAGGCAGCTGCCACAGGTCACGTTTTTGAGACGGCTAGTGAACACGAGTCTACAACTCCGGCTGGAGCACAGAATAAAGATTCTTCCACAGACCAGAGAATTACAGAAGATTGGAAGAAGTACCGGTATATGAATTATTTGAAGAGCAATTGTAATCAACAAATTACGCTAGTAGGACTACAAGAAGTTTTGGAAGGAGAAATATACGAAGTGTTACAAAGTAGAAAAAGATAGAGATATTGGTTATGAGTTTGAAATGTAATAGGGAAAATAAGAAATACTGAGAGATTAGATTGGAAAATTTTCAGACAGGATTGATGGAAGTCAAAAATTTGAATAAGATGTAAAAGTATGTTTAATTACTGTTGAAAATGATATGTTTAAAAAAAACTAATAATTTTTTTTTTAAGATTCTTCCACAGAGCATCTTGTGCAACATGAGGACCCACAGCAAATATCCTCCTAAATGCTGCAAACTTTTTTTTTTAACTGAAACAAAACAAGACTCAAACAAATGCCGTTCTGAAAAAACATATAATTATGCATACAGATTAGGTAAACACATGATACATTTCCAATTTGCTTTGTTTCCTCCAAATGGTTAATTTTAGATGCTTTCCTTTCGATGCAGAAAATGCAGCGCTTTGGCTATCAGTGTCAATGGTGTAACTAATGAGTTTAATATATTAGTTGGGAATAAAGATGGAAACCAACCCCCAGGCTGGGGAGAGAGAGGCTAGAGAGAGGCTTCTCTCGCCGTCCAATATGTGTTTGCTTTGGTTAGTCTCAAAGTCTGTGCCGGTCCGGGTCAAAAGGGAGTTCTCTTGAAAGAGCAAGTTGATATGATTCTTTGTTGATATTATTATTTCTCTCTTTTATATCTAGTTTTTTTGCAACTGAAAATCAATAAAACACAAATTTTTTAAAAAGAAAAATAAAGAAAAAACAATGCATTGTGCAGCATCAATGCAAACATGGAACATAAGTAAAGCAACATATTGTTCAGGTTTAACAAATATTTGAAAAAGAAAATGCCGCTGTAATTAGCTATATGTTGAACTGAAGGTGGATCAAACATAAATGTTAATCTTAATTCCCTTGCTTTCTTATCATGTGTGCACCATATGAAGAGACATAATAAGGGTAAAATATGATTCAATAAATCAGCAAGGGTATGTGATTTTTATTTTAAGAGCAAGTGGGTTAGACAGCAAAAGGTGGAGGCAATATTATTGCAACTTTAGTAAGATCATTCTAAATAAACAGGTTTTGCCAACCTGGTGCCCCCCAGCTGTTGCACATCAGCCCCCATAAACCCCTCCCCAGCATGACTAATGGAAGTTGTAGTCCGAAACAGCTGGAGGGCACCAGGTTGAGAAACATACCCTAAACATTTCAGCAATGCACCTTCTAAACATTTCAGCAATGCACCCTAAACATTTCAGCAATGCACCAGATTAGAGAACTGGGCCAAAACAAACAAGATGAATTTTAACAGGGAGAAATGTAAAGTATTGCACTTGGGCAAAAAAAATGAGAGGCACAAATACAAAATGGGTGACAACTGGCTTGAGAGCAGTACATGTGAAAAGGATCTAGGAGTCTTGGTTGACCACAAACTTGACATGAGCCAACAGTGTGACGCGGCAGCTAAAAAAGCCAATGCAATTCTGGGCTGCATCAATAGGAGTATAGCATCTAGATCAAGGGAAGTAATAGTGCCACTGTATTCTGCTCTGGTCAGACCTCACCTGGAGTACTGTGTCCAGTTCTGGGCACCACAGTTCAAGAAGGACACTGACAAACTGGAACGTGTCCAGAGGAGGGCAACCAAAATGGTCAAAGGCCTGGAAACGATGCCTTATGAGGAACGGCTAAGGGAGCTGGGCATGTTTAGCCTGGAGAAGAGGAGGTTAAGGGGTGATATGATAGCCATGTTCAAATATATAAAAGGATGTCACATAGAGGAGGGAGAAAGGTTGTTTTCTGCTGCTCCAGAGAAGCGGACACTGAGCAATGGTTCCAAACAACAAGAAAAAAGATTCCACCTAAACATTAGGAGGAACTTCCTGACAGTAAGAGCTGTTCGACAGTGGAATTTGCTGCCAAGGAGTGTGGTGGAGTCTCCTTCTTTGGAGGTCTTTAAGCAGAGGCTTGACAACCATATGTCAGGAGTGCTCTGATGGTGTTTCCTGCTTGGCAGGGGGTTGGACTCGATGGCCCTTGTGGTCTCTTCCAACTCTATGATTCTATGATTCTATGATTCTATGATTCTCCTTCAGAGAGGAGGGGAATGGCCAGTGATGCAGGTGGGGAACTTTAAGAGACGCTCCACCTCCCCTTCTCCCTGCTTTTCGCTCCTAAAGCTGATTTCCTCCCTAAAACAGAAATGAAAACTGCATTTGAGCTGTTGCAACTGGCAGCTATGTCACAAACACCCCCCGATATTTGCATAATTCAATGAGCTTCTGTTCTATCCGGGGAAAGCAATGCAGAGGGAGCTTAATTTGTGGTTGATGCAAACGCTGCTCTTGCGTGGTGTGTGTGCGTGAAAAGTGGAAGACACAACCCATTACCACCTGTTTGAAATGGCCCTCCGGAGCCCTCAGCCACGGCAGAGTGGGATGTTTCTGGGATGCTGCTCTGCCAAACTCGGAAGCAGCTCCACTTATTTCCAGTCTTGTGGGCCATCAGGAGAAGAGGAGAGGAGGCTTTCGGAACCACTAATGGCTCAAGCTGGTCCTCTAATGAATGGGTAGGCAACCTAAGGCCTGGGGCTGGATCTGGCCCAATTACCTTCTAAATCAGCCTGCGGATGGTCCGGGAATCAGCGTGTTTTTACATGAGTAGAATGTGCCCTTTTATTTATAATGCATCTCTGGGTTATTTGTGGGGCATAGGAATTTGTTCATTTTTTCCCTCCAAAATATAGTCCGGCCCCCACAAGGTCTGAGGGACTGTGGACTGGCCCCCTGCTGAAAAAGTTTGCTGACCCCTCCTCTAATGGATGCTGACACCTGGAACGAACCTGCATTAAATGAGCAATGATGGCAGGTGGTTGTTAGTTATTGCTCACACCCCACTTTCCCAAAGGTACCTCCAGGAAGAATCTTAGAATCGTGGAGTTGGAAAATTTGTTGGCTATTTGAAGATGCACTGTAAACAACTTAAAACCTTAGCAGGGTTGACACAAAATGGTGTAGTAAGAATTAAAAGGGAGTATGATGGTGTAATAAACAAAAATCTGCCCTTATTCCCTTATGGGGGACACAAGAGCCCTTATAGAGTCCTTTGTAGGTTCTCCATCGGTTGGAGAAAATATCAGAGGCCAACCAGAGAATATTGAGAAACAAAGCAGCTAGTAAGCCTGATCTTTATTGATCTGTCGCAACAGGGTGCTCCCCTCACACGCAGGAATGGAGAATGACCCAGAACAAAGGTATGTCTGCCCTTATATAGACATTTTAAATTGCCCACCCTGGAGTCCAAGACCACCCCCAGAAACATCATAGATACATCACAGAAAGGGGTGTAGCTCAAGACCACCCCCAGATATATCATACCTACATCACAGAAAAGGTGGTCTACAACAGAAATCTGAGTGTGTTGTTTATCTCCTGTCTGGCAGACCTGTCACTTGATTGGATACCCTGGGGAGCCTGGCCAGTCTTTTGTAATGACAAATACTTCGTTCCTGAGCCAGGTCACAGGCTCATCCTATTCCTACACAGACATACCCATAAGACAGGATTTGTGAACAAAAAGACAATGGAGAGGCTTTTCCATTTTCCTTTGACCTTGCAGAGAAATGTTTGAGGTCAATTTGGGAGGGACAAAATGGTTTCAGGACTTTTTCTGTGGGGTTTCAGACATGTGGTTTATATATCGATATATGTGCTTGATTGGTGCATTTATGGACATTTGTTATATATATGTTGTTGTTGTTGTTTAGTTGTTTAGTCGTGTCCGACTCTTCATGACCCCATGGACCAGAGCACGCCAGGCACTCCTGTCTTCATATTATTTATATATATTTATATATATATATATATATATATATATATATATATATATATATATATATGACCTTAAAATTTTTATATCAATGGGAAGCTAACAACTAGATATAAATTGGAGATGCAGTAACAAAAAGATATGAAATAAGTGACCACAGAAAGGAGGGGAGGGAAGTCGAAGGAAATTTGGAGTGATTATGTTAAGGTTGATTTTTCTTTATCAAAATACATGTAATCGTAGAGTTGGAAGGTATCCTGATGGTCATTTGTCCAGCCCCCTGAAATACAAGAATCTTTGCGCAATGTGGGGCTCGAACCCTTGAGCCTGAGGTCAAGAGGCTCTAGCTCTGCCAACTGAGCCATCTCAGAAGTAAAGAGCCTTGCAGCTGGCACTATCTCATGCTTGTCATGGAGGGAGAGATTTTCACCGACTACTAGTCCTTACTGCTATTAGATTGCCTCCAGCTGCAGAGGCAGTCTACCTCCGAAAACCAGTTCTAGTGAAAAGAGTGCTGTTGACCTCGTGTGCTGCTTGTGGACTTCCTGGGAGGTATCCGAACATAAGAACAGCCACGCAGGATCAGGCCAAATGCCTGTAGGAAACCCACAAGCAGCATCTGAGCACAAGAACATATTCTTACCCCCCCCCCCGCCGTTTTTTAGCAGCTGGTATTCAGAAAAATTGCAGCCTCTGACTGTGGAAGCAATGCAATCAGGGTTCGTAGCCATCAATAGCCCCCTCCTCCTCGAATTTGTCCGGTCCTCTTTTAAAGCCATCTAAGAGGGTGGTCTGAAGCTCAACATCAAAAAAAAAGGAAGATCATGGCCACTGGTCCCATCACCTCCTGGCAAATAGAAGGGGAAGAAATGGAGGCAGTGAGAGATTTTACTTTCTTGGGCTCCATGATCACTGCAGATGGTGACAGCAGCCACGAAATTAAAAGACGCCTGCTCCCTGGGAGAAAAGCAATGACAGCATTTTAAAAAGCAGAGACATCACCTTGCCAACAAAGGTCCGTATAGTTAAAGCTATGGTTTTCCCAGTAGTGATGTATGGAAGTGAGAGCCGGACCATAAAGAAGGCTGATTGCCGAAGAATTGATGCTTTTGAATTCTGGTGCTGGAGGAGATTCTTGAGAGTCCCATGGACTGCAAGAAGATCAAACCTCTCCATTCGGAAGGAAATCAGCCCTGAGTGCTCACTGGAAGGACAGATCCTGAAGCTGAGGCTCCAAGACTTTGGCCACCTCAGGAGAAGAGAAGACTCCCTGGAAAAGATCCTGATGTTGGGAAAGATGGAGGGCACAAGGAGAAGGGGACGACAGAGGACAAGATGGTTGGACAGTGTTCTCGAAGCTACGTGCGTGAATTTGACCAAATTGCGGGAGGCAGTGGAAGACAGGAGTGCCTGGTGTGCTCTGGTCCAGGGGGTCACGGAGAGGCGGACATGACTAAATGACTAAACAACAACAACAAGAGTGTGGCCATCATCCTGTGGCAAAGAGTTCCATAGTTTAACTATGTGCTGGAGAATTGCTTTCTTTTTTTCCTGTCCTGAATCTTTGCCCTCTGCCCATGCACCTCGACCTTTGGAGATCCCAGCTGAAGTTCCTTCCTCCTCTGATACCGGAAAATTTCTCCTGCTCCCATCGCAGGGCATCCTTCCTGCTTCCAGGCCCATGACTTCTGCTTGGTTTTGAATGCCTTAATGCCTGCTGGGCTCTGCTCATCCTTGCTGCTGGGAGCCAGAGAACAGAGGGGCGGGAAGAAGGCAGAGTTTTCCTGAGCTGCCTGGGAGCCTGAAAATGGGGCAGATCCCCAGCTGAGGCCTGCTAGGTGAATATATAGGGCACGTAGCAGCAGGAGCTGTGGAAGGAGGCTGGGTTGCAGAATTAAGAGAGCTGCCAAGATGTGTTGCTGGTTCTGCATTTTACACCGCTTCCATTTGCAGGGAATGCAGCTCCCGTGGCTTTGGCATAGCGGTCAGACGCACGAGGAGGGAAGACCCGAGTTCAAATCTTGCCTCAGCCACAAACTGCCCTCCTCTGGTAGAAGCAGCCCAGGACGTTTTTGTGCCGGAGGCAGAAAATCCAAATGCCTTTAAAATGTCATCACAAACAATTCACTTCCTCCAAACACCTACTGCCTGGGGTGAGGGGTCTTAGACTACTCACTGTATCTCAACCTCAGTCTTCTGTCTGTAATAGGGGCATAATAGTGCCGGTCTTCCTTCTGGGGCTGTTGTATTCCTTACCGAACTAATGACCATAAAGCCGTTTGGACCCTGTAAAGCCGTGATTTGTAAATATCATATTTCTTAGACCTTTGGGGTCTGACTGATTCACATCTCCTCCTGCGGCGACCTCTGCGCTGTGGGGCATCACAGTTTTCAGAAAACATAGAGCCATAGAATTGTAGAGTTTGGAATATGATTGGCACAAAAATGGAAACCAGAAGAACTACCGACGAAAGAAAAACGGAGGATGAAACTGATGGACTATGCAGAGCTAGATAAATTAACAGGAAGGATTCAAAACCTGCGGGACCCGAGATTCTTAGAAGACTGGAGTAAATATACAAATTGTTTGAAAAGCAATTGTAATGAACAGATTGTGCTAGTAGGATTGCAAGAAGGTTTGTAAGGAGGATTATTTGAAACATTGCAAGAAAGACTATGAGGAGAATTATTAGTTAATGATAATTAGAAGAAGAAGAAGAAGAGTTTGGATTTGATATCCCGCCTTTCACTCCCCTTCAGGAGTCTCAAAGCGGCTAACATTCTCCTTTCCCTTCCTCCCCCACAACAAACACTCTGTGAGGTGAGTGGGGCTGAGAGACTTCAGAGAAGTGTGACTGGCCCAAGGTCACCCAGCAGCTGCAGGTGGAGGAGCGGAGACTCGAACCCGGTTCCCCAGGTTACAAGACTACCGCTCTTAACCACTACACCACACTGGCTCTCTATTAGGAGTAATAGAGAAATTAAGAAATGCAGAATAAGTGATAAAAATGGAAAATCATCAGAAGTGTTGACGGAAGTAAAAAATATTGTATAAGCTAAGAAACTATGTTATGTGAATGTTGGAAATGATATGTGTGATATATATATATATATATATATATATATATGAATTGTAGTTTGAAGAAACATGTCTCAGACCCTCCAACGTTTCTCCAAGGAAAATAGGGGCATCCCATTACATAAGGATAATTTTACTATTTATACCCCACACATCTGACTGGGTTGCCCCAGCTACTCAGGGCAGCTTCCAACATATATCAAAACATAACAAAACATTAAACCTTTTTTAAAAAAACTTCCCTATACAGGATTGCCTTCAGACGGCTCGGGGGTCGGATAACTCCATACCCTACAACATTTCTCTAATGAAAATAGTCAGGCATCCCCAACCTTTGGCCCTCCAGATGTTTTGGACTACAATTCCCATCATCCCTGAGCGCTGGTCCTGTTAGCTAGGGATCATGGGAATTGTAGGCCAAAACATCTGGAGGGCCAAAGGTTGGGGGTGCCTGTCCTAAGGAAAAGTGGGAACTTCTGGGATGAAATCAGAAACCAGGGCAGCTTCTCTAAATCAGGGACATCCCTGGAAAACAGGGAGGCTTGGAGGGTCTGATCAATCACTCGTCGTAAAATGCAACTGGTGCCTGGCTCATGTTGAATGCTGCTTGAGGGCTCTACCAACTGAGCTATGATGTCTCTGCAGCTTCAAGGAAAAACTCTCCTACGGTGGCCAACAGCATCCATTCACAGCACAATCCCTCTCTTCAAAGTATGCTATCGTCAGTAAACAGCCGGTCCCCTAAAGACACAACACATAAGGAAAAAGGAATAAGGAGAGGGAGGGGGGGGGGAATGCAAGCTTAGGCTCCAGTTCTTACAAGTCACAGATCTTATTAGAAGCAGCTGGGATGGAAATGGTTCATGTAGACTAACATGCTTTAACTGTTTTTAATTCTGAATTTTAAATGCTTGCAACGTGCCCCCGGGACCTTCTGATTAATGGCGGGCAACACATTCAGCAATAAATAGCAATAATATAGTTTGCCCCTCCTGGCGCTACAGTTCCCAGCGCCCTTAACAAACTACAGTTTCCATTCCTTGATTTAAAGGGGAAGGCTTTGCTATAAATGTGCTTGTCACACAGGCGGTGTGTATGCAGCCCTGCTGGGTCAATGAAGGATAGCTCTGCCTTTCTCCAACAGCCGTCTGGGGAGCTGATGGGATTTGTAGTCCGAGACACCTGGAGGGCGCCAGGTCAGGTGGGAGGGAAGCCTGCCAAGTCGGATGAGAGCAACGGAGGCCTGCCAGGTTAGGGAGGGATTCCCCCTGCAGATGGCGGAGAGAACAAAGAGGAAGAGGAAGACCACACATCTGCACAGCTGGAGACAAACGCTCCCAATTATGGCAGGAAAGGGCTGGGCCTTCTCTTTCAGCTGGCACACATCAGGCCGGCTTCTCCTTCTCCTGCAGCGTTGGTGGCCCAGATCTGACGTGAGAGACCTGCAGAAAACACAGACAGGGTGCGTTCAGCTTCACGGAGAAGAGACCGAGCCCAGCTTGCGCACTGAGCTTTGTTGTTGTTGTTGTTGTTGTTTAGTCGTGTCTGACTCTTTGTGAAACCAGAGCACGCCAGGCACTCCTGTCTTCCACTGCCTCCCGCAGTTTGGTCAAACTCATGCTGGTAGCTTCGAGAACACTGTCCAACCATCTCGCCCTCTGTCGTCCCCTTCTCCTTGGGCCCTCCATCTTTCCCAACATCAGGGTCTTTTCCAGGGAGTCTTCTCTTCTCATGAGGTGGCCAAAGTCTTGGAGCCTCAGCTTCAGGATCTGTCCTTCCAGTGAGCACTCAGGGCTGATTTCCTTCCGAATGGAGAGGTTTGATCTTCTTGCAGTCCATGGGGCTCTCAAGAGTCTCCTCCAGCACCAGAATTCACAAGCATCAGTTCTTCGGCAATCAGCCTTCTTTATGGTCCAGCTCTCACTTCCATACATCACCACACTGAGCTACAATATTCCAATTTTTAAAAATGTAGAATAAACACCAACATTGGGGAAACACCTGCCAGCGAGTGCTCCCGTTGGAGAACAGCCTTTATCATCTTTTTCAACATCAAGATGTTGAAATATACATTTATTAAGAAACCAGAAGCATTTTTACTTGGCATTGTAGGAGATAATATAAATAGAAAGGATTGTAAGTTGTTTCTACATGCAGTATCGATGGCAAAAATATTATTGGCACAAAAATAGAAGCAAGAAAAATGGAGATGAATCATAGAATCATAGAATCATAGAATCATAGAGTTGGAAGAGACCACAAGGGCCATCGAGTCCAACCCCCTGCCAAGCAGGAAACATCATCAGAGCACTCCTAACATATGGTTGTCAAGCCTCTGCTTAAAGACCTCCAAAGAAGGAGACTCCACCACACTCCTTGGCAGCAAATTCCACTGTCGAACAGCTCTTACTGTCAGGAAGTTCTTCCTAATGTTTAGGTGGAATCTTCTTTCTTGTAGTTTGGAGCCATTGCTCTGTGTCCGCTTCTCTGGAGCAGCAGAAAACAACCTTTCTCCCTCCTCTATGTGACATCCTTTTATATATTTGAACATGGCTATCATATCACCCCTTAACCTCCTCTTCTCCAGGCTAAACATGCCCAGCTCCCTTAGCCGTTCCTCATAAGGCATCGTTTCCAGGCCTTTGACCATTTTGGTTGCCCTCCTCTGGACACGTTCCAGTTTGTCCGTGTCCTTCTTGAACTGTGGTGCCCAGAATTGGACACAGTACTCCAGGTGAGGTCTGACCAGAGCAGAATACAGTGGCACTATTACTTCCCTTGATCTAGATGCTATACTCCTATTAATGCAGCCCAGAATTGCATTGGCTTTTTTAGCTGCCACGTCACACTGTTGGCTCATGTCAAGTTTGTGGTCAACCAAGACTCCTAGATCCTTTTCACATGTACTGCTCTCAAGCCAGGTGTCACCCATCTTGTATTTGTGCCTCTCATTTTTTTTGCCCAAGTGCAATACTTTACATTTCTCCCTGTTAAAATTCATCTTGTTTGTTTTGGCCCAGTTCTCTAATCTGTCAAGGTCGTTTTGAAGTGTGATCCTGTCCTCTGGGGTGTTAGCCACCCCTCCCAGTTTGGTGTCATCTGCAAATTTGATCAGGATGCCCTTGAGTCCATCATCCAAGTCGTTGATAAAGATGTTGAATAAGACCGGGCCCAAGACAGAACCCTGTGGCACCCCACTAGTCACTCTTCTCCAGGATGAAGAGGAACCATTGATGAGCACCCTTTGGCTTCGGTCAGTCAGCCAGTTACAAATCCACTGAGTGGTAGCATAGTCAAGTCTGCATTTTACCAGCTTCTTTACAAGAATATCATGGGGCACCTTGTCAAATGCCTTGCTGAAATCAAGGTAGGCTACATCCACTGCGTTCCCTTCATCTACCAGGCTTGTAATTCTGTCAAAAAACGAGATCAGGTTAGTCTGACATGACTTATTTTTCAGAAATCCATGCTGACTATTGGTGATCACAGTATTCCTTTCTAGGTGCTCACAGACTGTTTGCTTAATGATCTGCTCCAGAATCTCCCCTGGTATTGATGTCAGACTGACTGGGCGGTAATTATTTGGGTCCTCTCTTTTCCCCTTTTTGAAAATAGGGACAACATTTGCCCTCCTCCAGTCTGCCGGGACTTCGCCTGTTTTCCAGGAATTCTCAAAGATGACTGCCAGTGGTTCTGAGATCACATCTGCCAGTTCTTTTAATACTCTTGGATGCAGTTCATCTGGCCCTGGAGACTTGTATACATCTAAACTAGCCAAGTATTCTTGTACTATCTCCTTAGTTATTCTGGGCTGTGTTTCCTCTGCTGAATCATTTGCTCCAAATTCTTCAGGTTGGGCATTGTTTTCTTTATCGGAGAAGACTGAGGCAAAGAAGGCATTGAGGAGTTCAGCCCTTTCTGTGTCCCCTGTTTGCATTTCACCATCTTCTCCTCTGAGCGACCCCACTGTTTCTTTGTTCTTCCTTTTGCTATGAACATACCCATAAAAGCCTTTTTTGTTGCTTTTAACCTCTCTAGCAAGCCTGAGTTCATTCTGTGCTTTAGCTTTTCTGACTTTGTGTCTACACGTGCTGGCTATTTGTTTGAATTCCTCTTTGGTGGTTTCCCCCCTTTTCCATTTTTTGTACACATCCTTTTTTTAATCTTAACTCAGTTAAAAGTTCTTTAGATAGCCACCCTGGCTTCTTTAGGCACCTTCCATGTTTCCGTCTCATTGGTATTGCCTGAAGTTGTGCTTTTACTATCTCCCTCTTAACAAACTCCCAGCCATCATGAACTCCCTTTCCTTTTAATATTACTGTCCATGGGATCTCACCCAGCACTTCCCTAAGTTTTATAAAGTCGGCTTTCCTAAAGTCAAGAAATTGAGTCCTAGTATGCTTGGCTGCTCCTTTCCGCTGTATAGTAAACTTCAGAAGAGCATGATCACTCGCGCCTAATGATCCTTCCACTTCTACCCCACTAACCAGGTCATCAACATTGGTTAGGACCAGATCTAAAATGGCTGTTCCTCTTGTTGCTTCTCCCACTTTCTGGACAATGAAGTTGTCTGCAAGGCCAGTGAGGAATCTGTTTGACCTTATGCTCTTGGCTGAGTTTGACATCCAGCAAATATCCGGGTAATTGAAGTCCCCCATTACTACTATCTCCCTTCCTTTTGCATGCTTGGCCATCTGTTCCAGGAAGGCATCATCTATGTCCTCCGTTTGGCTTGGGGATCTATAGTAAACTCCCACAATGAGGTCCCTGTTATTCTTCTCTCCCTTAATTTTGACACAGATGCTCTCACTTTGGCTTTGAGGTTCTAAATCTTGGATCTCTTCACAGGTATACACATCCCTGACATATAACGCCACTCCTCCTCCTTTATTGTCTGGTCTGTTTCTCTGAAATAGATTGTATCCCTCCATTATTACATTCCAGTCGTGGGAGTTATCCCACCAGGTTTCAGTGATGCCTATTATGTCATATTTAGTTTGCTGTACCAAGAGCTCAAGCTCATCTTGTTTATTTCCCATGCTTTGCGCATGAAATTGATGGATTATGCAGAGTTAGATAAATTAACAGGAAGGGTTTGAAACCTGCGGGACCCGAGATTCTCAGAAGACTGGATTAAATTTACAAACTATTTGAAAAGCAGTTGTGATGAACAGATTACGCTAGTAGGATTTCAAGAAGTTTTGTAAGGTGAATCATTTGAAATATTGCAAGAAAGTTAATGAGGAGAATTATTAGTTAATGATAATTAAATGTAAAGTTGTGGACCACCGGTATGAAGTTTACGGCATGTAATGCCTTAAGAGAGAATATTATGAAAATGATTTATAGGTGGTACATAACCCCAGTCAAGCTTGCTAAAATTTATCACTTGCCAGATAATAAATATTGGAAATGTAAAGAAACTGAGGGTATATTCTTTCACCTTTGGTGGACGTGCCCGAGGATTAAGGCTTTCTGGGAAATGATATATAATGAATTGAAAAAGGTATTTAAATATACCTTCCCCAAGAAACCAGAGGCCTTTCTTTTGGGCATAGTCGGCCAATTGGTGTTAAAGAAAGATAGAACGTTTTTTATGTATGCGACAACAGCAGCAAGAATACTTATCGCAAAGAATTGGAAGACACAAGATTTGCCCACCTTGGAAGAATGGCAGATGCAAGTAATACACTACATGGAGCTGGCAGAAATGACTGGCAGAATTCGAGACCTGGGAGAAGAGGTAATGGAAGAGGACTGGAAAAAGTTTAAGACCTATCTGCAGAAACACTGCAAAGTTTATGAATGTTAAAAGGATGTTGGATATAAAAACAATATGGCACAAGGGATATAGTGTTAAGAAGTATGCTAAAATGTAGGACTTCCGGGTTGGCGCCATCGCCGAATGGCGGACTCCCTCCGAGCTCTGGAGGGAGCCGGCTCGGCAGGGGCTGGGTCCTACCGCACCGGCGATGCGGGGACCCTTAAAAACCACGGCCACGGAGGCCGTGGACATGGAGACTCGGCTGGCACCGCTAGCGCCCTCCCGACTCGTGAAGGAGCCTTTTTAAAGGCTACAGATCGGGTGCCGGGGAGAAGCGTGGTGCTTTGAGTCCTCTGCTATCCCTGCCGAGCGAAGCCGCATGCCATCCGGCGGAGAGCGCTGACTTCTTCCATTGAGAATTCGGACTTTCAACAACAACCCGTGAGTAATTTGGAAACCGGGTTTAAAAGGAAAAACAAGAATTTTTTTTCGGATTTGATACGAGCGGGGGGGATCCAAAAAGGAAGTCAGTCCCCCTCCCTATTGTAAACCTTCCAAAACAAGGACTGGGAAACCAAGGTCCAAAAAGAATTGTATTGCTGATAAAAATTAAGAATTCCACGATGGGAAATTACAAGAACTGTGCTGGAGGAAGAATTGAGGGAGAAGGAAAACGTAAACCCCCCCCCCGGGAACCGGGGTGATTGAGGAGAGAGCCTGGCGAAAAGCGAAGGAGACTTTGACAGCTGTCAAAGTAGCTGTCAAAGTCGGAAATTCAAAGAGGACTTTAATACGAGGACTTTGCTGGTTAAATTTTGTTATAATTTGTTACAACCCGTTAAAATTTAGATACAAAATGGCGAAAACATGGATAACAATCAGACTTTTGTACTAGAGAAAACAAAGTTACAATAATCCCCCTAGAGGAGCTTCGGGACATTACAAAGAAGGTCGTAAGTGGAAAAATACCATCGGAATTTTACAGGACTGGTTATCTTCTGGGAAAGCTGCAAAACGGAAACAATATTGTGTCTACAGGGTGTTCAGCTAAAGGAGACAATAGAATTTTCTATTGAAGAAAGGAAGGGACTGAACGCAAGTTTTTGTTCCTGAACAACAATAACCCCTGCAGACTTACTAAATTTCTGAACTAGAACGTTTTAGTAGCGGAACAAGAGGAAACTGGACTACAATTTGGAAAGAACAATAGGGGGAGCGTTATTATAGATTTGATGCTAAATGGTTTAAAAATAACTCTAAAAATAATTATAAAAAGAAAAAGCCAGCAAGGAGTTGGGGGAAAAATGTGATTTATGGACTTTAAAAATTCCAGGCAGACAACATGGATTGGTGGTCAGGGGGAAACTAAACCGGGGACGGGAGGCGGGGGGGAGAAATAGAATCCAAAGGCTTGTCAACTATCTTCTGAAATGGGTTTCTTTTACTTACTACACTTTTTACTTCTTATTTTCTTATATTTCTATTGTGTGGGGTGTTTTTGATCATTAAAAAAAAAGAGAAATTGTGGAATGGAAAGGGGGTGGGCCCTGGGGAAAGAACTATTGTTTTGTTAGTAAGGGTATTGATGAGGATTGTACAAATTTAAATTTAAATTCGATTAATGGTTTAAACAAACTAAGTTTTAATTAGAATTGAGAGCTTGTGGAGCCAACAATATGATAGGGGAATATGGTAGGGGTGGGGGAAAGAGGGAGTCCCGGAAAGTGGGTGTATGAAAATAAGGTTTTGAATGTATTTTAATCTTTTCTTTCTGTATTTCTGAAAATCTTAATAAATATTATTTTTTTTAAAAAAAGAAGTATGCTAAAATGTAATAGAAAAATGGTGAACAAATCAAAGTTATATTATGTCAAAGTAAATAATATGTTAAAGGTGTTTAAACATAAAGAGAAAAGATTGGAGACATAATAGAAGCGATTTTAATAATTGGAAACTAGTTTTGAAAAAGGGTAAGGATTTGCTGTATTTGATTGAGGAACACAAAAAAGGGAGGTGTGAGGAGGTCAAGAAAATAAGTTATGTAAATACGAATTTAAAAGTTGGAGTTTTTTTCTTCTTTTTGTTTAACTTCTTTTTTCTGATTTGATCTATGTTTGTGACTGATTATGCCGTTTTGTATTTTCCTGACTTTTTTTTTATTTTGTATTTTTTCTTTTTTCTGTTAATAAATAAATAAATATTTATAAAAATAAAAATAAATGTAATATAGAAATTAAGAAATGCATAATAAGTGATAGAAAACAGAAAATCATCAGAGGTGTTGATGGAAGTATAAATATTTTGTATAAGATGAGAAGTTATGTTGTATGACCGTTGGAACTGATATGCTAAAAATTAATAAAAATGTATATTTTTTTAAAAAAGGAGAACAGTCTTTACCAAAGGTGTCATGGGCTTTGAAGATGCTCGAACTCAGGACACAAGGGAGAAACATGCTAAGAGGAAGACACGCTTGGCAAACCCTCACCGGGATCAACTCGCATCCGGAAACCTGAGCCTGTGCTGAGCCTGTTGACGACTCTTAACGACTGCAATAGGTCTTACAGGAAAAAGCAAGGTGCGAGAAGGTGAAAAATGGCTTTGTCATGTATAATGAGATAAGAATCCAATGTCTTTGTTCAGACCAGGTCTCTCCATGGTTTTAAGTTTGGTAATAAGTTGCAATTTAGCAGTCGTTAAGAGTCGTCAACAGGCTCATCACAGCTATCTGCCAATCACCCATTCCCACCACCCTTCTGAGTAATACCCCTCCCCACCTTCTCACTATATACAAGGGTCTGGTGACTTCTGTTTCAGTGTATCTCAAGAAGTGTGCATGCACACGAAAGCTCATACCTAGAACTGACTTAGTTGGTCTTTAAGGTGCTACTGGAAGGAATTTTTTGTTTTGACTATGGCAGACCAACACGGCTACCTATCTGTAACCAAGAATGTTAATCAGCCAAAGGCTTGGTAGCAGAGAAACATTTTTGCAAGGCGCCTAAATATACGGATCTTGGGTTGTGCAAACTTCTATTCCGAATAATGCTTTTTATAGCGTAGGCGCTGCCCGGAAAAGTTTGGGAATCCCCGATTTAAATGAGAACATTGAAATCGCCGCCTGCTGGATTTATGAATAGAGGGCGCCCTCTGGTGTCTGAAAGGAGACCTGCAGGAGGACAAGCTCCGAATATAAACCAGGGCGCTGCTTTTTGCACTTTCCGTTCCTCCAGGTGACCTGTTTGGGGAGCATTCGTCCTGATTTGCGGGCACAAAGCTTACATGGCGGTTCGACTGGACCCAGTCCTTTCTGAGCATTTGTTCTGATTTGTGCCCTGAACGGCCCCAGGACACTGTGATCCGTGCCCCATTCATCCTTTTTGCTTCTGGGGGATGTTTACATATCTTCCCGTTGACCATTCATCCATTCCAAGATTTTCAGTTCAGATTTTAGTAATAATAATAGTAATTTATTATTTATACCCCGCCCATCTGGCTGGGCTTCCCCAGCCACTCTGGGTGGCTTCCAAAAAAATATTAAAATACTGTAATACATCAAACATTAAAAGCTTCCCTAAACAGGGCTGCCTTCAGATGTCTTCTAAAAGTCTAGTAGTTGTTTTTCTCTTTGACATCGGGTGGGAAGGCGTTCCACAGGGAGGGTACCACTACCGAGAAGGCCCTCTGCCTGGTTCCCTGTAACTTGGCTTCTCGCAGGGAGGGAATCGCCAGAAGGCTCTCGGAGCTGGACCTCAGTGTCCAGGCAGAACGATGGGGGTAGAGACGTTCCTTCTGGTATACTGGACCGAGGCCGTTTAGGGCTTTAAAGGTCAGCACCAACACTTTGAATTGTGTAATTATTATTATTATTATTATTATTATTATTATTATTATTATTATTATTATAAATGTCCTATTGGTTTGGCAGCTGCTTTGCCAACACCAGTTTCTATCCATTGCATCTCTCTGTAATATACTTCCAGGTGACCTGTTTACTGAGCATTCATCTTGATTGCTTGCAGGGAGATTAGACAAAGTTTGCAACCTAAACGAGCACTCATTCCGACTGGTTTGCTGGGAGGTCAGATGACGTTGCATCCAGCAAGAGTTATCTCACATTTTCCAGTGCGGTTTCCCCATCCCTTTCCTTGCCACAAATCAAGTCGGATATTTTGCTTTGCTGCACAACCTCCCAATCAACTATAATTGCACCATCTGAATTGGCCGGCATGTGACTGAATCCCACCTCAAAAGAGTGACAGCGAAATGTCCTAAGGAATGTCACGTAACAAGGCTGGGAATGGCTGCCTGGTGACCTTTGCAGAGTGGCTGCCAGCCAGAGAAGGAAGTTTGGGGCTAGATGGACAAGATGCTTGACCTGGCATAAGACAGCTGACCACTGACGGTTTGGCTTTGTTTGTTCCAGTTGTTGGCTTCTGGCGATTTTCCCTATTGCTGTCCGCCAGTGGGGAATCCGCCTAGCTTTCGTTGGGCCCAGTCACCACCATCTCAAGTTGTGCCCTCGGTGACCTCTTGCTTTCTCCAGATTCATTCTGTCCATTGGATCCGACCTTAAAAGCTGCAGAGGAGGCTGGTGTGATCAGTACAATTGGTGGGTTGGGACCAGTTGGAGGGGAAGGGTGGTGAAAAATGATAAATGACTGGGACTATCTTGACATTTTTTAAGGCTGCATATTATCTGCTAAGGGACGCAGGTGGTGCTGTGGGTTAAACCACAGAACCTAGGACTTGCCGATCAGAAGGTTGGCAGTTTGAATCCCCGCGACGGGGTGAGCTCCTGTTGCTCGGTCCCTGCTCCTGCCAACCTAGCAGTTCGAAACCACGTCAAAGTGCAAGTAGATAAATAGGTACCGCTCCGGCAGGAAGGTAAACGGCGTTTCCGTGCACTGCTCTGGTTCGCCAGAAGCGGCTTAGTCATGCTGGCCACATGACCCGGAAGCTGCATGCCAGCTCCCTTGGCCAATAAAGCGAGATGAGCGCCACAACCCCAGAGTCGTCCACGACTGGACCTAATGGTCAGGGGTCCCTTTACATTTTACTTTATTATCTGCTAATCATGTGTGCTTAAAGGTGGGGAGATCTCACATGCTCCAAGAGAAGTGAAATTCTGCTCTCCCAGATTCTCAGCTAGAGAAATTGTTGCTGGTTACGATACCCATCACCCCAAACCATTGGGCAGGGCTGTCTTTACCCAAGGGTGCAAGGGGTGCGGGGCACTCGGGCGCCAAATTCTAGGGGACACCAGGCACCCGCCGCTGAAGCCGCCTAAACTCTTAACTATTTACCTGTTATGAAATAATAATTTTGATCAAGCTAGAAAAACAAAATACATATATACCCAGGTATTACCAAAATTGTATACCTACTGTTAGTGAAAGGGCTTTTGACTTTGTGCGCTCTTTTACCAAAGACGCGTTGCGCTTGCCATTCACAACGGCGGCTTGTGAGACTTGGGGGGGGGGGACGGATATGCTAAAAGACTCCCCTGCTTCTGCACTGGATGAAAAGCTGAAGTCTGCGATTTGGAGCCGTCTAAAGATGCGAGTATCGGGGAAGCCTTTTTCTTTCTTTCTGTAGAGCTAATTAGGTTAGGTTAGAATTTGCTTTTGGTGCAAAAAAAAAAAAAAGATATTAGTTTGCAGCAAGGCATGCTGGGACAAAGAAGCAATGGCGGCTCTCCCCTTGCGGGGTGAAGAGAGAGCTTCCAGGTCCCCTAGAAAGGTGGAGAAGGGCTTTCTCCATCTGCCTCTGTTCAGCTGCAGATTGCAAGCCCCTCGGGGCAGGGACCTATCCCCTTGTACACACTAATAAATAGGTGATCAAATGTAGTAGTCCTTTATGTGAGCTGAGAGGAGATTAGTTTTAGATGGTGCAAGCTGTTAGAATTCCTGCTCCATGATTGCAGTCATGGGATTGTTGTCTATCACATGATGGTGTATGTTTTCCTTCTACAGAGTGGGAAGTGACGGAGACAGGATGTTTGTGTTACTGTGTTCCATGAAGTGGGACTATTGTCCTTTGTCCTTTTTCTCTTTGCTGTCTGATGCTAGAGAGAGAAGGAGCCACGCTGCAGTGCTCTGTGTGTGTTTATATGTAAATAAAGTAGATTATTGTCCAGAGGAGGGCAACCAAAATGGTCAAAGGCCTGGAAACGATGCCTTATGAGGAACGGCTAAGGGAGCTGGGCATGTTTAGCCTGGAGAAGAGGAGGTTAAGGGGTGATATGATAGCCATGTTCAAATATATAAAAGGATGTCACATAGAGGAGGGAGAAAGGTTGTTTTCTGCTGCTCCAGAGAAGCGGACACAGAGCAATGGTTCCAAACTACAAGAAAGAAGATTCCACCTAAACATTAGGAGGAACTTCCTGACAGTAAGAGCTGTTTGACAGTGGAATTTGCTGCCAAGGAGTGTGGTGGAGTCTCCTTCTTTGGAGGTCTTTAAGCAGAGGCTTGACAACCATATGTCAGGAGTGCTCTGATGGTGTTTCCTGCTTGGCAGGGGGTTGGACTCGATGGCCCTTGTGGTCTCTTCCAACTTTATGATTCTATGATTCTAGATTAGTCAAAATGCTGAGTTGCTGAGGTCTGTCATGCGCATGATGCGCAAACTCTGCGGAACCCTAAGTGTGCCGGTGTCGGGTGGCATCGGTCGCTGTGATGTTCGGGCTGAAGAAAGCCTATGAAGCTCCCGAACGATCGACCAGGAGGGAGGGAACATGCCAGTCGGGCCTGTGTCTGTGCCAGGGTCCTACTCGAGTGTAGGCTGAACTCCTGACAGTTATAATAGCCAGTGGAAGATGAATGGGTTGAGCTCACCACTTAGCCACTGAAGGGCTTGTCTCTTCCCCTTTAGATCTAAAAGGTCCATTGTTTCGTTTCCAGGAATTTCCTCCTGCTCAGAGTCCACTGGGAATCAGAGACAGAAATGCTTGTGTCGCAGCACCATCTATGTTTGGCCACGTGTGGGAGAGCGTGAGATCACAGAGTCTGAAGGGACCCAAAGGCTCATCTAGTCCAACCCACTACAATGCAGGAATCACAAGTAAATATAATTAATTTGATAAAAGCAGGAAGTGGGAGAACCGGCCTTGGTCCAGTAGACCTGAAGGAGCGTCTCCACCCCCATCGTTCTGCCCGGACACTGAGGTCCAGCGCCGAGGGCCTTCTGGCGGTTCCCTCACTGCGAGAAGCCAAGTTACAGGGAACCAGGCAGAGGGCCTTCTCGGTGGTGGCGCCTGCCCTGTGGAACGCCCTCCCACCAGATGTCAAAGAGAAAAATAACTACCAGACTTTTAGAAGACATCTGAAGGCAGCCCTGTTTAGGGAAGCTTTTAATGTTTAATAGGTTATTGTATTTTAGTGTTTTGTTAGAAGCCGCCCAGAGTGGCTGGGGAAACCCAGCCAGATGTGTGGGGTATAAATAATAAATTATTATTATTATTATAGGAAGATCAGAAGCTGCCTTCTGCTAAAGCAGGGCATGTGCCACGCATCCAACCCCCAAAGGATTATGAGCAGGAGGTGTTGGTGTGTTTTATTTGCACCCTAAGTCAGGCCATTAATCCATCTAGCTCAGTATTGTCTACACTGACTGGCAGCAGCTCCCTAGGGTTTCAGGCAGGCTAACTCGCCCAGTCCTACCCGGAAATGCCACCTGGGACTGAGCCTGAGATCTTCAGAATGCAAAGCAGATGCTCCAAATATCTCAAGGGCTGTCACATGGAAGAGGGAACGAGCTTGTTTCCTCCTGCTCTGGTGGGTGGGACTCGAACCCATGGCAGTGACAAAGAAAGGAGATTCCGACTTGACATCAGGAGAAATTTCCTGACATTAAGAGCTGTTCAGCAGTGGAACAGATGTCTCCCTCATAACTGTCAACCGTCCCTTATTTGGTGGGAAAGTCTCTTATCCCAGCGCTGTGTCCCACTGCTGTCCCTTATTGATGATGTCCCTTAAATTTCCCGGGTTTCAAAGGAAGCAGCTCCTCTCCCTCCCTCCCTCCCTGCCGGCCAGGGAGGAGGGAGGCTCCAACTGTGTTGCTTGGCTGCGTTGCTCACCCAATAAGGAATCTAAGAACGACTGGGGGGTGGAGCTTGCATGCCTTGTGCCGATCAAATCGGCCGCGTTGCCTGGGGACTCACCTTTGCTCAGCGCTTCCCAGCGGAGAGGTGACGGTGGTTTTCCTTGCTGCATCCCCTTTGCCGGGTTGCTGCGCTGTGGGAACCACCGCTTGAGGCTTCGTTTGGCTGCTGGCTGGGCTTTCTGCCTTTGGCTCGGATGGGCTCAGAAGCTGAACATACCTGTGCCCAGAAAATCCCTTATTTTGGCTGCTGGTCCCTTATTTGCAAGGCTGCTGGTCCCTTATTTTCAAATCTGTAAGTTGACAGCTATGGTCTCCCTTGGCCCACAGGGTCCCTTCCAACTCTACAATTCTATGATGGTCTGTTCCACAGGTGAGTCCTAAGACTGACAATAGGCTCTGGGACTAAGCCTTGCATGCCCTGGCTGAGCCTGTCAGGCCGATGTCCCACAGGTGCGGACTTTTCCCTTGGGCGCCTCTCCTTGCCAGCACTCTCTGCGTTGCAGTTTGCCAACTGGCAACCGTAGCGACAACGGCTGCGGAAGTAATGTGCCCTGTAGGAAAGGCTGGCACCTTTTGTTCAGCGTAGATCCTCACACTTGCGGATCATTAAGTTCATTAGGAGGCACAATTTAACCAACTTGAGGTTGATCTGGTAAGACAAGCCCAGGGAGGGCAGACTGCCAGCCGGCAAATCCTTGTGGCTTGGGGCAAAGTTTCTCTGGGCGTTGATGCGTGGTGTTTGCTGCCAGCTGTCTGAAAGAGCAGCATGAGAAGACTGGAAGTGGAGAAGAAGGCAAGAGCGATGGTTCCTAATGGCTCTAGAGAATTTCCCAAGCTCACAGTCTCCAGGTGTTTTGGACTCACCTGGAGGGCACCAGCTTGGGGAAGGCTGGACTGCCCCATGCTGTAGTTGCTCATGAGGACTCTTCCCACATGGCAGCAGCAATTCTGTCCTCAAAGGCAATAAACAACTATTTTACTTTTTAAAGACAACTGAAGGCGGCCCTGTTTAGGGAAGTTTTTTATGTCTGATGCTGTATTTTTAATATTCAGTTGGAAGCCACCAAGAGTGGCTGGGGAAACCCAGCCAGATGGGCGGGGTGTAAATATATACACCATTATGCAACCAAAGGCTAGCAAACCACTCTATTCTGCCTTGGTTAGACCCCACGTGGAATCCTGTGTCCAGTTCTGGGCACCTCCATTTAAGGAGGATGTTGACAAGCTGGAAGGTGTGCAGAGGAGGGTGACCAAGATGATCAAAGGTCTGAGATTCCTGCCTAGCAAGGGGGTTGGACTAGATGACCCTCGGGGTCCCTTCCGACTCTACAATTCTAAGATTCTTTGGGCACAAGCTATTTCCCCAGATGCCACGAGAGGGCAGCAGAAACACACAGAGATAACGTGTCCAAGGGACAGAGTCCATTGTCATTACACC
Source organism: Podarcis erhardii (assembly GCF_964252035.2). Classification (NCBI taxonomy): domain Eukaryota; kingdom Metazoa; phylum Chordata; class Lepidosauria; order Squamata; family Lacertidae; genus Podarcis; species Podarcis erhardii. Next base: position 97,050,168 of record NC_138509.1, on the reverse strand, counting down.
ACACAGCAAGGAGGAGCAGCCAGGGGGTGAGGGCAAGTGGCTGGCAGAGTCAAAGGAGAGCCCCACTTCCCGGCCTTAGCACAGGGGAAGCAGAACAGGGGGGCAGCAGCCTTACCGCCGACCTGCCTTGCCGCTCTTTGCAAATCACCCTGCGAAAACTTAAGACAACTTGATGGGCTCGCTGCAAGGCCTTCTCAATGGTGGTTCGCTATTGCAGTGTTTCCCCACCTTTGGTCTCCAGCTGTTTTTGGACTACAATTCCCATCATCCCTGACCACTGGTCTTGCTAGCTAGGGATGATGGGAGTTGTAGTCCAAAAACAGCTGGAGACCAAAGGTTGGGAAACACTGCCCTATTGGAGGCCTTCCTTCCTTGCTGCGATGCATCTGCCTCCTTCATTATAAGCCTCCCAGAGGAATTGATCCTTGCACTGCAGGGGGGTTGGACTAGATGACCCCTTGGGTCCTCTGATTTTTTTAAAATAAAAAGTCCTGTTCAATCAGGCTTTTGATGGCTGAAAGATACTGTTAGGAAAGATACTGTTCCTAACAGCCTTGAAATTTCCAGCTGAAATTACAAAAACACACAGTATCTATATTTATACCATCCATCTATCTATCTATCATCTATCTGTTATGTACTGAGTTGAATAGGATCCAAAAGGCAGCAGTCTGATTGGTCCTAGAACAATAGGATCCAAAAGGCAGCAGTCTGATTGGTCCTAGAACAATAGGATTCAGAATGCAGCACTCTGATTGGTCCTAGAACAATAGGATCCAGAATGCAGCAGTCTGATTGGTCCTAGAACAATAGGATTCAGAATGCAGCAGTCTGATTGGTCTACCGGAGCCACCCAATCCAGCTTCAGGTGGAAGTGAATCCGCAAACTGATTGGCCTACAGGAGAATCCCGGAATTAGCCAATCACGTGGGGCCCATTGTGTAAATAATGTATATAAGGCAGACATTCTGGGGGAACCTCCATTCCTCCTCACCACTATGAGCTGAATAAAGAGCATGAAATCCACTCTCAACTCTGAGTTTATTTCTCTCTCTCTCTCTATCTATCTATCTATCTATCTATCTATCTATCTATCTATCTTACAATATGGGTTTTTTCCACTTTTGTGCTGCTGTCCTCCTAGCCTTTCTTGGGAAGAAGGGCAGGGTGTAAGTTTAAAAAATGAAATGAACAAGGGGCAGGTATGCATGCTCTGCCCCGGCACACACACTGCAAAGGAGTTTCAAGGAGGAAAAGGCCACCCATTTTGCCCCAACTGCAATAATTTCATTGGCTTGGCTGAGAAGCGAGATGCTTCTCAGGGGTTGCAGGTACACACAGAGTGGAGAAACAGAGAGATGAAAAAAGGAGGTGAGGCGGGGACAGGGGTTGAGGTTGAGCCTGCAGGGCTGCCCTGCTCCCCCCCCCCCCAGACCCTGCCTGGCATTCATTTAAAATAAAGAGGTTCAAGGCAGGTCATCTCTAGCAACCAAGCTGCAAAGCAGGTCGATATTATCAACCTGGGTGACAATTACCTTTTGGGCTGCCTTTTCACTCCTTTTTATGTCCTAGTAAATGCTTTGCTGCCTTGCGCAAAAGTTCATGGTTGTGGGCTTATTCGACTTCAAAAAAGGCTGTAGCGGATTTGCTGCGGGTTTTTTCTCCTAAAGTCACATTTAGTGGATTTAGGTTTTAAAAGTTACTCCGAGTGCAAAAGGTGGCAGCGGCTGATGGCTTTTATTAGACAAACGTATGTAAGAGGAACAGACTATTGGGAGCTAATGGCCAGGATAGCTAAATGGACTCTCTGTATTCAGAGACAGAGGCCTCTATTCCAGTCCTTGGGAGAGGAAACGGCAGAGGAAGGATCAACATCCAGCGGCTCTTTGGAATCCCAGACAGCAGTTTTCTCCCAGCCCAACCTGGAAATGTCAGAGGTACCTTCTGAAAGAAAGACGCTGTGCAACTGAGCTACCAGCGAGGGATTCCTTGCATACCCTGCCTGGGCTTTGCAGAATCATCTAAAGGATGAGCCAGTAGAGTGGCCTAGGCAGACCCTGTCACATAATGCAACAAGGCTTTTCTCAAGCAATTGTTGTGGAGTGTGGAGTGAGACAATGGAGTGTGCATCTGTGGGTGAAGCCAAACTGCTGTTATTAACAGCACCAAAGTGATTTCTCTGGGCCACAAGCCTGGGCAGTGTGTCTGGAAGTCCTGGGCTGGCCAGCAACAAGACCCTGCTCTCAGCCTCGCTGATGGGGCCCAAAGGAAAGCGGAGAAATATGTTTGGTACTAGCTCAGGGGTAGGCAAACTAAGGCCCGGGAGACGGATCCAGCCCAATCACCTTCTAAATCTGGCCTGTGAACGGTCTAGGAATCAGCGTGTTTTTACATGAGTAGAATGTGCCCTTTGATTTAAAATGCATCTCTGGGTTATCTGTGGGCCAGAGAAATTTGTTCATATTTTTTTTTCAAAGTATAGTCTGGCCCCCCACAAGGTCTGAGGGACAGTGAACCATCCCCCTGCTGAAAAAGTTTGCTGACCCCTGCACTAGCTTGTCTGCAGGAGTTGCCGGAAGGAGGCGTAGCAGGCACCCAGGGCCTCCACTCCAGATTTGTGTAGGGTTTAAAGGTAAAGGTAAAGGGACCCCTGACCATTAGGTCCAGTTGTGCCCGACTCTGGGGTTGCGGCGCTCATCTCGCTTTACTGGCCGAGGGAGCCGGCATACAGCTTCCGGGTCATGTGGCCAGCATGACTAAGCCGCTTCTGGCGAACCAGAGCAGCGCACGGAAACGCTGTTTACCTTCGCGCCAGAGCGGTACCTATTTCTCTACTTGCACTTTGACGTGCTTTCAAACTGCTAGGTTGGCAGGAGCAGGGACCGAGCAACGGGAGCTCACCCCATCGCAGGGATTTGAACCGCCGACCTTCTGATCGGCAAGCCCTAGGCTCTGCGGTTTAAGTGTAGGGTTTACTGCTTAGCCTTTTGTTCTCCCAAAGATATCCTGCAAGGCAGCGGAGATTTAGGACCAGAGTTTTCCTTCTCCTAGATGGGCCACCTTCCCAGGTTGACAAGCCCCATCTGTGCCTCACTTCCCTCTACTTCAGCATGCACAGAAATCACCTTCTTGACCGTTGGGTCCACTCTTAGTCTCATCCGTCAGAGCCTTTCTTCTCATGCAGGAGAAGCCCCTAACTCCCCAAGGATTTAGAATCATAGAATCATAGAGCTGGAAGAGACCACAAGGGCCATCGAGTCCTACCCCCTGCCAAGCAGGAAACACCATCAGAGCACTCCTAACATATGGTTGTCAAGCCTCTGCTTAAAGACCTCCAAAGAAGGAGACTCCACCACACTCTTTGGCAGCAAATTCCACTGTCGAACAGCTCTTACTGTCAGGAAGTTCTTCCTAATGTTTAGGTGGAATCTTTTTTCTTGTAGTTGCTCCGTGTCCGCTTCTCTGGAGCAGCAGAAAACAACCTTTCTCCCTCCTCTATGTGACATCCTTTTATATATTTGAACATGGCTATCATATCACCCCTTAACCTCCTCTTCTCCAGGCTAAACATGCCCAGCTCCCTTAGCCGTTCCTCATAAGGCATCGTTTCCAGGCCTTTGACCATTTTGGTTGCCCTCCTCTGGACACGTTCCAGTTTGTTCGTGTCCTTCTTGAACAGTGGTGCCCAGAACTGGACACAGTACTCCAGGTGAGGTCTGACCAGAGCAGAATACAGTGGCGCTATTACTTCCCTTGATCTAGATGCTATACTCCTATTGATGCAGCCCAGAATTGCATTGGCTTTTTTAGCTGCCGCATCACACCGTTGGCTCATGTCAAGTTTGTGGTCAACCAAGACTCCTAGATCCTTTTCACATGTACTGCTCTCAAGCCAGGTGTCACCCATCTTGTATTTGTGCCTCTCATTTTTTTTGCCCAAGTGCAATACTTTACATTTCTCCCTATTAAAATTCATCTTGTTTGTTTTGGCCCAGTTCTCTAATCTGTCAAGGTCGTTTTGAAGTGTGATCCTGTCCTCTGGGGTATTAGCCACCCCTCCCTTCAGCTTTGAGACCCTTCAGCTCCTCTCACCTGGTTTAACCAGCTAGTCGAATCCATTTCCTGGGATGTGGCTGCTGTCACATGCGGACAGTCTCTAGGAGCCACAGGTGAGAGCAGAGTGCAGGGTGGGGACCAAAGGCAGACAAATGCCCCCAGGAGCACAGTGTCCCCCTACCAGAGATACTACCCCCACTTTCTTAATATTCAATGCAAATACGGTGCTGAGACCAAGGTCAGTACTGAGTTAGGACTTGTGCATACTTATATTTGTTCTGCATTTCTAGGCACATTTCTGAGGCTTCCAGGTCTGCATCCAAGCACTTCTTTCCCCAGGAAAGCCTGCTCTTTACCACTGAATCGGAACTAACAGCAATCTGCAGGAAACCCAAAGTGCTGTTTTCTCCGATTCAGCAGCAAAAAATGGGTTTTTTGTGGGGGAAAGCAGCGGGGCAAAATATAAATAGCACTCAGACACAGACAGGGAAAAAGCCAAAGGGCAAGGGTGGATGTGCCATTAGTGGGAGATGCAAGATTAGGGCCTAGGACCCACGTACCTACGGGACCGCCTCTCCTGGTATGCACCGTGGAGGACCTTAAGGTCCACAAATGACAACACCTTGGAGGTCCCAGGTCTCAAGGTGGTTAGACTGGTCTCAACTAGGACCAGGGCCTTTTCAGTGCTGGCCCCGACTTGGTGGGACGCTCTGTCACAAGAGACTAGGGCCCTGTGGGACTGGACATCTTTCCGCAGGGCCTGCAAGACAGAGCTGTTCCGCCTGGCCTTTGGTTTGGACTCAGTCTGACTCTGATGTTGCCCTCCCCTTACGGTTTTGATTTATGGGCTACTTTTTAAAATGAGGCTGCATTTTAAATTGCATTTTAACCTGTATTTTAAATTGGTTCCCCCCCACATCATGTTTTTTGCTGTGATTTTATTGGTGTTAGCCACCCTGAGCCCAGTTCTGGCTAGGGAGGGCAGGGTATAAATAAAATGTATTATTATTATTATTATTATTATTATTAGATTAGCATGGAATTTTCCTTCTGGGGCAGTTCTGGATGTGTGCTGAGCAGGATTGGGGCTACAGTGCGGATAGGGTTAACTCCTGCACCCTGCAGCTAATTAGGAAACAAGCTAAGCACCAGATGAGTTTCCCTGCAACCCAAGCCATTAATGCTCCACCAGCTCATTACCTGTCTGGGCTTTTCACCTCACCCAGAGAGAACTGTATCATTAGGCTTCCAGTTATATAAAAGAAAAGCTGAATCCTGGTTCTCTAGCCGCTTGTAATCCAGTCCCCTACGCATCCTTTATGGCTTGTTTGTATGGTTTGCATGTGAGTGGATTTCTCACGATGGTTTTGTGACAGTTTCCTGCCACAGCTACACTTCTCCTCCAGGATGTTAGCGGGCAAAAACTTTCTGTGGCCCTGGAGAGGCTTGTGTGCCTCCCTCTCGCAAATGATTTCGGAGGCAGTGACAACAGTTCCGGAGGCTTTTCATTCGCCTTCGGAGTTCAGCAGATGCCACCACATTCGAGGCCACGTTCACCCTCTGACCCATCAACAGCAAGCATCCTGTTTTATTCAAAAGGACCTGTAGCGGAAATTGTAGTGCGTGCATTGATGGATAGCCTACGTGGGGAGAGATGTAAAAACTGTAAAAGGAGTGTGAAAGTAGGAGAATCTGCTCACGCAGGCTGAGTCAATAATGCTTGTGCAGGTAAAACTCAGCCTTAGGCTAGCCAGAAATAAAGGAGGAACCCTATTCTTCTCTGCAAATCATGCGTCCAGCTCAGATAACGCAGGCATGCTTTTCCTGTGAGAAGATGACAATTTCAATGCAGGCGTAAAAGCTAAGGTGAAAGACTGCCTCATTAGCCTGTGCAATTTTTAGTCCTGGAAACCCCACTTTTGTGAGTTTCCCCACTGCTATAACCAAGTAAAGTTGCCTTAAACATCACAATAGTGTGGTTATTGAAGATACCCACTATGGCTCCAACCCCCCCCCCACCACCACTTGATTGATCTGACCCCAAACATATGGTACAACTTGTTGAGGCAACTTGGAATTCTGTCTCAAGTCCTCCTAAGCTGCCTGACCCAAGGCAGAACAGCATTTCTGTGACATCACAGCAGCTAAGCCAATGGCAGCCAGCTGGGTTGGGAGAATTCTGCCTGCAGCGGCTTGAGCCAAGGGGACAGCGAGAGGCAAGGATGTTCAGGAAGGCGAGTGCCGGACAGCCAGAGGCAGTTTAACAGCCTTCATGACTCTTGTGGGTTCTGCTCCTAGCAAGTCAGGATGCATGTGTGAATGGGCAGACGTCATTCCAGATTAACTAAGATCGCTCTAAAATTCTGAAGTTCAGAGCATAGACCATGTGGGGCTTGGTGTTGCAGCTGGTGGGGTCCAAATTCTATTTCTCGATGGAAGAACGTAAAGTCGGTTGCAGATGTCCCAGTGGCTTTTCTGTCCATCTTGCTTGCTTTTGCTGGATCAGACCACGTGGTCCAGCTCTGCCTTTCCAACAGTGGCCACTTAGATGCCCCAGGGAAGGTCACTCAGAGGGCTTAATGGAAGCAGCTGCCCTAGCTGCCCCCTCTGTACATGCACACGGATGTTATTTCTGGAACTCACCCAGTGACCCAGGCCCACAAACAGCTGCTCCCGCCTGAATCTCCGATGGGACTGTTGCAAAGGCAGCGCCATGGCAACAGCGTGGAACTAAGGCAGCCCTCTAAGGAGGCAAGTCGCCCTGGGAAGCAGTTTCTATAGGAACCGACGGGAGAGTTACGTAGCCACCTCTAGAAAGCCACAGATGAGCCCGCAGCCCGCCTTGCTGTGGCGGGATAATCAGGCTTCAGAAGGCTGAGGGCGCACAATGCACGAGAGACACACCCGCTGCTATGCAAGACCCCCCTGCCTTCATTTCTGCAACGGGGGCCCTTGGAGATACGCTCTGTGCAATAGGGGGGGGGGGTTATGGTCTCAGTGCTCTGCCCCCAAGTGGCTCGATACTATCTGGGGACAGGGCTGTTGCACTTTTTGGGTTTCCCATTGGGGTATCCCTCTTGGCCACTGTGACAGGAGGCTATTCTGTTCTTGCAGGTCTCAAAAGAATAACCTTTTCCTGCATGTTTCCTGCTAGGCGCTCTGACCGCAGCTGCGCCTGCCCCCTCTCCACCCACTGGAGCACTTACGCTATTTGGAGCACCTCTAGAGTAGGACACCTTTCCCCAGCACAGCACAGCTGAGCCCGTTTTTTGTTCTACCACCTGAGATGTGGGGGTGAGAGAAAGAAGGCTGGAGGAGCTACGAGTTGGAAACATGTTTGTCTTACTACTTCAATATTATTGTTTCAGCTGGGTTTTTTTTTTAAAGTGTCTAATGCTAAAGGGGGGAGAAAAAAGCAGGGTAACAACTGGTTAAAGCATGTGCCAGTAGCTGAACTGCTGGGGTGCCACAAAAATCTTAATTAATGGCCCAGGGGAGTTTACATGCACACAACCAGCCCCTCGTTCCACAGCCTGTCCAAGTGTGTCTGCAAGAGGCAAAGCTCTGATCCGCCCCCTTTCTAGCCAGCCTTCCCCATCACCGAATAATTCTACATTCTCCCTGCAGCAGGTGAGATCAGCTTGTTCAGATTCAGAGAAAGAGGACTGCTTGGCCACACAGGAGGTCACTCGGTTATCCGCACGAGGCAATCTGCCAAGTTTACGTACAGAGATGCAAGAGACAAATGGCTCTACCAATGGGTCGTTGAAAGTTTTCAGATAAAGAAATGTGCTTGTGCTTAGTTACCAGCACAACTGATACCAGCGTACCGCCCTTCTTGCCCTTCTTAGAAAGCTGCCTGGGGCCTACAGAACACGAAGGGAGGTGAAGTCTGAGGCCAAGGCAGTGGCATTTCCCAAAGGAAAAGGAGGAACAAGCTGTGGCCATAAGGGCTCCCAACTTCCTGCCCTGAGCATGGCTTGTCCTTCAGAAAGGAGCAATGGTCCATCTTACATCTTACCTGGATGTCTTCCCGCTGGAACAGAAAAGCAAAAGCAGGTAACTTCAAGCTGAGAAGCCTGAGTTCAAGGGCTGGGCCAGATTGTCACTCCAAAGCACTCGGCAGGCCTCAACTCCTGCTGGGAGTTGTGGCCCATAAGTCTCTGGAAGGCCCAGGCTGCCCAAGACAGACCTAATATGTTTGCTCTAGCTGTCCTGTTTCTTTCTATGCTCTAGGCAACGTGTCCCAATATGCATCCACCTTCACAGGTGGAAAGTTCTCCAAGGCACTGAGGTCAAGCGATGGCCAGCCTTCCACGGACCCAGGATGCTACCCTGGTCTATCTGGGAAAAAACAATGCTGCCCAGGGTTGTAAAGACTGCCAAGAGAATAATTGGGTGCACTCTTCCCACCTTGGATCAAATCTATGCTGCCAGGTGCCATAAGAAAGCTGCAGAGATAGCGCAGGATAGTGCGCACCCCGGAAATGATCTCTTCCAGCTTCTGCCTTCTGGAAGAAGGTACAGGGTTATAAAGACTAGCTGCCTGAGAAACAGTTTCTATCCAAATGCAATTTCGGTTTTAAATGCAGCATAAGGAAGTCTCTATGGGAGTATATTGTATTTACCGTAATTATGGGGTATCAGAGTTTTTAGGCTAACCAGGCTGGGATAGCAGGCTTGTTGGTGTTTGAATGTCTGGTGTAGATTTTTTCAATTTCGTTGTTCTGTATGGGACAATGACAATAAAGATTATCGTATCGTACTAGTTCTATATCCTCTGCACTGACTAGGAACAGCAACCCAGAGAGTCTTTTCCCATCCTTACTTGGAGATGCAGCCAGGGATTGAATCTGGGGGCTTCTGGATGCAAGGCAGGTGCTCCGCCACCCATCGTCAACCTCTCTGGTATATGAAGGAGCAGTTATCCTTCCTTCACAAGCCTCCCCGCTCGTCTAAGCAGAGAAAACCCTCCCTCCATTCACACCCTGCACCATGCCAGTCTCCGGCCTGCAAATAGTTTTTTATATCCTTGTGTTTGGACTCAGCTGGTCAAGGAGGGGGATGAGCCAGAGAGGATTAAAATCTCGCCTGGACCTCCGAGTGGTAGGAATGTTTGCTTTTTAATTCAGAAATGTTTTATTTTAATTACATTATGTAATAATATCAGTCTATTTTACAAGTTTAAGGAGCAAAAGGGTGCGGAAGGGACGTGATGATGTTTGGGCCCCCTATGTAGAAATAAAGAGATGGAATGAACTGAGAGAGAGAAAAAGACAGAGACAGAGAGATAGGAAGGGAGAAGGAGCGAGAGAGTTAACTTAAAACAGAACTGACAAACAGAACAATGGAGAACTGAAGCGTTTTTCCAGCCTGCCAAGGAGGGGAAGCTGGGGTACTAAGATACAGAGACATACAAAGGATTTTAAAAAAACCTAAACATAATTTACAGTCTTGATCCTTCATGCCCATTTGGGTCTCTAATAAAACAGAGTCCTCAATCCCTCTTCTACCCCCCACCCCATTCTGAGCAGATGGTGACATGCCGTGTTGCAGCTCGGCCTCATCCAGCCAGAAGAGCAGAGAGAACGGGCCAAGGCTGCAACTCGAGCCGAGCTGGTCCCCGGGCTCAGCGCCTACGGGAAGAGAGAGACAGAGAGAGAGAGATTCTTCCACGGGACACTTTTTTGGATGTGGGCTGGGGATTCGGCACCAGGAACCAGGTGAGAGGGGGGAGAACTAAACCAGGCCCAAGCCCCGCCCCGCCGGGGCCTTCTTTCAAACGTAGAACAGTCTTACTCTTGACGTGCTGACGAGGAGGTCGTCGTCGTAAAACTTGGTTTCTATGATAACGTTCCCGCTGCAGAGAGAGAAAGTGGGGGGGGGGGATCAGGGGAGAACAAGAAGCGGAGAATCAAAGGGCTGCTCTTAAAACTGCAAGCTAGAGGATTGGCTTATGAAACTGATGGACTATGCTGAAATGGTGAAATGAACTGCCAAATTAAGAGGATATAAGGACAAAGTGTTTAAGGAAGAATGGGGACCATTGATGGATTATCTATCAAATTGTCACCCCTATATGAAGTCGCGGGCAGGATTTGAAATACAAGCAGTGGATTATTGAAAGATCTAACAGTGGCGGGGTTTAAACAATAAAAATATACATGCTATAGGTAAAGGTAAAGGACCCCCGGACGGTTAAGTCCAGTCAAAGGCGACTATGGGTTGCAGCACTCATCTCACTTTTCTGGCCGAGGGAGACGGCGTTTTTTCACAGACAGCTTTCCGGGTAATGTGGCCAGCAGGAATAAACCGCTTCTGACACTGTGATGGAAGCCAGAGCGCACAGAAACACCGTTTACCTTCCCATCGCAGCGGTACCAATTTATCTACTTGCACTGGCATGCTTTCAAACTGCTAGGTTGGCAGAAGCTGGGACAGAGCCACAGGAGCTCACCCCATTGCGGGGATTCGAACCGCCAAACTTCTGATCGGCAAGCCCAAGAGGCTCAGTGAGCCCAAGAGGCTCAGTAGCACCACCCGCGTCCCATCTATGTGCTATAAAACAGCTAGGAGCAGAAAACAAACATCAGGAAAGGAGGGGTGGGAAGTCAAGAAGAGATTTTGTATGTTGAAAAGAAAAAAATGGTACGTGATGATAAATGCTTTGAAATATTTTTGGAGACTTGGTGTAAAAGAGACCTACATGATGGGAGGCAGAGATGCACTGGGGCTAAGCAACACCTGCTCCTGAGGTGCCTTCAGGCGAGGGAGCTCCCAGGAGAGCTAATTGGGGTAGGTGGGAGCCTTCTGAAGGCCTTCTAAAGCAGGTGCACACATCCCACTGCAGAACATAGGAAGTGTCAAAGACATCTTAGACCAGGCCAGGCTCTCTGAATAAGAAGCAGGTTTGCAGGCCTCAAGGCTGGGGAAAACTCTATGATTGGAAGTGCAAGAGCAACGCCCGAACTCTCAGACGCCGCGTGAGCGAGATTTCTATGTGTGGTATGCTGGTTTGACATCATCTGATAGGAAGTGCCTACAGAGGGTGGTGAATACAGCACAATATATTATGGGCTGTCCCGTGAATCCGCTGGATGAAATAGTGGAAGAACGTTGCCTCAGGAGAGTGAGGAAAATTCTCAGGGATGATTATCCACACCCTGGCCGGCACTTTCTTGATCTCCTGCCCTCAGGCAGAAGATACAGAAGCAGGATTAGTTGCCCCAACAGGGTAAAGAACAGCTTCTATCCATGGGCTATTAGGCTGCTGAATGAAAAGATAACAACAGGGCAACTGACTTTCGGGTTTGGTGGGTGTGGGTCAGTAAACGAGGGGAATTAAGACTAAGAGAGCTGAGTGGCGGGTGCTCGTGTAATCTCACTGTATACAAATTGTACAAGGGACAATAAAATATTTCAATTCAATTTCAATTTCTAGTGGGTGGTTCAGGGTGCACAGATCCCTCCCTAGGCTCCACAGAAGCCAATTTGTCTGCTGCACAGGGCACTGAGCTCAATGGTCTGGAGCCTAATTCTGACCCCTTCGGCCGCAGAATAGCTTTACACCACTGAATTTGACATGCTTTATCAGTCCAGCCCGCTCCACACTCCAGGCAGCCCTTGGATCTCTCTTTCTGCAGTGTGTGTTATATGCAAGGCTTTTTTCCAGCCAGAACTCACCGGAACTCAAGTCAGCACCTCTCAGGTGAGCGCTACTGCCATTCTGAGGGAGGGAGGGAGGGAGGTGTTCACGGTGAGTTCTTTTTCAAGAAAAATGGCACTAGATATATGTGATAACTCACGTTAGAACATTAGCGGTCATCATCTGTGACTCAGGAGCGGCCTCTATCAAGGACTGCCAAGTGTTTGTTGAGTTGGGAATCACAAAGCCAAACTCAAAGAACCATTCTGTAAAGGGAAGAAGGGGACAGTTATTGCAAATGCTCTAATTCCATCTCTCTCTCTCTCTCCCCTCACCCCCGATATCACCCACCTAAGCAACAGACTGGGGAAGCAAACCTGGACTTCTACCCTACAGGTCATAAGCTTTATCTGTTGCTGAGAACCATTTCTCCCAATCTAAGATCTGCTTTTCCTTCCATATTGTTAGACATCACCTACAGCTACTCACAGAACAGAACATTACCTTCTAGACACTGTCCTTTGAAATACACTTTCTGTTCCAGTCGAAATTTCTCCATCTGTTCAGTCGAGGAAAAGTTTAGCTCCCGAGATACAGCCTTGCATTTCAGAATTTTCTTAGGAACTCGAGCTAGCAGAGAGAAAGAGGAAATTAGATTATCATTCCGAGTAGTAGGACAAACGCTGCTGTTGCCCAAGGCACTGAGGTCCAAAAAGAGGAGAAAAATACACGTCCGACTTTTGTGAAGCAAACATGTGCAACAGGTTGTAACTAGGGCAGTCTGGTGCAAAAAAGGTCTGGGCTCTTACACCTTTAATAGGTGTGTAGGAAAGGAGAGTTTTGGGGGGTTTGTTTTTTTTAGCAATTAAAGGTACAGGAGCCCTGGGCCTCTTTCGCACCTACCCACCCCAGCTGTAACCTCAAGCACTTTCAGACAGACCACTCATCTCATCTCCTGCATCAGGAAAGTGACCAAGAAAGGAACCATAAATGACTAAATGCCATAAATGACTGACGTGTCATAAATGACTAAATGCAGTATGTTGGTCAAGCAGGCTGGGCTTACGCTACACACATGAGAAAATCAGGGCTAGGGCTGGGCGTTATCTGGTTTTCAAAATTGTGATATATCAGCAGCTAAATACCACAATATGCTAATATGTTACAATGTCTGGAATGTACCTTGGCTGCTTAGGGGAGGAAGAAGCAGGCGAGATACACCCCCCAGCCCTACTGAACAAGCCCCAATACCTCTCCGGCTTACACAAGGCTTCCTTAAACTGCCCAGCTGGGGGGGGGGGGCAGAAAGGTCCCCAGCCACCATGATGTATTGCCAGCTCAAAATGTCTGATACTGGTATTGCGATCTGAACACCATATATACTGGTTTCACACAATTTACTAACATACAGCCCAGCTCTAAACAGGGCAGGCACCACTAGACATTTTTTGGCCCGGCTGCATCACATAATTTCCTCCTAAGACCATGGTTTTCAAAGGGTGTTTGCAGCAACCTCAAGGCCCCTTGGAAACTTATGATTGAGATCAGCCACTGTTGACAGACTTCCCTGACCGGCAGCAGACCTGTCATGGCTCTCCCGAAGCATGCGGCCACAGGTGAGATACTGAGCGTGTTCCAGGAAAGGGAGAGCTCTGGCAGGAGGCAAATCGGACTTCTGAAATAGGTGCTGTTCATTTCTTCTAGTTGCTTAAGGGGTACCATAGTTCCAGTCTTGTCTCCGTCTGGTCCTTTTCCTTTCTCCACTGCTGATTTGTGCATGGGCTCCAGTCAGTGGACCTCAGGGGTCTAAATGGTAAAGGGACCCTTGACCATTAGGTCCAGTCATGGCCGACTCTGGGGTTGCGGCGCTCATCTCGCTTTATTGGCCGAGGGAGCTGGCACACAGCTTCCAGGTCATGTGGCCAGCATGACTAAGCCACTTCTGGCGAACCAGAGCAGCGCATGGAAACGCTGTTTACCTTCCCGTCAGAGCAGTACCTATTTATCTACTTGCACTTTGACGTGCTTTCGAACTGCTAGGTTGGCAGAGCAACGGGAGCTCACCCCATTGCAGGGATTCGAACTGCCAACCTTTGCCCTAGGCTCTGTGGTTTAACCCACAGCGCCACCCATGTCTAGTAAAACCCAAATTGGACCCTGCAAGCCTGAAGGCTGCTCATGCCTGTTCCAGGGGCCCTTTCGTGGTTCATGTGGGGAAAGAGGAGCCCGCAAAGGTCAGCTGCCCACTCTATAGACCCCTCCTGCGAATGTTCTGCAAAGGCGGCAGCATCATATCAGAGAAATGGATGCAGAAGGTGTTCCCTGAGGACAGAGATGGTTGGAACCACTGTTCCAAAGGTCACTTCAGGGCACGAGGGCTTCCCTCCACAAAAAGTGCTTGCATGAAGTAAGCTGCTTATAGGTCTCTGTGTCTAACCACTGAACCTGCATCTTTTTCAGGGTACAGGGGTCTGGGCCCCCAAACCAGGCTTTCCATACTCAGCACATGCTGAAAGAACAGGCCCAAGCCTTGTGAACCAGCACACAAAGTGCTTAAAGCTTCGTGACTCAGAGATCCCTGAGACGCCACCAATCAGACTCAGGCCACTGAAGGTCCGGAGGGTTTCAATGATGTGTTCTTGATGAGCGCTGCATCAACTGGGATTTTGACAATGTAAAGAGGGAGAGGAATGTGACTACCAAGTTCCAAAAGGGAGAGCAGTTCCGTGATTCCAAAGACAAGAAGCCAGCATGGGCAAAAAAGGTATTACTGAGTTATCTTTGTGGCTGAATCCATTCCCTGGGGCAGAGTGGGGGGGGGGGGGAGTCGTTAATGACTTCTTTTAGCCTTTCAACTGAGGCATGATTCAGGAGGTATCAGATCCGCTTTTAAGTTATTAAGGTTAGGAACAGTGATTTCCCGCAAAAAGCACTGCATAAAAAGGCCAAGGGATCTGCTAAAGTGGATCTGGGGTGGGGGGGGGGGGAGCAAAGCGAAAAGGCAGATTAATGGCTTGCCAGTGCACTGGCCCCCATCTGGCCTCACATTTCTAGACATGTCCACAAATATCCTTAGCAAAGCACAAAATGCTAGTGCAGTAGGAAGGGACAAAAAGGCATCGGAGAAGAGAAGGGGTGAGCTTTCTCAAACACTGGAGGGACTACCCTTTTCCTCCCTTTTTAACCTGCTAGAATTTCCTTAGCCAACACGGGCTAAGCTCACAAAGCAAGAGTGAACACTTAGGATTGCTTCACACTTAAAGCCAAGGTTGGTGTGTGTTCCTAGATATACACCCTTGGCTCAAGAACTGCGTCATCCTGGAAATATCTTACTGAATGACAGCGTACCTCACCTTTCGGGAGTAAAAAATTTAGATGTCAAGCCAATCTAAATTGTATCTGTGTATAAGACGACCCACAATTTTGAACATAATTTTTTAATAAAAAAACCCTAGCCTTATACACGGAAAAGAATGGTATATGGAAGTTCATTTAATATTTTTATTAAATCTACTACTTCCTTACATTTTAAGGCCCTCCGCCGCATATATATATCATGATATATTGAGATATTGTGATATTTAGCTGGTGATATATAGTTATATTGAAAACCAGATATCGCTCAGCGCAAGACAGCACCCCATCAAACAGTGCTGAACCTGCTCAGTATTTCAGGATCCTTCAAGCACAAACCACCAAGAAGTCCATTCACACACCAAGGCTCAACAGTACCTTCGTGCTCTACTCCAGGGACGGAGAGGTCTTCTGTTCCTTGCCAGAGAATTTTCCCTGTTTCTGCATCACGGAGATTCATCCAATTTCTGTTTGGAAGGTAATTAAGGAAAAAAGCAGACGCATTGTGGAACGATACCGAGCACGGCCTTATTCTAGGGACAAAGGCCTCCTGTGGCACCAAGAATCAAATGGACCAAAACTGAAAATGAACAGCAACATTCAGCTCCCATGAACAAAGGAAACTTCCTTATGTCAGGCTCCCATATCCATCTTATCCAGTATTTTCTTTTTTGGCATGGGGTTCAGGGAAGAAAACGGCCCCACACTGGCTGCCTGGTCCTTATTTTCAAACTGGGGATGCCAGAAGTGAACATGGGACCTTCTGCATGCAAACCATGTGCTCTAGCTCTGAGAGCAGTCCTTCTCCACACAAAAAAATCATGGGTGCTTTGACTTTTGGAGAGTGCTCTCCCACAGCAGCTGAGGGAAACCGAGCCACATTCTTGTTGCTCCAATTACAAGCTGCTATGTGAATTGTTATTTTTAAAGTATTTCTATGAAGCCGCCTTATACAAAGTTCAACTATTAATTCATCTGGACCAATACAATTACCCCAGAGGACAGGCTCACACTTCAAAATGACCTTGACAGATTAGAGAACTGGGCCAAAACAAACAAGACGAATTTTAACAGGGAGAAATGTAAAGTATTGCACTTGGGCAAAATAAATGAGAGGCACAAATACAAGATGGGTGACACCTGGCTTGAGAGCAGTACATGTGAAAAGGATCTAGGAGTCTTGGTTGACCACAAACTTGACATGAGCCAACGGTGTGATGCGGCAGCTAAAAAAGCCAATGCAATTCTGGGCTGCATCAATAGGAGTATAGCATCTAGATCAAGGGAAGTAATAGCGCCACTGTATTCTGCTCTGGTCAGACCTCACCTGGAGTACTGTGTCCAGTTCTGGGCACCACAGTTCAAGAAGGACATTGACAAACTGGAACGTGTCCAGAGGAGGGCAACCAAAATGGTCAAAGGCCTGGAAACAATGCCTTATGAGGAACGGCTAAGGGAGCTGGGCATGTTTAGCCTGGAGAAGAGGAGGTTAAGGGGTGATATGATAGCCATGTTCAAATATATAAAAGGATGTCACATAGAGGAGGGAGAAAGGTTGTTTTCTGCTGCTCCAGAGAAGCGGACACGGAGCAATGGCTCCAAACTACAAGAAAAAAGATTCCACCTAAACATTAGGAAGAACTTCCTGACAGTAAGAGCTGTTCGACAGTGGAATTTGCTGCCAAGGAGTGTGGTGGAGTCTCCTTCTTTGGAGGTCTTTAAGCAGAGGCTTGACAACCATATGTCAGGAGTGCTCTGATGGTGTTTCCTGCTTGGCAGGGGGTTGGACTCGATGGCCCTTGTGGTCTCTTCCAACTCTATGATTCTATGATTCTATGAATTCAACTCTGACTGCAGCCACTCTCTGAAACCTGCAATCTTTTTAGCTGGAGATGTCAGGAGAGCGGAGCTGGGATCTTCCGCGTATAAGGCACAGGCTCCAGCACTGAGCTTGCAACCTCCCAGTTCCTACTCTCAAAGGTTCAGCAGAAGGCTGCTGTTTAGGGAAGCACCAGTGTTTGGTGAAGAGGATTTACACCAGAGCTTGTTATACAGGCTGCTCTCTCTTTGGCAGCAAAAACATCTTTCAATAGCTGCAATTCTTTTTTAGAAAAAGGAAGAAAAGAAAACAGCAGTCGAGAAGAGCATGAGCAAAATGGGCCTTGTGTACATACAACTGACCAGGAACAATACGCGGAGGGGGGAATCATTCAGAAGCAGGTGAGGAGGAATGACAAGCAGAGCAGGTGACGCCTAGCAGATCTAGTTAGCTGCCTAAGTAACAAGGAAGAAGGTCGGCAACTGAAACATGTCCTGCGGTGCAGAAATCAGACATCTTGAACCAGAGCCACATGTACGGTTATCTCCTAATGTGTTTAATTGGTTTAGCCAGTCTTCTACCTGAGCAAGAGAAAGGCTGTCTTTAAAAATAGATTCTTATCTCAAGAAGAGCAGCCGGGACCTGTAGGCAGAATCCAGAGAGCATTAAGTATCATTAAGTCACTGAGGCCACGTTAGTATGGATATTTGAAGGAAGACTGTCAGGGGAGTTTGGAGGAAGAGAAAAATTTGCACCCGGATGTGGAGAAAGAAGACAAACCTGGGAAGTGGAGGAAGAAACCACAAAGCAAATGTAACATTCCACCCAGAAAAGGCGTCTGGGTACAGACAAAGGTCAAGTAACCTCCAATTCCTCAAGCACAGACTGCGATGAGCAGCATAAGGCAGGGAAATTCTCCGGCCTCCCAAATCAGCCATGTCTCACTGCAGTGCCCTTCCAGGGCTGACATTCAACTTGGTTTGTGCACACACTTATTATTGTAAAATCTCCCCCCACCTTTCAATCACAGGGACTCCCAAGGTAGCCAACAGCAGAAAGGCATAAAATCAATACGAAACACAGCTATGTTTAAACAAAGAAAACAGTCAAAACCATTCGGCGGCAGCACTGGATTCCCACTGAAAGCTAAAGAAATAAACAGATTCTTTGATTGTTTCCTAAAAGTCATCAGGCAGGGGACCCAGTGAACTGGTCGTGGGGGAGGTCAGGTGCCAAGACCAGCGTAAGCCTCACCCCTCGAGGATACTCATCGTGTTTCAGAAGATGGAAGAACTCTGACCAGGATGCTGAATGTATTAATAGGTGACCTGACCGGCTGAAACACAGAAGTGGGCCTGTGAAATGCAATGAAAGAGAACGGCAAGCGGAGAACACCAACGCAGGCACCACACAAGATCACTGATGGCCTAAGTTTTGGCAACATCCTCACCGTCAAAAAGAAAAGAAAATGCCCAAGGAACAGTGCTGCAGTGGATGCGGCTTACCCAGCTGGCAATGTTTGCAGCCATGGATTCAAAGCCCATGTTCTCTCTGGCCGAAGGGGATCTGGAAGCTACACCAGAAAACTTGCCAAGGGGGACACAGCTCAGGGACACAGCATGTGACGTGGTCCCTGCAGGAGGTCCCACATTCGATCCCAGGCATCTCTAGAGATCCTTGGAGCCAGAAGGAGGAAACACCCCTGCCTGAGTAGCTGGGAAGATGCTGCTAACCAGAAGCAGGCAGCAGGGAGGCTAGGGTAAGGTACCTTTCAAATGTTCAGATATTTTATTCTGTACATGTAGTAAATCGATTCAGAAGTACAAACTTTCTCTTGCTTTGTGACACACTCAGTTTGCATTTCTCTAAAGAACCTTTTTTCCTCTGGGATACAAAGCCTCCGTTCCCACATCTCCATTTAATGCAGGACGGCTGAGGTTTTGTTGCAACCCACATTCAGCTCTGCATCCAGACAGGCCAAATTCTGGGGTAAGAAGGGCTTAATTCTGCAATCCAAACTGAGCAGGTTTGCTTATTTATTTACTGCAATTGGGCACTGCTTTGCATAACGTATTCTGACTCCCCCCGCCCAATGGTTAGGAAAAAGGAGCTAAGCCAATCACTCAAAACCCATCCCCAACAACTTGAAACTTTTCCTGCTCTTCTAAGACTCAAACTCACATTCTGCAGCACTCTGCAATTCTTTCCACTGTGTTAATTTAAGCCTGGAAGCAGCATGGACAGGCCTTGTCTGACCACAAGTATGGCAAGTGGGGATGGACTGCTTAACCCTTTCCCAGCTCCAAACTGTCCTCCCCAAGGTGCTTTTTCAGATCAAGGGCCCTCCATCTCTCCTCCCTGCCTGGGAAGTAAAAACACAGGTCAGGGAGGAGGCATTGAGATGGAAAACCAACCAATCAGCCTTTTGATATTTGGACATAGCTTAATTAGGATGCTTTGGGTATAAAAAAAAATGCAGAGGAGAGAATTGCAGAATCCTACATAATCTGTTAATTTAAGATCAAGATTTCAGCAGGCATGGCCCCCAAACATTTAACAATGGGATCATCCATGTGTCTACTTCAGTGTTTACCAAACTTGGGGCTTCAGCTGTTTTTTTCAGACTACAATTCCCATCATCCCTGACCACTGGTTCTGCCAGCTAGGGATGATGGGAGTTGTAGTTCGAAAACAGCTGGAGTCCCAAGTTTGGGAAACACTGGTCTACTCAGGCTCTAAAGAGCACAACTGCATCTCCAATGTGCTGGCAGACGAACAGACTAGGTGGAAAAGGCAGAGATCACATGAATCCTGAAAAGATTAACAGCCACTCCCTTTTTGCATTTAAGCCTGAAGTGCCACATATTTTCCCCCCAGACAGCCCAGGGAGTTGGATGGAAGAGGAGGAAAAATATGGGCTTCCAGCCTGCAATGCATTTGTACCAAGTCCCCTATCCTGCACAGCAATTTCTGCAGCCATCACTATTAAACCACTAACATTATTAGACTGTAACGGGAGGCCAAGCAGAAAGCAACAGCGAATGCTGCAACAGATGGATTTCAGGAGGGAATTGGAACTGCTCCAGACGCATCCATTGTCCTTTAATTGCTTATTTTCCTCCATTTCCCACTCCAGGGCGAAATGAGGGCTCAGCTAAGAGGGCAGCTCCCATCAGACACTTCAGCCTGAGATATCTGCCCATCACCAATTCTGCATAAAGACACCCCTAGAGCTTGAGTGATAGACCCAAGGAAAGGAACGTATTATTGACAGAATGGCTCTCCCAAAGGGGAAACATGCCCAGGCAGAATGAGACCTCAGCCCACAGGATGTCTCCAGAGTCTACGGAAGCCCAAAAAGGTTCCATCAAGCTGCTGTTGCTGAAGCTCATTTAAAGGGATGGAGGTGCAGAATGAATCCAGAAGTGCACCCCCAACTGCATTCCTGCTCCTTCAGGGATAGTGCAACCCTGTCCACGGCAGACAACTGACCCGATTTCTCAGCTCTGGTAATAACTCACACACAGGGCTTCTGTCTTGCCAGGATTCAAGCTCAGTTTACAGTCCCTCATTCTGCATGGCAAGGCATCTCCTGATGCAGATGTTATGGAGAAGCAGAGCTGTTGTGTCATCAGCAAACTGATGGCAGCATGTCCCAAAATTCCTAATGACCACTCCCAGCGGCTTCCTGTAGATATGAAATAGTATTGTGGATAGAGTAGTTTCTTGTAGGACCCCACAGTGTAACAAACAGGGAGACATAAAGCACTCTCTCAGCGCTACCCTTTGGACTTGGTCATGATCATGATTGCGGGAGGAAAGGGATGCTAAGCACAAAATAGCTGTTGGTGATCATGCTCTTTACTGAACGCCATGATTTCATTTCAGCAGAGAACTCACAGAGCCAAATCAGGCACACAACGCAAGCAATGTGCAGCCAATTGAGTCAAGGGTTTTTAGATCATCATTGCCCGTCTTTTAAAGCAATTGCCCATTGCACTTCTTCACCAACACCTGCCCTCCTTCCTAGGAGCTCAAGAGAGCGCTCCAGGCTCAGTGATTGGATTGGTCCAAAGCCACTGGCCAAATTTCATGCCCTCTGGGGTTCAAGTCCCACGTTGAAAGGACTTCCATGTCAGAAAGGAAGGCAGCTTAAAACCCTCTCAAAGGGTTCAGAGAAGGAGATTCACAGTTCTCTGTATCCTGGCCAGTCAAGCTGCATACCCACAACGCTCAGCCAAAATAGAAGCCAGAGTTTCCCAGCCAGCCCCTGCTAATCCTGGCACAACCCATCTTAGATGAATATTGGGAAAACACAACATGCAAAGTAGCAGAGCTGGGAGGGAGGGAGAGAATGAAAAAACGTTTGCAAGAAGCCTAGATGACTGGGATTTTTCCAGCCTTGCATATGTGGAGTGGAAAGATGACGTAAGAGGAGTAGGAAAAAGTTGTTTCAAAGCCTTAAGACACCAGCCTCAGAATTTTGAGCGTAATATAGTCCATTTCCTTAGTGGCAGCCTCCAGCGTCAAAGAGCCTGGTTTGCAACCTCGGCTATGCATTCAATTCACCATTGCTCTCTTCCTTGCAGTTTCCAGGAACACCCCCTGCTCATTTCTTGCATCATGCACTCAACAGCATGCCCAGCTTTGTACCCTCACCCTGGTCCTCTTCTTAAGGCAAAAGCAGGCAGTCCAACCCTGAGTTGCTTGGGCTTCTCAGCGTTTCCTCCCTGCTTTGCCACAGAGATTTTCCAAGGCTGCTTCCAATCCGTTTCAAAACTTCGACATTCCTGGCACCAGAGAACAATATCAGAGACTCTGGCAGAACAAGGACACTGGGGAGTTTCTCCAGGAAGCCAGCTGAAGACAAGAAAGCTACTCCAGAAAGCTGCAGCTATCCTAGCTGGCTCATTTGCCCGCTTCCCTCCAGAGGGGTTCAAAGGCTACAGCCTGACCAGAAAGAGGGGTGGGATGTTTAGACATTATGCTCCAACAGAACTATTAGAAAGTGATAGCAGTGACATATATGTGTACATGCAGGAACATTTTATACAGTGGTACCTCGCAAGGCGAATGCCTCGGAAGGCGAAAAACTCGCAAAACGAAAGGGTTTTTCGTTTTTTGAGTTGCTTCGCAAGACAGATTTCCCTATGGGCTTGCTTCGCAAGACAAAAACGTCTTTGTGGGAATATTGTCATTTGTCCATAAGAGCATGGGCAAAAGTTTATTAGTGCAAGGATGATTTCATAGTAGAAAGCATTGCTTGGAGTATGAGCAACGCGTGGACAGCTCATGCCATCCAATGATTGGTCCACGTAGTATAACATGATCAACTGCGTGGTCTGGTGTGAGAACATGAGACTAATGTATTGTATTGTCTTTTATCTGCTGACTGAGGCAAAGCTCTCTCCTTGAATTTGTATCTTTTCTGGGACTCACAATAAAGGTTGGGGCAGCAGCAGCTTCTGAGAGAGCTGCGGCCACAGATTTCTGCAACCCATCTTGGCGTGAGACTGATTATTTACGGATGGCGAGCTGGTTCTCGTCACGTCTTGCAAGTTTGTTTCCTTTGTCTTGCGAGTTTGTTTCCTTTTTCTTAAAACCGTGCATTCACTTTGAGGAGCAACTCATAGCACGCGGTGTGGTAGCCTTTTTTGAGGTTTTTGAAGACTTTGGTGATTTTGGAAGCTTTTCCAAAGTCCGTGCTTCGCAAGACGAAAAAACTCGCAGAACGAATTAATTTCGTCTTGCGAGGCACCACTGTAATGCAATCAAACACATGGTGTTGTGCAGTTTGCCGCAGACAGAAATACTGGACCAGAACAGCAAGTATCTAGCTAAGCCTTGAAGAAACATAGGCAACTTCTCAACTCTATTCTCCAGTCAGGTGTAGCATAGGTTTTCCCACTCAATACAACCACTTTTCAGATAGCAGACTGTATAGTGAAGCTGGCACCTTCTAGCCTCAAGGTACATGTGTTCTTGGGTAAGGTTATACAGTGGTACCTTGGTTTACGAACTTAATCTGTTCCAGAAGTGCGTTCTTAAACCGAGGCGTGCTTTCCCTATTGAGGCCTCCAGACACTGGTGCCCTTCCACCGTTCAGATTCTGTTCTTAGACCAAGATAAAGTTCACAAACCGGGACACTACTTCCGGTTTGGCGGAGTTTGTAAACCGAATAGTTCGTAAACAGGACTGTTCTTAAACCAAGGTATATCAAATCCACGAGGACGGGAAGGAACAATTTCAAATGAGGAAATCTTTATTGCTTCTCATTCAAGAGCATTTCCCTTCCTTCCCTAGCAAGGGGATTTGTGGACAAAGTCTTTCTTTACCACAAAGCCTCCGAGAGTGGTTGGGGAATCCCAGCCAGATGGGCAGGGTATAACTAATAAAATTATCATCATTATTGAAGGTAAATGTAGCTTATATGACCTGTCAGGTTGTGGCTGATCCTATCCCAGAAGATGCTAGAAAATGCAATTAAAGGAATGTGTATTGAAGAGTAATTACGGGTGATTACCAGAGAAGCTGAAGGAAGCCTAAAAAGAGTAATTTGTTAAGATTTGGAAAATAATTGTATGATTGGAAAATTAATAAAAATTTATTATAAAAAAAGAAGATGCTAGAAAACATGAGGCCGATTCCAGAAAGACAAGTGTGCAGCACTCTGTGTTGATCTTGCTGCAACAGAGTTGTGGCACTTTTCAATATTAACAGATTTGGCGTCACATAAGCTTCTGTGGGTTAGAAACTTCACCAGATGCATGAAACGCTGTCCTCAGCTGGTGTGTGCACTCTCTCACACACTTAAAAGTGTGTGTGTGACAAGCTGAGAGGCCAAAGGCCATGGCATATTAATAGCTGCTGTAGGTCTTTGCAGAACCCAAATGTATGCAAGATAAGAAGAGAGTGACTCTTTCACAACAGCAGCAATTGACAATAATATACTCTTTCCTGTTACTCCGCACTAATGATTATCGGCAAATCAGATTTATTCAGTTCAGGCTTTATTGAAGGAGGCATTTCCTTCACGTTGCAGCTTTTAAATTATCAAAAGCATGATTAGAAAGATAGCATTATCACCAATTACTGCTGTTGTGAAGAGGTCAGTATCCTGATCTTGTTCACTCTGCGACTGCAGCTTCCGATCTTTCCCGGAAAAGCCATCAAAAGGGAGGGCCACTGCTGCCGGTTCTTTTCTCTTTCTACACGTGTGTGATGTATTAGCCAGCCAACTGCAGAGAATGCTTCATGCACCTGATGAAGTGGACTGCAGGCCACAATAAACCAGTCAAGTCTGTGAAGCGCCACAACACCATTTGCTGTTTTTAGAAAACACCAAGAGATTTCCGTTTGGTAACAGCGCTTATCTGGACTGGGTCCTATGTCAACTCAGAGAAAGTACAAGCTGGTCCTGGGCCCTTTGAGGAAGTGTTGTGACTCCATAGTGCAGCCCGTGCTTTAGATGCAAAAGGATCGCAGTTCAATCCCCGGCATCTGCAGGAAGAGCTGGGAGACGTCCTGCCCAAACCCCAGAAGAGCTGCTGCCAGTCAGTGTGGACAGAACAGAGCTGGATGGGCCAATGGTCTGACTCAACCTGAGGAAGCTTCTTAGGTTCCACATCCAGGATCAAAAGACAATCTTCCCCGCAAGAGTATTGTTGGCCCAGAAATGGAAGCAAGAAGAAATCCCGACGAAAGAAGAATGGCAGACAAAATTAATGGACTACGCAGAATTGGATAAAATGACAGGAAGGATTCAAAACCTGCGGGACCAGAGATTTACAGAAGATTGGAAGAAATATACGAACTATTTGAAGAGCAACTGTAATCAACAAATTACGCTAGTAGAAGTTTTGTAAGGAGGAATATATGAAATATTGCAAAGAAGAGAGATATTAGTTATGATATTTAAATAGTGAAAGTTAGAAATGTAAATTAAAGGGGAAAGATTGGAAAATTTTCAATGTGATTGATGGAAGTCAAAAAAATTGTATAAGATATAAAAGTATGTTTAATAATTGTTGAAAATGATATGCTAAAAAACTAATATATATACGTGCCATTCCTCATCCTTTAGTTCTTATCGCATGGCACACATGAACAACTTTGGATCTGCTGGCAAACACTCAGCAGGTTCTTCATCTCCAGAAGCAGCGACTCCCCTGCTCCTGAACAGCAAAGCAAATATATTGGCACCTTCCCTGCCAGGCATCCTCAGCGCACCTGGGAGAGAAAGCATGGCAGAACGCCAGTCTCACCAGGGAGAGCTGCTTGTGTCACTTGCCAAGTGGCACACTGCTGCCATGGCGATAGGTGCCAGAGGAGGGAGGATCTGCATCATAAAAAATAATATGGGTAAACATGAGCCAGAGAGCCACCGCATCACCAGGCAGAAATGGGCATTATCTTACACAGCCAGATGCTGAAGCAAGCAGTTTCAAATGTGAGCTCCTGACAGCTGGAATTGCTTTTCCCCTCCACAAAAGCAGGGATACCCTTCTGGGAACATGTGAAAAGGAGTGGTGATACTGCGGCAGGGATGCTACTAAGCCTGTGTGGATCGGCATTTGCACACTGAGCAGAATCCAAACTGTTGCACACTTCCTTCGCCCAGCTTTGATGTTTCTCTCTCTCTCTCTCTCTCTCTCTCTCTCTCTCTCTCTCCACTCACACCCCATTCCCAGAAGCAGACTAGCCATTTACATGAACACATTTAGCAATGCAGAGTGGTTGAAGTTCGACACTTTATCCTGCTAAAGCCGTGTATTAAAAGGATAGTTCCAAGAGGATGAAATGTACACACACTTAGCACGCACCTTCCATCAATTACCCACCATAAATCTGGATTCCAGGCAAGCCCAGAGAATGCAGATGGGCCTCCTGTCCTTACAGATTTAAACTTATTGAAATTTCACAGCGGACTCACACTGAGCCCTGGGCTGCTGCAGCATCTAATGAGCAAAATAAAAATTCTGATCAGGACTGAGGCAAGCACTCCCTGGGAAACCTATGCCAATGCTGCAACGGGCTTCTATTTGCTGACAAAGCACCAAGGCACAACAAGCTGCCTGCCCAAAATTCCCAAGGAAGAACATCAACCTGGAATGTACAGCACGGTTATGCATGCTTTGCACTTAAAAGTATTAGAATACTATGGGAAAGTAACCAAGTTACTTTATTTATTTTTATGGGCTGTAGTTCAGTGGCAGATGCATTCTGTAAGCCCAAATACCTGATCTGTTGTGGTGTTACAGTGAGCATGAGTTCTTGCAAGGGCATCAACTCCTGGGCTCTGCATCTGATGTTGCAGGCCCACCTACTGCCACTGACTCAACTGCTCTGGTGTCAGAGGGTCTAGTCCAGGGGTCAGCAACCTTTTTCAGCCATGGGCCGGTCCACCATCCCTCAGACCATGTGGTGGGCCAGACTATATTTTGAAAAGAAAAACAAAAACAAAAACAAATTCCTATGCCCCACAAATAACCCAGAGATGCATTTTAAATAAAAGCACACATTCTACTCATGTAAAAAACACTAGGCAGGCCCCACAAATAACCCAGAGATGCATTTTAAATAAAAGAACACATTCTACTCATGTAAAAACATGCTGATTCCTGGACCGTCTGCGGGCCGGACTGAGAAGGTGATTGGGCCGCATCCGGCCCCCAGGCCTTAGGTTGCCTACCCCTGGTCTAGTCAGTCCTGAGGATTTTTTTTTGGGGGGGGGGGGACTAGAAAGTGAATTCGATGTGAAATTTAACCCCTCACTCCCTTAGGCTGAAACTCCTGGTCTTTGTAAGCACAGATCATCTGAGTGGTATCTGAGCCTTTTGTGAAAAAGGAACAGAAAACTCTTCCTACAAGGCAGGATATTTGGTGGATGAAGGCACACTATTAGGGCTGCTCGATGCTTGTCTTAGGGCACACTACTCTTAATTTTACATACAACTTCAAAAGCATACTTGTGGCACTAAAGGAAACCTGCATAACCCCCCAGAACTGCACAAAAAAACCCTTCCCTGTCTCAGGCCTTGTTTACCTAGGCTATTTCGGTTTAACTCATCAATACTCTGTGTTTATAGATACCTAGGTATGAGTTAGGAGTGATTAGGAGTCCAGATTTGTTCATGCTAAAGTACAGTGCTGGCAAACAGGAAGTCCAAATGGTGGCCAGCACAACGCCCAGCACAGCAGTATGTGAATCAAACTTCAGAAACAGGGAATCATAAGCAGCAGTCCAGGGAGAGGAAAGTACCTTTGCCCAGAAGAGATCTGCACAAGCTGCCCTGCTCGAGTGGGCAGAAGAAACCCAGAACTCACTAGCTGGCCTGTGGGTGCCAGAGACACTGAACCTTATGCTCACACTAAACAGCTGTTTGCACATGCCCCGCAGCAGTCCTCATATCCAGCTAACCCGAAGCTCATTTTCTGAAGCCTTGACAGTGTTTCGCCCCCAGTTTAAACTTCCACTGCCAGACATCACCATATGGCACCTTCTCTCCCACCAAAACTATGGCACCTTCTCTCCCACTGGGCTAGAGTCTTGCTTGCAGCTACTGGAGGTATGCATGTGGAGGAGGAGCTGAATCTATGTTCTTCATTTCCACCTGAAAACTAGAAGACTTTTCATCAACACAGCCACCTCAGTCTTTGTTAAGCAAGGCCTAACCAATCCTTTCCTCGGCTGTTAGCTGCTGTGTTCTAGTGAAGCATTTAAGTGGACTTCCTTTTTCTTTAACGCTGCACCTGGTTATTGGCCAAAGCAGAAGCCGTTGGAGACTCAGGTGTCAATATTCTGTTAGATGGAATAATAAATTCCATGGATTGGAATGACACCTTGAGGTGTCAACACACTGGAAAGGGGCTTCTGAAAGTTAAGAAGCTGATCGTTTCTGCTGCTGCCCTATTTACAGAGCGATAACAGCCATCTGCAAGGTAGGAAGAGAGAGGAAGTCAGGGACTGAGAGAATGGTCCCTGAGCAGAGTAGGTACAGAGCAAAAGGGAGAAAGATGTGCTGGGAACTAACTGGTGCCAGAATGCTGTTGGTCACCGAAGGCTCAAAAGCAAGGGGCGTTCCTCCAACCTTTGTTTGTGGGACAAGCCATTCAGAAGTTTGAACTGACACTTCAGAAACAGACAGTGAAGATTTTCTCCACTCTGCCTTCAAAACGGCACATGGCACTTGCGCTGTAGTCAGCCTTAGCTAAGCTCACACTGTTTCTACAATGTCCAGGGGGAATGGGGCATCTCCCAGGCATTGCTGTAGTAAGCCATTCACAATCAAGGCAGGCTCATCCTGTCCTTAGAACTAACGGCACACACACAGACATTTAGTCCTTGCAAGGTTAATGCTGCAGGTGTTAAGCATTTCTGCGAGAGGCAAAACAATACGTCAAGAGCGAGACTGCTCCCAAGAAAGCGACTGCGCACTGTAGTACTTATTTATGAACCAGCCCATATCAGACGTTTCTGGTGCCATGCCAACCCTGCTGCCTTACACATTCCTGAACAGCGTGGCCATTTGTTCCACGTACTACAGACTGGGAGTTGTGAAGGAAACAAGAGCGCGGAGAGTCCCCCTCTGCCAACAGCCCCCTTGAGAAGCCAGGAGCTAGAGAAAGAAAAGCCTCATTCTGCAGGAGAAGGAGCACAGAGGGGAGTGACTAAGACGCTGGCAGGATCTCACGCCCCAGCTCTCGCTGGCTTGCTCCAAGTCTCATCCACAGAGGGGAAAGGCTTGCCGTGTGCAAATGCTAGCCACAAATGGAAATATGAGGGTGGGGGCCCTGTGGCCCTCCAGATATTGTTGGATTACAACTCGCATAAGCCCCAGCCAGCATGGTGAATGGTCAGGTTGGGTAAATGTTGCTGGACCACAGGTGCTCTATCCCTGTATTACATTTTAGCCCCCCATGCGAGTGCTCTGTCACTCTACCCTCACCCACCCCCGGAAGATCAATTTAAAGAGCTTGAAAATTGCAGGTGGGAGTAATTGGAGAGCTCACTTATGCTTCTCACACAAGCCATCTGTCCACCTTCATTCCACAGAGAATTGCAAAGTACTCCAACCGAGCAAATGCTATTCAGCTTTACCGTCAGAGTTATTCATGTCCCCTTCAGAGTTATTCATGTCCCCTTTCCCCTCACAACACAGATTCTATTTAGTAGTCATTCAAACAGCAAACATGCTCATTTTGAAGTGCACTCTGGAAAATATTATTTACACCTTCTAGTATAACTGCGATCAATATCAACACATTACGGCGCACATGTCTGAAGCAGTTTGCAGCACCTCGAAGCTATTAGCCTGCATATGTCTCTCCCGCACCCAAGCAGCCGCAGGGATGGCTTTAGGATGAAGCAGCCTGACTGCTCAGGGCACCAGAGTTTTTGCTCTACATCAAGAAGCAAATGCAGCCTTGCAAAGAGTTCGTGCAAGAAGGTTGTCCACTCTCCAAGTAGCACACCAGCCACAACAGGAAATGATTCTGATTTCCCAACCACTGTGGGCGCAGCTTAATTTTCAGGGATAGGGCAGAAGAAGTGATTGTAGGACCCAATACAACAGTATGTGGGGTAGAAGAAGCAGGGCAGAAGATCCTGGAAACATTAGGAAGGGGATTTCTCCTGTGGCCAAGTGAGAAGCATGAAAAGGCTAAGAGACACAAAGTGGGGACCTCTGTCTCGGTGGCCACAAAACCACACTGCATGGGCCACATGTAGAAATGGAATGCCATTCAAATATCCAACCCTAGCTGCCAAAGTACGAAGCTCAAAGCTCCCTGGTCCAAGCTGGCAACTACTGGTCATCCAGCCATTTCTGGATGAGCACCCAAAGGGTGCTCATCAATGGTTCCTCTTCATCCTGGAGAAGAGTGACTAGTGGGGTGCCACAGGGTTCTGTCTTGGGCCCGGTCTTATTCAACATCTTTATCAACGACTTGGATGATGGACTCAAGGGCATCCTGATCAAATTTGCAGATGACACCAAACTGGGAGGGGTGGCTAACACCCCAGAGGACAGGATCACACTTCAAAACGACCTTGACAGATTAGAGAACTGGGGCGGACACGGAGCAATGGATCCAAACTACAAGAAAGAAGATTCCACCTAAACATTAGGAAGAACTTCCTGACAGTAAGAGCTGTTTGACAGTGGAATTTGCTGCCAAGGAGTGTGGTGGAGTCTCCTTCTTTGGAGGTCTTTAAGCAGAGGCTTGACAACCATATGTCAGGAGTGATCTGATGGTGTTTCCTGCTTGGCAGGGGGTTGGACTCGATGGCCCTTGTGGTCTCTTCCAACTCTATGATTCTATGATTCTTTGCCTGCCTTTGGCATTCCCTGCGTGGCCTTAAACCTCCTCAGGCAACTCAAGTGAGCAACTCTGTGTCCTTGGGAGCGAGGAGTCGGCAGAATCTGCTTAATCCAGTTTTTGCTAATATTTTGGGAAACAGCATTATCTGCTTTATTTACCAGGCGTATGCTCATAGCAATCATCAGAAGCATTTCCGTCGGGCTCTTTAGTGGAAGACTTATGTCAGATTAAAAGCTCAGCTTTCCTATGAGCTGCTCTTTGCCAGGGGCTTGCCTTGAAATTCAACCATAGCCGAATCCTCTGCTTTTCAACGGAGGGGGCATTGTTCTCTTAAGAAGTCCAATCCTGCACAGATTCAACCCCCACCCCACCCCTACCAGGGTGGTGGTGGTGAACCATGCAACTCCCATTCTTTTCCACTGCACTCCCCAGAAGGATGTGCCAAGGTTCTGCCTGCTCTACCTAAAAGCTTCCCAAAATTTCAGTTTCCGCCATCTCACAGGCATGTTGCATGCAGCAGTCACAAGCCAGAGTGCCCTATTCAAACAAACATTCACTTACCACACAACCCATATATTCAAAAACAGCTCAAATGGCATGAGCTGAATGGAAGCTCCTGCAGCCAATCGGAAGCCGTGCCTTGGTTTGTGAACGGTTTCAGGAGTCAAATGGACTCCCGGAACAGATTAAGTTCGAGAACCAAGGTACGACTGTATAAGACTGAAGCTTGTTCAGTGTACAGACACAGAAGATGAAACAAGGAAGCGCCATAGCTCAGTAAAGGGTGCACACGCTTCAAAGGCAGATGATTCAAGGTTCAATCCCCCGGTCTCAGTACTAGTCTGAAAGACCTCTGCCCAGAACCTTGGATCCAGAACCAGACCAAGAATCATATCAGGCAGCTCCTTACATCCATAAGGATGTTATAGTCTTGGTGAATACTGAATCCCAAATTTTGTGTCTGAAAATTCAAGACCTAGACTCCTGAAAGTTGACAGACAAGCTAAACATGAAAATCAGCACTCACTAACACGTGCCTGAAATATATATCTATTTTTGGGTTATCACAGAATTCAATGTGAGCTGGTGAGCATATGATCCAAATTAGATTGTGCCAAAATTCCAGGTGTACGTGCACAAACATCCATGGTGGTGGTGGTGGTGGGGAGTTAAAGGAGATAAAAGCAGATCAAAAACAGCTGTGGAAAAGAGCCAAATGTTTAAAAAGATGACAGCTGTACGAGTGGTTATGTTCCCAAATGCATTTTGAGAATCTCAGTGTCTTCATTGAGGAATCCTTGGAAGACTGCTTGGATTGAATCATAGAATCATAGAGTTGGAAGAGACCACAAGGGCCATCGAGTCCAACCCCCTGCCAAGCAGGAAACACCATCAGAGCACTCCTGACATATGGTTGTCAAGCCTCTGCTTAAAGACCTCCAAAGAAGGAGACTCCACCACACTCCTTGGCAGCAAATTCCACTGTCAAACAGCTCTTACTGTCAGGAAGTTCTTCCTAATGTTTAGGTGGAATCTTTTTTCTTGTAGTTTGGAGCCATTGCTCCGTGTCTGTTTCTCTGGAGCACCTCCTCTTCTCCAGGCTAAACATGCCCAGCTCCCTTAGCCGTTCCTCATAAGGCATCGTTTCCAGGCCTTTGACCATTTTGGTTGCCCTCCTTTGATTGAGGTGCCTTTTCTTGCAGCTCATCAGCAGTCTAAGAAGCAC
This sequence comes from Podarcis erhardii, assembly GCF_964252035.2. Lineage (NCBI taxonomy): Eukaryota > Metazoa > Chordata > Lepidosauria > Squamata > Lacertidae > Podarcis > Podarcis erhardii. The sequence continues at coordinate 97,018,244 of NC_138509.1, read as the reverse complement.
ATATGACAGTCCTTTGATAAATGTCTCTCCCTTGCCCTCACACCCAGAAAGCATCGGGATCATACCCACTGGTGCCTCCGTCTCCCTTCTACTGTGAGGAACTTAAAAACAAAAACATGTTATTTCCCTCCCAGCACGACTTCTTCCACTTTGGTTTTCTTCCAGTGGGGGCTACTTGCAGCGTGGGGAGAAAGAGGCTGGGGAGAGGCAGTTTCGGGGGAAGGCACAGAACTCCTCTTCCCAGCTTCTCATACTGCATTTACAAACCCACCTTTCACTTTGTAGGGACCAGCAACCAAATTCTACTATATGAGCCATTTTGGCCTTAAGAGGCTGACCTGTGGATCCAGAAACTGTACTTTGTATCTTTGAATCTTGACTACACCATAAACAAATCAGCAAGCCACATTTGGTCAGGCTCACCATCTAATTGCAATATGGAGAGAATATCAGCCTACCTTATTGGCCTGTTGTAAAGCTCACCATAATATAATCTGCATGAAGCACTTGGAGCACTCAAAAGCACTATATTAAAGCTAAGTATTAATATGTAGTAGTAGTAGTACACATATTGATATTGGAGGATGCCCAACCATTTCCCCATGAAAGTCAGAAGCTAAACACACAGTTACACAGACAGATAAACACATGTGTAAGTGGTTGCCTGCCTGAGGCTGTTGGCTAAGGAATTTCATTTTTAGGAACCGATTCAGTTGTCAGTCTTGTTTAACATCTGTAGCACACAGAGCTCACGGCTATACTTCAAAAATAATTCAGGATTTACACACAGTAGAAAATAGAAGTATGGGGATCACGCATTGGCCAGATGGCTATAGGTGCAACCTCTGTATCTTACAGAAGGCATCCCAAGTACCACCATTCACAGAACACCAGCTGTATGTAGGAGTGACAACTTGACCCACATTTTGCAGGGAAGATTGGTCAGCAGGAAGAAATTTAAGATGGCCACAGAGTCATTTTACCAGAAATCTCAACCAGGTGCACAATCAGATTCTTCAGGTCACTTGGCAGGACCATACAGAGAATTGAGTTTCCACAAGGTGAGAGAACTCGACCAGGGCAGCCTGCTCACCTAGCTTGCACAGACATAGCTGGAATACGGCAGTCGGAAGCAACGTCCAGGCTGAAATCATTGAAATGACTGGGAAAATCCAGATGTATGGCAACCCATGTTAGAAGTCTACATTTTGCTTTGCTTTTCTTTCTTTCTTTCTTTGAGATTCTTTTCACTTTTTGAAATATGGCAACCCTAAGTAAGATAGCAATCAAGTATGAGCTGGCTGTAGGAACCCTCACTTCAACAGCTACCAGCCCACAATCTGACCTATTGGCAAGTTCTTTGCTTCCTTATAAAAAGGAGCAAATTCTGATTCACACACAGCTGTTTATTCAGACCTAACACACACCAGGGCATCATCCCATGCACGGATCTGCTCTCAGGAGGCACACTTTTGTGGGTTAAATTGTGCATGTGGCAGTGGGACAACATGAGTGGTTGCCCACAGGCTGGTGAGCAAGCAAATGACCACACAACTATATTATTTTACATAATTTTTATCTCCACCCTTTAGCCCCCATCTCCTACCCCACTGAAAGGCTCCCATACTCAGGCTCAGAATACTGAACAAAAGCACACAACCAAACTGTCCTCAACTCTTCTGAACCCACATCTTCTCTCTTAGAGCAAAGCCCAACCAAGCAGACCCAAAACACCACATACACAAATCCCATTAAGTGAATATTTAAATCCATGGAGTCTGGGCCAAACTATTCAGGCCCAAGGTTTATTCCCACAGAACATCCCTGCATTACTACTGTTACAGGAAGGAAATCACTGTCCAAAATGACTGCATCAGAGGGTGGATTCCCTCAGCTATGTCTATATTCATCATGTCTTGAAAGAAAACTTCCTGAGCGACGCAGAAGTAAATAGAAGCAACTGTGAGAAAGTTTAAAGGACTGTGGCATCACCTACACAAAGAAGAGTTCTGGAAATCCCAGAGCTGGGAGCGTAGTACAATAATAGGCTCTCTCTGGAGTCTCCCACCCAACATTCCCGAAACCCCCTGCTTTAAAAAAGCCTCCACTGGGGGCAGAGGGAAAAGAGAAGAATCAAGCTTATCCAATCCTCGCTAATGTCACTTGCTTCCAAAGAAATTGGGTGAGAGAGGGAAACAAATCAAGGGTGGCTGACACCACTTAATTTCTATGTCAAGGCTCATAACTGCTTGGAACTTGCCTCATGTGACCTGGAAGCTCTTATGTCAGATGTGTGGCATGCTGCTGTTAAGTGGTACAGTACTCTGCCTGCTTGCAATTTCACATTTCAGAGCAATGAGCTCTGGCACCAAAAAGGGGAAAGGATGGAAAAGGACGGATGGAGAAGCACAAAGATTTAAGGTAGAAGTGAGCAACCCACGGCCTTCCCAAAGTTGCTGGGCACCAACTCCTGCCCCAGCTAGCATGGCCAAGGGCGAGGGAGAATGGGAGCTGATGTCCAGCAACTGCAGCGGGGACACAAGTGCCCACCCCTGATCTAAGGCAAGGGAGAATGTGAAAGCTCGGTGAACAGCCTTTGCTTCAGCACAGCTGAACTGCAGAGAATATACTGGTGGCTTTATCTCTTCTCTCAGGGCATGGCTTGCTTTCCAAGAGTACAGCGTCAGACTCAAGTAGCTTCCTATCAGAAACAGCTCTGTTGAACAGCTCCACCGAAGCCAAAAGGACCAAAGTGAGCACACTGCAAGGATACCAATCCCAACGTGGAAAAGCCACAGCACAAATACAAAAATCGCAGAGGAGGAATCACATCAGGAAACTTACAAAGTAAGGCTTTGATGTTAGCAAGCTCTCACTGTTAGGAGGGGTAGCCGTGTTGGTCTGCCATAGTCAAAACAAAACAAATTCCTTCCAGTAGCACCTTAAAGACCAACTAAGTCAGTTCTTGGTATGAGCTTTCGTGTGCATGCACACTTCTTCAGATCTGAAGAAGTGTGCATGCACACGAAAGCTCATACCAAGAACTGACTTAGTTGGTCTTTAAGGTGCTACTGGAAGGAATTTGTTTTGTTAGAAGGGGGTGTGTGATGGATGTGAGAAACTTCTCTCAGGGCCCAGATAAAGAAGGTTCCCTGGCGCTATTTTCAAAGGACACCCTTGCTGGTAAGGAACTCAAAATGTGGTCTTTAAACTTTCATCAAGCCTTCAGTTCTTGCTGACTATGAATCTTCTCAATCTATCTTGTCCACACCTCCCTAGCTCTGAAAAACATCAGGAAACAAGGGCTCATAAACAAGGGCTCAAGAAATTGGTAACCATGATGCAGAGTCTCATGTAGTATCCTGGGGCCTACATGGGAAGTTACAGCTTTATCCTCTACAAGCTAGTTCTTAGTTCTCATAACCAGAAGAAAAACAATGAGCCACTTCTGCTAAAAACTGAGGTCTGGCCTTGCAGGTGAATTTCACAGAGTTACTAGATTGCCCTAACATTATACTGGTCCATCAGCTGAAGATCTTTTGCAAAGTTTTACTACTTGGTCACCTGGAAGAAATCCTAACATATCATAGGTGACCAGGTAGGCGGCTATTTAGAAGCCTAGCTGACCATGCATCCAACCAAGTTCCTAAAAAAGAAAAAACCAAGAACCCCATATATACTGCAAAGTGAAATAACTTTTGAAAAGTCAGGGTAATTTCAAGTGCAGTTGCAATGAAATGTGCCTCTGCCAGCTGGGAGTGCATAAAAACTCTTAGAGACATTGGAGAAAGGCTGCAAGAGTTTCTCAGGAAAGTTATTTACCCAGCGTTACTGAGCCACTCCCTATGGATACTGACCTCTGCCCTAGAGAAGAACCATTCCACTCCTCCATTTGTCCTTTTTCCAATTGTGAACACCAAACAAAAACAGACTGCCACAAACACAATTGGGCTAGAACACAGGTTGTGCAAAGCATACCAATCAAGTACAGGGGTCCTCAGATGAGGTTCTGCTTCAGCCAGGAAGCCTGTGTTTGAAACTTCCCGCAGTTCAGTAAGCTCATTTGAGCCCACTTTGCGTGTGATAACAGCCCCCAGGCTGCCCAAATGTGCTGTGTTCATACTCAAAAGCAAACCAGAGAGGCATGCCGTCCACCGCCTGCATTCTTGGCAACACAAACCATACTGGCCAGAGTTCCCATTGGAGACGAAGTACTGATCCCCACAAATGCCTCCTTCTACCAACTACACACACTCAGTTCTAATGCATGGCACCTCCCTGAGCTGGAAGTTTGATTGCTTTATACCACCACCATTCAAAACAAGCGGCACCAAAGACAGCAGGGAGGGAGAAGCTTTTGCTTGCAGGCCTAACCAGGCCCACCAGTTCTCTCCTTTCAGCTGCACCCACCTACTTGATACCTAATATCACACTTGGCGCCAGGTGTAACCAGTGCTCCTGTTTTCCAGGAAAAAAGGTGCTGGCTGTTATCATGAAGTTGTCACAGTAAGTGCCACACTTTTAACATTTGGGAGGAAAGGTGCTGGTACTGCAAAAAAAGGACTGGGTGTAACCTCCTGGGCCCTCCGGATTTTTGCATCGCCAGCAAAAATAAAGTACCTGCTTATGTGACGCTGACACAAAAGCTTTGTTCCTATACCATGTAAAAGAATGAATTTTCCCTCTTTCTTCCCCTCAGACCCATGCTGCCTGTAGCATTAGCATCTCACTCTGAAAATGACTGATCTGCTTGAATGGTTCTATGACTTGAAAAGAGAGACTGTGTGTGGTCTATTGTTGCCCAAGAAAAATCTTTTAATAAAAACATATTAAATATCTATATGGTGCTAGGTGGCAGGCAGAGAAAGATGTACCTGCGACAAAGTGCATAGAACTTTGCAAACACTGGCAGTCAGCTGACTGTCGTGCAGGATGTTGTAGGCATGTTTTCTGCATTTCTCTCTCTCCTAGGTATATGATGGTAAAGAAACAGGGGGCAGAGAGAGAAGTGGCCATAGCTACTAATAGGTCAAGCCTAGGCACACTTACTCAGAAGTCCATTCCTGTGAGTTTGATGGGGCTTACTCCTAAGTAATCATACCTAGAACCGCAGCCCAAGACAGCTGTCATTTGAAAGTACAAATTGCTGGGTAAACGAATTACCACCTCTCAGATCAGGCCGAGTTGGGCCCATTTGCTCAAGCGCCCTGGAAGCCCTTTCCTACAAAGCATCCATTCCTCCTCTTGGCACACTATGATCTGGATTATGTGGGTTAATCCCGCAGAGGCTCCCATCTATAGAATCTTGCAATGGAGGAGGACAGGGCCAGAGCCGCAGCTTCTGGCTCTTTCCAGATCTCCAGTTCTTCTCCTATATGGAAGCCTTGCAAACTTGCCAAGCTCCAGGGCCCGCTGGCGCCAAGCCACAAACAGACACGTCACTGTGCTTCTGAAGCTTACCGCAGACCCCTTTCCAGCAGACTAAAACTGAGGAGCATCTGTAACAGAGGGAAAGTCCCCATCTCACATTGCCCATAGAGAGTGCATAAGGAGGAAGGCTTGCTGCAGACATAAGACCATTCCCAAACACCCCCAAAGACACAAAACCGACTATTGGCGCTCTCCCCATGCCAGGAACACCTTAAATCACACCCAAGTATATTCCACTGACTCGCTGAACACCCCTAACAGGCATGCCCCATTCATCCCAATACTTGCACACGCCTACAAGGGAACATTTACACACCCAGCTCTCCCCGCCCCGGCCAATTAAGTCCTGCAAGTGCATATCCCTGCAAGCACACCACCCCATCTACACCAGTTAGGCGTACCAGACACAGGGCTGCAGGATTGGCTGGGACCCCGGCGGTCATCTAGCCCAACCCCCTCCAATGCAGGAATTTGCACACCCCGTAGTTGCAACTCTTGACGCTCCGTCCGAATATCACACCCCCATGCATGCATTGCTTCCCCCCTCCCCGCGCCAAAACCGCCTATAAGAATATTTAGCCATTACCGTATTTCCCCGTCTGGCGCGCCCCCGCAATCTCTCTACCGTAATTACCCCCCGCCCCCGCCCCCGCCCAAGCCAGGCCGGATACAGCTTGAAGCCCCTCAGAATTTCCTTGGCGCGCTCCTCCTCCGGGCCCGACATGGTCCCGCTCCTCGCGGCTGGGCTGGGCGCCCCCCGGCCCGGCCTTGAGCTCCCGCTCTCGCTCCCTCACGGACCTGGGCGGGGGCGTCGGAAGGAGGCGAGAGCGCGCCGGCCCGGACCCCGCTGCGCCCGCCGCTGAGCCCAGACAGACCCACCAACCAACCAACCCGCTTTGCTCCCGGCTGGCCCCGCCCAGCCAGCCAATCGCCGCCCGCCGGCTCTCGCCCCCCCCACCCGCGCGCGCGACTGGCAACGCCGGTGACCAATCCGCGGGTTTAGCGGCGAGGGTGGCCCCGCCTCCCTCGCCGCTGGTCGCTAAGGCAGGGACGCCTGACTGACTGACTGCTCCCCTGGCGGCGGGGGAGGACGGGTGTCGCCACAGGACAATCTTAGTCGGAAGGCGGGCGCGCCGTCCCTCCCGCGGGGAAAGCGGCCGCCTCTGGGTGAAGAGCGCCCCCTGACGGCCGGATCTGCGGGTCGCGCTAGACACGCGGGCATCCTTCACACGTTACGCGTTCATCGCGTGTGTGGCTTTACGGTAGTTGTGAGAGACTGTGGGTCCAGTCCTGTGTGGGTCTCTTTTCTTTCAAACCACACTTTTCAGAATAAAAATTTACTCCTGCCACAAAATATAAAATATTTTTATATTTTTATATGCCACAAAATATATATATATTGATAAGCAATAGATTGGAAAATAGATAGATTGGAAAAGAAAAAGGAACAGCTTCCAGCTGTGCTGGATTTATAACACAGAACACAACTGTTTTATAATACTATCATGGGAAATCCAGAAATTATAAATCACTACCAAATTATAATTATGAAGAAGTTTTCTCCAGCACTCTGTTTGAACGGCGATTCTGGGTCACAACTAGGATTGTCCTGAATATCACGGCTTCATGCTCTCTTGCTCTCATTTTGGAAAAAAAATGTACACATATTTTGCAAATAAAAAACATTTCATTTGACTATACTACTCTTAAATGTTTTTTAAACCTTTTTGTGGGTTGCGGGGTCAGCTATACTGGCCAATGACAGCAAAAAGAGCAGAGTCCTGTGGTGCTGGAACAGGCTAGCAAATTTATGTTTTATATATAGCAGAGGCTTCAGCGGACTAAAGCTCCCTTCCTTAGAAGTTGAGTTCAGAGTGAGACTCTCAGACAAAGCAGCTGAATGTCAACCCACAAATTGAGAAGTTCAATAAGATTCCTTTGGGGCAGAATGGAGAAGTGCTTTCTTACCATATTTGTGTTAATACAAGCCATCTTAGTAACCCTGAGTGAAATGATCATCACAAATTCTTGCCATGCAGCCGGGTTCCGATGAAACCATCACAAGCTGTGCTTTTTGCTTCTCATAAGCATTCAGGTCTAATCTTAGTTTTCTCCTCTACACCCAATTTAGGAATGAGAGAATCCATCCACTTGGGTTTCTCTCAGTTTCTCATTTTTCATCTTTTCATCTCATTTTCTCATCTTAAGTTTCAGCTCTTCACATTTCCACAACACAACCAATCTTTTATTTTTTTTCCCCTCCATTGCAGGAAGTTGGACTAGAAGCCTTCCAACTCAACGATTCTCTGAAAATTCATTGGTGAATTTCTCCTAATATGCACGGAATCATAGAAATTTAGAGTTGCAAGAGACCCCGAGGTTCATCTAGTCCAACTCCTTACAATGCAGGAATCTCAGCTAATGCATCCATTAAAGATGACCATCTGACTTCTACTTAAAAATCTCCAGGAAGGAGGCAAGCGGTGATACCATACCTTCAAATATATGAAGGGTTGTCACCTGGAAGATGGAGCAACTTGTTTTCTGCTTCTCCGGAGGGGAGGACCAGAACCAAATGGATTCAAATTGCAGGAAAGCATATTCCAGTTAAACATTAGGAAGAACTTTCTGAAGGTAAGAGCTGTTTGACAGTGGAACAGATTCCCTTGGGGATGGACTCCCTTCACTTGAGGTTTTCAGAGGTTGGGTAGCCACCTGTTATGGATTTGTTAGCTGTGACTCCTGCATGGCCGGATGGTGGACTTCAATTCTATGATGTTTGGTCATCTTTCCTATCTTAAAAATAAATATCCCTTTTTATTTTTTAGTGTGGTGCATGCAGCGTTTTTATACTGTCAAGCCATACATCCCACCCTGTTGGATTTGCTCTTTCACAGAATTATAGGATTGTACATTCAACGCTTGTGCTTGATTTTTTTTTTAAAATGATAATATACATTAGGGGGGGCGTGTTTCTGTATATCTTTATTTGTAGGAATATTTATAAACTGCCACTTAAGATAAGAATATCAGCAGGGTGTACAATAAAATAATAAAAACATCACAAGATTATAAAACCTTAGAGCACAAGTGAGCCCCAACACACACATTTTAGTGCAGAGGGAAAAGCTTTTTCTTGCTGTTGAGATGTATACAGATTAATGGCAGCAACTCCCCCCCCCCCCATATTTACCTGGACTGAGAGTTATGATAATATACATATTTTTTAACCAAAAAAAGTCATGGAAGAATTCAAATGGAAGGATATTGAGCTTTTGCCCTTCAAGCAAGCCAGAATTCCATTTCTCACATAGAAAACAGGCTTGTTGGCCCCCTGATGTTTTTACCCATTTACCCTGTTAGCAGGCCATTAAAAGCAGACAGTCTTCAAGAGCTGAGGAGCTGTAGCAAAGCAGAGATACTTCAATTTCATCTCTGAGAGACCGATCAATGCTTGTTTTTGTCTTGCAACTGCTGGTCGATGAGCATCCATCTTTTTACTGAGCGAGGTTACCTTAGGAGCCCCGGAAGTCCTCAGAGGGCGCTTAGCCGTAGGATAGGACCGAAGCTGTTCTCTGAAATTAAAGGGATCAAGGCAGGGCAGGGCCCAGGCAAGACACTTTGCTGCCCGAGTTAAAAGGACAAGGTGGTCCCCTCTCTCCTGCCTAATCCCATGTGCAGGATGAACTAACTGGCAGCTTAATCTTCCTTCCTGCTGGGTTACTATCCTGCACCATCAGACCCCCTCTGCAACCAATCTTCCCTGAACATAGGATACGAATGTTTGATACTGCTCTTTTTCGTTGCTGCACAACAACAACAACAACAACAACAACAACATTTGACTAAGTTGCCCCAGCCACACTGGGCGGCTCCCAGCAAAAAATACCGGTAGTAAAAACTTCCCTAAACAGGGCTGCCTTCAGATGTCTTTTAAAAATCACACAGCTGTTTATCTCCTTGACATCTGCTCGGAGGGTGTGTCACAGGGCAGGTGCCACTACCAAGAAGGCCCTCTGCCTGGCTCCCTGTAACCTCACCTCTCGCTCCAACATTTGTCTGATGAAAATAGGAATGTCCTATTCCATAATAAATACCGGTAATTTTACTATTTATACCCCACCTCATCTAACTGGGTTGCCCCAGCCAATCTGGGTGGCTTCCAACATATATAAAAATATATTAAAAAATACAAAAAATACAGGGCTGCCTTCAGATTGCTTGGGGGTCGGATAATTCCATATTCTCCAACATTTCTCTGATGAAAATAGGGACATCCTACCATACCCTGCAATATTTCTCTGAAGAAAATAGGGATGTCCTAAGCAAAGCAGGACATTCTGGGATCAAATCAGAAACTGGGACGGCTTCTGTAAATCTGGGACTGTCCCTGTGAAAATAGGGACACTTGGAGAGTTTGTGAGGGAACCACCAAGAAGGCCCTTGAAACTAGACCTCAGTGTCCAGGCTGAATGATGATGGTGGAGATGCTCCTTCAGGTACAGTATACTGGGCCGAGGCCGTTTACGGCTTTAAAGGTCAGCACCAACACTTGGAATTGTGCTTGGAAACATACTGGGAATCAATGTAGATAGATCTTTCAGGACCAGTGTTATATTGTCCCGGCGGCCACTCCCAGTCACCACCAAATATCCACAAAAATCAGCCAAATTCCTCCACAGTCGCTTTCTCCAACTCTCCTTTTTCACTCTCTACACGCCTGAAATTTCTGTGCAAAGGCTCCTGCGATTGCTAGCTGCTTTCCCGCTCTTTTTGCACCATTTTTGCAGTTCTCCTACCTTTGGTAGCAGCTTAAATCTATTTATTTCCTGGTGCTTCACCTATACGTGGTTGTACGTGAGTCAAAGTGGGGGAAACGCCTGCACATCATTGCTATAATCCGAATTTCTAAGGAACCATTGCAACAAGAGGAAGCGGTCTTCCCCCCCTCCCCCTCCCCAATACATTGAAACCAACATTTTAGCTTCTTTCTGGACCTCCCCACTGCTAGCTGTGCCCTGCCCTCTGCCTTTTAAGGCTGGCAACATTGCGGACATCACCAGCCCATGATTTGAGCCACGGGGGTTAGGGGCAGAATGGGATGCTGCCCGTCTCTGAATGTCAAGAAATTTGGTGCTGCTGTTAACCTGGTAACTCAAGGTTTTCTTCTAACAATGACCATACCCTAAACCACGCTCCTAAATCCACTGGCGTGAATGGGCTTAGGCCTCACGGGGCTGCCAGGAGCATTTGCACAGCAAGATTCTCGTTGCATGCCTTTACTTGGAAGTTAACTATTGGCTTCATCATGCCCTCCTCCCACAGGACTGGGCCTTACCCCACTTAATTTGGAAATAAACCCCACGAAATTCAACAGGACTCATGGTTAGGGATGGGGCTGCCAGGCCACAACCCTATGCCTATTTACCTGGTGAATAAGCCCCGCCGAATGTAGAGCACCCCTTATTTTTGCTTCCATTAGGTTTATCTGTGCTACGTTACAGGTGTTTTTATTGTGTGCAAAAGCCTTTAAAAAGTAATATGGGGAGGGTTCCTTTTTTTAAAAAAAGCAAACATTTATATCATTGCATGTTGTTTCAGATTTCTGTGAACTGCTCTGGCACCTGTTTTTTTTTATGAGGGTTGGTGGCGGCATGATAAATATAACTATTATTATTATTATTATTATTATTATTATTAAAACCACATTATTATTACTTATCGAAATACAGCCTTCAGATGTGCAAACTCCGGCAGAGTGTTAAGGGAGGAGGACCGGGCGGGGATGGCTGTGCTTGTAATATGTATAATCATAATGAATATTATGGAAGCAGCCCAGAGGGGCTGCGTATAATTATAATTATACTTATTTGGATGCCTTCACCTGTTGATCTCAGCGTGGTTCACAGCATAAAAATACAATCTATAACTATACAGTATCAGTATCTATGTATAGTGGTGTGGTGGTGGGGAGGTTTATTGTTTCGTGCGCTTGTTCTGTATTTTTATTATTATTATTATTAAATATTATTATTTATTGTATGCTCCCAAAAGGGTATTTTTACCTCTTCCCCCTGAGGGCGGACGGATATTTGTTTGTTTTAATGAAATTCATACATTCTTGATTGTAAAAAATATGATAATAATAATAATAATAATAATAATAATAATAATAATAATAATAATGTGAGGCGGCGCTGAGTCTCCCCAGGCGGAACCTTCGTTCGCGGGGGAGGCAGTTCCCCGCCGGAGCGGAGGCGGCGGCGCACGCGCGCGACGCTCTTGCCGGTCCCTCTCCGCCGCCGCCGCCTCCTTCTCCGCCGCCGCCGCTGCCGCTGTCATGGCGGCCTGAGGTGCGGCACGGGCGGAGGAAGCGAGCGAGGAGGAGGAGGAGGAGGGAAGGGAGCGCGCCGGGCTGCCCGGTAGGGGCTGCGGCCGGGGAGGCGGCCCGTGGCCAGGGCGGAGGGGGGCCCTGGGGGGGCCTGGGGGGCGGGTTTCCCCCTCGTGATGGCGGCCTCCCTCACCGGGCGGGGGGCTGTGGGAAGAGGGAGCCCCCCAAGCACACCGGCCCTGCGGCGCCCGGTCCCCTTAAGCGCCTCGCAAGAACGCCTTTCTCCCATTTCCCCTCCTGTGTGTGAGAGACCTATAATATATATGCAGTGGGAGGGAGCGTGTGCAGCATGATTGTTATTTATCGTGTGTTCCGCCTTGCATAATATATATATATATATATATATATATATATATATATATATATATATATATATGCAGTGGGAGGGGGCTTATGCATTGTTGTTGTTGTTTATTAAGTGTGTATTTCGCCTTTCATCCAAAGATCTCTGGGTGGGTCACAGCATAAAAATGCAGAATAAAACCACAAAGTACAGTGGTACCTCGCAAGACGAATGCCTCGCTAGACAAAAAGCGCGCAAGACGAAAGGGTTTTTCGTTTTTTGAGTTGCTTCGCAAGACAAATTTCCCTATGGGCTTGCTTCGCAAGACGAAAACGTCTTGCAGGTTTGCTTCCTTTTTCTTAAAGCCGTTAATACCCAGGGAATCCGCGCTCCGCAAGACAAAAAAATCGCAAGACAAAGCAACTCACGGAACGAATTAATTTCGTCTTGCGAGGCACCACTGTACGTAATAAAAACAATGTGTGTGTGTTACATATATGTAATACATACACATACAGTGGTACCTCGGTTTTCAAACCCCTCTGTAGTTGAACGCTTTGTGACGAGAACCAGCTCGCCATCCGTAAATAATCAGTCTCACGCCAAGATGGTTATGGACAAATGACCATATTCCCACAGCTTTGGAACTCAAACGCCGAAAACCCAGAAGTAAATGCCTTGGTTTCTGAACACGCCTCGGAAGTCAAGCAGGAAATGAGGCTTCCGTTTTGAGGTTTCCGCTTTTAGTTTTCGAATGTTTCGGAACTTGAACGGACTTCTGGAATGGATTATGTTCGAAAACTAAGTGCCATTGTATGCTCCCAAAAGAGAATTTTCACCTCTTCCCCTGAGGGCGGGCGGATATTTGTTTGTTTTAATGAAATTCATACACTTCTTGATTGTAAAAAAACCAAAGCATATGAAAGAAAGGTGGGACGGTAGAATCAAGGGGAAAGTTCACAGCTGTACTTTAAAAGCTGAAATGCAGGAACAGGATTGGGAAGCAATTCTGAAATGATTTATGTTGATTACAATTCTGGCGTTGTTTCCACGGCTCTCTGGACTTAGAGATATATTTTCCAAGGGTTCACCCACTCCCTTACTGAAGTAATGTAGACTGTGTCCTTCAATAAGCAATACTCTTCAGCTACTGTTTCCCAACCTTCTGCAAGCCTTTATGCAGTTGTGTTTGGAGTTGAAGTGCTGCTGCTTTGTGCATTAGTAAACTTCTCACTTCTGTTGGATTACCTTTTTTTGAGCAGGAAGCACAGAGACACATTTGCCACCTTGGCCACACTCATATTCTTTCTTAGCAGTGATTGAGTAGTGATTTATCCCCTTTTTCTCTTTGAAAGGTAAAAGCGTCTAGAATGGCAGGGGAACAGAAACCGTCCTGTAATCTCCTTGAGCAGTTTATTTTATTAGCCAAAGGCACCAGTGGATCAGCTCTGACTGCCCTCATCAGCCAAGTGCTCGAGGCCCCTGGGGTTTATGTCTTTGGTGAGCTGCTGGAATTAACAAATGTGCAAGAGGTGAGTGTGACCGATTTCCTAGAGACTGGTGAGTGTCAAACCATAAATTATGCTGCTGGCTTGCTTAACTAATTTGTTTTAAATTGCCACCTCAAGTTTTGTGGAAAGTGAAAGCAAACTGCTCAGGTAATTTTCCAGGTTGTACTGGGTAGGTGGGTGAGTGGAGTGTGGGAGCTCAAGTCTTCTCTTGTGCTCATTATAACTCATGCTCATTGTTCTAAATCATGATTGAGCATTACATGTAAGCCTGCCGTATGGTTTATGGCTTCAGAACAAGCCAGGGCATTAACCCAACTTCAAACCATGGCTTAACATCTTAACTTGTTCTGAAGCCATCAACCATAGTTTCTTGGTCCTGACAAAATGGCAAGAAGTGGCATATTGGAAGGTGCTGTGGGTGCCTGGCCAAAGTACCGTATTTTTTGCTCTATAAGACACACTTTTTCCCCTCCAAAAATTAAGGGAAATGTGTGTGCGTCTTATGGAGCGAATGCAGGCTCCATGGTTTCAGCGAAAGCAACGCGAAGCCTCCGAAGCGCAGCAGGAGTGCTCCCGCCGCACTCCGGAGGCTTCGGGTTGCTTTCACTGAAGTCTTGCTCTCCTGGCTTCAGGGATAGCCGCCTGAAGCCTCCGGAGGCTTCGTGTTGCTTTCGCTTCAGCGAAAACCCTTCAGCAAAGCGGAAGGAAAAATGGAAGGGGCTCTGATTCTCCTGCCGCTTCGTTGAAGGGACGCTGCGCAGAGAGGGATGGGGTTTTTTTTCTTGTTCTCCCTCTCTAAAACTAGGTGCATCCTATGGTTGGATGCGTCCTATAGAGCGAAAAATGCAGTACTTGGTTCATATGTTGGCTTATACAGACCTTGATCCTGCAACAGCCTGCAAAATCGACACAGTCTGTGTGCCAGAAGATTCTGTGGAACAATGAAAATGGAATCTCTTTTATTTAGGGTGGTCTTCAGCAGCACAGTACCCATCAGACGCTTTGGACTACATCATTCATTAGTTCCAGCCAGCATGGCCAATGGTCAGGAATGATGAGAGTTGTCGTCCAAACCTCTAGAGGGCACCCACTTTAGTGAACGCTGCTTTAGCAGTGCCATTTTCCAAGGTTGAACCTGGAAAACAGGAAGCTCCGTTGCTGAAACATCTGGCCTTGACCGTGCTGTCTCCTTGATTTAAGCAAGCTTGCAATAGTGTAATTTGATAACCCTTGGAATAGTCTTAATACTTAATTAGCCATGGGCTCAATTGCACTCTAATGGGTCTCTTCCTTTCTTTTTTCTTCATATGCAGCTTGCCGAAGGTCCCAACGCTGCTTATTTTCAGCTGCTGAATCTCTTTGCCTATGGAACATACCCGGACTATGTAGGTAAGAGGCAGCTGCAATTCTAGAACACATTTTAACACTACTGTGTCTTCATTGGCTTTTGGCATCTCCAGTTTCTTTCTTGGCCAAGTTCATGGAAGATATCAAAATCTGCGAGATCTGCCTGCCTTAGTTCCTTCAGACAAAATTTCTGTCCTTTTCAGATGGAGCTCATCTCTAAAACCATTTGTTGATTTTATTTCTATCCCTATTTGTAAGCCGCTTTGGGATTCATTTGAATGAAAAGCAGTGTAGAAATATAGCATAGGTTAACATACCATTTCTCCCCCTTTTTTTCTCCTGTTATCGTGCAGTTCTGTTCCCATTGCCTCCCATCTCATCTCATTTCCTAGACTGCTGGTGATTAGACCATCAGTTGCCTGGCTTTGCACTCCTTACTCTGCACTGCAGATCTTTAATTGTCCAAGAGCAGAGCAGGAGCTGCGCTTCTGGTAGCTGGTTGTCCTGTTCAGTTTCTATCACAATTCCTTCCTCTTGCTTCACGTCCATTTCCGCTCCCCTTTCTGTCTGTTTTCTGCTCTTCCCCTGTGGTCTCTTCTGAGCCCTGCACTTTTCTTTCCTACTAATTTTACCCTTCCTTCCAGTTTCACTGTTGACTCTGAAGTATATCATTGTACAGCATGTAACATTTCAGGCACTTTATAAATAGTATAAATTTATTCTGCTCTGTACTAAAGACGTAGCAACATGCGAAACTGCATTAATGTATCATACTATGGGTTCAGCAAGTCCTCAGAGGTCTTTCTAAGCCTTGTTGCCTGAGATCTAACTGGATGTTGTTGGCTTTTGACTTCGGCAGATATATGCATACAAATACAAAGTATTTCTGTTGCTCCAGCAATTCAAGACATAACACAGATTCACTTCTCAAGGCTCACTGACTGTCTGATGAGCCATTGCCATATCAACTGGCTTGGTTCACCTTGTACCTGTTAACATCTCATACCTAGGGTGATTTCTGCCCTTGAAAGAAATTAACCCATTCCTCCGTGCCCAGTTCCTCCAACAGAGCATGTGAACTTGGGTGGCTCCAAATGTTTCATATGAAGTTACTTTATCAGTCCAGATGAACTGATTTGCTGTGACTTGCACTGGTTCCCAGTGCCAGGCTGCTTCTCTATCCAAAAGTTTTCCAGCTCCCCCGTTTTGCAGATTTCAAGGACATTCTAAGAATAATGAGATTTGAAACTTTCCTGTTACCAAATCTGCCTTGTCAATAACTTGTGCCTAAACTTGATTCTCATCCAAATTTTACCACCTGAGTCTTCTAAAGTTGCCATACATTCTGCATCAAATCTTTTAAAGGGACAATCTTTGCAAAACACACAACACTTGCGTGGTTCTCACATGCTCAAACCATCTTATGACAATTGGTTCTGTGATGGGTGGGTATCCTCCTCATGGTATTTTGTAATTAAAACACTGGGATACTGTGAATGGTGATCCAAAATGGATTTATTGGTGAAGCACAATGGAGGGAATAGAAACTGTTCAGAAACCTTGTGTGATATCAGTGCAAAATCCATGGATTCTGGCTAGCAATTCATTTTTTTTTTTTTTTTTAAATAATTTTTATTGGGTTTTTACATTTTATAAGAACAGACACACACACAAAGACAAAGACAAACAAACACACAAATACAATTACATACCCTAAGTTTCTTTACCCACTTTCATTGACTTCCCCCCACCCCCTCCTCTTACATCCCAATTCCAAAATTAATTCAGCAAGTTCTTACCTAACCTCTTAAAGATATTCACATTACTTTTGAAAATTAAATTCTTTTGTTTATCTATATTCAACTATCCAATTCTCTTATAATCAATAATTTCTTTTTTTTTTAAGGTCGGTCTAACTTCCCCTTCACAAATTTTCCCTTTATTATATTAATTATAGGTCACATTGACCAAGTAAACAAAACATAACATTTTATAATTCTATTCTCTCCCCCCCCTGCCCCGGTTTCTGTCCCTTCCTAGACAAATGTCCAGAAAAACAAACAAAAAATAGTTCTAGCCCGGATTCCTCACGTCCGAGGCGTCTGATTCTCTGTCAGTCCCTCTCTGCCAACTATATTGGTAGTCCTCTTTGATGGTCCTAAGACCCCGAAGGAGTTCAGTCAGAGTCAGATCATATTTTCTTTCATTCAGAATGTTAAAGAGTGTTTGCTGCGAAAGACCATCTAGTTTTCCATACTCAAGAGAAAAGTCCCAATCATGTTGCTTTGTTCTTTCTAGTTTTAATATTCCAAGTACTCCAGGGGCTTCTCTCTTCTTCTTTCTCATCTTTCGCAGGTCTGTAATCCAGAGGTCTTCTTGCTCATACTCTAACGCTGCAGATTCTTGGTTGATATTTTCCACTTGTAGTGTCTGAACTCCTTCTTTTTTCTCTGTCAATTCCAAAGGCATCTCTTCCTGCTCAGCTGCAGAATTTTTATCATGCATCTCCTTTGTGCATTCAGCAGAGTTGTTTGTTTCAAGATTCAAGGTCATAAAAACTTTACTCAGAGCCATACTCTGCTCCTGCAGGATTCCCACGAGAAAGAACATTTTTTCTATCTCCGCCAGTAATTTTCCCTCTGCAGCCATTGTAATGTCACTAATTCCCCCTAGGGGGCTTTCAGTTATTTAGTAGTCCTTTTCCAATAATCTGTTACTTTGTTATTATCAATACTTTGTTTCCAGTCGCCTCAGTCCAAATGTATCAGCTTTAATTCCAAGAGTTATTAAATAGCAAAATTCTTTACTTTGTCCGCCCGTTTGACAGCTTCTTTGACAGCTGTCAAACTCCTTTCACTTCTTCCTCCGGGACCCAAATAGGACACTCCCGGGTTTTTTTGGGGGGGATACACACAAAGTTCCAAATTCCCTTTCTCTCCAGCACAAAAATCTTGTTCTATCAAATTTGTGAGAAACTTTTAAATCATCAAAACAGTATTCATTCCGCCTTAATTCTCCGTTCCTTGCTTTGAAACGTCAATAAGTAGAGGGGGTGCGGACTTCCCTTTAACACATCCCCCGATCGTGTCGAATTCACAGGATAAAATTTTAAAGTCCAAATTCCACTACTCACGGGTCCTTTGTTATCCAGTCCAAATTTTGGGAAGAAAGTCAGCGCTCTCCGGCCATGGCTTGCGGCTTCGCTCTACCGAGGTAGCGATCTACTCTCAGCACCACGCCACTCTCCGTACCCTCTCCGCAGCCTTTAAAAAGGCTCTTCGTGGGTCGGGGAGGGCGCTTAAGGTGCCCACCGAGTCACCAAGTCCGCAGGCTTCCGCGCCTGCGGTTTCTGAGGGTCCCCGTGTCGCCGGCACGGCAAGACCCGTCCTCAGTAGAGCCGATTCCCTCCGGAGCTCGGAGGGAATCCGCCATTAGCCGTTCGCGCTAACCCGGAAGTCCCTGGCTAGCAATTCATACCCAGTGGCATACTGCCTGTTCCACCCCTTTGTTTTGTTTTTTTAAAAAATGAAGAGAAATGTGTGGATACTGGAAACAAAGTTCTGCCTTGTCCAGGTTTTCACTTGCTTCCTACTTAAGGAGAGTTAAAGCCACATTGCTCTGGTTTTCTCTTTTTGGTTATAGATCTATGAACTCAGTGAAGTGACAGTCCATGTCACCCTTAGTCCCCTTTAGGTGTTTTGGACTCCATTGTCCATTGGCCATGCTGGTTTTAGTTGATGGGAGTTATAATTCAAAACATTTAGGAAGGTTATCAGGTTGGGAAATGTGGACTCTGCTTTTCAGAGGTGCGTATTCTGAAAACTGCCCCATGCTTCTCCATTTGCCAGTGCCTGTAGGGAAGTGGGAGCATTCTTCTGTGCGGCAGAGAATGTGGCTCAAAGTTGTGTGAATGAAGTCAGCAGCGTTGAGTAATTCAACTGAAGCCCATAACCTGAAGTTTTTCTTTAATTCAATTTCTTGGACAGCAAACAAGACTAACCTGCCAGAGCTAACAGGGGCCCAGAAGAACAAGTTAAAGCACTTAACTATTGTCAGCTTAGCTTCCAGAATGAAGGTAAAGTATTGGCACTAAGACCAGCCAGTTTGAAGGCAAACCTCCATATATGTGTGTTCGCGCGCACACAGTGTGTGTAAATGTGTGTCTACACATGCATGCATATATGAATTTTTGGGGACTTTTGACATCTCCTGTTGATCTTGAGAGCCAAAGTGTGTAGAAGAGACTTATGGGACATAAATCCCTGGTGCTTTCAGGCAGCTTTTTATCAATGGGGGAAGCAGAGAGACAGCTGCTGAAATGAAACATTTATGCTTGAATCACTTTGGTTTCCTTTGATCAGTTATCAGATGGCTTGATCGTTTATCCTTTGCCATCTCTCCCAAATCGTAACTCCGTGGTGTAACTCAAGGACGGCTAGGTATCTGTGTCAACTTTAGTTCTCCCTAAAAAATAGGAATAATAGTAGCCCTGTATCCCATTAGGTAGAGGGACGTGGGTGGCGCTGTGGGTTAAACCACAGAGCCTAGGATTTGCCGGTCAGAAGGTCGGCGGTTCGAATCCCAGCGACGGGGTGAGCTCCCTTTGCTCGGTCCCAGCTCCTGCCAACCTAGCAGTTCGAAAGCACGTCACAGTGCAAGTAGATAAATAGGTACCGCTCCGGCGGGAAGGTAAACAGCTCCGGCGGGAAGGTAAACAGGCCACATGACCCGGAAGCTGTACGCCGGCTCCCTCGGCCAATAAAGCGAGATGAGCGCCGCAACCCCAGAGTCGGTCACGACTGGACCTAATGGTCAGGGGTCCCTTTACCTTCACCTATCCCATTAGGTATTTCTGGAAAAAAGCAAGAACTAGAGCAGTTTTTTCATTGACTTCAGCAGATAGGTTACAACACGTAATAACAGGTTAAGCCGGGCTGTAATGCCACAAGTACTGCTATTACAGCACCTGTCCTACAGATACTCTGGGTGAATCCAACATACCTCTGCATGGGGGTTTGTACGTGGGGAACGATGCCTGCACAAGCAACAAGATTTCTCCCCTTCATGCCCTAAACCTGTTTTGGGGTTTTCCCTAACCCTCCAGAACAGATTTTTTTTGAGGGGGTGTAGTCCCATTACACAAGCATGACCTTGCTCCATGCACGCAACAACTTAGTTGAATCCCGCTCCTTAAGGTATTTGAGAAACTGAAGTTCTGATCATCTCAGCTGCTAGAAGTTAGATGGCCATCTGTCATGGATGCTTTAGATGAGATTCCTGAATTGCAGGGGCTTTGACTAGATGACCCCTGGGGGTCCTTCCAGCTCTACATTTCTGTGATTCTAAGTGTGAAGTTGGCAGGTATCCTATAAAACGGTGAGCAGCGCACCTAGAAACAAAAGCATGTTTTAGTCTAGGCTCCAGGGTCTTCCTGCTGGTCTCTGCCCCCGAATGGCAGCTTCTCACCTGAGCTCCCTTCTCTCCCCCAGTGTATTCCTTACTCGGTGTTACTGAATGACCTGGAGATACGGAACCTGCGGGAGCTGGAAGACCTGATCATCGAAGCCGTTTACACCGACATCATCCAGGGGAAGCTGGACCAGCGCAACCAGATGCTGGAAGTGGACTTCTGCATTGGCAGGGACATCCAGAGGAAGGACATCAGCAACATCATCAAAACACTCCACGAATGGTAAGCTGGCCCCCGACAGGGTTTCCCAACTTTCCCACTCTTTGGTTTAGGCAGAGCCCCACCTCCTGTCATCTCTCTGACATTGACTGCGCAAGTATTGTGTTTACAGGTGTGATGGGTGTGAAGCGGTTCTGTTAGGAATTGAGCAGCAGGTGCTTAGAGCCAACCAATACAAAGAGAACCACAACCGAACCCAGCAGCAGGTAGAGACAGAGGTAGGTAATGGGCCCCCCGTTAATGTCTCCATTCTCTAGGGCAAGCAGCAAGCAGCAGCCCTCGTTTCCAAACGGACTGGAGTAAATTCAAGAACGTTGAGACTTTTCCTCTGCAACCTTCGCTCATTCCTGTGGAATCTTCTCCTGTTGGTCTAACCAGCCTAGAGGATGTCCATACTTTAGCTTTGTGGGAGCTAATGCACAAAATCAATCCTGAAGTTTATCCATTCTTCTCAGGATGGCTCCTGTGAGTCTTCTGGCCTCTAGAGGGCAGCATGCTACTGCCTAAAAAGGAACAATTCGTAATCACTCCTCTTAGGTTCTTCCTCTCAAACCTTTCTCAGCGCTTTATATTTCACATTATTTGGTCATTCAGTCCTTCTATTGCCTGATAAACTTAGCTCAGTGCAGATCCTGGGAGCTCACGACCAGAGTTCGCAAACGGGCATTTGCAAGGGTGTTTAGCAGGGGAGTTTAAAGGGGAGGCCAAGAGTTCTGTCTATTGGTGTGCATAGGACCAGAGACATGGAGAGTGAGGGAGCTGCTGCAGTGACCTGTAACACCTGTGCCATGTTTGTCATTCTGCCAGAGAACAAGCAACAGTACACTAGTAGCAAGTGCAAGCTGGTTGTCTTGCTGGAAGAGAAGATGTAGCAACTTGAGGCCAGCCTAACCACACCTCAAGCAACAGGACAACATGCAGAGTTGCTTGATAGAGCTGAGTTGACTGAGATTGTGCACCATGATAGATGGGGTGTCCCCAGGGTAGAGAAAGATTGCCCATTGCAAGAGTCTAACCCAGGCACCCCCAAACTTGGCTCTCCAGATGTCTTGGGGCTACAACTCCCACCATCTCTAGCTAACAGGACCAGGGGTCAGGGATGATGGGAATTGTTGTCTCAAAACATCTGGAGGGCCGAGTTTGCGGATGCCTGGTCTAACCCCTGGAGGAATGCGACACACAGAAGTAGGACAGTCACAAACCACACTTTGTCATTAGAGTTGCAAAATCGCTTCCGTACTCTCACCGTGGACGCCGATTCTGGGCCAGAGGAGCTAGGACAGCAGTTGCCAACCTCAGAAGACACTCAGAAGGTGGCTGTGAAAGGTACAGTGCACAGAACGATTATTGACACACACACACCCCCAGAGCAGAAAGACAGGAGGAGATGGATTTGGAAGAGCCTTTTTCCATTCTTGATCTAACCCCATCAGATCCAAGGCTACTGACTGTGGATGAGTATGCTGATAACATACTTGCTACCGTCTGTGGAGACGACACCAGAGAAAGGGAATTGCAGCCCAGAGATGGCAAGCTGGGAGGAAGGAGTAGGAAGTACTCAAACCATAAGTTTCCAGCCTTTGTAACTTGTCCCAACAATATCAAAATAAGCTCCAATAAACAAGAGGGGAAGACTTCGAGAACAACAGAAGCAGACCTCAGAACACTCCAAGCAGCCTTTGGAAGGCACAGCCCATAGAATGATTCCTGCTACTCCCCAGAGGAGGAGGAGACAAGTCAGGGTGATGCTACTGAGGGGAACAGAGGCAGTAGTGTGTGGAGGAAACAGGATGTCCCAGGAGGTGTGCTGTCTTCCAGGTGCAAAGATTCACAATGTGACGGAGAAGTTGCCAAGTCTTATAAAGCCCACTGACTACTACCCCTTCTTTCTGATTCATGTGGGTACAAATAATACTGCCACACACAGCAAGGAACTATGAGACACTGGGCAGGGAGCTGAAGAGACATCACTCCTTCCTGTTGAAGGTTGTGGCCCAAGAAGAGAGAGGAAAATACTTGAGTAAACCACTGGCTGCGCAGGGGTCGTCGTCAGGAAGTATTTGGCTTCTTGGATCATGGTCTCTTGTTTCCTTGAGGAAGGACTTCTGGCGAGAGATGGACTGCACCTCACAGCAGTTGGCAAGAAAGTGTTCGCCCAAGAGTCTTTAGAATCTAATCAGGAGAGCTTTAAACTAGATCTTGAGGGGGAGGGAAAAACAATAGGAACAACAAAAGAGCACCTGGAAATGGGAATAATGGCTTCATTGAAACTGAGCTGGTGCTCCGGAAACCTGCTAAAAGGCAAGAAACTACAGGAAGGAAGCAGCTGCAGGGAGCAACTCATGGTTTCAGTTGTCTACACAAATGCACAGAGAATGGGAAACAAACAAGATGAACTGGAGCTTTTAATAGAGGACAGCAAATACGACCTGGTAGGCATTACTGAAACCTGGTGGGATGAGATTCATGACTGGAATGGAGGAATTGAGGGGCATAACCTGTTCAACAGGAACGGACCAAACAGGAAGGGAGAAGGAGCAGCATTGTATATAAAGGATGTGTACACTTGTGAAGAAATCCATGACCAGGAGCATGAAAAGCAGATTGAGAGAACTGTATAGGGGTAAAAAATTGTAGGAGAGAGAAACAGCAGTGACCTTACTGTGGGTGTCTGCTGTAGACTGCCAAGCCAGACTGAAGACTTGGATGATGCCTTACTAGAGCAGATTACCAAACATTCAAAAAAGAAATAAATAGTAATCATGGGGGACTTCAACTTCCCCGATATCTGTTGGGACTCAAACTCTGCCAAGAGTGTAAAGTCTGACAAATTCCTCCATTGCATCGCTGACAATTTCATTTCTTCCTCCTCTAACCTCTGCTCAGTGTCCTGGCTCTGAGGCTTCCCTGGCTGCTGCCTTGCACCACTCCCCTTCGTCTAGCCAGTCCCTGACACCAGGGTAGATGGCTGATTTGTTCGGCCCGGTCTGACGCTGCTTCCGATGTCCCTTTGAGCTCCCTGCTCCTCCCCATTGGTCTCTGGCTCCCTGTGCTCCCTCCTGCACCTCGACTTCAGACAGAAAACTTCTGTCCTCCACTAGCGCTTCAGAGGAATGGGGGTGCCCCGCTGTTTCATGTTTGCAAAGAAACCTCCTCTCTGCCTCTCTCCTCCCCTGCAGGTCACAAACATAAAGAAGACGCTGAAAGCCACAGCCTCCTCCTCGGCCCAGGAGATGGAGCAGCAGCTGGCGGAACGGGAGTGCCCCCCGCACACAGAGCAGAGGCCGCCCACCAAGAAGATGTCCAAGGTCAAAGGGCTGGTCTCCAGCCGCCACTGATGCCTGCACGGCGGCAGCAGGGCGTTCCAGGGCCCCTGAGCGACTCTGGCTCCTCCTTCCAGCAGCAGCTTGTGAGCCGATCTGGGTTCTTTCAGGCTGCGGGGGCGGGCGGCCCAGGTGGGTCCATGTTTGAACCAGCAAGGGACACGGCCAAGCTCGCAGTCACTCAGGGCAGCCCTTCAGCACCGTAGCTGCTTCTTTTTCTCCTTTTTATTTTTGAGGAACACAAGGGCACCATTTGCTCTCTGATTTGGGGACAGGAGGCAGAAGCAGGGCACAGTTCCCCTGGGGCTCCTGCAGTTAGCTGCGGCCTCCTCCCCAGGTTGCCCTGCTCCACATTCCTTGGCAGCAGAGGTCCCCGGGCAGTGAGATTCGCCTTCAGGCTGGGAGAGGTGGCAGGAGGGAGGGAGGCAGGGATTTCTTCACTTGACCCCCAGCTCTGCCACATACCAAAGGTGACGCCGTGCCCCTGGCCCAGGCACTGGTTTTCGTTGCTACCTTCTTACTTCCCCTGCTCCTTTACAACGGCGTTTTGTCTTAGGGTGCAACTCTCTACCTCACGCTGCAGGGGGGTCGGGCTGTGTTTACTTGCCACCTGCTCTGCTGACCTCCTCAGCCCAGGTAAAAGCCCCTTCCCTCTCCTGCCGGCTTTTTAAAGTCCTTCAGCTCTGAAGGGGAGGAAGTTGGGGCGGGAAGAGTGGAGCCCGAGGGGGGAAAGCTGCTTTTTCCGGCTGCGGCTGCCGCCGCTGCATCCTTCTCCCCTTCCTGACCATCCTCACAAGGGACGGGGTTGTTGCTGAATTTGTGCGCTCTCAGTGTGTGTTCCACGGTCATAGTTGCCCTCCTCCCGAAGCCTTCTGAAGTGTGTTGCGTTAGAGTCTCCCTGGGCGAAAGCGAGCGCTGGGAAAAGAGGTTCCCCTCTTGGTCTCCCAGCCCTGGGGACACTCCAGCGGAGGCAGCAGCAAGCAGGAGGGGTCACCTCTGCCGGTCTCTGCCAGACTTAACAGAACTTGAACTGCTTTCTGGTTGTATTTGAACCCCGTGGACCCACATTCCTCCCCACGCCCCCGTTTTTGTACATTTGTTGGGAGGCTTGAGAATTTACAGCCTTTGTATTTTATTTGATATTTGTTACAAACTTAATTGAAAGTGACTTTGTCAGAAGGATTGTTTTCTTTTCTATTAAAAAAAAAAAGTCAGCGTTGAAATTCATACCCTGGCTGGAGGCTCAGTGTTTTTTCATTAAGTTGGTTTTAGACTTCAGAGCTCTGACAGGTAGAGCAAGGCACTCAGGGGGCGGCAAACGATAGAAATCTACGGCACAACCACATGTGTATACTTCTGGTTGCCTCCTCTCAAAAAAGGACATCATAGAGTTGGAAAAGGTTCAGAAAAGAGCAAGTGGTCAAGGGGTTGGAGCAACTCTGAGATTCCCAACGAGCAGAGTCGGATACAGAGCTCCAAGCTCGTGTGAGGCAGCCGCACCATACATCTGGGATCCAAAAGAGGTCAAACTGCAGCTGCAGTATATTTAGGGCCAGGGCAGGCTGGAGCGGTTGTGGTCATGCAGACCACCACCAGAGAGCAGCAGGGCCCCGTGGGGGGCAGTAGCAGCAAGCAGGGGGGCGGGAGCACCTCCCATGAAACACACAGGGTTCACGGCGGTGCAGTTTGCATACAATCGCACGTTTTCAAAAATTAATTTATTGCTAAAAATGACATCCCACCTGCTGCACATCCTATGGAAAGGCAGAACACTGGCTGGCTGTGCTCATGAAAGAACCACTTTCAAGCTCTCTAAGGCAATACAGAGAAATGGGTCCAGGTGGGCTTTGAGATCTGTGAGCCTCAGGCTTCCCGAGCTGGAGCAGGGGATTTCGACAGTGGAGACGGCAGGGATGATGTGTTAAGTGCCTTGGGTAGAAATCTGGGCTCCACAGATGATAATGAGCTCCACCAGCGGCGCGTTCCATGTGGTGTTGGCCTCTCTCGATACCAGCAGCATACCTTGCTGTGAAACCACCTGATCCCAGTGCCTCATGGGGAGTTGGCTAGCTAAATTGCCAGGGGGGTAGGAAAGGAGACATCGAAAGGCACGTGCAAGTGGCCTCCTTGCTTCAGTACCTGGGCCCATCAGCAGCGAAGAAAACCCGAGAGCTCGGTTGGTTAGAGCGTGGTCTGGTAACTCCCAAGCTTGCATGTTCAATCCCCGTAAGGGACAGCTGCGTATTCCTGCATTGAAGGGGTTTGGACTGGATCATTCCCGGGGTCCCTTCCAGCTCTCTGCTTCTATACAGTCTTTCCTGCCTACTTTAGCCACTAAGGAACCCAATGGCGCAATAATCCAATAAATACTCCCTCCTAAATATGAAATGTGGGACACGGGTGGCGCTGTGGTCTAAACCACAGAGCCTAGGGCTTGCTGATCAGAAGGTCAGCAGTTCAAATCCCCATGACGGGGTGAGCTTCTGTTGCTTGGTCCTTGCTCCTGCCCACCTAAGCAGTTCGAAAGCACCACAAAGTGAAAGTAGATAAATAGATACCGCTCCGGCGGGAAGATAAATGGCGTTTCCGTGCGCTGCTCTGGTTTCGCCAGAAGTGGCTTTGTCATGACCCGGAAGCTGTACGCCGGCTCCCTCGGCCAGTAAAGCGAGATGAGCGCCGCAACCCCAGAGTCGTCCGCAACTGGACCTAACAGTCAGGGGTCCCTTTACCTTTACCTTTTTAAATATGAAATACCTGGTTCAGCTTTGATCCCATCCCACCCATACTATGGCGGGGGTGGGGAGCTTGTGGCCCCCAGAAGATGCTGAAGCCAATTAGAGTTGGGAGTCCAACAACATTTGAAGGGACACCAGTTCTCCATCCTTGTGCCTCATGACCAGGAAGCAAATATGGCCCTCCAAATCGCCACCTGGTCCTCTGAGCTGTCTAGGCCACACCTCTTCCTGACCTGTAGTCACCTCACCCAGTATTTTTGCCTGGTTGGAAGGTGCCTTGACCCATGCCAATGTCTCTTGCTTGTCCAGATGGAGGAAACAGAGGAACCAGCCTCCTGTCCCCAGGCAAGGTTGACATTTGTTGCTCCACAGGTGGAGCCTTCCTTGCCACTGAGCCTTCTGACGCGTGAGAGGGAAACCCATACCTGTTGATCACCTGCCTTTTGCACACCCCTTAAAACCGGGGCACGAAAGCTATGGTCCTCCAGGTGTGGGCTGCACTACGGCTCCCATCATCCCTGGCAGCCAGTCATGCTGGCTAGGGCTGATGGGAATTGAAGTCCCACATTCATCTGGAGAGCCCAATCTCTGTAAGCCACACTGCACCCTCTAGTAGACCAGGGTGTCTGGATCTGTGTCAGACGAGCGGGCTGCAATTTGGTCCCTGGCAGGTGCCTGCTGCGCATCATCCTGTGCTGGCAGCCAGGCACGGGCGTCAGAAATCCTGGTGAAGGCAGGACTGAGGTCTCTGAGCTGCAGCCAGCCGGCTGCCGTTAACTGGCTGCCTGCTCTGCCACACTGCTGCCAGTGGCCTCATTGGTGCCTTGCAACAGAGCCCAACTGTGCTAAGGAGCCAGGCGCCCTCTGTTTCATTGCCCCTTCTCGGCTTTCACAGAGGGACATGCCAGCACCGCCTCGCAGCTTGTCTTCTGTCCTCCTCCCCAGCCCGGCCAGATCACATGGGCAGAGCTGAATCACCTGTTGCAGAGGCCAGTGCTGGAAACAGGTGAGATTCTTCCAGCAGATGAAAAGTGTCTGGCAGCTCGGGCAAAGCAGGAGGGAGCTTATAAACCTTTTAACTTTCCTGCAAGGAGGCTTGCAAAAATTCCCTCTTCTATGCAACTATTAAAGGTGCAGGAGGCCTTGTCCTCTCTGTTCATCTAGCCGCCCAAGTTTTATTTAGATAATTTATATGCCACCTTTGCTCAAGTCACAGGGCGGTTTGCAGCAGGCAAAAAGATTTTAAAGGCTCCATTAAAAACACTTAACAAATTGCTAACAGGAGCAACGAGGTCTCTCCCAATGCCTGCTGAAAAAAAAGATGTGTCTTAACAGCCGCTTAAAGTTATGAAGAGGTAGTGCCAGAAGCGCCTCAGTGGAGGGAGGGAGTTCCACATACAGGGGGCCACCACCAAAAAGGCCCTCTCCTGTCTTCACAACACCACAGATCTCATACAGAGGAGAAGGAAGAACCCTCTTGACAACCTCATCTGCCCAGGCAGAGATGTACAGAAGAAGTTGGACAATGGGAGACTGTAGTTCTGCCATGTGCTAGGGGTAGGCAGAAGGCAAGTCAGGACCAACTGCAGGTTTTACGACCAGAAGACAAATTATCAGCTCCCACCCCCTTGGCTCACTTTGACAGGTTATTCTCCCGTGAGATCTCTGAGTGATTTGCCGGAGACTGGTGAGATTTTCGGACTGAATTGTTTTAACAACATCAAAACCCACAAATTGCCTCTTCCCCCCAACTGGTGAAATTGGGGGGGGGGGGAGCAAAGCAGGGTGAGATTTTTGTGTGTGGCAGGACTGTGAGTGCAATTAAAACCAATTCTCTGACATCTGTCCTTATCACCTTGGTCAGGAGATCCTGGAGTTCTGGTAAAGAAACCCAAAACAGATTTGACAAGCCTGAAAACTGCCCACCTCCTTTCTTTTTGTCCCACCACAAAACATGTAGCACAGGATTTTGAAGTGCTGCAATAACCTCCTAGCAGAGGGGTTGTCAACCTGGTCCCTACTGCCCACTAGTGGGCGTCTCAGGACTCTAGGTGGGCGGTAGGGGGTTCTGTGGCATCTGGTGGGCAGTAAGGAAATGTTACCATCAAGAAAGATGCATTAGTGGGCGGTAGGTATAAAAAGGTTGACTACCCCGTCCTAGCAGATAGCATTATGGGCAGCGGCACCTCCTTGGGCAATTTTCAGCTCTCAAATATTGTTTATTGATGGATTGAGAGCTGCTTTTGGTTCCTCACCTGCGTGTGGTCCACAACAGAGGCAGCAACATACCGTCCTGCCTGCCACATTTATGGCTGAGGTTGGTTCCTGCCATGTACACAGGAGGTCCCAGATCGTACCCCTGGCATCTCCCACTGCAGCTGGCATTTCGGACGTGTGACTCTCTCACTGGAGTTGGACTGTAACTCACGTCAGTCCCAGCCAGCATGATGGGAACCGGAGTACAACCACATTTGGAGCGCCATTTATGTTCTGCATGCCCGTAGAAATTGCAGACGGGGACGAGGCCCAAAGCAAAATGAGTTCCCCAAATCATCCATGACCGAAAGCCCTTCCCATCAAACACCACCTCTGAGAAAACTGGAGATCTTACTTAGTTACCAGCTACCAATTCTAATAAATTTACAGCAGCTGAGGTCTTTTTCCAAAACCAACAACTCTTCAAGGAGTAAAAAGAAAGACAGGTTACAAATGGTACATGGAATTGTGTTTTTTTTTTCCTTCAACATTTTCCAACTATTTAGGACAGGGAAAAGAAGTTACAATGCTAGACTCCTTTTCATTTAGTTACATAAATAAAATTTTTATAAATATCTCTTTATAAACAATATATAAATAGCTTTACAACATAAATACATTTATGCGTGACATGAATGTACAAACAGCTTCCTCAGTCTCTGGGCTTGGAGCGGTCCTTTGTCGTGGGTGGGTTGTTGGTGTGTAGGATACATATATGTGTGTGTGTATATATTGGGTATGATAGGAAAAGAGCTTTTGGATTTCAAAAACAAACCCACCCCGGACACCCCGCCCTCACCACTAACACCCCCCCCAAAAAAAAATTGCTGGTTCTGCTACAAGTCCTCGTACCAATAGGATAAGCCCAGCCAAGCCTTTTTCGGGTGCCATCAACATTGACCCTGCATGATGGTGAGGAGATGGCAAGAAATGTCCTTTGGGATGGGGTGATGGAATGCAGAATAACCCTCGTCAGTTCAAAGACCTGGAATGAGAAAAGAGGTGATGGATTAGGAACTTCCCAGATCATCTCTAGGTAGATAGGTTAAGAAGTAAGTTATACATATATAAAGACAATGCTATTTTCCTAGAAAAAAAGGTGCTGGAGCTCAGTGTTAACTTCTACCTTGTTCTACCTTGTTAACTTCTACCTTGTTCTCTTAGAATGGGAATGGCACCCACCTGCCTCCTCTTTGGCTTCCTTCCCCCACCCTGACTGAAAGCAAATCCAGCTTTTCTGATGCAGCACTACACAATCTTCCAGTGGGCGCTGCGTGACGACAGCCTTACATTTCTATGTATACAGGAAGATATGGTATCTCGTTTTGTATCTGTATGTAACTATAAACGGGACACAGCGTATTAATCAAGAAAAGGTCGCAGGATAATACAAGAGCTTGTATAAAAGCTAGCGCTAAGTTAACTCTATCTAGCAGTGTGCTTGCTCTACCGGGGAAATGTTTATCACCAGCAGAACATCGCAGTGCAAGAGAGTGCATTCAGCAGGCTGCTGGCAATGTTGCTGCACAATAGATTGTGTTAACCTGTTGCGCAAGGAGTTTCCGCTAGTGCAGCTGTTGCGTTGGGACTCCTTTGAAGCGCAGTATTATAATTCTAGCAGGCAGAGAACATTGGAACCAGCCCAATAGATCATTCATCAAAGCAGTACAAGACCACGACATAACAATATCAGAAGGATAAGAATGAAAGAAAGTCCCCTCAAGCTAAAGAATTAAAACCTGCCATTACCAAGGCAGCGTCTCACATGCTTAGGGGCTAGAAATTGAACAGACAACGATCCGGTGCATGCACATGCCCACAGCTGCATATAAAAAGCAGAATAATTAGCAATAATTACACCAACTCATATCTATCGCAGTAGTTGAGACACTTAGAAAAGAAAAGGCATAGCTAAGACGTTTGACCATCTAAACGGAGGGTTCTTTGTTGGGTTGCCAAGTTGTGGGGCTAAGTGGGCAGTAGGATCCAGTTTAAGTCCCCCCCTCACTGGTCCCATCCCACTTTGGGGGGACTTAACACCAGCCTCAGCCTATGCTGGTTTATCTTTGGCTCAGTCAGATACCCCGTGCATCTTAAACTGTGTTAACCCAGCAGATTTTGCCATAGGATTGCCCCGCAAGAGATGTCCCTTTAAGTGGATTAATCATCTGCCTTTGAGCCACAGGAAGGCAGCCAGGCTACTTTGCTGCTCTTTTTGGAAGCTTCCTCTCTGGGCAAGGACTGCCAGTCCAAGCCCAGGTTAAATTCAAAGAAGCCTGCGAAGGGAGAGCAGGGGCAAGTCGCCGGTTGGAGAAGCTACAGGCTGAGCCAGAAGATCTGCTCAGTCTTCCCAACAATGCTGAGAAGTATATCTATCTATCTGTCTGTCACATTTATATCACAAGTGCTCAAAGTGGTGTGCATGGTTCTCCCCACCTTCTTCCATATTTTCTCCCCACAACAACCCTGTGGCATAGGACAGGCTGAGAGAATGAGACTGGCACCCAAGGTCACCCGGTGAGCTTTGTGGCCAAGTGGGCGTTTGAACCCCGGTCTCTCCCAGGTCTCGGTCCGACATTCTAACCGCTATGTGGCACTGCCTCTTTTGCTCTAACCCAGGGGTCCCCAAACTAAGGCCTGCGGGCCAGATAAGGCCTGAGGGAGTCGTTTATCCGGCCTGCAGTGACCCCCGCCGCCCACTGCCGCCGCCCACTCTTACCGGCACTGCGCTGCACGGCTGCCCATTTCCGGGTCGGAGGAACACCGGAAATAGCTTGCGCACATGCACAAGTGTTATTTGCGCATGCGCAAGCATTATTTGCACATGCACAAGTGTTATTTCCGGTGCACATCCGGGTCGGAGGAGGCCCATGCACATGCGCATAAGCTATTTCTGGTGCTCCTCTGACCCGGAAGTGCACCAGAGATAGCATGTGTGCATGCGTATGGGCACACACTTCCCCACCCTCCGGCCCGCCACATGATCGGAGGTGCGGTAAGTTTGCTGACCCCTGCTCTAACCACTAGACAACACTGGCTCTTACGGCAACTGCGGCAACTGTTTCTAAGCTGGCACCTATGCATATAAATTGGCATAGGCACACATCCCGAAGCTCTGTGTCCTCTGGCAATGCATTGGCGCCCCCCTCAATGTGTCTGTCTCCACATAAGAAAAACACAGCAAGGGGAGAGACTTGGAGCAGCTGACACAGCACGAGGCGGTCTGCAACCTCAGCTGCGCTTGTCTTCTCGAAATGAGCAAGTGAGAGCCACTCGCCCATCCATCTGAACCCTCATAATGAGCCCCTGGCCTGGGCGCTTTTCACGGTTTCCTAGTAAACCTGCTGCCGACGCCTGGGAATGCATATCTGCGCAAGAGGGCTGGAGGAGGGAGGCTGAGCTCCTGGCGGAGAGAGGGCTCGCTCTGGGGAAACCATCAATGTGGTGTTGTTTGCAGCCGGTGCTCAGCAGGAGCAGGGGAATTTGCCCCCGGCCCTGGGTTCAAAGGGGTCGTGCGAACAGCCCTAGCTGGAAAGGAACCTGTTGCTTGCACACCCTTCTCCCGGACCAGCAGCACAGACGGAGGGGTTCTTGGCTGCACAGCAGCAGTGGCTTAATCACTCTGTACACAACGGATCCCATTGCATGGATGCCTCACCAGTTATGCTCAGAACCCTCTGCAGCTCTGAAGAGGAGGTGGAGCCAATCCCCATGATCCATCCCTGGTGGGTTCCCCCAGGAACCTGGGCTTTCCCCAAGGAGACTCCTTTGGCACAGGGCACTGAAGGTTGGGTCCACAGGCTCCCTGGGGTAACTAGAAGAGAGAGTCTCACTGCTGGAAAACCAGTTATCCCAAAGGCGTCAATGGCTGTGGCCTTTGAATGAGCCGGGAGGCAGCGCTGATGGGCAGGGGAGTTCCTCCTGGCCATTACTACATAACCCAGTTATCAAACCAGTTGTTCCAGGAGCTGGCTGGGGTGCCCGTAGACCCAGCTGTGCAGTCCCTGCACCAGAGGAAACGTCTGGCTTGGGCTATGACCCCCCCCCCCCGTTTGTGGTGGGCATCCCTGTGGCCTTTAACCCTTGCGTTGAAGTTGCTGAGGTCCTGCCAAGCTACCAGATAGCAGGCTGCTGAAACCAGAATCTGTGCAGGATGAGCACTACTGTCCTCACACTGTCCCTCCACTGCCCCACCCAGGCTGCCAACTAGAGGAGGAAACGACAGGGAGTTTTGACCAGGCAGCGGGTCTGGCTGGTCAAGCAGCTCCTCCAGAGCGAGGCCTGGGGCACCCTTTCAGCCAAGTGGGGCTGTTTGGCTGCCCCTCCGGGCCACTTGCCTGTTGCGATAGAGGATCCTCTGCATCCCTTAAAGGTAAAGGGACCCCTGACCATTAGGTCCAGTCGTGGCCGACTCTGGGGTTGCGGCGCTCATCTCGCTTTACTGGCCGAGGGAGTACAGCTTCTGGGTCATGTGGCCAGCATGACTAAGCCGCTTCTGGCGAACCAGAGCAGCGCACGGAAACGCCATTTACCTTCCCACCAGAGTGGTACCTATTTATCTACTTGCACTTGACGTGCTTTTGAATTGCTAGGTTGGCAGGAGCAGGGACTGAACAACGGGAGCTCACCCCGTTGCGGGGATTCGAACTGCCGACCTTCTGATCGGCAAGTCCTAGGGTTAAACCACAGAGCCACCCGCGTCCCTTACATCCCTTACAATGCTGTAATTCTGTGATTCCCCACTAGCCAGCTCCCTGGCCTCACCAGCCCCACTCTCAGACATGGTGACTGTGGCCCTGGATTCCCCTCATTTTCTGCACCATAGATGCCACTGCTGCTACTGCCCTCGCCTATGGCAACCCTCCCATTCACATGGATTGAATGCTGCAAGCGTTTCGGGCAGAGCGTTTGCCCAAACCTGGCACGTTCCTTTGGCCAGCTGGCAACCTCAAGAGACACTTGGACATGTGCCCCATGATCTGCTAGTCTCTCCTGCAGATCAGCTGCAGCTCGTTTCAAAGGGGGTCTGCACTAAACTTTGCAGTGAATTGTAGTGGGCCCCTCCGCTACAGTTGGTCCCCCCCCCCCGCCACCACTCTTCAGAGACCCCCACCTCACATGGCTTCAAGTGAACACCCCGGTTTAAAACAGCTCTGCTAAAGCTTCGCTTCATATGACCCGTGAACAGCATTCACAAGGCCACACAAACAGCAGGAAGTTCAGAGGGAGTTCTAGCATCTTTGGTGCAAACAAATGTTCCGAGTGCGTGGTTAAACAATGGAACTCCCTCCCACTGGAAGCCACCGACCCAGGTGGCTTTAAAAGAGGGTGAGAGGGCAAGCGGTTTCTACACGGAGTTTAGCTCAGTTGGTTGGGCATGAGTTGCTTAACCTCAGGGTCATGGGTTTGAGCCCCATGCTGGGCAAAATATTCCTTTCAGGGGGCTGGACTAGATGACCCTCATGGTTCCTTCCAACTCTATGATTAATTTCAATGGGCAGCTGGATCGGAGGGAAGCTGTGGGCACACGTCAGACACCTTTCCAAACCCCCTCTGCCCAGCTGGATCTTCACCGGGGAAGGGACTGTATGGCATGGGGAGGCTGGTATGTTGGGGAGAGTGGGGCCCTGCCCTCAGACAGCTCTTACCCGCCCAACTTCCTTCTTACAACCAGACTGAGTTGGCTCTGCCGCCACCTACTGGCAGCCTCCCTTCCTTCTGCCCTACCGGCTGCAATGGGCATCAGCCACCACTGTGTATGACAACTTTGACACTGACCCATACGCTGTCTGGAACTGGGCTTCTCCAACCTCCTATTTTAGTTTCCGGCTCTCAGCAGGTGCCTTAGCCATCTTTGCTATGCCGGCAGCAGGCAGGAGGCTCTCCGCAAGGCAGCACGGGGGATGTATAAATAAATAAGGAGCCCTCCCAAAAAAATACCCTTTGGATTGTTTGAAGGCCTAACTATAGGAATAACTATAATTATTCACAGCGCCTAATTTGAGAGGAAGCAGGTGTGAGCCAAATCTGAGGGCTGTCTTCAGGAAAAACAGCGCCCTGCTCCGTGCATGTGGGGGGCTGGCCAGTTTTGGATCGGAGGCATTTCTCGCTGTTCCACACCCCAAACCCTCACTGTTTCGGCCTCCAAGCAAAATATTTAGTTATTTTGTGGTCTGCCTCTCGGACCCCTGCAGATAATTTATGCACTTGCCTTTAAGGAATAATTTGCTCAAATGTTCTCCTTCAATGCCCCAAATTATTATACACACTCACGTCAGAGGGGTGGATTTGGGGACAGTGCACCAGTCTTGTGGAAATAGTGTTAGGGCTACATTGTCTAAGCCTTTTTAAAAAGAAAAAAAAAAGGCCCCGTTCAAATCTCACATTTACCAAGAACCTGCTATGTGGCCTTAGCTAAGCTTCCATCTTTCGGCCTAACTTAAAGGCTGGTTTTCAATATTATGCGGACATGAAAAGTGCTTTGAGAACTCGAAAGCGCCACATACTTGCATGTTTGATTTGTGGCAAATTCATGCAAGAGACGGGTGGGGTAGGAGAGCCGGGGGGGGGGATCACATCTGGCAACCAAGGAAGCTTAGTTTGGTCAGAATCAAGTAAACACTTCCAGAATTAGTTACAGGTAGGTAGCTGTGTTGGTCTGCCGTAGTCAAAACAAAAAAAGAAAAAATCCTTCCAGTACCACCTTAAAGACCAACTAAGTTAGTTCTTGGTATGAGCTTTCGTGTGCATGCACACTTCTTCAGATACACAGAAGTGTGCATGCACACGAAAGCTCATACCAATAACAAACTTAGTTGGTCTCTAAGGTGCTACTGGAAGGAATTTTTTTGTTTTGTTTCGACTTCCAGAATTAACGTTCAATATATTACTTCTGGTCAATGAACCGCCATAGCTGCTAGATGGCCGTGAAAATTTGTGTCCCAGGCTTTTTGGACTCGTCTACCCATGTGCTATCTGAAACCAAAGCGGCACATTGGTTGCCAGATGTGAAATAGATGGGCATTATTTCCAGCTCTCCTACCTCACAAGAGGGCTATTAAGGGCAACTAGCCGGGGTGACTAGGCTCTACCTCCACAGCTGCAGGCAGCAGTGCTTTCAAAGAATAGTTTGTCTGCATTCAAGCACAAGGGAAACACTCGGTTCCTGTCGTTTCCAGCAATTGGTATTCGGAAGCATTTCTGCCTCTGAACTTGGAGGCAGCCCATAACCATTGTGGCTAGTAGCCCTCAATAACCCTCTCCTCCATGAAATTGTCCAGCCCTCTCTTACATTTCTCTTACTCAAATATTTTAGGGGAGGGGCGAAGACCCCCATGTCACCAGGGAGTTGGCTCCCAGGCTCCGTGCCCAGTGAGGCAGAGCTAGGAGCGCTCCTCTAAATTCTCCTCTGATATCACTGCCTCCTGTGGGAAGGAGTTCTGTAGATTAACTACAGGCTGCATGAAGAAGGAAGGGGAGAACCACGTGCGCCCCCTCGAGCTACTGGGAGGAAAAGGTGGGGTACAAGAGAAACAGACAGACAGACAGACAGACAGACAGACAGACAGACAAGGAGGGGGTTCGAGCGCTGAAGGTTAGAGCGCTCTCACTTTTGCGTTAGCGTTAAAACCAGCGCCGTCTCGGCTTGGGATGGACGGCAGCGCGCGCTGTCTACTCACCGCCGCTAGGTGTCGCCCGCAGGCCGCCCTCGACGGCTCAGCAGCCCAGGCCGCTAATGGTGCCGATGCGGTCCAGCTTGAGGCCGAAGCAGTTCTTGGTGGAGCCCTTCTTGGAGGGGCTTTTGAAGCGCCGCGACCCTCCGCCGCCGCCGCCGCCGCCTCCTCCGCCGGCGTGGTGCTCCGGGTGCGCCCCCCGCGCCCAGGTGGCCCGCGACTGCTTGGTGTCGGTGCGCAGGTCCCGCATGAGCCTCGACGACGACGACGAGCCTTTGCCCTTCTGTTGCGAGGAGGAGCCCTGCTTTCCTCCGCCGCTCCGCGCACCGCCCGCCGCGGGCCCCGACGACGCCTCCAGCAGCTCCGCCAGTTCGCGCCCCAACGCCGCCAAGCTCCCCGACGGACCCTGCGCGGAGGAAGCGAGATAGAGGGGTTAGCGGGGCGCTGGATGGGGGTGCAAGTGGAGGGAAGGAGGGGCAGGGCAGCCCCACCGCAGCAGCAGGAAATAACAGCCCAGATGGTTTCTCCTCTCGGCTCTGCCTGGCCGCCCCCTCGAGGAACCTCGGATTGCCCCGGGCTGCGGGGAGAGCGATGGCAGGAGGAGGAGGGCCGGTTGGGTGCGGGTGAGAATGGGGCTCCCATCAGGACGCACTTGCGCACCCCAACACGCGGAGATTCCTGCCACCCCAGGGAGTCCCCTCGAGGAATATCCCCCGTCCTGGGGACTGGGAGGACTGGCGGGGGCGGCGAATTGGGCGGGTGGCACCCGGCCGTCCTGCCCATTTGTCAAGCCCACCTCGCCACCTCAGCCTCAGGCCAAGAGGACTGTCCGGGTCACAAGTTTATTCGGAGAGAAGGAAGAGAAACGACAACGCGGAGTAGGAGTGGGAGTGGGCTGGAGGGGCGAGGGGGAAATGCCGGTCGGAAGAGGTTTTTCTTCGGGATCAGATCTCCCCAAATCAGATCTCCCCGACCCGATACAAAGTAGCCTAGATCTCGAGTTTCACTTGGGAGAATGGTTCATGGAATCGCAGAGTTGAAAGGGACCCCGAGGGCATCCAGTCCAACCCTCAGCGATGCAGGAATCTCAGCGCCTGCTTGGCCGGTGAAGAGAACTGGGGGGTCTTCTCCAGGAAAGCTCCCCCGATTCCTTTTCTCTCTCCTCCTCCAGGGACAATACCCCCTCACCATTTCCACTATCTCCACAAGAACACCCACCTTTGGTCCCCCTTCAGCGCTGCGCCTCCGAAGGCGCGCCCGGGCGCCCGGTGGGTCTCCCAGCTTCCCGCCCCGTCTGCTTCTCCTTCTAGGGGGTGTCGAATCTTCGCTCTATTTCCCTAGCGCCTCACCCCAAGGAGAGGCTCCTCTCCGCGGGCACGGAGCTCGGAAGCCGCCCCGTCGCCGCTTGCCTGGACGCCCTCCCCTCTCCCTCTCAGCACCACGGGGCGATGGAGAGCAGCCGGCGGCAGCTGGAGTCGCCGACCCACCTACCCGGCCCGAAAGGAGGGCGGTGGAGAGAGTGAGGGGCGTCCCTCTCATTCAGCCCTTCCTGCCCCATTCCCAGCAGAAGCCTCCCCCGGCTGGACCGTCCGCCCCGTCGGGGATGCAAGAGGCAGGGGTACGCAGGAGAGAGGGATCCCGCTTCTACAGCCCAGGCAAGATCGCGCCCGCTGACTCCAGAAAGTTATCCGGACGTCAGCTCTGCCCTTCAACCGGCTTTAAGGCAGGAGACGACAGCGACTCTTTCAGCCAGCCACCCTAGAAAGCGGGGCAACTTAATCCGGATTACCGTTTCTGTGAGGACTCCGGCAGACCTCGCTTCTGCTCGTCTCCAGTCACATCTCCTCTCCTCATCCCGAATCTACACGCCCGTCTATCCTTTCCCTCCCAGTCCCGAAGCTTCCAGGGATCGCCCCCGACGGAGAGGCAGCCCGGGACCTTTCCCGTCGAATCTCCCCGCGCCGCCTTACCTTCTGCAGGTTCTGGGGAGCCGGCTTCGCCTCCAGCGCCAGGGCGAGCAGGGCGAGGAAGAGTCCGCAAGCCACGACGTGAGAGATGTACATCCTGGACCGGGTGTCGGGAGAAGAGAAGGGAAGAAGGGGAAGGAGCCGAAGAGCGCAGCGGGACTGAAGACCCCTCGACGGCAAGGCGAGCGCAGCGGCGGTGGATCGACAGCAGAGGATCAAGGCGCGCAGGCTGCAGTCTGTGTCCGAGGGCGGCGCGTCTGCAGACTAACCTCTCGCTCTCCTTCGACGGCCAGAACCGATTGTAGCGCCGGGATGGCCCTCGGCCCTTTATAACCAACCTGCGGGGTGATGTCATCCTCCGCCTCACTCGCACGCGCGCGGGGGGGGGGGGGAGGTGAAAGAGAAGCCGCGATCCCGGAGTTGGATTTTGCGCTTCTCACTCGATGGGGCGCACGGGGATTCTCGCTGGACGGAGAGCCTTTGGGTTACTAACCTGCAGCGCGTGGTTAGTAGAATAGAATGGACGGGTGTATGTGTGCATGGAATACGAGTCGTGGAGGTGAAACGGCCGCGCGCGGGGGGGGGGGACTTTAGGGAGCAGGCGGGCACGTCGTGGTGGTGGTGGTGGGGCGCTCTGCAGAGATGCCCCCCCTCAGCACCTGTAGGCTTGCAACGCGTGGGAGATCAGCACCGAAGACCCCGCACAGACTAGTGCAAACTTGTAATCTCTCTCACAGACACGTGTCATCATCACACGCGTACACGTGTCTCTCCAGAAATAACGTTGCTGCTTCCTACCTCCGGATAACACATTGGTGGAGGTTGATTTAAGTGAGGAGGGGAGGGTTGTTTGATTTTTGGACTTAGGAGGATGGGACACACCGCAACACACATCAGATTGAAGCGTGCACAAAGTTCTTCTCTTCAGACTTACGTCTGAAAGCCCACCGGTGAACTATTTTGAAACCGAGTCTCGGGGCGGCAAAATTTGTCAGCTAGACCTGTCGCTTTGGGAGCTTGGGCTCCGAAGGCGGCAGCTTGGATTGCCCCCTCGGGGATCCGGGAGAGAAGGCGGGGAGATCCCCCTCCGCTCCTAACCGAGAAAGAGCTGGCGAGGCTGGGACTTCACCCGCGAAAAGCCTCCCGCGCGAGAGACGCGAGAGACAGGCAGGTTCTTGAAGACCTGGCAGCCGAAACTCCGAATGCAAAGTAAGGTATGCAAGCAAGCAAGAAGGCAAAGAGCAGCAGCCGTGTGTATCTGACAACCAAGCCCACGCACCAATGCCTGGGGAGCTGGTGTGGGATTTCCACGCCTGATTGTGTACATACACACATCCACCCGCATGTATGGCTTGGTATATCCATCCATCTATCGATCTATCTATCTATCTATCAATCATCATCTATCTATCATCTATCTATCTATCTATCTCTATCTCTATCTATCTATCTATCTATCTATCTATCTATCATCTATCTATCTATCTATCTATCTATCTATCTATCATCTATCTATCTATCATCTATCTATCTATCTATCTATCTATCTATCTATCTATCTATCTATCTATCTATCCTCTATCTATCTATCATCTATCTATCATCTATCTATCTATCCTCTATCTATCTATCATCTATCTATCATCTATCTATCCTCTATCTATCTATCCTCTATCTATCTATCATCTATCTATCCTCTATCTATCTATCTATCTATCTATCTATCCTCTATCTATCTATCTATCTATCTATCATCTATCTATCATCTATCTATCTATCCTCTATCTATCTATCCTCTATCTATCCTCTATCTATCTATCCTCTATCTATCTATCCTCTATCTATCTATCCTCTATCATCTCCCCTATATTTAGGGGGGTGAGGTATGAGGGTCTTGTGGCATTTCTGTGCCTGTGTGTCCACACCCAGTGGTGGGAGAGGGGTTTAAAAGATCTCTCCCTCCGCCACAGATACAAGAGCATAACTGTATTGACTCTCCCGTTGTCATTTTCTTCTTGCTACTCTCTCCCCAGATTAGGGTTAGGGCTGCAGGGGGCAGGGGATCTAACCCCTTCCTCTGGGTCTCTTCTGGCTGTGATCCGAATTGTCCCATTTCACAACTGCTATGGGGAGGATCAGTGGCTGCTGCCATGGAGCCGCTGCTTGATTTCCACTCCCCACTTTGCTCTCCCGGCAAGACCCCTTCCAGCCTCTCACATAAAGACACCACCTCTTCCCATCAGAATTAACACATTTAAAAGGTTCTGTTATAAGCTGGTTTGAGACTTTAGCAGTCGCCTAAAATGGGCAGCAGAATCAAAGTGGATTTACAACTTTAGAGGAAAACAGGATGGGGAGGGCAGAGGAAAACAAGCAACCAATGTTGTCATTTCATTTGCTAATCAATTGAAATCACCCACTGCTTTGACATCTTCCCCCACCTCTTCACTTCCCTTTACCTGCACTAAGAATGATACCTGATTTCCCCACCCTTTATTCTGCCTAACATTGTCACCTTGGAGTCCACTTTATCTGACAATCAGGCCCATTGGCAGACCAACTCTGCAGTACAAAGATGTCTGCAAACATGAGATGTCTGCAAACTTGCAGGTGTCCACAGTGCCTAGAGACAGACAAAATAATAATTAAAAAAAAATCCTTCCAGTAGCACCTTAGAGACCAACTAAGTTAGTTATGGAAGTGAGAGCTGGACCATAAAGAAGGCTGATTGCCGAAGAATTGACGCTTTTGTATTCTGGTGCTGGAGGAGACTCTTGAGAGTCCCATGGACTGCAAGAAGATCAAACCTCTCCATTCTGAAGGAAATCAGCCCTGAGTGCTCACTGGAAGGACAGATCCTGAAGCTGAGGCTCCAAGATTTTGGCCACCTCATGAGAAGACAAGACTCCCTGGAAAAGACCCTGATGTTGGGAAAGATGGAGGGCACAAGAAGAAGGGGACGACAGAGGACGAGATGGTGGGACAGTGTTCTCGAAGCTACCAGCATGAGTTACAGATAGGTAGCCGTGTTGGTCTGCCATGGTCAAAACAAAATAAAAAAATTCCTTCCAGTAGCACCTTAAAGACCAACTGAGTTAGTTATAGGTATGAGCTTTCGTGTGCATGCACACTTCTTCAGATACACTGAAACAGAAGTCACCAGACCTTTCTATATAGTGAGAAGGTGGGGAGGGGTATTACTCAGAAGGGTGGTGGGAATGGGTGATTGGCAGATAGCTGCGATGAGCCTGTTGACGACTCTTAACGACTGCAATAGGTCTAACAGGAAAAAGCAAGGGGTGAGAAGGTGAAAAATGGCTTTGTCATGTATAATGAGATAAGAATCCAATGTCTTTGTTCAAACCAGGTCTCTCCATAGTTTTAAGTTTGGTGATAAGTTGCAATTCAGCAGCTTCTCTTTCCAGTCTATTTCTGAAATTCCTTTGTAATAGAACAGCTACTTTGAGATCTTGTATAGAATGTCCTGGGAGATTGAAGTGTTCTCCTACTGGTTTTTCTGTCTTGTGGTTCCTGATGTCGGATTTATGTCCACTTGGTCCTGCAAGCACTTTCCACTTCCTTGGGGTTCACTTCTGGCTCCACCTTTCCAAAGAGAGATCCCCAAAATTAAGACTTACCAGCATGAGTTTAACTAAACTGCGCAAGGCAGTGGAAGACAGGACGGCCTGGCGTGCTCTGGTCCATGGGGTCACAAAGAGATCCCCAAAATTAAGACTACCAGCATGAGTTTAACTAAACTGCGCAAGGCAGTGGAAGACAGGACGGCCTGGCGTGCTCTGGTCCATGGGGTCACAAAGAGTCAGACATGACTAAACGACTAAACAACAACAAGTTAGTTATTGGTATGAGCTTTCATGTGCATCTCTAAGGTGCTACTGGAAGGAATTTTTTTATTGTGTTTTGACTGCGGCAGACAAACACGGCTACCTACTTGTAACTAGAGAGAGACAGTTATGCACCCACAGCAATGACCAGAGGAGGAATGACCGCTGGGAGGAATCACAGAGAGAAGAAAAGCCCTGCAGCAGCACAACCGGACGCCTTCGTCTGC
This sequence comes from Podarcis erhardii, assembly GCF_964252035.2. NCBI lineage: Eukaryota > Metazoa > Chordata > Lepidosauria > Squamata > Lacertidae > Podarcis > Podarcis erhardii. The sequence continues at coordinate 96,975,567 of NC_138509.1, read as the reverse complement.
CCCAGCTGCAACAAAACATGTCTCTCCCATATCGGTCTCTACGGCCACAGCAGGTGCTGTAACTCTCCAACAGTTTGATTTTGCCTCCAGAGGCGCATTCTTCCATTGTCTCATGAGACAGATGGGTGTCAATGTTAGGGGGACCAAAATGTTAGGTTCATTCAAAACCAGAACCCTTGAATTTGGTACAAAGCCACCACCACAATCATCACTATTTGTGTTTATTCATTACTTACTTTTTTTAAAAAAGGCAGCTTGCAAATATATAAAAGACCAGTCAGTCATTCAAAACCGAATTCACAGAATAAAGCCCGATTAGAACAAAAATTACTAAAAGGTCTTCATCCAAGAATGAGAATGAAAAGGACAGATCCTGCCCCACCTTACTGAAAGATGAACAGTTATGATGATTAGGCAGGGAAACAGACAACTTCTATACACTTTCTCCCCAAAACAGGGAACTCCAGATGTATCCCAAATGGTTATATTAGCCAGAAAGCAGAGTTTAGGTATGCGTATCCCAAGAAGCTCAGAAACATTTTGAAAGGGAAACGTTTGTAGGTCTCTCCCTCGTTCTCTCTCAACAGGGGGCTCAAAGGGAAATGTTTGCGCTGCTCTGACATTCAGTACAAAACTGAAGTCTGGACGGCACATAGCCTGAGTCCCTTTGAATACCACTGAATGGGACATTTTCGTACGAAAATGGGGACATTTTCGTACGAAAAGAAAAAACAAGCACATGAAACCATGAACATAAGACGTTGCTTTCCTAGAATCATAGAATTGTGGACTAGGAAGGACCACAAGGGTCATCTAGTCTAACCCCCTGCTCTGGAGACAGAGCTTCCTCCGCCCACTAACCCTCAGCGTTGCAATGGTAAATCCTGACCCACAGGTGTGGTTTTTTTATTTTTATGACAGCCATACCTCTTGTATCCCAGCTTGATCACTGAGATCTTCTGTAGGAGTGCTTCTGAGCTGGTGAGGCTCGTTCAACAACAACACTAAACCAAGCCTCTAGAGTCATTGGCCCAGTCCTGTGGAACTCTCTGCCACTAGAGATTCAGCAGGAGCCTTCTGTGGCAACTTTTAAACACACGCTGAAAACTTTTCTATTCTCCCAGACCTATACAGGTAATTAAGAGTACATTGCCCACTATGGTCTACTGATGTATTTATTTATTATTCCTTTTAACTTTTTATGATTTTACTGTCTAGTTTTATGTTTTACTGTTGTTGTAAAACCACTCTGATGTATTTCTATGACACAGCAGTATATAATTATTTTTATAAAAAAATAAAATAAATAAAGAGGACTGCTTTGCATTCTTGCCCACTGCAGACATTCTGGCTTCAAACTGGTAAAGCATGAGACTCTTCATCTCAGGGCTGTGGGTTCGAGCCCCACATTGGGTGAAATATTCCTGCATTGCAGGGGGTTGGACTAGATGACCCTTGGGGTCCCTTCCAACTCTATGATTCTATGAAATCAATACCAAGGCAGATCCGCCCCCTTTTCGGCCCCCTACTACTTCTACTTTACTGATGGAGAAGTTTTCTGGACTCAAAGGCTTGCTCCCTGTTTTGTGACATTTGAGTTGGTAAGGGACTTTGGGAATTTTTTTCAATACAAAAGTTGGAGTTGAAGCCTTAACCATGTGCTAACTCTTTCTCCGTTTAGCTTATTTAGTGCGTTTTCTCTCAAATTGTGCATTTGGCACACAGGGAACTGGTAGAAAGTGTCCCAGGAGATTAAATCTTTGACTGCAGCACTTCATTCCTGCCTCCCTGTACCACTGTCTGCACTCCTGGGCTGCTTGTTATTCCCCCTGTCAATGACTCCCAAAGGTCTCCAGCAGAGGGTCTTCCATAGATCCGCCGCTTTTCATCTCTCTCTCTCTCTCTTGGCTGCAGCTGCCAGGGATTTTAAACCTGGGGTGTGCAAAACATGTCCTTTGCCAGTGAGTTGTGACTCTCCTCCCTCCAATAGAAATAGAAGTCTCCATCTGCAGAAACTGCATTTGCTTGTGCTTGCTCCTTGTCATCTTGGCCGTTCCCCTCTGTCTTCCTCTACTATTAAATTTTAGGCAGTGAATGCCTTGGGTCTCTCTCTCCTCCCGGGGGCAGGAAAAAACCATTGGCTGGGAGCATAGCTGTTCCGGTGATGCCCCCGGCAAAGGAACCCAGGGCTTATCTAAATGTGTGAACATGGTTAGGCAAGCTCCCTGCTTCTCAGGTTTTGGAGTGAGCCCTGGTAGGCAGAGAAAGCTTTCTGGAAGGCAATGGGTGAAAGATGTGGGACATAACCATAGCTGTCAACGTTTTCCTTTTTTTTAAGGGAAATTCCCTTATTCCGAATAGGATTCCTTGTAAGAAAAGGGAAAAGTTGACAGCTATGGACATAACATGCAAATGGCGGATTGGGAGAGGCTATCGAAAACTGATCTGAAATTTACGGCATGTTCTTCATTGAAAGAAAACTACAGTGGACGCTCGGGTTGCGAATGTGATCCGTGCAGGATGGATGTTTGCAACCTGCAGTGTTCGCAACCCACAGCGGCGCCTCTGTGCACATGCGCGGGTTGCGATTTGGTGCTTCTGTGCATGCGCAAAGTGCAATTTAGTGCTTCTGCACATGTGCAACCCCCAAAACCCGTTCCGGTACTTCTGGGTTTCGGCGGGTCCGTAACCTGAAAAAAACACAACCTGAAGCATTTGTAACCCGAGGTATGACTGTATAAGAAAAAGATGTATCAGTGGTACTTAACCCCAGCAAAACTAGCAAAAATGTATAGAACAAGCACCAATATATGCTGGAAATGTAAAGAAAAAGAGGGTACATTTTATCATATGTGGTGGGACTGTAATGTAATTAAAAAAATATGGGAAATGATATATAATGAAATAAAAAAAGTTTAAATTAACTTTTGTTAAAAAACCAGAAGCTTTATCATTAGGTATTATAGGTACAGAGATCCCAAAAGATCAGAAGAAACTCTTTATGTATGTACAACAGCCACTCGGATGCTGCTAGCCCAGAAGGAAGAGTCAACCCCGATCAAAGAAGAATGGCAGATCAAGTTGATGGACTGTGCCAAAATGGCAAAATTAACTGGGAAGCTCAGGAACCAAGATAAGATATGTTAAAAAAGAATGGGAAATGAGACTTCCGGTCGGCGCCAGCGTTTGATGGCGGTCCTAGCCTCAAGCTCCGAGGCAGGACTGCTCCGTAAGTTCGGGTCTTACCCGCTACGGCAAGCGGGGGACCCCTAAAATCACAGGCGCTGAAGCCTGTGAGCAAGGAGATTCGGTGGGCACCTTTGCGCCCCCCCGGCATCGTGAAAGAGCCTTTTTAAAGGCTCCGGAGCGGCATCGGGGTGAGCGCGGTGCTGAGGATCGCTGCCCAGCTTACGGAGTGAAGCCGCGTCGCCATTAACGGAGAGCGCCGATTCCTTTCTGAAATCAACGATTGGCAACAACAATACCCGTGAGTAAGACTGCAAAAGTAAGACGGGACTTAAAAAATTTAGAAGATTTGGCTGAAAACGGGAAGGCAAAATTAAGGAAGTCAGCCTCCCGGAACTGCATGATTAACGGAGCAATGAAAAGACTAAGCTGTGTTTAAATGGACTTTCCTTTTAACTCTTATTAAACCAGACATCGAAAGGGTCTCCCCCCTGTTGTGCAGGAGAAGGGGGGGAGGAAACAGAATTAATTTAACCTGCAAAAGAAAGGGATAAGGAATAAAAAACCTCTGCTGCTGATACTTCTGGCCAGGCTGCCGGAGCAGCGATCGCCTGAAAAAAGGAACTGTCAAGTGAGCTGTCAAAGGACAGCGGCTACAAAATAAGACTTATTTTGAAACATACTCGGGACTTTGGTGGATTACAATTTTAACAGTAAAGTGCTACAAATTAAAGACTTTTAATGGGACTTTTGCCTTTGGACTTTCTGTTTCTTTGTTCTGGGTGCCTTTGGACGGTTACAATTTCCTCCTCTAGAGGGCTTTAGTTACATTACGGAGTATCCAGTGGGATTTTCCACTTGCAACTTTCCTGTGTGAATGACCTTGAGTTATGAGCAACCCGCCAGAAGAGATTTCAACAAGAAGTAAAACAAAGCAGGCTCAAAAACAAGCTCAAAAAAGAGGCTCCTTATCAGGAGCAGCAGCTGCACAAGAAAAAATAACAGCAGCATCAATGGAGTCAATGACACAGGCCCTGCTTAAAATAAATCAGTCACTAGAAGTACTTACCAAGCAATCTGCAGAACTCACTAAACAGTCTACAGAGAACTCAAAGAAATTGACGGAGTTGACAACAAGACTAGACCTGAATACAACAACAATTTCATCTAATACAGATTCTATAAACCGTTTGGTTCAAGAATCTACGGAAACAAGGAGAATAGCTGAGAGTGCTAGGTCCACTGCTGAAGAAACCAAAGGAAAGTTTGCGCCTATTGTAAAAAAAGTACATGAACATGATTCAGCATTAGCCCTACTAGAATTGGAAAGGAAAAGTAAGAATTTGAAATTAAGACTGGTTCCAGAAGAGGAAGAGGACAAGCTCGGGGAATTCCTTACAGACAAATTTCAAGACTTCTGGAATGATGAGCTAGATGGAGAGGAAGATGAATTTATGATAACCTCAGCCTTTCGGATTGGCAGGAAGCAAGGGAAGAAGCCAAGAGATTGTTTAATTACCTTAGGATCAAAGGAACAAAGAGACAAAATATTGAACCTACATTTCCAGAAGGCCTTGGTCATTAAAAATTCTCAGATTCAAATCTTCAAGGATATTCCTAAATACTTTTTGGAGGTTAGATCTCAATTTAAAGAATTAGTTGATCTACTTAAGAAGAATAACATCCCATTCAGGTGGGAATTTCCACAAGGGCTGTCCTTTAGCTACAAAGGGAAGAAAATTAAAATAAAAACAAACCAGGATAAAGAGTTCTTTTTGGAAAGAAATCAAGAGGATCTTCAGAAAGGAACTGTCAGCGAGGAGGAAGTACCGGACATCTCAAATCTATCATTTGGACTGAACCGAGCACCGACCGAGGAGGAACAACAACTTGGTGCAGTCGGTGGAAGGTCTACCCAGTAACCAAAATGTCTCTGCAACTCTTCAGCTGGAACTGCAATGGTTTGAACCACCCTCGAAAAAGGGGCCAAGTATTTCATTTATTAAAGAAGGAACATCTAGACGTAATCTGTTTACAAGAAACTCACATTGCCAGGATACATAGAAAACTTTTAATAAACAAGAGATTAGGACAAGAATTTATATCATCAGATAGAGTCAAGAAAAGAGGAGTTGTGATTTATGTCAAGGAAAAATTTGAACCAAAATTGATCTTTAAGGATGACCAAGGAAGATACCTGGCAGTGGAAATCCAAATTTATGGAGAAAAAATATTGATTGTTGGAGTTTATGCACCAAATGAGGGGAAGGCTGAATTCTTCAAGAAGTTGCATGAGACTTTAATGGACTTTTTGGACTTTAAAATTATAATGATGGGTGACATGAATGGAGTCGTCTCTACAAACATGGATAAGGCCCAGAGACAAACAATATCTAATGACGGAAGACTACCAAAGACTTTTTTTGACCTGACTGACACTATGGATCTGATCGATATTTGGAGAACTAGGAACCCTCTGGAAAGGGAGGGGACTTTCTTCTCTGAAGCAAAAATGACATGGACTAGAATTGATCAAATATGGATTTCTAGTAATCTGGCATCAAAGGTTAAAAAAACAGAAATCTGCCCAAAGACCTGCTCTGACCATAATGCTGTCAAGATGGAAATGAAACTGACAACAGCTGGAACCTTTAGATGGAGAATGAATGACACTCTCTTTGGAGATGGGGAAATTTGCAAAAAGGCCCAAGAAACACTTAAAGACTACTTCGAGATCAATTTGAGATCAGACACAGAAAAAAGAATCATTTGGGACGCAAGTAAAGCCGTGATGCGTGGCTTCCTAATACAACAGAATTCAATAAAGAGGAAAAAGCAGAATGAGAAGAAAGAGAAAATTTGGAATCTAATAAAAGAAGGGGAGAAGAAATTGAGATCTAAGCCTAAATCCCAGGAGATATTAAGAGAAATAAAATTCTATCAAACACAATATATGGAATTGACGAACCAGGAAATAGAATGGAAAATTAAACAAATGAGACAAAAGACTTTTGAATCTGCAGATAAATGTGGGAAGCTACTGTCTTGGCAACTGAAAAAGAGACAAAAATTGAATACAGTGACATCACTCGAAGTAGATGGGAAGTTTATTAATAAACCAAATGAGATAAGTAATTGTTTTCAAAGTTTCTTTAAGAAATTATACAAACAAGGGCCAAAAAATGAACAGGAGATAGAAGAATTTATTGGAAAATACGGACTATCAAAAATCTCTGAAAACAACAGAAGGAGTTTAAACGAGAAAATTACAGATCAAGAAATAGAGAGTGCCATCCAGGATATGAAGCTGGGAAAATCACCAGGACCAGATGGATTAACTGCGAGATATTATAAAGTATTGAAGGATTGGTTAATACAACCATTGAAAGAAGTTTGCAATCAAATTTTGGAGGGGAAAAAGGCTCCCGAATCGTGGAAGGAAGCATTCATCTCACTTATACCAAAGACAGAAACTGAGAAACATCAAGTCAAGAATTACCGCCCTATATCACTTTTGAACGTGGATTATAAAATTTTTGCAGACATTCTAGCAAAAAGATTCAAAAAAGTGCTGTTAGAGGAGATTCACAGGGACCAAACAGGCTTTCTACCAGGCAGGCATTTGTCAGATAATGTGAGGAATATTATAGATATTCTAGAACTTTTGGAAACTGACATAAATAGAAAAGCTGTTTTGATTTTTGTGGATGCAGAGAAAGCCTTTGACAATATTTGTTGGAGCTTTATGAAGAGGAATCTCCAAGGAATGGGGGTAGGCAAGAACTTTGAAAATGGTATAAGTGCAATTTATTCTGAGCAAAAGGCCAAACTTATTGTAAATGGTATGGTTATGGATGAAATTCCAATAGAGAAAGGGACACGACAGGGATGCCCAATTTCCCCTCTATTGTTTATATCGGTACTGGAGGTTTTCCTTAACATGATTAGAAGAGACCAGCTGGTTAAAGGTATACAGGTCGGAACTAAACATTATAAGCTAAGAGCATTTGCAGATGACCTAGTTTTGACACTACAACAGCCAGAAACTAGTACAAAAAGAGTTTTGGAACTTATTGAAATATTTGGTCAGGTAGCAGGTTTTAAATTGAATAAACACAAGACAAAGGTGTTGGAAAAAAATCTCACGGTGGGGGAAAAAGATAGTTTTCAAAGAGAAACGGGTTTGGAAATTACTAAAAAGGTAAAATATCTGGGGGTGAACTTAACATCTAAGAATGTGAATCTATTTAAAGATAATTATGAGAAATGCTGGGCTGAAGTGAAGAAAGATTTTGATATATGGTCAAGATTGAGACTTTCCTTGTTAGGCCGAATTGCTGTAATTAAGATGAATGTATTGCCGAGATTGTTGTTTTTGTTCCAGACATTGCAAATTTTAGATAAGATGGACTGTTTCAAGAAGTGGCAGAAAGATATATCTAAATTTGTCTGGCAGGGCAAAAAACCCAGAATTAAATTTAAGATTTTGACTGATGCAAAGGATAGAGGGGGCTTTGCCCTGCCGGACTTAAAACTTTATTATGAAGCAGCAGCTTTTTGCTGGCTGAAACCATGGCTACTTCTTGAGAATACAGACATTCTGGACTTGGAAGGTTATGATAATAGCTTTGGTTGGCATGCATATTTATGGTATGACAAGGTAAAGGTACATAGAAATTTTAAAAACCATATTATTAGGAAAGCATTGTATAATGTATGGAATCGATATAAAGATTTGTTTGAAAGTAAAACCCCCAGGTGGCTGTCACCAATGGAAGCTAAGGCGGTAAAAAGATTGAACATGGATACAGACTGGCCAAAATATTGTGAAATTGTAGAATATGATGGTGAAAAGCTGAAACTACAGAGTTTTGAGAAATTGAAACCTAAAGTCCGAGACTGGTTACATTATTACCAGATTAATGAAACCTTTAAGCAGGACAGAAAATTAGGATTTCAGAAGGAGAGGTCAAAGTTAGAAACAGAATTGCTAGAACCCAATACTAAGAATTTGTCTAGAATGTATAATCTGCTGCTAAAATGGAACACACAAGATGAAACGGTTAAATCAGCCATGATTAAGTGGGCACAAGATATTGGTCATGATATTATGTTTGCTGACTGGGAGCAGTTATGGACCACAGGTATTAAATTTACGGCATGTAGTGCCCTGAAAGAGAACATAATGAAAATGATCTATAGGTGGTACATGACCCCAGTCAAGCTTGCAAAGATATATCATTTGCCCAATAACAATTGCTGGAAGTGTAATGAATGTGAAGGAACTTTTTATCACCTTTGGTGGACCTGCCCAAAGATTAAGGCCTACTGGGAAATGATCTATAATGAAATTAAGAAAATCCTTAAGTGGACATTTGTAAAGAAACCGGAGGCTTTTCTCTTGGGCATGGTCGGCCAATTGGTACCAAAGAAAGATAGGACCTTTTTTATGTACGCAACAACAGCAGCAAGAATCCTTTTGGCGAAGTATTGGAAGACTAAAGAACTACCCACTCTGGAAGAATGGCAGACCAAGGTGACTGAATTTATGGGACTGGCAGAGATGACCGGCAGAATCCGTGACCAGAAGAAAGAGACAGTGGAGGAGGACTGGAAAAAATTTAAAATCTATCTTAAAAATTGTTGTAAAATTTCGGAATGTTAAGATGTCAGGGGATTGGACACTAAGAATTACAGCTATAAATCGAAATTTATAAAGCAGAAACTCTTTTTAAAGAGAATTAAATATAAAAATGGGATGAAGAATTGCTAAAAATTTTGAAATTTGGATGCAGTGAAGGGGAGATTTGGGGAAGTCGCATTATGTTTGTTTTGTTTTTTCTTTATGTTGTAAAATCAATAAAAATTATTATAAAAAAAAAAAAAAAAGAATGGGAAATGTTTATAATGTATATACAAAATCATTGCAAACAGGTTAAAACATTGGCAGGGTTTCAAATGCACTTGTAATGTAATAGAAACTACAGATAATTTAGGAAGATGAAAATTTTGGAGAAGTATTGATACGCAGGTGAAAACAGAATTAAGAGGACCCATGGAAGGGATGGGGAGAAGTCAGGAGATTCAGAGTCATCTCGATACGTGAATGTGTAAGATATTTGGATGTAACCTTGTCACTATTTCTTCTTGTTTCTCTCCCCCTTTTTTCTTTCTGAAAATCAAATTTAAAAATTATTAGAAAAAGAAAAGAAAGATTCAGATTTGTCTGCAGGATGCTTAGAACATGCCAGCGATTGATTCACTCTGATTCGTGAGCAGGGAGGTTAGATGATGCTGTGTCAAAGCAGGTGTTGCTTCATACTTTCCAGTGCGTTTCACCCTCACTTTCCTTATCACGCACACACACACAAAATCCCAGTCTTTTCTGGAAGCAGGTTTGTTGCGCAATGTACTGGTACTCTTAATTGCACAACCTGAATTTCCCGGTATGTGATTGAATTTCACCCAAAGACAGTGACAGGCTGGTGGTGGCAAAAGTGCCTCAGGAAAGCTGATTCTACCAGCAGACTGAGACAGGTGGCTGAAGCAATAACGAGAGTGGGGCAATAGAAGCATTTGCCCCAGAATGCCACACCACGTATCTTTAAAATGATGTCACATCATGTCACATTTTTTGTTCAGTTTTCCAACCAATCTGCACCCTACAGATTTTTTAAATTATCTACCCCACGTTGAACCTGTTTTACTTACTGAAACATCACGGGGGATGTTGTGAAATGCTTTGCTGAAACCTAGTTAAATTATGGGACGTGGGTGGCGCTGTGGGTTAAACCACAGTCTAGGACTTGCCAATCAGAAGGTGAGCGGTTCGAATCCCCGCAACGGGGTGAGCTCCCGTTGCTCAGTCCCTGCTCCTGCCCACCTAGCAGTTCAAAAGCATGTCAAAGTGCAAGTAGATAAATAGGTACCACTCCGGCGGGAAGGTAAACAGCGTTTCCGTGCGCTGCTCTGGTTCGCCCGAAGTGGCTTAGTCATGCTGGCCACATGACCCGGAAGCTGTACGCCGGCTCCCTCGGCCAATAAAGCGAGATGAGCGCCGCAACCCCAGAGTCGGCCACGACTGGACCTAATGGTCAGGGGTCCCTTTACCTTTACCTTTACCTTTACCTTTACCTTTACCTTTACTGGTTAAATTATGCCTGCAGCATTCCCATGATCCACTAAGCTAGCAACCCAACCAAAAAATGAGATAAGACAAGTTTGGTAGGATTCGCAATCAACTAACCCATGCTGGTTTCTATTAATTGTAGAAACTGCTTATTAAAACTGCTTCCTCCAAAGCGACTCCTTTATAATCCGTTCTTGTATCTTCCCTGGAACTGAAGTCAAATTGAGCTTTATGAAGACTTGAGGGAACATTTACCTTTCTCTCAGTCTAGAGATGGAGAAATAGTCTGACTAAGTATAAGGCAGCTAATAATAATAATAATAATAATAATAATAATAATAATAATAATAATAAAAATAAAATATTTATATCCCGCCCTCCCCAGCCAAAGCCGGGCTCAGGACGGCTAACAACAATCAAATAATCCAACATTCTAAAAACTTTTCATTCTAAAAATTAATTAAAATCAAATTGATGGCAACCGTTAAGCAAAATTCTGTGCAGATTGCCAACCTGGCTCTAGTTGAGGCCAGTCTAACCTCTCTGTGGCCTGGGACCTTCAAGATGTTTTTATTTGAAGATCGTAAGTTCCTCTGTGGGGCATACCAGGAGAGGCGGTCCCATAGGTACGAGGGTCCTAGGCCATATAGGGCTTTGAAGGTTAAAACCAGCACCTTAAACCTGATCCTGTACTCCACCGGGAGCCAGTGCAGCTGGTATAGTACCGGATGAATTTTGATGCTTCTATGATTGTTTTACTCCAGGAACTGTCCAGCAGAGACTATCTGTCTCAGATCTCCATTGGGGGCTGGAAGGAGAAACGTCAGACAGAACAAATTCAGCTCCTGACCTCATATTTACTGTAAATGTAAAACCATGCAGACCTCTTTCGCTGGCGTTTATAAGAATGTATTAAAAAGACATAAATCCAGCCAGTTGACTGAAATGCCGATTTCTTTGCCTTGGAGAAACAAAGAAATATGTAGAATTCAGACATGCAAAGCAGGTTAAAGCTGAGGTTTCACAGAATATTTTCCACTGGTGTCCGATAAATGACATCACCGAGCCTATTTTGTAACCGCTTTTGACATCACTTGCAGATTCTGGTAAGCAGAACAGATTGCTAACCTTTCGGCGAGCCAAAGCACCCAAACAAGTCAACAGACAGCTCTTAAAATCAAAACGACAGCCTGGGTTTTTTTAATAGCCATTTTATTAATTCTGATTACGACTCAGGCAGACATATTAAGTCACCCAGATGAGCTCCTCCCTGCCACCAAATTTACATGGGCAAGGAAAGGGTTGTGTCTGAGGAGAGTCTTCCTCAGAGTAGACCCCCCTGTCTGGAGAGATGGGCTGTGAAGCCAGTGCAGCTACCATCAAGGGGAGAGAGAAGTATGTTGCTAAGGCAGTGCTTAGAGGATTTGGGGCCCAGGCCCACCATACAAATTTGCATAACCCCCCTAACAACTTCATTGCAGGCTGTGGAAGAGTTGAACAGAACTGGCTGTGTTACAGGGATCATGGCCTGGAGCAGAACAAAAAACAGCAACAGGTACTAGCAGTGGCGTAGCGTGGGTTGTCAGCACCCGGGGCAAGGCAAGTAATTTGCACCCCCTAACCCGTGGATTTGCGCCCCCTAACCCTAACCCCCAGATGTTGCGCCTGGTGCGGCCGACCCCCCCCTGCACCCCCCACGCTACGCCACTGGGTACTAGAAGCGATAGCATAGACAAGACCCAGAATATCAAAGTGGAACTACAGTCTGTATTATCTGTATTTTAATAGATCTGTTGTTTTTTAAAAAAAATATTGTTTTGATTATATTTAAGTTTGCTTTTTAACACATATCCTTTATATGGTGGATTTTTTTGTTTGTTTTTTTGCTTTCCTTATTTTATCCAGGCAAATTTGTGTCAGCTGCCTTGAGTCCTGGTCTGTGAAAAAGGAAGGGTAGAAATAGAAACATAAAAACAATAAAAACAACAGCAACAAAACCTATACAGTGGTACCTCAGGTTAAGTACTTAATTCGTTCCGGAGGTCCGTCCTTAACCTGAAACTGTTCTTAACCTGAAGCACCACTTTAGCTAATGGGGCCTCCCGCTGCTGCTGCGCCGCTGGAGCACGATTTCTGTTCTCATCCTGAAGCAAAGTTCTTAACCTGAAGCAATATTTCTGGGTTAGCGGAGTCTGTAACCTGAAGCGTATGTAACCTGAAGCGTATGTAACCTGAAGCGTATGTAACCTGAGGTACCACTGTACAGTATTGTACTATCTCTGTCTCTCTATATCATGAGCTACATAAATCGAGATATAACGAAATCAAACCAAGTGATATTAATCAGAAGGTGGGACACTGGTTGAAAAATCTGTTTGACTGCCTGTCTTTTTAAATCCAGCTGTTTTTCCATTGATGAAGTCTCAGCCATAAGCACAAGTGACCACTAAATATCTAGCACAATAATTCCAAAAACATATAAATAATATGCAATTGTTGCACTTGTCCAGGTTGAATAACTAAATGCTTTGCCCAAACAATATGCCTGTGCTCCTCTCGGGGCAAAACAGAATCAGCTCAAGTTTCCAAGAGACACCATTGACAATGACTGATAATACCTTCCCATGTGATAGATTACAAACAGATGTTTCAAATATGAGGATAAATCAAAGTTAACATTGGAGACATTAGCATTTTCAGAGTTTAAAATGAAAATCCATCAAGCCTTCCTGCATAATACTAGATGTGGATCTTTCCCTTTGAAACAAGGCGTATCAATCTGTTCTCTGTGTTCCATCTTCTGATTAATATTATTTGGTTTGGTTTGGTTTCATTGCATCATAACTGATGCTGCTTAATCTATCTATCATCTATCTATCTATCTATCTATCTATCTATCTATCTATCTATCTATCTATCTATCTATCTATCTATCATCTATCTATCTATCTATCATCTATCTATCTATCATCTATCTATCTATCTATCTATCTATCTATCTATCTATCTATCTATCTATCTATCTATCTATCATCTATCTATCTATCTATCATCTATCTATCTATATTACAGCACAGTAATGCTTTTATATTCTAGGTCTTGGTCTTGCTGTTGTTGATACTAGAGCATGGGTATCCAACATGGTGCACTCTTCAGAGATGTTTGGGACTACAACTCCCATCATCCCTAACCATGCTAATTAAGGATGATAATAATAATAATAATAATAATAATTTATTATTTATACCCCGCCCATCTGGCTGAGTTTCCCCAGCCACTCTGGGCGGCTCCCAATCAGTATTAAAAACAGTACAGCATTACATATTAAAAACATCCCTGAACAGGGCTGCCTTAAGATGTCTTCTGAACGTCAGGTAATTCTTTATCTCTTTGACATCTGATGGGAGGGCGTTCCACAGGGCGGGCGCCACTACCGAGAAGGCCCTCTGTCTGGTTCCCTGTAACCTCACTTCTCGCAATGAGGGAACCGCCAGAAGGCCCTCGGCGCTGGATCTCAGTGTCCGGGCTGAACGATGGGGGTGGAGACGCTCCTTCAGGTATACAGGACCGAGGCCGTTTAGGGCTTTAAAGGTCAGCACCAACACTTTGAATTGTGCTCGGAAACGTACTGGGAGCCAATGCAGATCTCTCAGAACCGGTGTTATGTGGTCCCGGCGGCCACTCCCAGTCACCAGTCTAGCTGCCGCATTCTGGATTAATTGCAGTTTCCGGGTCACCTTCAAAGGTAGCCCCACGTAGAGCGCATTGCAGTAGTCCAAGCGTGAGATAACTAGAGCATGCACCACTCTGGCGAGACAGTCCGCGGGGAGGTAGGGTCTTAGCCTGCGTACCAGGTGGAGCTGGTAGACAGCTGCCCTGGACACAGAGTTAATCTGCGCCTCCATGGACAGCTGTGAGTCCAAAATGACTCCCAGGCTGCGCACCTGGTCCTTCAGGGGCACAGTTACCCCATTCAGGACCAGGGAATCCTCCACACCTGCCCGCCTCCTGTCCCCCAAAAACAGTACTTCTGTCTTGTCAGGATTCAACCTCAATCTGTTAGCCGCCATCCAACCTCCAACCGCCTCCAGGCACTCACACAGGGCCTTCACCGCCTTCACTGGTTCTGATTTAAAGGAGAGGTAGAGCTGGGTGTCATCTGCATACTGATGAACACCCAGTCCAAACCCCCTGATGATCTCTCCCAGCGGCTTCATATAGATATTAAAAAGCATGGGGGAGAGGACAGAACCCTGAGGCACCCCACAAGTGAGAGCCCAGGGGTCTGAACATTCATCCCCCACCACCACCTTCTGGACACGGCCCAGGAGGAAGGAGCGGAACCACTGTATAACAGTGCCCCCAGCTCCCAGCCCCTCTAGACGGTCCAGAAGGATGTTATGGTCGATGGTGTCAAAGGCCGCTGAGAGATCCAGCAGAACTAGGAAACAGCTCTCACCTTTGTCCCTAGCCCGCCGGAGATCATCAACCAGCGCGACCAAGGCAGTTTCAGTCCCATGGTGAGGCCTGAATCCCGATTGGAAGGGATCCAAATGGTCCGTTTCCTCCAGGCGTGCTTGGAGTTGTTCAGCAACCACCCGCTCAATCACCTTGCCCAAGAATGGCAGATTTGAGACTGGGCGATAGTTGGCCAAATTGGCCGGGTCTAAAGATGTTTTTTTAAGAAGCGGTTTAATGACCGCCTCTTTCAGCGGGTCTGGGAAGGCTCCCTCATGGAGGGAAGCGTTCACCACCCCGCAAAGCCCATCGCCCAGCCCTTCCCGGCTCGCTTTTATCAGCCAGGATGGGCAAGGATCAAGGAGACAGGTGGTCGGTTTCACTCGTCCAAGCAGCCTGTCCACATCCTCGGAGGTAACAGATTGGAATTGATCCCATGTAACAGGACCAGACAGAACTCTAGCACTCTCCCGCCCTGGCCCTGCTCCCACGGTGGAGTCTACCTCCTTCTGAATCTGAGCGATTTTATCTGCAAAAAACTTTGCAAAAGCATTGCAGGAGATCTTGGGGTCCCTACCAGGCCCCATTGGTACAGGTGGTTCTGATAGATTGCGAACCACCTGAAAAAGTCTCCTGCTGCTGTTTTCTGCAGATGCAATGGAGGCGGTGAAGAAGGCCCTCTTCGCCGTCGCCATTGCCACTTGGTAGGCTCGACGTTGAGCTCTAACCCGTGTCCGGTCTGATTCAGAATGAGTTTTCCGCCACCGGCGCTCTAGCCGTCTCAACGATTGTTTCATCACCCTCAGCTCCGGGGAAAACCACGGGGCTGTCCGGGCTCCATGCAATCGGAGAGGGCGCTTCGGAGCCAGACAGTCAATAGCCCTGGTTAACTCCGCATTCCAGCGGGCCACCAGGGAATCAGCTGAAAGGCCATCAACTTGGGATAGAGCATCCCCTACCACTCTCTGGAAGCCAATTGGATCCATTAAGTGGCAGGGGCGGACCATCCGAATCGGTCCCACCTCCCTGCGGAGGGGAAGGGTTGCGGAGAAGTCCAGTTGCACCAGGAAGTGATCTGACCATGGCACTTCTTTTGTTTTGTTGATGGGAATTGTAGTCCAAATAATAATATTATGCCACCCATCTGGCTGGGTTTCCCCAGCCACTCTAGGCAGCTCCCAACAGAATATTAAAAACACGATAAAACACCAAACATTAAAACCTTCCCTAAACAGGGCTGCCTTCAGACCTCTTCTAAAAGTCAGATAGTTGTTTATTTCCTTGAGGGCATTCCACAGGGCGGGCGCCACCACCGAGAAGGCCCTCTGCCTGGT
This sequence comes from Podarcis erhardii, assembly GCF_964252035.2. Taxonomy (NCBI): domain Eukaryota; kingdom Metazoa; phylum Chordata; class Lepidosauria; order Squamata; family Lacertidae; genus Podarcis; species Podarcis erhardii. The sequence goes on along the minus strand of NC_138509.1, from coordinate 96,959,460 downwards.
TCCCTGTAACCTCACTTCTTGCAGAGTCTCATGCTCTCCCAAAGGAGCAGTTCTGGAGTACAACTCCCATCAGTCTCAGCCAGCACGCTAACTGGAGGGCACCACGTTGGAGAAGGCTTCCCTAAACTATATGGGTCCTGAATATCTCAGCCTCTTTCATATCACTCTACACCAGCAGCACAGCATTAAGATCTGCCAGTGAAGTCTTGTTCTGGGTACCATCAGCTGCAGCTTCTAGGTTGTCCTCAAGAAGGAGCAGGGACTTTTTCTTCGTGGCCCCACTTCTTTTGAATGCCCCCCTGGAAGTTTCTGCAGCCGCCATCTCTCTTCTTTTTTTAGGGGGGGGGGGAAATGTCTGCGTCCCACTTTACCTCCAGCAATTTGGTTCAGCTGCTTATTTTATTTGGAACTGCTTATTTTATTATTGGAGCTGTTTGCACTGCAAATTGTCTCTGAGTCTTTGTTGCTGCTATCCCGCCCCCCTTCTTAAGCTGAGGTGTACACTCACTGTTGGTGTCAGTTTTATGGCTTATCACCTGAGATGCAAAGTCCATTCTCACGCAGATGTCGTCACTTATATTTATAAATAGAACCTTTGTTTTTACTATGATTCTATGATTAATAATAATGTCTATACAGTAATGTTATCTAGCTATAATCCATGTGGCACTTTAAAGGACTGCCTGTGCAATGAGGTAAGAACTGAATTAGGTCAAAGGGGATCCACCTGATCCAGGATCCTGCTCTCACAGCAGCCAATCAGATGCCCCAAAATGAAGCCCACGAATGGGACCCGAGAACAAGAGCAACGCTGAAATTTGATGTGCTGATGGTATTTAACTCCTAGTAAATTAGCAAAAATGTATAAAACATGCTTAAATGCACTCTGGAAATGTAAGGAAAAAGAAGGCACCTTTTATCATATGTGGTGGAACTGTTAGGTAGTAAAAGGATTTTGGGAAATGATATATAACGAGTTAAAAAAAATGTTTGAAATAACATTTGCTAAAAAAAAACCCTGAAGCCATCCTTTTAGGAATTCTAGGTGCTAAAATCCCAAGGGAGCATGAAAGACTATGTATGTATGTGAACACGGCTGCACAGATGTTACTGGCCCAGAGATGGAAAGAAGAAAAGTCCCTACCAAAGAAGAATGGCAGATGAAGTTGATGGACTATGCTGAAATGGCTAAAATGACCGGAAGAGTCAGAAATAAGGAAGGCCAAAATTTTAATAAGGAATGGGGAAAATTTATAGATGATTGTAAACAGTTAAAATCGTTAGTAGGATTGGAATATCACTTGTAGTTTAAGGGTGAATTCTGGGTACAATGGAGATGTAAAATATTTGGATCATCCTAAAAGATGCAGGAGGAAATGATTAAAAATAAGACCCACAAAGGGGATGATGGAAGTCCAGGAGATTCCTTGGAATCTTGTTTTTATGATTTATGTTTGATATATCCCTGTAAAATTTTAATTTGAAAAATCAAATAAATACTTATTTTTTAAAAAATAAATTCAGGCTTCAGAAGCTTTGCTGCCTCCGACTGTGAAGCTAGTAGCCACCAGTAGCCCTCTCCTCCATAGATTTGTCTAATCCTCCAAGCCTGGTAGTCATCACTGCCTCTTGTGGCAGTGAGTTCCATAGGTGCTGCACAAAGAAGTCATGTCTTTTACCTGTCCCAAATCCTCCATAGTTCACTTCCTCAACCTCAAGTTGCTTACAGTTTATATTTTGACTGTGTGTGTGTTTGTGTGTGTGTGAGAGAGAGGGGGGGGGGAATACAGCAGGAGCTCCCAACCTTTTTTTTGTCCTGAGGGCACATTTGAAGATCTAAGAAACCACCATGGCCCTTACAAAATACCCACGTCATGGAAGGAAAACTTCAGGCAAAAAAATCCAGGAGAAACACTTTCCCCTCACCGCAACAAATAAAGCACATATATGACCGGTCAAAAAACAGGAAGCCCTCCCCAAACCAAACAACCAAAGAAAACAACTTCTTTTAAAAATTAAAATAAAGTTAAAATAATTTTTTTTTGGAAGGGGCAAGTGTCCTTGGTGGGGTGTGTGTGTGTCTGAGACCCCCAAGAATAGGGAGATGGCTGAGTAAAAAAAGGTAAAGGACCCCTGACAGTTAAGTCCAGTTGTGAACGACTCTGGGGTTGTGGCGCTCATCTCGCTTAATGGCCGAGGGAGCTGATGTTTGTCCGCAGACAGTTTTTCCGGGTCATGTGGCCAGCATGACTAAGCCGCGAAACCAGAGCAGCATGTGGAAATGCCGTTTATCTTCCCGCCGGAGCACTACCTATTTATCTACTTCCACTTTGACATGCTTTCGAACTGCTAGGTTCCCCAAGAATAGGGAGATGGCTAAGTACTTTTAGCCATTTTGAGCATGTCCCATCACCTCCTGACAAATAGAAGGTGAAGAAATGGAGGCAGTGAGAGATTTTACTTTCTTGGGCTCCATGATCACTGCAGATGGTGACAGCAGCCATGAAATTAAAAGACGCCTGCTTCTTGGCAGAAAAGCAATGACAAACCTAGACAACATCTTAAAAAGCAGAGACATCACCTTGCCAACAAAGGTCTGTATAGTAAAAGCTATGGTTTTCCCAGTAGTGATGTATGGAAGTGAGAGCTGGACCATCAAGAAGGCTGATTGCCAAAGAATTGATGTTTTTGAGTTATGGTGCTGGAGGAGACTCTTGAGAGTCCCACGGACTGCAAGAAGATCAAACCTATCCATTCTGAAGGAAATCAGCCCTGAGTGCTCACTGGAAGGACAGATCCTGAAGCTGAGGCCCCAATACTTTGGCCACCTCATGAGAAGAAAAGACTCCCTGGAAAAGACCCTGATGTTGGGAAAGATGGAGGGCACAAGGAGAAGGGGACGACAGAGGACGAGATGGTTGGACAGTGTTCTCGAAGCTACCAGCATGAGTTTGACCAAACTGCGGGAGGCAGCGGAAGACAGGAGTGCCTGGCGTGCTCTGGTCCAGGGGGTCACGAAAAGTCGGACACGACTAAACAACAACAACATTTGGAGGGGGAAAGTGGGGTATAATCAATTATATATCAACAGTGTCTTGTTGGCAATCTCTGACTGGAAGAGTGCTCCAGCGGGTCTTGTGGACGGCAGGCACTGAGCAGCCGTCCCCCATAAAGAGGTGCGTTCCGAGAGATCTCTTCCTATGCAACTTTGAGGTGAAAGTCCTTGTGGGACGTGCCAGCGTGTATGGCTGGTGACAAGCGTCCTGCTGCCAATTAAATTAAAGAGCAAGTGTGGTGCACTGGTTTGAGTGTCAGACTAGGACTTGGGAGAGACCCGGACTCAAATCCCTACTCAGCCATGAAGCTCCCTGGGCGACTTTGGGTGCTCAGCACCTAGCCCACCTCACAGGGTTGTTGTGGGAAGTGCACAATCACGTTCTCCACCTTCTGGAGAAAAAGGTGAGATATAGATGCAGCCAGTCAGTCAGTCAACTCAACAGCATCCACAGCCACAGCCAAGGCGACATTTTTCCACCTTCGCCGCATTAAGCAGTTGGTCCCTTACCTTTCCCGCCCCGCCCTGGCCACAGTGATCCATGCAACGGTCACCTCCAGGCTTGACTACTGTAATTTGCTCTACCCTTGAAGCTGTCCCAGAAACTCCAGCGGGTGCAGAATGCTGCAGCGAGGCTCCTCACGGGGTCCCTGCCATGGGAGCATATTCACCCAGTGCTTTTCCAGTTGCACTGGCTCCCGGTGGAGTTCAGGATCAGATTTAAGGTGCTGGTTTTGACTTTTAAAGCCCTTCACGGCCTAGGACCCACGTACCTACGGGACCACCTCTCCCAGTATGCCCCACGGAGGACCTTAAGGTCCATGAATAACCATAGTTTAGAGGTCCCGGGCCCTAAGGAAGTCAGACTATCCTCCACCAGGGCCAGGGCCTTTTCAACACTGGCTCCGACCTGGTGGAATGCTCTGTTCCATGAGACCAGGGCCCTGCAGGATTGAACTTCCTTCCGCAGGGCCTGTAAGAAAGAGCTATTCCGCCTGGCTTTCAATTTGAACTTAGCCTGATCTTTTATTCCCCTTCCTTCCCCCCCCCTCCCCTTTTTATGAAGATTACCTGCTCTGGGATCCCACAGCTAATTCTCCCCTGGTCTCCTCGCTGGCCCAAATAGGACTAATTTAGCCAGCTAGCCCTGGTGATCATCTAATGTTTATTTAATGGAGTTTCCTCCTAAACTGATTATTGAATTCTGAATTTATTGTTATTCACGTTTTATACTGTATTTTATGCTGTTTTTTGTTGCATCAATTAAGTGTTTTAAATTTGTTGTTAGCCCCCCTGAGCCTGGTTTTTGAACCAGGAAGGGCGGGGTAAAAAATAATAAATTATTATTATTATTATTATTATTATTATTATTATTAAGCAGACCAGTTGAGCTATGTTCTGACTCTGCAGCTGGACGCAGCATTGCTTCTGAATGCCAATTGCCGGAGGCCACAGGAGGTGAGGCTGCTTTATTTGCTCAGCCTAAAGGCTTCCCACAGGCATCTCCCTCCACAAAGACACGATGCCCGTCAAGATGGGCCAGCGTCATGTTTTTATGTTCTCATGGGCTCCTTCCGTCAACCATCCAGCCTCAAGCACGTGCCTGAGGCCGTTGGTTTTTCTGGGTGCCCATCCCAGATCCGTCTGAGTAGATAAGAAGGGATGCATACAGGCCATGGAGGAGCTAAAACAAATGTCCTCACTCTTTCGTCCTCTCCAGTTACCCTGTGGTCAGCCTGGCTGCTGGGAATTCCCTGCGACAATCCATTTCACAAAAGGCAGAGAGGCAAGCAAGTTGCCCAAGACGCAAATGCAGAAACAGAGAAAGCTGGTTTATAACCAGGTCAGAGCACTGGTCCACCTGGCTCGGTAATGTTGCATACCCTTCAACATTTCTCCGATGAAAATAGGGATGTCCTATTCCATAACAACAACAACAACAACAACAACAACCCACCCTCCCTCACTCTTAGGTCAGCTTCTTTTGTGTTTTGACCTTGCTATGGACTTCAGTTGGTTGCCTTGGTTGTCCAAGGGGCCTGGTAGGACTTTTTTATCCATTTGGCAAATTGGCACCAGCCTCTTGGTTTTTTCGCCTAGGTAAAGGTAAAGCGACCCCTGACCATTAGGTCCAGTCGTGCCTGACTCTGGGGTTGCGGCGCTCATCTCACTTTATTGGCCGAGGGAGCTAGCATACAGCTTCCGGGTCATGTGGCCAGCAGGACTAAGCCGCTTCTGGTGAACCAAAGCAGTGCACGGAAACGCCGTTTACCTTCCCACCAGAGCGATACCTGTTTATCTACTTGCACTTTGACGTGCTTTCGAACTGCTAGGTGGGCAGGAGCAGGGACCGAGCAACGGAAGCTCACCCTGTCGCGGGGATTCGAACCACCAACCTTCTGATCGGCAAGTCCTAGGCTCTGTGGTTTAACCCACAGTGCCACCTGCGTCCCTTTTTTTCATAGCAATTTGTCACAACTTTCTGGTATTGGCGGTTAGGCATTGGAGTATGTGTGCGTGTTGGAGGATTGGGTATGGACCATCATCTACCTCTCATCTTTTGGGTATTCCATTAAAGGAATCTGGCGGTTGTGGATCCTGTCCGATGCCCTGCTGGTGGGTAGGGCCATGGCACGACCCCCCCCCCCGTGACGTCATGGGAGAGCTTCCAGTTGTATTTGCATCAACAAGCTCCTCCCATTGGTTGTTAACCCTGATATGACTCCCCTGGAGTCTTGTATTGCTGTTTCATCCAGTGCCTAAGCCAATACTACTCACATGCCGTAACCAATAAAGTTGTGACCTAATTTTGCCCATTAACCTAAAATAATGTGTCTTTGTGTTTTATTATATGGGACGCAGGTGGCGCTGTGGGTTAAACCACACAGCATAGGACTTGCCAATCAGAAGGTCGGCGGTTCGAATCCCCACGACGGGGTGAGCTCCCATTGCTCGGTCCCTGCTCCTGCCCACCTAGCAGTTCGAAAGCACGTCAAAGTGCAAGTAAATAAATAGGTACTGCTCCAGCGGGAAGGTAAACGGCGTTTTCATGCGCTGCTCTGGTTCGCCAGAAGTGGCTTAGTCATGCTGGCCACATTACCCGGAAGCTGTATGCCGGCTCCCTCAGCCAATAAAGCGAGATGAGCGCCGCAACCCCAGAGTCGGTCACGACTGGACCTAATGGTCAGGGGTCCCTTTACCTTTACTGTGTCTTATTATAATCCTATGCGGGTGGCAGGTCCTCAACTCACAAGGTGCAGGAGCCGAGACAGAAAGAGATTTATGAGCTCTGGGTGCAACTACTGTGTGAGAATTTCTCTCCAGATCATTGAGGGTCCTCGGAGCTTCAGACATGCCTGGGAAGCAGAGCTACCGGCCTTCCCATCCTTCGAGGGGACGGTGTGGTGGGACAGGGCCCCCACCCCGCCTCTCAGGATCCTGCGCCTGGGACGTGCCATGTGCCACCTCCCTCCCTTTTTGCAGCCAGACAGCACAACAATGGGAGGGAGAAGAATGGTTGTGCTTTTCTGAGAAAGCTAGTGCATGAACTAATACTGATAAGTAGGGGTGGCGGTTCTCGTCTCCCGGAAAGCACACGGTGTGGCCTGGGGGTCACCCCTCGCAGCTGTGAGTCAGACGCAACGGTGGTGTGAACCCACCAAGCATTAATAAAAACCTGCCGCCAGCAACACTTCTGCGCAGACGGCAGGTCACAGGCTGGGTGAACCTGTGGGTCACTAGCTGGTACAGTGGTACCTCGGGTTACAGACGCTTCAGGTTACAGAAGCTTCAGGTGACAGACTCCGCTAACCCAGAAATAATACCTCAGGTTAAGAACTTTGCTTCAGGATGAGAACAGAAATCGCGCGGCAGCAACGGGAGGCCCCATTAGCTAAAGTGGCACCTCATGTTAAGAACAGTTTCAGGTTAAGAACGGACCTCCAGAACGAATTAAGTTCTTAATCCGAGGTACCACTGTATATAACTCTAGTTCCTGACACCCCTGACCAGTGACCATGCTGGCTGCTGGGAGTTGGAGTCTGGCAACATGAAATACTAGAACTGTAGAGTTGGGAGGGACCACAAAGTCTTCTAGTCCAACCCCTTGCAATCCAGGGGCTGGCCCAGGGTGGGACTCGAACCCACAACCCTGAGATTAAGAATCTCATGCTCTACCGACGGATATACCCCATTACCAGTCTTGGGGGGGGGGGTCACCCCCTGAAGTATGATCAAGAACCAAAATGGTCGAGGGGAATGGGGGTGATTCCCCCTATGAGAAAAGCTGAGTAACTAGTGACATGAGAAGCTTATAAATTTGTGCTAGCTATGGAGGAAGCGGGCAAAGTTTTTCTTCTTCTCTCATAATGCCAGAATGAAACTGACCATTGGAAGGCTCAGGACAGATAAAAAATGTCCTTCATGCAGCACATGGATGAACTATGGAACTCATTGCCACAGGAGACAGTAATGACCACCACCCTAGGTGGCTTCAAAAGAGGACTGGACAAATTCAGAAAGGGTAATACTATCAGTGGATAACTGCTCTATTCTGCCTCCACAGTTGGAGGAAACCAGTTGCTGGAAACCAAAGGAGGGAAGAGAGTGGTCTTGGGTTCAAATCCTGCTTGCTGGTTTCCCACAGGCAGTGCCTTTTTTCTTTAAAAATGTTTAGGGGTACAGTCATATCTCAGGTTACAGATGCTTCGGGTTGTGTTTTTTCAGGTTACGGACTGCCAAAACCTGGAAATACTGGAACGAGTTACTTCTGGGTTTCGGCAGTCGTGCATGCGCAGAAGTGCTAAATTGTGCTTTGCACATGCGCAGAAGTGCTGAATCACAACCCGCGCGTGCGCAAATGCCAGTTGCGAACGTACATCCCACACGGATCATGTTCACAACCCGAGCGTCCACTGTACCCTCATTTTGACTCAAGAAAACCACCATTTTGTAGTTCAAATCAGGGGAAATAAATACAGTAAATGGACAAAAGTACAAAGATTCACAAAATGTTTAGGGGTAAAAGCTAGGATAGCTCAGTCGATAGGGCGTGAGACTTTTATTGTCAGGAGAGTGGGTTTGAGCCCTGTGTTGGGCAAACAATTCCTGCATTGCTGAAGGTTGGACTAGACGACCCTCGTTGTCCTTTCCAACTCTACAGTTCTCTGATTCCTATGTAGTCCACACCTGCATAGCTGTCAACCGTCCCTTATTTGGCAGGAAAGTCCCTTATCCCAGCGCCGTGTCCCGCTGCTGTCCCTTATTGATGATGTCCCTTAAATTTCCCGGGTTTCAAAGGAAGCAGCTCCTCTCCCTCCCTCCCTGCCGGCCAGGGACGAGGGAGGCTCCAACTGTGTTGCTTGGCTGCTTTGCTCACCCAATAAGGCATCTGAGAATGACTGGGGGGTGGAGCTTGCATGCCTTGTGCCAATCAAATCGGCCGCATTGCCTGGGGACTCGCCTTTGCTCAGCGCTTCCCAGCGGAGAGGTGACGGTGGTTTCCCTTGCTGCATCCCCTTTGCCGGGTTGCTGTGCTGTGGGAACCACCGCTTGAGGCTTTGTTTGGCTGCTGGCTGGGCTTTCTGCTTTTGGCTAGGAGGGGCTCAGAAGTTGAACATAGCTATGCCCGGGAAATCCCTTATTTTGGCTGCTGATCCCTTATTTCGAGGCTGCTGGTCCCTTATTTTCAAATCTGTGTTGACAGCTATGCACCCGTGTGCTATGGAGCTGGCTTGCAGAGCTCAGTCTGTTGCAGGAGAGACGGTGGAGTGGCCAAGTGTGTGCTTCCCCACAACTCCCTCTAAAGTAGCCTTCCCGAACCTGGTGCACTTCAAATGCTTTGGACTATAAGACTAATTGACCCCAGCCATCCTAGCACCCTCTCTACAGACACTGATGAAGAGCTGCTGTTCTTCTAGTTAGCCAGAATGAGCATGGACAGGGCGATATAGAATAATTGTTCCTTTAAGAACTTGTACTTGAGCTTGCTTTTTTCCTCTACCCTCCCCATTCTCTTTTCTTTGTGTGTCATGGCAGGGATCTTCTTTGTCCTGAATTTTGTAAGTTGCTCTGAGAACATTCTTGCTCTGAGAGCCAGTGTGGTGTAGTAGTTAAGAGCTGTAGTCTCGTAATCTGGGGAACCGGGTTCGCGTCTCTGCTCCTCCACATGCAGCTGCTGGGTGACCTTGGGCCAGTCACACTTCTCTGAAGTCTCTCAGCCCCACTCACCTCACAGAGTGTTTGTTGTGGGGGAGGAAGGGAAAGGAGATTGTTAGCCGCTTTGAGACTCCTTAGGGTATCGATAAAGCGGGATATCAAATCCAAACTCTTCTTCTTCTGCTGCTGCTATAATGCCTTATATATATATATAAGGGTATAAATGCCATATATATGTAAAGGCGCTGTTCATTTAAAGGAAATAGTTTGGGTGGGGCGGCAGAGCAACATGAATACAAGCTACAATCAGTGTTCTAATGGTTACTTGCATAGCAGTTGTACTTAACTGGCTGGTTTGACAGTAGCTCAAAAACAAAAACACAAAACAAAACAACATTTCAATCCAAATGGTTTCTTTTTTTTTACTTAAAAAGTGATAGAAATATACTGTGTTGCGTCACACACTAAAATGACACGATTTGTAGTTTCTTTGAAAATGTTTCCAAGAACAGCTGCTTTGCAGAGTGCAATTGATCCCACAGAAACTCAGATGAGGTTTCATTGTTTTGCACTAGTGACCACCTTTATGCCATTGCATTTACGAAGAACACATGGAAGGGAGCATCACCGTGGTGGATATGCTTCAGCCACAGATGATTAAGACCCAGGTGACACCACTTGAACATTACTTAACTTTGCCGGGAAAGAAGCTTCTCATATGGGATGAGCCCTGGCCAGAGGCAAGTGTCCTAATCTGAGTCCTTGGCAGCTTCTGTTTGTTTTACTGTATGGAAGCCAGCTAGCCATTCAAGTCGGCTTTCATCTTTCTTCACGCAATTGAGTACCGTACTTTGCGGAATGGGAGGCAGAGTCTGGCTCTTCCAAAGACTGTGGCCACATCTGTACCATATGTTTAAAGCACAACAATGTCACTGTAGGAGATGGCAGTCAAACATAGCTATGCATAGCTGCTAGTTAGCACATGAAGAGGATAAAGACCAGAGAGTTGTATTACTAGATAGACTCAGTTGGATGGTCATTTCCAGAGGGTGATGGTTGGGAAATGGTCTTCAGCTCCATGGAGCCTTCAGTGTGGGGTTCCTCATGTTCGTTTTTATCCCCTACACCAGGGGTCAGCAAACTTTTTCAGCAGGGGGCTGGTCCACTGTCCCTCAGACCTTGTGGGGGGCTGGACTATATTTTGGAAAAAAAAAAAAAAAGAATTCCTATGCCCCACAAATAACCCAGAGATGCATTTTAAATAAAAGCACACATTCTACTTATGTAAGACGACGCTAATTCCTGGACCGTCCGTGGGCTGGATTTAGAAGGCGATTGGGCCGGATCCGGCCCCCAGGCCTTAGTTTGCCTACCCATGCCCTAGGCTGCTTAAAGTATACATGAAATCATTGAGTGGGGTTATCTGGCGTACTGGAGTACGTTGTCAGCAATATGCTGATGACACACAGCTCTACTTCTCCTTTACATCGGCAGGTGAGGCAGTGGAAGTGCTGGACTTCCTCACTAATGGACTGAATGAGAGCTAACAAACTGAAGCTCAATCCAGATTAGATGGAGGCACTGTTAGTGGGCAGTTCCCTAGACTGGATGTCGGGGAGGTTGCCTGCTCTTGATGGGGTTACTCTCCCTCTGAAGGATCGGGTACATAGCTTGGGGGTCCTCCTGGATCATTTGCTGTCGCTCAAGGCTCAGGTGGCCTCAGTGGCCTGGAGTGCCTTCCATCAGCTTCAGCTGGTGACCCAGCTACGCCCCTATCTGGACAGGGATAGCCTAACTACTGTCTATGCTCTAGTAACCTCTAGGTTAGACTACTGCAAAATGTTATATGTAGTTCTGCCCTTGAAGATGGTTCAGAAACTTCAGCTGGTACAGAATTCAGTGGCCAGGTTGCTCACCGGGACAAGACGGTTTGAGCATATTATAGTGGTACCCCGGGTTACATACGCTTCAGGTTACATATGCTTCAGGTTACATACGCTTCAGTTTACAGACTCCACTAATCCAGATATAGTGCTTCAGGTTAAGAACTTTGCTTCACGATGAGAACAGAAATTGTGCTCCGGTGGTGCGGTGGCAGCAGGAGGCCCCATTAGCTAAAGTGGTGCTTCAGGTTAAGAACCATTTCAGGTTAAGAATGGACCTCTGGAAAGAATTAAGTACTTAACTCGAGGTACCACTGTACACTGATCCTGGTCTGACTGCACTGGCTGCCAATTAGTTTCTGTGCCCAATTCACAGTGCAGGTTTTGACCTATACAGCCTTAAATGGCCCAGGACTGCAATACCTCAAGGACCACCTCTCCCCATAGGAACTGACCCAGAACCTGTGATCATCATCAGAGGCCATCTTCATGTGCCTCCTCCACAAGAGGTCCAGAGGGTGGCAACACGAGAACAGGGCCTTTTCTGCAGTGGCTCCATTTGTGGAATGTTCTCCCCAGGGATGCTCGACTGATGCCTTCATTATACACCTTTAGGCGCCAGGCAAAAACGTTTCTTTAACCAGGCCTTTGGTTGATTGTCATTCAATGCCCCTTTAAATGTGTTGTGGAAGTGGAAATGATTGGGTCTGCCTTTGATTTCATTTTTATTATGTATTTTGTGATTTTTATATCGTGATTTTATGTTGCGAACTGCCCTGAAGGGCAGTATACAGATTTAATAAATAATAATGATAATAATTTGTCAAAATGTGATCAGAGCTGCACAACATTCAACATGTTTTTCTTCACATAACTGTTATCTAATGTCATGTACTTTGCTCATGCTCTTTCCACCCTAAAAAAGAATTTGTCAAGGTGCTACATTCATAGATCTTCAGTCATCGGGTGTAGTAACAAATATTCTGCTCCACTTCTGAATATTCCCTGTTTTCTTTCACACGCACACTCACTGGATTCCATTGATTCAACACTCCCACATGTTCCTTCTTATCCTTCAACGTTGTTAGTTTAACCACATTCAGCTACTCCCACGTTTTCCTAGTGGTGTCTAATTTATTTTTGTTTCAGGACATTCTTCCATGCTGCAGCAAACACATGCCTTGCAGTTCATCAAGCCACACTGAACTTGTATTCCATAAACAATAAACAAGGATCCTCAGCAAACATATTGGGAGATCTAAAGGGACTTATTCCTGGAATATGTATCTGGTTATCCCTGTTATTTAGGCCCTTCATAACTTTTTTTTGCAAACTGTTTGGGCGCTTTTTCTTTAAAAATAAAATAAAAACAAAAAGCAGTTCAAAAATGCTTTTAATTTAAACAAACAAAAGTTTGCTTTTTCAACGATGGCTTCTCCTTTGTTTTTAGCAGTTCTTGGTTGTAATCTGTAAACGACCTCGAGTCCCTGGCAGGGGGGAAAGAAAGGCGGGCTGTAAATAAATATATAACCAACCAACCAATAACCAACCTAAGCTAACTATATATATTAATAGAAACACAGACACCCGAACACGTATAGACAATCAATCAATAATAAACATATACATATATAACTGGAAGCTAGCGAAATAAACGTAAACGCACAAATAAACCGATAGAAGCTAAGTAAACAAATACAAAAACGCACGTGCAAACGAAAGCCCCTGCTTTCGAGGGAATACGGTAATGTCCGCTTGCAAGGGCCGCCGGGCCGCCCGAGGCCACCCCAGGCCAGCGGGGCTTCGCGCCTGCGCGCTCTCCTCGAACCTTCGCGCGGCGAGGTGCGGCTTCGCGCCCCGAGGGCTTTTGGGCCCTGCCGCTCCCCGTAGAGCCACGCCTGACCCGGAAGTAGAGGGAAGGCAGGAAGTGGGGGAACCTTTGAAGGCTCCTCAGTGATGCGAGTGGGGAGTTTGGGGCAGGTGAGTGAGGGGCAGGGTGGGAGGGGGGCTCATTGCCCGCTTGCGGGTGGGGGGCGCCGCCGCTTGTGGCCATGGGGCTGGGCGGGTCGCCTTTCCCCGCGTTGCCTTCCCCGGCTGGCTCTAGGGCTGGGTCTGGGTGGCTGGTGTGTGTGTGGGGGGGGGGAAGGACCCCTGTGGGCTTCGACCCCCCGTCCCCAGTTGCCTCCGGGAAGCTGCCTCACACCGAGCCAGGCCGCCGTCCCATCTAGCGTAGCGTTGCCTGCACGGGCTGGCAGCAGCTCTCCGGGGTCTCCCCCCCCCGCCCTCCCTGGAGATGCCACGTGGGGTTGGGCCTGGGGTGCGCTAACCATTAGGCTACTGCTCTTAGGCCTTGTTCTGAGTCAGGCCACAGGCTCACTCGGCCCAGTATTGCCTGCACGGACTGGCAGCGGCACTCCAGGGTATCAGGCGGGGGCCTGTGTCTGTCTCTCCCGGCACTACCCGGGGGTGCTGAGCAGGGGGTGAACTTAGGCGGTTCTCAACCTGTGGGTCCCCAGATGTTGTTGGACTACAACTCCCATCATCCCTGAGCTCTGGCCTTGCTAGCTGGGGGTGATGGGAGTTGTAGTTTAACATCTGGGGACCCACAGGTTGAGAAAGGCTGAAGGCAGGTGCTTTGCCTACTGAGCTATGCACTTTCCCAGGGCCTTCTGTAGCCCTGGGTACCGAATCAGTTGCCCCTCCACCTTTATTCTTTTTCTTTCTATTTTAAAAAGGGATTTGCATTTTCTTATCCTGTCACTGTCTGGTGTTCTGTCTTGCCTTATGCGTGCATGATGTCTGTCTTGCCTGTTTGCCCCTGTTCACTTCAGAGTGTGTTTTTCCTTGTCTTTGCCTGTTTCTCCTGTGTGCCTGGAATGGTTTGCAACATCGGCAGTGAAATCCAAAAACGTCAAACATAAAACATGAAACAAATGTTAAAGGTGGTCTTAATACAACTCAGCAGAGAGAAAAACACTATGACCAGAGGGAATTTGTGGGGATGGAGAAGGGGTCCCTGCAACAGCTCTGTTTTCTGGTCCTCAAGCTCAGTCCCTAATTTTCCTTTGGTGATTTTTTTTTTTAAAAAGTGTAATTAATGTGTTCACACATGCGGTTGAGCACACAAAGCCCTTCCTACCCCTCTCCTTCTGAAACTGTTTTGCCTAAATAGCAGTGTGCCTGAATGTCTTTGACTAAAAAGTACAGCTAGGCAAACAAATAATAACTACTGTAAAATTGAAATACTATCTACAGTGGTGCCCCGCAAGACGAACGCCTCGCAAGACGGAAAACCCGCTAGACGAAAGGGTTTTCTGTTTTGGAGGCGCTTTGCTAAATGAATTTCTCTATGGGGTTGCTTCGCAAGACAAAAAAATCTTGCGAGTTCCCGCGGGTTTTTTTCGCTCCCCCCCCCGCTTTTCCTAAGCTGCTAAGCCGCTTAACAGCTGATCGCTAAAAGCCGCTAGACCGCTAATAGCGCTAATCCGCTAAGCTGTCAATGGGCTTGCTTCGCAAGACGAAAAAACCGCTAGACGAAGAGAATCGCGGAACGGATTCTTTTCGTCTTGCGAGGCACCACTGTATATAAATAAAAGGAAGCTATTGGTGTCAGTTCCAGGGTATGTGCTCGCCTCTAAAGAAGGCTGCGCATGGCAAGCTGCTGCTGAGTAAATAAATATAGCAGGCAAATACGAGTCTTGTGCAATATGTGATGGAGGAGCCTGTGTGAGGAGAGAGAACGCAAAGATTAATTATTATTATTTAAATTTCTATACCACCCTTTGCCCAAAGATCACAGGGCTGTTTACAATATAGAGACACAAAATGCATTCCATAATAACAAGCAAAAACAATTCTCCCACAGTTTGAAGGCCACATATTGTTTAATTAGCCAAAGGCCTGAGATAATAGGAATGTTTTTGCCTGGTGCCTAAAGGTGTATAATGAAGACACCAGGTGAGCATCCCTGGGGAGAGCATTTCTCAAACAGGAGCTACCACAAAAGAAGCCTGTTCTCATGTTGTTGCCCTTTGGACCTCTCACAGAGGAGGCATGTGAAGAAAAGCCTCAGATGATGATCACAGGGTCCTGGTTGGTTCATATGAGGAGAGGTAGTCCTTGACTTACTGCAGTCCTGAGCCATTTAAGGCTTATAGGACAAAACCAGCACTTGGAATCGGGCCTGAAAACGCATTGGCAGCCAGTGCAGTCGGACCAGGATTGGTGTAATATGCTCAAACCGTCTTGTCCCGGTGAGTAATCTGGCTGCCAAATTCTTCACCGGCTGTAATTTCTGAACCATCTTCAGAGGCAGCCCCACATATAATGTGTTGCTGTAAGCTAACCTAGTGGTTACCAGAGCATAGAGGACAGAAGTTAGGCTATCCCTGTCCAGATAAGGGAACAGCTGGGCCAAATCAATGGAAGGCATTGATCAATGGAAGGCATTGAAACCACTGAGGCCACCTGAGCCTCAAGCGACAGCAATGGATGCAGAAATACCTCCAAACTGCCTACGTGCTCCTTCAGAGGGAGAGTAACTCCCTCAGGAGCAGGCAACCCTCCAGGCATCTGGTATAGGGAACTCTTGGTGTGAACATTGGAAACCACCTTGTATTGTTGGGCCATATAACTCAGTATTGTCTACACTGACATAATGCCTCTCTAGGGCTTTAGACAAGAGTCCCTAGGGGTTCTACCTGGAGAAGCTGATAGGAATTGAACTCAGAATGTTTGCATGCAAAGCAGATCCTGTACCACAAAACTATGTCTGACCCCCAGGGTATGAGAAATATGTAAGGGTCTATCTAATTCCATTTGTGATTATTTCTTGTATTCCAGAGGGGTTAAAACATTATAGTTTGGCCAGAATTGTTGGTAGTTCTTCAGTGGGTTCCTCACAAGCCACAACAATGTGCTGAAACTCTTTTCTTTCCCCCTCTTTCTGTGGCTGCTTGCTGCCTGCTTCCACTTGCTATACTTCTAGCAAGGGATGGGACTTACCCTAATATAAAAGTGGTATACCGTAGCTAAGACTTCAGTATATTGTAACTGAAATAAATACATATTCTTCCCTTATTTGTCCCTGCCTCCATTTTCTTCCCCTTCGTCTCTTGCCTCCCCTGTGATTGCAAACTCTGAAGGGCAGGGATTTGTCCATTATATTTACCCGTTACGACATACAGCAAAGGCTGCAACTTGGGCCTAATGCAGCTTTGATCTGCTGCCTTGGGGACACCCAGTATTTTTCATTGCAAGGGGTTATAGTGTGTTGAGATGAGTTTCCTAGAAAGGAGGGCATTGTTGCCCAGGGAGATGGGTGTTTTTTCCCTTGCTAGACTGTCTTCTTTCTTTCTTGGGTCAAAAGGGTGAGTGACAGCAACTTTCTCCTAATCAGGGCAGCCTGTGTGCCCTTGTGCTGATTGGGATATCCCCAAAGAACTGAAAATGTAGATCAGGCCAAAGTCCATTTTCTAGTGTTTTGGGATCTGGTATTCCGAAGTACACTGTATATAGACGTTCCCTTTGTGGGATGCAAAAAACCCCACTGAGTTTGAAACAACAAAAAAAGGAGCTATCTTCCGGTGTCTAGTCATTTATAATGGCTTGCTGTGTTAGGAAGAACTTTGATCTCCTTTGCACCACCCATTTTTTGGGGCATCCTGGACTGCCACAACATAAAAGCATGAAGTTGGGTGGGGCAACACTACATCCTCTGTATAATTTTGTTTTGGGAATACTTTTATTAAGTATCTGGGTGTGATTATAGCACTGGCCATACTTAATAACCTTTTCTATTTTTACTCTGAGCCTCCTTGAGGACGATATTAAAGGTTTGAAGGAATCCCTCCCCTTGCCCACACCCACACCCCCCCCCGTCAAATGAGATAGAGACTCTGGGTGTGTGTGTGTGTTTGTGTGGGAGCTTGATGGCTTGTATGCAGTTGAATACTCCTTTGTGAGACACACAGAACCGTTTCCTCTGCAAGGTGCTGCCTTTTCCTTTGTACTTTCACTCTGCTTGTGAAACTTTCTGGTCTGCATGTGCTGGTGAGCCAATGGACCTGTGTTTGGTTGGTGGGGGGCAGGTGTGTTGGGCTGTGTGGCTCTGGACCCCTATTGCTTTTTCCTGGAATTGTAAATATCTACCCACATGCAGCTGTGTGTGCAAGTAAAAGAGTGGTTGCTGGTTGAGCTCAGAGGTGTAGGTCACTGGGAAATATCTGCTGCTGTGATAAGCTTTCCTCCTGAACGTCACACCTCTCTGAAATAGGTTGACACCATGAAGTCCCACGGGGGGGGGGGGGATGAGTGGGTCTGACCCTGGCACCACAAGGTGTGCCTGAAGGAGAAAGGAGTGTTCAGGTGAGAGATTGCTGGAAATGAAGGGGAGGGTTCAGCTCTTTTCTCTCAGGTGCCCCCCAATTTATATGTGATTGGAGCAGATGTCTGTCCGGGCTGGGTGATACCTGCTTTTCAACATCATGATATATCATCCACAAAACATTGCGGTATGCTGATATCTCACGACGTCTGAAATAAGGATGTGTAACTTGCGTAGACTTAAGGGTCCAAAACTGACACATTTTTACTTGCCTTTAACCTGTTGTTACAACAATTTTTAATAAAACAATACAGAACAACAGGGGCAGCAGGAATCACCAGAGAAGTGGTGACTAGCTTCACAGTTTTCCCCATATCACGATTTTTACATAGCGCAGGCACACATCGTGACCTGTGATTTATCGCCATGTCAAATATTATGCAACTGTTATCACGATGTGGACTGCAACCGATTTTGGACTGTGTATTGATACATCACCCAGCCCTGGTGTTTTCTGTGCAGTTTGATCCTAACTTTGTAGCTCATTCCATTTCCATTTAGTTTTACTTCATATATACCAGGGAAATGGGAATCTGTGGCTTTCCAGATGTTGTCCCACCTGCCCCAGCTAGCAGGCCCACAGTCAGAGATGATGACATCTTTGGTCCAAGAATATCTGAAGTGGCACAGATTGCCCATTCGTGACAGAGGGAAGGAAGATAGCTAGCTGGCATGACTCTGTTGCAAAGAGCCTCCTCCTCCTGTACTGTGTGTGTATTGGTTTTAACTGCTGATGAATAATTACATTTTTAGTGCTTTTGTGCTGAGCTCCCTTGAGGATTTCTACTGTTTTAAGGTTATAATAACTTGGCCGAACCCTCTTGCCTGTCCTGCCTCCACCCCTGAATCGAAAGTTGGCTGGAAGTTCCTTGGGACAGAGAACTATCTTCTGCTTGTCTTACTCTGCCCTGTGTCCTGTTCACTGATCGACACTGCTGTGCGATTAAATGATCAGGGTGGTCCTTCATATGGGACTGAGGAACGGTGCTGTCCTCAGTTGCTGGAGTTTACCACTTACGAGGTTTGTATTGATGTAAACCTCCAGAACTTATTTTGTATAGCTAACTATTTAGCTCTATCCCCAATATATTTTATCTTATTGCTATGGCTAGTGGCTAATGCAAATAAAGTTTCTATCTATCTCCACCACTTACGAGGGAATCTCCACCCTTCCTGTTGAAACCGTTGTAAGAGTTTCAGAAAGAGAGAGAGAGTGAGAAAAAAGAAACATGGTTATTTTTGGAGAGCCTGAGAATGGACATGGTCGGGTTTTTGTTTTTGTATGATGGCTGCTCCTTTAGCTTGGCCACATTTTCTTCTTAGGAGCAGAGTGGGTTGAAATGATTTGTGCACGGCTAGGATGAAAATATTTGGCTCAGATGCCTCTCTCTGTCTCTCCCTCTCTGGAACACCGCCATATGCACTGCTCGGGTCATAAACTGGTCACTCCTGCCCCAGTTAAATATGGTGAGTCTTCTGATGTAATAAAACTACAGATCTTATTGAAGTGCTGCTACCACGTTCTACCTCTCTCTCCCCCCACTCCCCTCACAAATGAAAAAGAGAGAAAGACTAAAGGGAAGGTTTGTAACTCTGTAGTGGAAAGCATGTTTGGCAGTGGAGAATCCCAAGCCCAGCGTTCCAGATAAGGACCTCCACTTGCACTCTCTTTAAGCATCTCTTTAAATGGAAGCCATTCTTCCAAGTCTTGAGCTCATTTGCTTTGCAAATGTTCTTATCCCCAAGAAGAAGGCACTTATAACAATTATTGAAGCTTTATTTATTTTTAGAACCATAAAAGCATAGAAAGTTGCTAGGGACCTCATCCAGTGCAGGAGTCTCAGCTAAAGCATCCATGACAGATGGCCATCCAAACTCTACTTAAAAACCTCCAAGGAAGGAGATGTCCTGTCAGAATCTCCATTCTTATAACTTCAATCCATTGGTTCAGGTCCTACCCTCCGGAGCAGCAGAAAACAAGCTTGCTCCATGTGACAGCCCTTCAGATATTTATTGCATTTCCTCTCAGTCTCCTCTTTTCTAGGCTAAACATACCTAACTCCCTCAACCCTTTCTCAACAGGCTTAGATTCCAGACTGTTGATCATCTTTGTCATGAATTTATTTATTGCATTTATATCCTGCCTTTTTGTCCAGGGAGCTCAGGGTAGCATACATGGTTCTCCCTGTCCTCATTGAATCCCCACAACAACCCTGTGAGGTAGGTTAGGCTGTGAAACAGGCGGTTTGGGGGAACTGAAAGCCAAGGAACCAAGGGAAAGGTGGGATGAGAGCCTCATACAGGACCTAGGGCAACCTTTCCCCAACTTGGTGCCTTCCAGAAGCTTTGGACTACAACTCCCATCAACCCCAGCTAGCACAGCTGTAGTCCAAGTGATCTATGAGGGCACCAGGCTGACTTGGAGACAGGAGCAGCTGTGCGGCCTTGGTGGGGAAGGATGTGGAGAAGGGCCATTTAAAATAATGGAGTCAAATCTCTGTCCTCGTGGCGTTCACATCTTCCTTCTTGCCTGTCTTCTTTGTTTCTGATTTGCTCGTGCAGTCCTGTCACGTAGTTCTGACGCTAGTAAGTAAAACTCCTCTGCTCAACGCCGACCTCATGTTTGCGCTCCTTTGATGGCAGGTGACACTCCCGGGATATGGAACCGCAAGGATGTGCACGAGGTGCTCCTGCCCACGCTCCGAGGGATGGACCCAGCAAGCCTGCCATCCCTCAGAAGAACGCGTACGCGAGGCTCGTGCAAAAGCACCACAGCGGGAGGTTCCGCTCCTACCTGAACCACATCGCTCAGAAGCTGCAGCTGGAAGAGGGCACCCTCAACGACTCGGGTTCAGACGCAGAGCCGTCCTTGAAAAGAGGCCTGGTGAGGGAGGCCCTGTCGAAAAACGGGGTGAAAGCGCCCGGGACTTTGCTGGCCAGAGCCCTGCATCCAGGCCAGCCGGAAAAGTCTGAACGCCTGAATGAGGAAGGTTTGATCAAGAGGCAGAGCCGTCCAAGCGAGGCTGGCAAAGGTGACTACGAGGAGGATGTCGCGGAGGAAGAGGTTGATGACGTTTCTCTTAACCGCCACGGTGATGCAGCTGCCTCTGCAAGGGCAGGGCAGGCGTTGGGGGGCCACAGGACGTTGTCCACAACGGCCTCTTTTCTGCCGAAAACCCCCAGCTCTGGAGAGAGGGGCAGAGAGGAGTATTGGAGGAGCAAGTGCAGCGGCAGTGACGGTCCTGCCGCTTTGGAGAGAGCAGACAGATCCGTATCTGCCGGACAGTTCGGCGTGGATTTGCCCACAGTGAGTTCCAGGAAGGCCAGTCCCTTCTCCAGCCAAATACATGGTGAGCTACTGAGTGTCTTAAATGGTTGCAGTTGTTGATGCGAATAGCAGCGTGTGGCTTATCTGTGTAACCTGAGATTGTTGCAGCTTGAGTGCCGTGTTAATCGCTGGTGTTACCCGGGCTTGCATGAGGATGGTGGTGGTAAGAGCAGCTGAAGGCTTGCAGCTGGTTTAACCTGCTGGCATCCCCAGCAAGGAACAACTAGGTTATATATAGATTTCGGTTGCTTAGAAGCCACCTCTAACCAAATTGTTAGGCGTTGGCCTCAGATGTTTGGGTGTCTGGAATATTTTTCAGCCCTCTTTCTCTCTGTCACCATTCATCCATGTGCCACGTGGTCTGTATTGCTAGCTTTACCCATCAGCAAGAGCCCAGATAGCTCCAGTGATTCCTTGCTTGGGCTTGCCGTCAAGGCAGTGAGCTTGTTTGTGCCTGCTTGTTATTACAGGGCGCGCAGAGCACCTCTTTGTAAACAGGGGCACACCCTGGTCTTATCAGGCCTACATGCATGTCCCAGCAGTTGCCGGCTTTGTAGGGGACGCTGGGCCTCTGTATATAGGGGGTCCTGTCACTCTTGCCTGTGTAATCTTACTGCTGCAGCACCCCAATATGATATCCTGCTGCTGTCAAGTTTGAGGCCAATCCAGGAGCTCATTTCTGGGCGTAGGGTACCACAAATGAGGTATGTTGCGGCACAGCATAGTAGCCTAGAGACTGAGCTAAAGTGGAAAGCTCAGGTCTTGCTTCTACTATGAACACATTAGAAGGCCTCAGGCAAGTCACACACTATCCCAGCACCCGTAGATCTGCAGTATTGGGATAATATTGGCCTACCTCCCAGGATTGTTGTAAGGATCATAACAAAATATTGTGTGTTACTCCCTTGGAGCATTCTGAAGTGCTACACAGATGCCAATAATTATTCTTAGCATCTGTTACATGCTGTCTTTCCACTTCCCCTCGATGACTGGGGTGGGCAGGGTGATGGGAGGGTCTCCCTCCCTCTCCTTCCTGGCCCTTCCTCTTCTTTTAAGCATTGTCCAAGCCCATTGAGCTAATTCCAGCCCTGGTTGCAAGGGGTGGGTGGGTGTCTGCCTGCACACCATGGAAGGAATTCAGTGTAGTGCTAAGTAGATCATGCCACCAGCGCAAACATTTCCACTTTCCTGATGGAACAATCTCCCCTCTCATCCCACTGTGTGTTGATCTGGTGGTTCTCTGACTCCTCTCCCAAGAAAATTTGGGGGGAGGCACAGGGGGAGGGGAGATGGGAAAGCCCCTTTGAGCTGGTGAAAGTCTTTTTGCTGGTAGGACCAGTTAGCTGAAACCACCCCCCATACATTTAGAGCACATTCCCTCCCTGCCTCCCCCCAAAAATCTTGAGAGCTGCAGTTTACACTTACAGAGCTACAGTTCCTAGCACCCTTAACAAACTACAGTGCCCAGGATTCTTGGGGTGGAGGAAGAATGTGCTTTAAATGTATATGTGTACACAGCTTAATTCTGCTTAGGAGTTTGGGCCTTTTGTGTTTGAGAAGGAAGCATTCCAGCTATTTTACGTGCAAAATCGGGGCACACATCGGTGCTTGTTTCTAGCCACTAAGCATCATTGCCTCTCCCGCTTAAGGGTTTTGACTTTTCTGTAAGTTCCTCTGCCTGCTATATCTATTTGTTGTGTGATCGCCTGTTCCACATTGGCAGATTTCCGAAGTAGGCAAGTTTGTAAACTGACCGCAACGCTTCACTTTCCTCATCTATATTTCTTAATTTTTATTTTTCAAATACATGCCAAGCTTTTTAGCCTTCAAGGGGTTTTATATTTTTAAAGACCCTTGGAAGCGTTTAATAGCCCTTCCGGTCAAGGTGTGATTGCCCTTATAAGAGAATAAGAACTAGGTTTCATTCAGCAGCAAGTTAAGCTAAGTGGATAAACAGAACAAAACAAATTCCTTCCAGTAGCACCTTAAAGACCAACTAAGTCAGTTCTTGGTATGAGCTTTCGTGTGCATGCACACTTCTTCAGATACACTGAAACAGAAGTTTCCAGACCCTTCTATATAGTGAGAAGGTGGGGAGGGGTATTACTCAGAAGGGTGGTGGGAATGGGTGATTGGCAGATAGCTGTGATGAGCCTGTTGACGACTCTTAACGACTGCAATAGGTCTTACAGGAAAAAGCAAGGGGTGAAAAGGTGAAAAATGGCTTTGTCATGTATAATGAGATAAGAATCCAAGGTCTTTGTTCAGACCAGGTTTCTCCATGGTTTTGAGTTTGGTGATAAGTTGTAATTCAGCAGCTTCTCTTTCCAGTCTATTTCTGAAATTCCTTTGTAGTAAAACAGCTACTTTGAGATCTTGTATAGAATGTCCTGGGAGATTGAAATGTTCTCCTACTGGTTTCTCTGTCTTGTGATTCCTGATGTCCGATTTATGTCCGTTTATTCTTTGGCGTAAGGTCTGGCCTGTTTGTCCAATATAGAGAGCTGAAGGACACTGTTGGCATTTTATGGCATACACAATGTTAGACGATGAGCAATTAAATAGTCCCGAGATGGTATGTGTGATGTTGTTGGGGCCAGTAATGGTGTTGTCCGGGTGTATGTGGCAGCAAAGTTGGCATCTGGGTTTATTGCAGGCTCTGGTGCCAGTGTCCGTGTTAGGTCTGGTTGTAGTATTATTGTGGGTTAGGAGTTGTTTAAGACTGGGTGGCTGTCTGTAGGCAATGAAAGGTCTTCCTCCCAGAGCTTGAGAAAGAGAACTGTCATTGTCCAGGAGAGGTTGTAGATCTCTGATGATGCGTTGTACTGTTTTAACTTGGGAGCTGTATGTGATAAGATACACAGCTATCTGCCAATCACCCATTCCCACCACCCTTCTGAGTAATACCCCTCCCCACCTTCTCACTATATAGAAGGGTCTGGAAACTTCTGTTTCAGTGTATCTGAAGAAGTGTGCATGCACACGAAAGCTCATACCAAGAACTGACTTAGTTGGTCTTTAAGGTGCTACTGGAAGGAATTTGTTTTGTTTTGACTATGGCAGACCAACACGGCTACCTATCTGTAACTGGATAAACAGAGTGTGTGAGGATGAAAGAGAAGCTTGTGCCAGCCACATTATTTTTTTTAAAAAATGCATCAGCCCAAAATGGTGGCAAAATTGGGAGAGCTACTTACCAGGAACAAGAGCTGTAGAAAGCTCTAGGACCAGTGACTGTTGATGTTTTGTAGAACCCTCCCTTAGCAACAGCTCAGATTGGCTAGCAGTGATTCCGCCGCACCAGTTGTGCTTGGTGGTGACTTTTGCCTTCCATTGCAGCAGCCGGCCAGTCAGGTCAAGCTTGCTTAAGCCGCATGGAGTTTCTGTTCTACAGGCTCACCTGGGCGTAGGTGGGGCACTTAGTTTGCTCCTGCTTTCCGCACAAGACACACTGAGGTGTGGATTGCACAGGTTGAGCTGGCTGTGGGATGGACAGGGAGATGAGATGCTGAGAGACGGTTTCAAGCTATTGGCTATTTTGTGGTATGAAATGAGCTTCCTGGCAGGCAAAGTGCCATGGGAGAGTCCTTAGTTGTTCTAACCAGGAAGATGAAAAGATGTGAATGGCGGAAGGATGGTGATAGGTGGAAATTCTCATGATGCCGGTGAAGGGTTGAGTAATTGAGTGCCTTGAAATCTTGTGTAATATATTTGATTCCAGCCCATTGCAATAGTAATACTGCCACCTTTTGATCTGTGGATCCACAAGGCAGCTGACAGCGTATCTGAAATCCTTATGAAAAACAAAATAAAGACTGAACAGCACAGCAACAAAAACTAATAGATGGAAGTAAGGAAGTGGCAGAAAAGGGCAACCAAAACAATGAAGGTGCTGGGCGCTGGAAGTTTCAGGGCAGACAGAGCATAGTTAAAACTTTGCTGCTACGAGGTGGAGTAATGGCCGGCAACCTGAATGGCTTAAAAACGAGTTTAAACAAATTTAAAGAGGGTAAAGCTGTCAGTGGCTACTAGCCCAGATGGCAATGTTCTCTGTTAGACATGGCCGCTGAATCCAGTTGCTGAGAATCACAAATCGGGAGAGCGCAGTTGAACTCGAATCTTTCTTGCTGGTTTCCCTTGGTGATCAGGTTGGCTGCTGTGAGAACAGATTGTTGGACTAGGTGGTTCTTTGGTCTGATCCAGCAGGACTTTTATTACATTCTCATGCTCAATTAACCATGACAATATTTTAGCCCGGAGTTTCCCAAATTTGGGTCTCCAGCTGTTTTTGGACTACAGCTCCCATCATCCCTAGCTGGCAGGACCAGTGTTCAGGGATGATGGGAATTGTAGTCCAAAAACAGCCAGAGACCCAAATTTGGGAAACCCTGTTTTAGTCTATCAGAAATCTAATCTTTGGGTCTGGTTCATTGGCGAAGCTCATCTCATGTTCTTAGCAAAGCAGTAGTGATAGTTAAAGATGGTAGTCTTTAAGGTGCCATAGTACTTGGTTGTGTTTTCTGCAACTGATTAACTTGACTGCTGCTCTGGTAGTAAAAGTACAGTAGCACACAAACTCAGTGAACTCCCAAAGATTCATCTTTATTTGCAGTTTCAAATGCCAAAAAGATGGAGTGAGACACATTTACTTAGGAAGGGAATTCTACAGTTTTGGCATCACTATCGAAAGGACTTTTGACCTGATGGGCACCCGCTGTAAGGTGATGGAGGGGAATGGATTGGGTCCTCCAATGATCATCTTCATATATGAGGAGGTTCACTTCCATGTTCAATATTTAGCTTCTGTGTCTTGGAAAAACCCTGTTAACTAACAGTCTTTGTTCTGGACACTTGGTCTTCAAGTGATCTTGCTTAAATAGAGAACCAAACAGAAATCTGTCTCCTCACTTTGGATATCCTTTTGCAGTGCCCAGTTGCATTGGCTAGGCCAGGCAGAAGTTGAAGTCCAAAATATCTGGACATCCCCGGTTGAGGAAGGCTTGTGCAGTGCAGTAGGTCTGTGGACTGTATGACCAGAAGTTTTGGGTTACGCTTCTGTGCTGAATGAAGACTGTATTTAATAGCAAAGATACACACATATATTCGTATAGCAACCTATTGGTACACACAGTACCCAATAAAGAATACAAATTAGAAATTTGGTTTAAACCAGTGATTAAACTTGACCCCTTTTAAATCAAGCTATAGCTTGTTCACATGGGAAGATGAGAACTTGGCATCTGTGAGCAGACACTTTGAACACCACTAATTCTTGGGGTTTGTTTCCTGCAGATGGCTTATACACTGCTATATATTAACATGCTGTAATTTCTGACTCAGCCTCTTCCCCAGTTCCTTCCAGATATTTGGAACTAGGACTGGCCTCGAGGGTAGTCGGTTGGAGAAGGCTTCTCTGGCTATTCAGGGTTACTTTGAGTCTGGCGGGGTGATGGAGCTCCCTGTTAACAGTTTGCAAGACAGAAATCTAATAAACCCTGGACACAATTTCATATTGCAAAATTGCACCCCTCTGGTCCATTTAGGGTGAGTCATAGGCCATATTACGTGGAGCCCTCTTTGCTGTGGATGCTGGGCCAGGGGACCTTATGTCCTCGGGTACTAAATGTGAGTTTTTCTGAAGTGTTGACTCAGGGGTTGCGCAAAATGTGCTCAACAGACCCAGCTTTATCGAACCCATGCAGGTGCCAGGAGTCGTAATTTATAGAGCAACGTTTTGGCGCAAGGGACCAAAATCCGTTCTGTGTTTGTTTAGACCGGTCTTCTCCGAAGACTGTTCAGATTTATCTTAATCCTGGTTCCTGATCGAATGGAAGTGCTTAGGAAAGTGAGCTGATTTAATTCAGTTCCATTGCTGGTGGGTGGGCATGAAACTGATCTCTGCTGAGATCTGTGGGATCTTATGCTGACTCTGCTGAGGGTACTGAGCCTGACATATCTCTAGGTCTGGGGGTGGCCCAGGAGTTTGAGACTCTGGGCCTTTTTAACTGGGACTACAACCATCTATCTAGCCAAGACCTGTGAGGTTCCAATTTATTGGAAGGCCAGAGCACCAGTTTGTGTGGAAACCTTCAAGCCCCAAACAATTTCCCCCTTTAAATCCAGTTTACTATCTGTAAATGACGTTAATCAGAGTAATAGGATACAGAAAAGAAGGGAGTCTGGATTTATAGCATGGCACTGACTCTCCAATTGTTTCAAAATGTCTTTGTAAATTTCTCTCCTGATTTCTTGGTAGGGAAGGGATGCATGCATTCCTAAACTTTGCGCAGTTGTGATGTGATGTTTTTTGGCTTGCACCAAGAACAGTGTTAGTACAACAGTGGATAGATCTTCTCTTGGGAGCTTATATCATGCTCTTGTGCAGGGCTACTGTTCTTAAAACCACATATTCAAAACACAGTGTCAGCAGTTGGATGCCTGTGAAAGTCTCAAACAAGGAGAGGAACTTGTTTCCAGTGTTCCCAAAGGTGCATTATCATATGCCCTCCATATCTTTGTGACTACAGCTTCCATCAGCCCCAGCCAGCAAGGCCTTGTTTGCTGGGGTTGTCATGAAGTATGCCAAACACCTGACAGTTCTTGTTTATCCTCCTCCTCCTCCTCTGTCTCCACCATCATCCCCAACTGTTGGTTACTTGTTGTTGTTTAGTCGTTTAGTCGCGTCCGACTCTTCGTGACCCCCTGGACCAGAGCACGCCAGGCCCTCCTGTCTTCCACTGCCTCCCGCAGTTTGGTCAGACTCATGTTCGTAGCTTTGAGAACACTGTCCCACCATCTCGCCCTCTGTCGTCCCCTTCTCCTTGTGCCCTCCATCTTTCCCAACATCAGGGTCTTTTCCAGGGAGTCTTCTCTTCTCATGAGGTGGCCAAAGTATTGGAGCCTCAGCTTCAGGATCTGTCCTTCCTAACAGTGTTCAAATTTATATCTGTTATATTTTATCTGCACAATTGGAACGAATTTCAGGAATCAAAATGCTTTTTCTGTGCAGCCTGAGCAGAAGCAGTCACTATTAAGAAAAAGAGGTAGGAATGGGCCAATACATACATGGACTGTCCCTGGATCAAGTAACTTTTCTTCTTTAAGTTCTCAAAGTTCTTAACCAAACTCGAGGTTGTCATCTGAACTTGCCAGATGTTTAACAGATAATCAATCACTGTCAGTCCATAATTTGAAAAATAAGACTTTGGTCTGGCCCCAGAATGGCAACTAGACATCCCATTTTGGCGACTGCAACCTAGGTTTAAGGAGCCATTTGGCTCCTAGCTTTATATATCTTTTGAGTTTCTAACACTGGCTTCTCGGACTTTGATGTCATCTGTCTTTCTGCTAGCTTTGCCCCTTCATGCCTCCTTGCTATGGCCATCTCCTTTGCGGGCTTCTGGGTGAATCTATGTGCTCTTGGCACACATTGTCTCCTCTCCCAGCAGTTGGGACCTTCAACTAGCCTTCCTGTTTCCTTTGTCGTCTCCGCTGAATGTTGCTGACAGTTTTCCATAAAAATAAAAGCAAACCTCCTTGAGTATAGAAAGCTGTTTGGGAGAAAGGTTCCTGCCGACTCTTCTCCCTGTCCTGCTAAGTTTCTGCATGCAAAGAGAGGCTTGTTTGTTTTAAACATTGGAGCATTCCACCAAACTCTAACTTTTTATTTTTATTCTACCTTTCTGCACTTCAGGCAGCAAACTTGGTTTTCCCACGCTGTCTCTTAGTGACCAGATCCAGGCCTGCTTGGTTTTCAGCAAGACAGCTGCTTCTTCATGTGTCTTCAGAGCATGATATTTTAGTGTGCCTCCCCCGCCACTTGCAGCCTACAAGCCCCTGTCACACAGCACAATTGCACATTTCACTGCTCTGGAATATTTAAACTCCCTTTTGCCTTCTTTCTCTGCCTTCTTTTAAGAGCTTCCTGTAGGCTTTTTATTTCTTTCTTTCTGGGTCCAAAGAAAGCAGTGAAGTATCCTTGGCCATGTTTTCCTTTGCTTGCATTCTGAACCATCTCCGAGGCTTTTTATAGTGCAGCGGGCCTGCCCTTGGCCAAAGAGAAAAAGGGGGAATTTCAGCTGGTGTCTCAGGGCAGGTGGGTGGGTGGTGGGGGTGGAGCCTGTGCAGCAGCTGGAAGGAGAGACCTACGCCGCATCTCAGAGCCCAGCACGACGGACGGAGAGCAGCTAGCAGGCAGAGGAGGTGGCCAGGGGGTCACGAGCAGGGTGGAGCAGGTTCACGGAGAGTCCTGAAAAACCATTGGCGTGCTGCAGCCCCTCCCTGACAAAGCAGATGTTGCCTTGCGCTCAGCTGGAGCGCGGGAACTGTTTTGATAAACTTTCGGCCCCCTGCTACTAAATGGCTCTGGGGCCAAGCCTCAGCCGAGCACGCCAGGATGGTGTATCTGTGGGCCTTGCATAACTTCCTTGTTCTCTACAATATTCTGTTCTGTATTTGCTCAGGTTGCCTGTGTCCTCCTGAAGCACGGGGGCTACTAGCCATACATTTCTGCATGGCTATGGAGGACAATTTTCTCTCTCTCTCTCTCTCTCATTAATGGTTAGTGGTACCTGATTCTATTCTCCTTGCCTTATATAATAATAATAATAATAATAATAATAATAATAATAATAATAATTATATGCCACCCATCTGACTGGTTGCCCCTGCCACTCTGGGTGGCTCCCAACAAAATATTAAAAACCCAATAGAACACCAACCATTAAAAACTTCCCTAAACAGGGCTGCCTTCAGAGATCTTCTAAAAATCAAATAGTTGTTTATCTGTTTGACATCTGGTGGGAGGGTGTTCCATAGGGCAGGCACCACTACAGAGAAGGCCCTCTGCCTAGTTCCCTGTAACCTCACTTCTCGGCAGTGAAGGAACTGCCAGAAGGCCCTCAGAGGTGAACCTCAGTGTCTGGGCAGAACGATGGGGGTGGGTACGCTCCTTCAGGTATACTGGGCTGAGACTGTTTAGGGCTTTGAAGGTCAGCACCAACACTTGTGCTCCGAATTGTGCTCCGAAACGTACTGGAAGCCAATGTAGATCCTTTAAGACCGATTGTAAATGGTCTTGGTGGCCTCTCCCAGTCACTAGTCTGGCAGCCGCATTCTTCCTCTTTAAGTTCTCAAAAGTTCTTAACATAGATCAAGGTTGTCATCTGAACTAGCCAGATGTTTAACTGCTAATCAATCACAGTTAGTCCATCATTTGAAAAATAAGACTCTAGAGCTGTCTTGCTCAAAAATGGCAACTAGACATTCAGTTCTGGTGATTGTAATCTTGGTTTAAGGAGCCATTTGATGCCCAGCTTATATATCTGAGTTTCTAACACTGATAGGGATGCAAATCCGAACCAGACTACAATGCAACTGTGAAAGCAGCTTAAGCATATACAAGCTATGCTGAATCAGATTAATAGTCTGTCCAGTCCTGTTTCCACCAGTGACTACTGGAACGTCCCTCCCCTCGCTGTTTATCCCCACACCAAGTATTCAGAGTTATACTGCCTCTGAACATGGGTGCTCTACACTGCCATCTTTACTAATAGCCATTGGGACACATGCTGCTCCTCTATTAACTTGTCTAATCTCCTTTTAAAGCCACTTGAGCCAGAGGCCATCACCACATGAGCTGGAGGGGAGGTGGAATTTGTCAAGAACGCTACATCTGTCTGTGTGAGTTTGGTTTGGTTAAGCCTGGCTCCGTGACTGCTTCCCATCAAAACAGCACAACCAACAGCTGCCTCTGTTTTCTTACAAAAAAACTGTGTTTGACGGGGGTTTTCAGGCAGGACATTTGATCTCTCGAGTTATTTTGATAAAACAAGAGGGTCACTTTTGATCTGTCAAACAGAATCTGTGTGTGCCGCTGCGATCCACATTCAAGACCATGGCACCCGTGTTTGCTGTTCTGCCTGGTTTGCGCAGCTTGACGTCGCCGGCTTCCTTCATACCAGGCGCACGAGTAATTGTGGGAACTCATTGTGGGATTTTGATTTGGCAACTTCTTCTCCTTAGGTAATGCTGCACATGGCTGGAGCAGCAGTGAGCCGGGTGGAAGGTTAGGAAATGCAACACCCCCGACCTGTTCCTTCTTCCTTGCAGAGTATTTAATTTCATGTTGGAAGCTGCCTTTTGTCCATTGATCCCAGTATAAACTACTTAGAGTGGCCCTCCAAGCAGTGTTAGAAACTCAGATATATAAGCTGGTGCCAAATGGCTCCTTAAACCAAGGTTGCTTAAACACAATGTTTAGTTGCCATTTTGGGGCAAGAGTAAAGTCTTATTTTTCAATGTTGGACTGACTGTGATTGATTATCAGTTAAACGTATGGCTAGTTCAGATGACAGCCTTGAGCTTCGTTAAGAACTTTGAGAACTTAAAGAAGAAAAGTCCCTTGATCCAGGGACAACCCACATATCTATTGGCCTATTCCTACCTCTTTCTTAAGGGTGACATGGACCATTCATTGTTGTTGTTGTTTAGTCGTCTTAGTCGTATTCGACTCTCCGTCACCTCATGAACCAGAGCATGTCTTCTTCTTAAAGCTTCTCCTTTTTTGTGTCCATGGAGTTTTCTTGCCAAAATACTGGAGTGATTTGCCAGTTCCTTCTCCAGGACCATTCATAATTTAAGAATATTCTTCACAACTGAGAGCAGGGCAGTGCGGTGGGGGGAAGTGAAGGCAAGCGACAACAATTAACTGTAACGTTGTTCACTGCTCCTGCTGAAGTTGCACAGAAAAAGCATTTCAGTTCCTGAAATTCATTCCGATTGTGCAGATAAAATATAACTAATTGAATTCTACAGGATGTGATATTGGTGTGGGAAAACAATCCAGATCCAAGGATCCCCAGGCATGCACCTCAAGATGGTGGAGGTGTCAGACGCCATCCTGGTGCCCAGGCGCTTTCACTGGGTTGCAAGTGGCCAATAGCAAGGTTCAAAATGTGCCTGGCTAATTTTGAAGGCTGCCTCCAAGGTCTCTGGCAGAGATCTTGCTATGTAGGATGGTGGGGGGGGTGGCTCTAGAACCCAGCAGTTCCTACAAGCAAAGTGTCATTCCTACCTCTGAGCTGTGGGATTTTTCAAAGTACAGTGGTACCTCAGGTTACATATGCTTCAGGTTACATACGCTTCAGGTTACAGACTCGGCTAACCCAGAAATAGTGCTTCAGGTTAAGAACTTTGCTTCAGGATAAGAACAGAAATTGTGTTCCGGCGGCGTGGCAGCAGCAGGAGGTCCCATTAGCTAAAGTGGTGCTTCAGGTTAAGAACAGTTTCAGGTTAAGAACGGACCTCTGGAACGAATTAAATACTTAACCTGAGATACCACTGTATTTTGGAGCTGTGTGCTTACACGCATATTTGCCACACCAACAAGAAGGCGTTCTTGAAGTGTAGTGGATGCTCATCCAGGAATTGCTCTAAGAACTGAGGACCAGCCTACATGTTGCATTGCCCATGCCCTGTTTGCATCCTTGTGGCATCTCCCTTTTTGGGTAGTTTATTATCCCTACATTACATGGGGATTTTTCCTTCCAGTATCCTCAAGCAAATCTTCACAAATCTGTTCCCTGCCCCAATTGTCTGGTGCTAGCTTGTGCTCAGCACAGTATGGGAAGCCCCTTCTCCTACTCCAGCTCTGCAAAAGGGAGGATGGGTCTCACGTGTTGCTCTGGGCTTTGCCACAGACAGATTCTTGCTCTGCTTTTGCCACCTCCCACGTTCATCGTGACGCGAAGGCAAGCCCCACCACCACCCTCCAGTTCCCTGGCATGTGCAGAGGACTTGTGGCAACCACAAATTACGTCTGGCTAGTAACCAAGCCAACATTTCTGGACTCTTCATTTATAAAGCTCTAAATGGCTTAGGACCATGGCACCTAAAGACCTAAACTTCATGCATATGGATTTGCCCAGTTTTTAAACCACAAACCTCCGGTCCTGTATCTCTATTCCTCCACCAGCTACAGTAAGGCCCATGGAGACTGGCCACAGGGCCTTTGCAGTTGTAGCACCCCATTTATGGAGCCTCCTTCCCTGAGACGCTCTCCTGGTTCCGTCTCTGTTTTTATGTTCAGCACCAGTTGAATAGTTTATTGGCCCAGGCCTTCTAATGCTGGGTTTATAAATCCATTTAGCGATCTTGGCTATATAAGTGCTGCTTTTTTCATTGGAGGCATTTCCTTGTGTTTACGGCTTTGTTTATCTGTTTCATGTATGCTGCTCTGTGAGCCTTGCTGGCCGAGTGGCAGATTTCTATTTACCGTATTTTTTGTCCCATAGGACGCTCCGTCCCATAGGACGCACCTAGTTTTTTGGGGGGGACATAAAGGAAATTTTTCCCCCCTTTATTTCCCCCCCAAAAGCAGGTCGGGGAACGGCGCTGCGCCTCCCTGCTGTCCCCTGAGCTTGTGGGGCTGGCCGATGTCTGCCTCAGGCGGCAGGCTGCTATCTGCAGTGTGGGGAACCCTGTGGGGATTTCCTGCAGGCTCCCCACGCTGCGGATGTCTGCCCGGCGCGCGGGGCGCTCTGCTTCAGGGCACCCCACCCGCCGGGTGGCAGGCTGCTATCCGCAGTGTGGGGAACCCTGCAGGGAACTCCTGCAGGGCTCCCCA
Source organism: Podarcis erhardii (assembly GCF_964252035.2). Lineage (NCBI taxonomy): Eukaryota > Metazoa > Chordata > Lepidosauria > Squamata > Lacertidae > Podarcis > Podarcis erhardii. The sequence goes on along the minus strand of NC_138509.1, from coordinate 96,926,028 downwards.
CGCTGCGGATGTCTGCCCGGCGCGCGGGGCGCTCTGCTTCAGGGCGCCCTGCCTGCCAGGCAGCAGGCTGCTATCCACAGCGTGGGGAGCCCTGCGGAGAACTCCCACAGGGCTGCCTAGGCTGTGGATGTGTTCCCGAAGCGCCGGGCGCTCTGCTTTCAGGGCGCCCGACGCTCCGGGAAGCAGGCTGCTATCCACAGCCTAGACAGCCCTGCCGGACCTCCTGCAGGGCTGCCCAGGCTACGGATGTCTTCCTGAAGCCTGGAGAGCGAGAGGGGTCGGTGCGCATCGACCCCTCTCGCTCTCCAAGCTTCAGCGAAAGCCTGCATTTGCCCCATAGGACGCACCCAGATTTCCCCTTCGTTTTTGGAGGGGAAAAAGTGCGTCCTATGGGGCGAAAAATACGGTAAGCTGAAATAAGTAAATTTCCACATGCCTTCGCTGTGGGGCAGACTTCCAAGGGGTCAGGGGTGGGGGGGAGGAAAGTGGGAGAAGCAACAGGTGTGACTCTTGCCTTTATGTGTGCTAGGGTGAACCCCAGCCACCCAAAAGCCAGTGGTCTCTATGCACTCACAGTCCACGGACCCTCACCCCTTCCTCCCTCATCCCAGCACGCATCATGGTTCAAGAGTGCACTTGTGAGGGGTGTGGCCTTGTGAGAGGGCGTGGCTTGGCAGGGTCAGGTGGGCTGCGTTTGAGGGCTGCCATTCACTTCCGGGCCTCAGGGCAAGGCTCTTAGGGAGCCGTGGGAGGGCTTGACACTCCTCATCCTACCCCTTTGTTGCAAAAACCAGGGGACCCCCCTCCCCAATTCCTGCATATTATTGGACAGCTGTGAGTTAAAGCCAAAGGGATTCGCTAGGCTCCTTTGAACTCCTCATATCTGCAGGAAATACTTGGAAACAGTGCAGAAGCCTTCCTATCTAGGGAACGATGCGTTGAATCCATCTTGTTACCTGAAAGCAAATTCTTCTACAGTGGTGCCTCGCAAGATGAATGCCTCGCAAGACGGAAAACTCGCTAGACGAAAGAGTTTTCCGTTTTGGAGGTGCTTTGCAAAACGAATTTCCTATGGGCTTGCTTTGCAAGACGAAAATGTCTTGCGAGTTCCTGCGGGGGTTCCCCCCCTTCCCCCCTTTTTCTAAGCCGCTAAGCCGCTAATGGGCTTGCTTCGCAAGATGAAAAAACCGCTAGACGAAGAGACTTGCGGAACGGATTCTTTTCGTCTTGCGAGGCACCACTATACTTTGTTTTATCAGTTCTTTGGCTTTGCTCCTGTTTCCTCCCATGTTGCTGTTAGCAAATGTGGAAGTTTTTCTTTTTTAAAAAACCATATAAAAATCCTCCCTCTCTCTCTCTCTCTCTCTCTGTGTGTGTGTGTGTGTGTGTGTGTGTGTGTGTGCATATGCTCACTTTGCTTATAATTAGATTATGATCTAACACTGAGAACAATGAGACACTACTTGAAGGCAAGTGGAAGAAACTGAAAGGGCCTGACACCTAGTCATGGACTAGCCTCAGAAGCTTGCAGATGGAAGCGTTTTAGTGGGGAAAGTTACCGAACAATGGGAGACTTTGTCCATTCTCTCCCCCCACCCCCCATTTCAAACACTTCTGCGCCAAATTGTGTTTAAAAATCAAAAGGAACAATTTAGTGCTGTGAGCCGCCGGTCGGAATCCATTGCTCTGCTTGGTTGGGAGTCACCTGGGAACCGTACAAGCCTTTAACGATGCCCTCGCCTGGTTCCTCTCGCCCTGGGAGATCTGGGTTAAAGACATAAATAACTGCAATGTAAACAAAGCTGAGAGTTCATCCGCAGGCGAAAACGCCCAGCGCTTGAGTTGCAAGATTGTATATGGGCAGAGAACCTCTCTCTTTTCTCTGACTTCAGTTGGCTTGCTGTCTCTCAAGACTGAAGCTGTGTGCTGGGTGAAAGGTTTTCTAGGAACCCGAGACTGGCCTTCTGTCCTTTGGGTTGCCTTCCTTTCTCAAGGTGCAGTGCAATAGAGGAGCTGTCTCTCTGGCGCAGAGCGTGTGCCTTGCATGCCAAACACCCCAGGCTGAACCCGTGGCATCCCTGCTTAACAGGACTGGCACAGCAGGGCCAGGGCAAAGAGGTTCAGCCACCCCTCCTGTGAGCGCCCACAGGCACACAGATTCCGCATGTGTACTCCTTTCCTCCTTTGCAAGAGAGATTTTCCCCCATCATTTTTGACACACATGGAAGTGGGTGAGTGGGTGGGTTGGCACTGCTGTGCTGCAGGAGGAAGTTTTATCTGCTTCAGGCGGCACTGGTGGTGGGGAATGTATGAAGACAGGAATCGACGTCTCAATAGTACAGCAATGTGTTAAAGTGCTGACTCTGGTGGTGGTGCTTGGTGTGTGACATCTGTGCAAAATAGATGAATAGTAAAGGAGCCAGGTTTTGCTGTGAAATTTGATGATTGCCCCCCCCCCCCCGCAAGTGCAAAGGAATGCTCTGTCCCATGAGACTAGGGCCCTTCAGGATTTAACCTCCTTCCGTCGGGCCTGTAAGACAGAGCTATTCCACCTGGCATTTAATTTGAATTCAGCCTGATCTTTTATTTCCCTTCCCTTCCCTTCTCTTCCCTCCCTCTCCCCTTTTATGAAGATCACCCACTCTGAGACCCCATAGCTAATTCTCCCCTGGGCTCCTCGCTGGCCCAAGTAGGACCAATTCAGCCAGCTAGCCCTGGAGATTATCTAATTAATTTTTGATTTTTATTGTTATTCATGTTTTTATACCGTATTTTATGCCGCTTTTATAATTAAGTGTTTTAAATTTGTTGTTAGCCGCCCTGAGCCCGGTTTTTGAACTGGGAAGGGAGGGGTATAAATAAATAAATAAATAAATATTATTATTATTATTATTAAAGGTGCAAAACTCAGCTTAAGTTCATAGATTGTAGAGTTGGAAGGAGCCCTGAGGATCTTCCAGTCCAACCCCCTGCAATGCAGGAATATGCAGCTGTCCCATACGGGGACCGAACCTGCAACTTTGGCGTTATCAGCACCACACTCTAAATGACTGAGCAGTCCGCTTGGATAATCAGGCCAAAGATCCATTTAGCCCAGCATCCTGTTCTCGCAGTGGCCAAACAGAGGCCTCAAGGGAAAGCCCACAAGCAGGATCCGAGCACAAGAGCCCTTTCCCACCGGCAATTCCCAGGAACTAGTATTTTGGGTCATATTGCTTCCAAAAGGGCAGGGACAACACGACCATTGTGGTTAGTCGCCATTGATAGCCTTATCCTCCATAAAATTGTCTCATTCTTTTTCAAAGCCATTTCAAGTCGGTGGCCATCATTAGTTTTCTTGGGAGCATTGTAAAACCAATACAGTTATCTGTTTTAATTATCAGGTTTTTTTTATCCACTTAATATTCTATTCTCTGACTGCTGGTCTATGACTGTAATAAACTGATTGATTGATTGATACAGTGAGAGGCTCTAATGAGGAGGGGCAGGATTATAGCCAGCGAGAGGCCTTGCTCTGAGACTCTTTTGCCTATATACCACCCTTGTGCTTTGATTCTTCTAGGTGCACACAAGCAAGGCTTGGCGAGGACCAGAAACCACTCTGAATCGGCCAGAGCCCCCCCAAATGTGGAGAGGAGGCGGCAGCTCTCTGAATCACATACAGACACCATGAGCAACAATGACTGCAGAATGGGCCAGCGGCAGCTGGGGACCCCCAGAGGTATGAATGGGGAGGTTCCGCAGTTGAAAAGCGAAGCTTGCTTTCTTCCTGCATGCTCTCGATGCCCATAAAAGATGAGCTGCATGGAAGTCTGCTCAGAAATGGGAATCGCCTTGGATGATCAGCTGTGTGCTCTTTCCAACCCTGATGTTGTGATTCTGAATTCTAATTCAGGTGTCTCAGATCAGCTTTACAAGTCACTGTGCATCTGTAGGAATCCAGAACCAGACCTCATGAAAACCTCAGGTCCTTTATTCTCTTCAGGCAGCCAACAAATTTTTGGTGCTCAAGGTTGTAGAGGAAGCAGAACACCTGTCCTGCAGAGCCCCTTCTCTTCTCCTCTTCCCTTTTGATTTCCATGTCTCCCCATACTTCCTTTCCCTCTTGCTAAAATGTCCAGGTTACCGACTGTTGCAAAGTACGGTAAACCTGCGGTTTGGTTTTTTTTAATCATTTGGCGCAATTATGGAATAGAGACAAACAGCAAGGAGTAAATATCAAGGAGTTACCATCGTTTGATCAAACACGGTCATTATATCTCAGCTTAATCAGCCCTGATATGAACAAACTCCTTTCTGTGCACTCAGCCCTGCTGCTCAAAGGCCCATCAAGTCCAGCATCCTCTTTCCTAGAGTGGCCTTGGAGGTTCTGCCTTGGATTTTGGAGTAAACATATTGATGTCATGACCAGCAGCCATTGATAACCTTGATCCTCCATGAAGTTGTTTGATCTCTTCAGAAAACCGCCTAAGGTGGTGGTTGTTGTCCCAACTTGTGGTAAAGAATACCATAGTTTTAACCGGTGGTCCCCCCCCCAAAAAAAATGTTTAGGGGTACTCTCATTTTGACTCAAGAAAACCACCATTTTATAGTTCAGATCGGGAAAAATAAATATAGTAAATGACAAAAGTACAAAGAACGTACATTACCGCATATTACACAGCTGACAGTGAGGCATGAGGTTGTATGCACTAACATCTTCCCTCCTACATTCAGCTGTTACTTCACATATTAAACGCTCGCTTCCATCTGAGACTCAGGAAACACTGTGACAGGAAATGGGGCCGCCATTGGGGGTAGCAACGGAACTGACGGTTCACCGTGCTAGAAAAGAAACTAATTTTTTTATTTTTTTTAGTTTCTTCTCCCGTTAGATTCATAAAATGTTTAGGGGTATGTGTCCCCCTGCGTCCCCCCCCCCGAAAAAAAGCACTGGTTTTAACTATGCCTTAAATGTGGAGAAGTATTCCCATTTGTCTGTCCCTGACCTTCTGCTGGATGTTTTACCGTATGACCCAGTATTCTAATATCACAAAAGAGGAAATATAACTTTTTTTCTGGTCAGTTTCTCCGCAGCATCAATAACTTTCTGTCATGCCCCCGCTTACGCATTACCCTCCCGCCAAATACCACAACCTTTACTTATAGGGGAGATGCTCCAACCACTTGGTCATTTGGGTTGGCCTTTTTGAACCTTCCTCAGTGCTACAGTGTCCTTTTTGAGTCAAGGCAACCCAAACTGGACACAGTGCAGAAGCACCCGAGGTTCTTAAAAGAGCATTTATGATACTGGCCGTTTTATTTTCAACCACTTTCCTAGTGATCTTGAGCATGGAATTTAGCTTCTTCACAATAGCCATGCACCAGGCCAGCATCCTCTTTGAGTTTTCCATGACAACTCCGAGATCCACCCTTTGGGTGAACTAGGGAACTAGCCAGGATGCCTTCTGTTGACAACCATTTCCAGTTTTCTTTGAACAGGTAAACTGTTAATTGAAGGCTTCCCAGTTTGTTTGGTGGCTGGTGCAAAGGGTGGGCGGCAAGTGTGAAGAAAAGGCTCCCTTAAATGATCATTCTGGGTTGCTGGAAAATTAAGCTTCCTTAGCCATGGTTTTTGCATGTCTGAACTGAGGCATTGGTCTCTGTAAAAACAAACAGCTTTGTTATATATGGTGAGGCAGTGATTCTGCCTTTTTTCCCCCTAGGCGGTCCCTACACCACCTGCTTGGCCCCTGGCGACAGAAAGAATCGGAGCAAGCCAACTCGGGGGAGGAAGAAAGTATTTGAAGCCTACATGTCAAGGGAGGATGTCTCAGCAGGACTGAAAAGGAAAACATTTATCCAGGTACTTGGAACTTGGAACGACTGCAGAAGCAGCAAGCTGTTGTTGCTGTGGATTTGCTTTTGGGGATGCTACGATGGAGGCAGTCCTTCTGTGTCTCCCCCCCCCCCCGTGCTTGTTTACCTGTGTAGCTCTCAGGTAGGACTGCAGGCATCATAGAATCATAGAATCATAGAGTTGGAAGAGACCACAAGGGCCATCAAGTCCAACCCCCTGCCAAGCAGGAATCACCATCAGAGCACTCCTGACATATGGTTGTCAAGCCTCTGCTTAAAGACCTCCAAAGAAGGAGACTCCACCACACTCCTTGGAAGCAAATTCCACTGTCGAACAGCTCTTACTGTCAGGAAGTTCTTCCTAATGTTTAGGTGGAATCTTCTTTCTTTCTTCAATGGGCTGAATTGGTAGATGGGCATGTTAATCAGCGGAACAGATTGGAGAGTAGCTTTTCGGTATTTAAAACTATTTCAGGCAGAAGAGGGGAAACCTTTTCCTTCTCTTCCTCTCTGCCTCTTCACTGAGGACAGGGAACAAAATGGTTTTATAGTGTAGGAAGGTGCGATGCTCTTGCCTAACCTTGAACATAAATCTCCCAAGTTAGTGGGCTTCAAACGTTAGGCCCTCCTCGAGTCCCTACTGCTTCACCCCTTTCCCAGACTCCACATAACTTCTTAAGCCATTTTGAAGGCTAGGAACCAGTGCTGTGTGCTCCCCTTTCTTCTGTCTAAGCAGGAAGCCGGGTATAAAAGATGAGAGGCTGAGATGGGGTTAATCAGAGCAGAAGTGGTGGTGAATTCATGCAGGGTTGATATTGATGGTGGAATAAATTAGCCTTCCAGCTCCTCTAAGTTTACCGTTCCTGGTCTAGCTAGTAAGAGCAGATCAGCAGCAGAATACAGAGCTATTGAGGAGGCTTGGGATCTCCTTCCTCTGAGATTTTCCCAAAGAGGCATCTGTCAGAGGATGTTTGAGGCGTAGATTATCCACTCTCAGGGGGTTGGCTTAAATGACCTAGTGGATCCTGTCCAGCTCTGTGGTCATGGTCATGGTTTTTGAAGGAGAAAGTCAGGATATTGTGACTGAGGCCCTACAGTCTTGAGAGTACTGACACCCTTTGGCAGGTGTGGAGGTAACCTGTTCTGAAGAGTCAAAAGAGCATTAGTTCAGTGCATTTCCCCCTCTTGAATGCCTGCCTCTTCCTGCACAATTGGGGGAGGAAAACGCAAAAATCTCCACCGATAAATATAGCAGCTATTGTTTGTGAGTGATTGCAAAGTAATGTGGGTTAAGGATGACATCATGAGATTCTGCAGCCAGAGCCTCGGCCCCTGACACACATGTGAGAACAGTTGTTCTTTGCAGATGGGGAGAGCGGTTGGTTCCAGATATGATATCACAGCGTGAAATGCACAACATTGTAAATAGGATTTTCATAGGCACAGATAATAAGGCCCATCTGCTTTCGAGGAGGAACGTGGGGAGTTCCTTCCTTTTTCCAGAAGAAAAGCACCGGAGGAAAAAGTGAGGTGCATATGCGTGTGTTGCGAGGCTGACTGTCTTTGCTTCGGTTTGTTGACATTTGGGTGGTGACACAGGTGGTGGGCCATGTTAGGTATGCGCCTTGCCACGTATGCAATGCCTGCTATTGCTGTGCAGATGGGCTGCAGTCATACGGCTGCAGTGGCATAGCTTGGGTTGCCAGTGCCCGGGGCCGCATGGAGGGGGTGGAAGGGAAACGGGACGGAGTACGCATGCGCATTCCACTGCCTAAGGATGTCTGCGTCACCTGGGAGATCGCAGCCACAGAGAAAATAAAATAAGAGTTGCTCTGTTGTCTGGAGAGGTTGCTTCCTGGTTCATAAGGAGAAGCCGTTTTCAACTGAGCCCAGTGATGGAAGCGAGTAGCTGTATTGAGGCAGCACCAATAATTGAAATTTTGTGCCTCCAACAATTTTGCAACTGTCCTGTTGGCCCCCCTACGACTCCACTGTACGGCAGTCTTGGAATTGTTGGCCTTTGGTGATGGGGGTTTACACAAGGTATGCTCCCTGCAAGCTTCTTACATATCAAGAACTAGAATTGAATGATGGGTTGAAAGAAGAGTTCCTTTCAGATGTTCTCTCTCTGTCCAAGGATGCTGGTTATCTCTGGTGGGTAGTTCGCTCGGAACCTCTCTAGCGCCAGCCTCTGCCAGATCTGGTCCCTGCACAGTTAAAGTGTGCAAAGGGGGCCTGTAGCCAGCAAGAACAGGCCTCTGAGCAGCCTGATTCAGAAGTGCCTGGGAGTCACACGTAATCTCTCCTGGACTGTTGGTGTCAGGAGGCTTCTTTGGTTGAGAACGTGAGCAGAGCCATCTTGGATCAGGCCCATCGTCCAGCATGCTGTTCTCAGCTTGGTCAACAAGGTGCCTCAGGGAAGCCTGCAAGCAGGACCCGAGAGCAACAAAAACTCTCCCCATTTGTGACCCCCACCTCCTGGTATTCAGAGGCCATTCTGGTGGGGTGGCCACAGGCTGACTGCTCACCTTACACTACTCCCTTGGAGCAGGGGCTCAAGTCCATTCATTGGAATGAAACAGAATGGCACATATGCATTCTTATGCTACTGCTGCTAGTTCCAGCAGGAATTTCCAATGCTTTGTGCTCTTAGCATTAAAATCTCTCTCTCTCTCTCTCTCTCTCTCTCTCTCTCTCTCTCTCTCTGTGTGTGTGTGTGTGTGCGCACGCTTACTGTTGCAGCACAGTTCCTTGCATACATGACTCAAAGCTCCCGCTCTCTTTTCCACATGTGAGTAAAGAACGTTAATGTCCAAAAGGGTCTAGTGCCAGGCTACAGCGCAATATCTTTGTTCCTCAAATGGTTTGGAATGTGCCTGCTAAGTGACTTTTAGCAAAACAAAGCATCTTTTCTATAGAAGTATAGTCTGGAGGATGAGTAATGTGTCCTTTTTCAAGCGGTGGGTCCCTTGTGTGAATGAAAAAAATCTCAGAACTGGCTGCTCCCCCCCCCCATAAATCAGCATATTTTTCATGTATGGTCACCCACATTCCAAGCCCTACCAAAATGCCACCCTCCCCTAACCCATTACAGTGAATTTATATGGGGGGGGGAAAACGTTTTTGTTCCATGATTGTTATCAATTGCAAATGGAATAATTATGAACTTCCACTTTAAAGCCTACTTAAATGCCTCTGATTAAAGTTTGGCTGCAATTTCAAATGCTGACACGAATGCTTTATGTAAACTTAGATGCAGTTTTTAACTGAGGGCACTTGATATGTTTTCCAGAATGCTTTATGAGTTTACTTCTAAAAAGTACCCATAATAAAATAAGGTTCCTCAAGTAAAGCAATGAGTATGATTGAATCCAGGGAAGATGAGAGATTAGGTGCTATTCTGCTAATGTTAGCACAAGGATTTCTGGTTGTTCAGTGGGACACCCCCTGACATGCGCCCCATACCCTCCCCAGGTTTTCTCCAGAGGGTTGGGATTCCACTCGTTTTATTTCATTATAGATTCATATAAATCATAACTTGAAATGCTCGCTTCACTTTCAACTCCTTGATTTTAGCTTGAATGCAAGAAAAGTCCTATAGTTTTGCAGATATAGTGGTACCTCGCATTACATACGCTTCAGGTTACAGACTCCGCTAATCCAGAAATAGTGCTTCAGGTTAAGAACTTTGCTTCAGGATAAGAACAGAAATCGTGCTCCAGCGGCGCGGCAGCAGCAGGAGGCCCCATTAGCTAAAGTGGTGCTTCAGGTTAAGAACAGACCTCCAGAATGAATTAAGTACTTAATCTGAGGTACCACTGTACATACCAAATAGTTTTGTAGTTTAGTGGATGCATACCAACCTAAGATACTTGCAGTAGCTACCATCTCTAGACAAGAAAGATGGGCATTTATTTATTAAAATAAAAGCATTTGAACTGCTGAGACAAAATCCTTACTCAGCCATGAAGATCATCCTGGATAGTTCAGTTTAAATAATAGAATCGTAGGGTTGGAAGGGACTCCCCAAGTCTAATCCAATCTCCCTGCAATGCGGGAATCTAACGCTAAAGCACCGATGACAGGTGGCCGTCCAACCTCTGCTTAGAAACCTCCAAGGAAGGAGGGTCCATAACTTCCCGAGAGAGACAGTTCCACTGTCAAGCAGCTCTTGCTGTCAGATAGTTTTTTTTCTGTATGTTGAGTCGGAATCTTCTTCCTTGTAACTGGAAGCCATTGGTTTGAGTCCTACCCTCCGGAGCAGGAGAAAAACAAGCTTGTTTCCTGGTTGTTAGAGCATGGTGCCGACAACAGCGGGGTTGCAAGTTTGATCCCCGTATAGGACAGCTGCATATTTCTGCACCGCAGGGGATCGGACTAGATCAGCCCCCCCCCCCAACTCAGCCCTCCAGCTGTTTTGGGACTACAAATCCCATCATCCCTAGCTAACAGGACCAGTGGTCAGGGATGATGGGAATTGTAGTCCCAAAACAGTTGGAGGGCCGAATTTGGGGATGCCTGGACTAGATGATCCTCAGGGTCCTTTTCGACTCTGTGATTCTATGATCTATGATTCTGTGATCAGTGGGAAGGCTGAAGCGGGTGCGGGGAGGGTTCCAGGTGCTGGACTACAACTCTGTCCATTCAGCCATCATGGACAGTGGTCAGGAATAATGGGAGTTGTAGTCCATAACATCTGAACATAAGAAATGCCCTCCTGGGTCAGGCCAATGGCCAATGGCCAATGGCCCATCTAGTCCAGCATCCTGCTTCCGCAGTGGCCGGCTAGATGCCCCTGTGGGAAACTGGCAAGGAGGATTCAAGCTCAAGAGCCGTCTCCCTCCCCTTCCAGCAACTTTTGAAACTTCCAGCAGATTGGTGAAGGCAGGTTTAGGGCACTGTTCCCTCAGCAAGAACCAAGACACAGCCCCATGCCTCTCTGAAGTCTAGTTTTGAGGTTGCTTGATTCACGACGGACATGAAAAAGGCACATTCAGTGTTGGCCGTTATTAGAAAAAATGATTCATACAAGCCAGGAGGTTGCTAATGCTCATGACAGCTGGGTATTTTATGTACCTGCTTCTGGCTGTGGATTGTACTTGTTTAAAAAGATTGATGTCTTGATCTCCATGGCAGCTCACAAAAACAATACGACCCAGTAATCCCTGTTCCCCTGGCTGGTGCTCTTCCTTTGCTTCTGCAGCCTCAGGACGGTTGGCGGTCGATGCCGGGCGCATTCTGGCAGAGGAGGTGGAAGCAAGATCTCTGCTGCCCCTCCTCTGGCTAATGGCTGAGGTTGGTGCAGATTCCTGGTGGCCCTTGGTCCTCTAGAATGGGGGTGGGGAGCTAGATCTGGCCACCTGCTGCAGGCCAAGTTTGATAGGTGACCCATCCCTCTGCCCCCCAGTTTGGAATCAAGCCATTACACAAAGGCATGGCTTGGCTGACACAGCCTTGCAGACCAAATGGAGATGCCTGGTGAGCCTAGTTAGGCCTGCAGGTCAGAGTTGCGCAGCGCTAGTGTAGCTGGGGCCAGAGGTCAGAACATCATTTTCCTTACTTCAAGCTCTGAACCTTGGACAGAAATGCCCTTCCTGTGGCCAGGTTTGGCCCTCACTTCAGGCCACCATGAAAGATGCATGGTTAGTGGCAGGGCCCAGTCCTTTGACTTTCTGGGGAGCAAACGATTCACATTTTGGGCAGGGGCTTGACTGGCTTTTTACGGCCTTGATGTGGCTGTAGCGCTGGCTCCTCTGGAGCTCCTCCCGACTCTCTTCCAGTGAAGCCACTTGAGGGCTGCTGATGCTGCCAGGAGCAAGTCTCCATCTCTGCTGGAAGAGCTGGACTTACACCCAGCTCCACTGAAACCATGCTGTTTGCATTCTTTGCTGCCAGAATGTCCGGACCCTGCATGGGGCACCTCTGACCTGCAGGTTGAATCCAGCCACCCATGCCCCTGTAACTGCCCTTGGGGTGTTCCCTATTCCATGTCCCTCTTCCCAGGCCGGGACACTTCCAGGACCTCCACTGTGGCCTCCCCAAATCCTTCCCTCCCGAGCTACAACACGGACACGGACAAACTGGAACGTGTCCAGAGGAGGGCAACCAAAATGGTCAAAGGCCTGGAAACGATGCCTTATGAGGAACAGCTAAGGGAGCTGGGCATGTTTAGCCTGGAGAAGAGGAGGTTAAGGGGTTATATGATAGCCATGTTCAAATATAAAAGGATGTCACATAGAGGAGGGAGAAAGGTTGTTTTCTGCTGCTCCAGAGAAGCGGACACGGAGCAATGGTTCTAAACTACAAGAAAGAAGATTCCACCTAAACATTAGGAAGAACTTCCTGACAGTAAGAGCTGTTCGACAGTGGAATTTGCTGCCAAGGAGTGTGGTGGAGTCTCCTTCTTTGGAGGTCTTTAAGCAGAGGCTTGACAACCATATGTCAGGAGTGCTCTGATGGTGTTTCCTGCTTGGCAGGGGGTTGGACTCGATGGCCCTTGTGGTCTCTTCCAACTCTAGGATTCTATGATTCTAACATGTCCTTGAACTCTGATGGCGCCTTTTGCTTGTCTGGCTGGAGGATAGATAGGAGTGGCTCCATTGAAACACCTGCCTGTTTTGCATGGCTGGAATTCCCCTGCCCATCACCTTTCCCCACTCCTTGCTGGTCTTATTTCTGATGAAAGCCCTTGTTGCTGACATCAGTGTGATTATTATTCAGTCTTTTTCCAGGACTATAACATGGAAGGGAGGGTTAAGGTGGCATCCTAACAGCATCATCACAATAAGCAAAAAGCAGCAAATTGGCTCTGGTAATCTTATTGGTATTGCATTAAAACAGGGGTCAGCAACCTAAGTGGCCTGCGGAAGTTGTTTGACTGGCCCACGAGCCACCCCTGAACCGAGTTGCCCGCTCGCGTGCTGCGCTAAACCGGCGCAACACGGTGCAGGGACTCGCTTCTGCAGTGCCGGAAATTGTGTCTGCGCATGTGCAGACGCCAGAAATCACAGGCGCACACTATCCGGCCCACGGAGGGATCTCCGCGGGAATGATCCGGCCCAGGCAAGATAAACCTTGCTGACCCCTGCATTAAAACAACTCGTTTCTCCCCTGATCTAATTTCTGTTCTTTTGTCTTTTTTTTTAAAGGGACCCCTGAGAATAAACCCCAAGAAATACCACGAGGCCTTCATTCCATCTCCAGTAAGTAATGTGTAACACAGTAATCAGCGAATGTGCAGAAGGTGAACGGCTGGAGCACCAAGGAATTAAGTCCCAAGACGTGCCCAGAGCATGCCAAACCTTTGGGCGCAGTCCATGAAGCATTGCTGCTCCCCTGCCTCTGATCTATGCAAACCTCGCTGAAACGAACACCAGTATAGCAGGAGGGGAGATGGGTGTTCTGGTACATGACGATCCGAACTTTTAGTGCTAGAGGTGATGTTCGTTCTGAGCTTGGCAAAGCCAGCTGAGCCCAGGTTTGAGACCACCGGCTAGCTCTAAACCCAAGGGTTTATGATTACGCTTACAGATGGCTTACAGATTTTCCCCTGACTTTAAGTTAAGCTCCCCTAAACAAATGTGCTTCTCTGCTGCTGGTTTGCAGCATGAGCTAATTTGCGAACTTGATATCAAAGTAATGTGCATGCTGCATTTTAACGTTCTTGCGTCTGAATGCCAAACCACGTGCGGTTTGTGAAGCCTCCTTCAATCATGGACCGTGCATGCCTCCACTTTCTTCTTCTTCTTTTTTTTCGGGGCCATTGGTTAAGAGAAATTAGGGACGCCGGGGTTTCGGCTGTACGGTGCCTTGTGAATGCAGGGGGTGCGCATGTTGCTACACTCGTAGGAGCCAACTTGTTCATCCGGTGAAGCTGAATGTTGAGAATTCAGGACACATAAAAGGAAGCACTTCTTTATGTAGTGCATAACTAATCTATGGAACTCACTGCCACAGGAGGCAGTGAGGGCCACCGAGTTGGATGGCTTTAAAAGAGGATTAGACAAATTTGTGGAGGAGGAGAGGGCCATCAAGGGAATGGAGTTGAGAGATGACCTAACCTGGGGAGAAAACACTAAAGACCTGATGAAGAGAGCACAGCAGAGGTTATATTTTCTGAGAATCCTCCGGAAAAATAATCTTTCAAAGGACCTGTTGATGGCATTTTACTATTGTACTGTTGAGAGTTTATTAACTTATGATCTGTGTGTGTGGTTTGGGAGCTGCACGGTCCGGGAAAAAATAATGCTGTCCAGGTTTGTAAAGACTGCGGAGAGAATAATTGGGTGCACTCTTCCCACCTTGGATCAAATCTATGCTTCCAGGTGCCATAAGAAAGCTGCAGAGATAGCGCAGGATAGTGCACACCCCGGAAATGATCTCTTTCAGCTCCTGCCTTCTGGAAGAAGGTACAGGGTTATAAAGACTAGGACTACTCGCCTGAGAAACAGTTTTTATCCAAATGCGATTTTGGTTTTAAACGCAGTGTAAAGTAGTCTCTGTGGGCGTATATTGTATTTAATTATGGGTTATCAGAATTTTTAGGGGGTTAACCAGGCTGGGATAGCAGGCTTGCTGGTTTTTTAATGTCTGATGTAGATTTTTTTCAATTTCGTTCTGTATGGGACGAAGACAATAAACATTATCGTATCGTATCGTACTAGCCAGGGTGGCTTTGCTCTGCCTCTACAATCAGAGTCAGCAACGCTTCTGAACAGCAGTTTCTGGAAACCCCAGACGGGAGAGACTGCTTTCCTGTTGGAATCCTTCTTGCTGGTTTCCCATAGGTATCTAGTTGGCCTTTGTGAGAACAGGATGCTGGACTGGACAGGCCATTGGCCTCATCCAGCAGGCTCTTCTTATGTTCTCATAAGCCTGCTTTTGTTTTCTTTCTTTCTTTATTAATTTTGTATTACCGCCCACCCCTTCGCCTGCAGTTCACAGCATAAAAATACAAGATAAAAACACAAAATACGCAATAAAAATAGGAACAGAAACCAAACAATAACCCCCGTTCCCCCCTCCCACAAACCTCGGGCTGCTTTGCTTGCTTATAATCCTGTCCTTTCTCAAAGGACTTCAGTGTGGTGTACATCTTTTAGGCCGGCCGACAACAGTCCTGCAAGGTAGGTTTGTCTGAGAGATGGCAACTGTCCCGAGGTTTACAGCAAGCTTTATAGCAGAGTGGGGCTTTGTACCTGGGGGGGCGGGGGATAGCTTAGTCGGTAGAACAAGAGACTCTTAGGATTCAAGCCCCACGTTGGATGTAAAGATTCCTGCTTTTCAGGGGGCTGGGCTAGATGACTCTTGTGGTCCCTTCTAGCTCTATGAAGTCCTGCATTCTAACCTCTCAACCCTATTTCTAAAAGTCATTCATGAGAGGTTGTAAGGCATCAACTTCAGGATAGTGTCAGCCCACGACTGGGATGGTGTGGGGATCGAATGATTAGTTAACGTTAAGGCTGCCCACTTCTAGACGGGCACAACAAGGTTTGCCTCATGGAGGAATAACATGAGCACCCTTAAGTCGTTGCGTGTGAGCTGGGCAACCCATGCAGGTGCTCAGTTTGGCAGAGGCCCACATTGCACCATTCTTCCCCGTTTAAAAATGTGTGTGGAAGAGGGCATCTGAATGGGTTCTTCTTAGCGCTAGTTCACATATTCCTTGTCACTTGCCCAGGGATGCATGAACTAGACGGTAGACGTATCACATTTACTGATGTGCCATTGAATCTAATGCACACCTCTGTTTTCAGAACCTTGAAACAAAAATAAGTGTTTGCTGGCAAATGTAAACGGCCATCAAATCTAATGCACACCTTAATTTTTGCAACATAATTTGGCAAAAAATTGGCATTCGTAAATCCAGTATATTGAAATGCATGCTGTTTTGAATATGCAGTTATGCTGGTGCATAAAAAGGCACTTATTTGCATTTTGAGGGGACTGTATATTCCTTATTCAAACAGACAAAACAGCCGTGTAGATAATTCCTGTTGCTCACTAGCTGTGAGAGTTTTAAGAGCTTATTTATCCAGTTGTATATAGCACAGGTGCATGGATATGTGCAGAGGCCTTGCGATCCTCTGCTTTGCTTTTTACCACAGGGCGGGCAGCATCCCAGTGCTGGCAGGTGTTTCCAAGGGGTCAAAGGCTGTGTCAGCTGGCATCTCGAGAAAAGCCAGCCATTCTCCTTAAGACCCAATCCTATTTAGTCATCAACAGTCCAGTGGGCAAATGTTAAATTGGCACCAGGTTAAAACGAGGCCCAAGGTCTGCAAAGAATGAAATAATGTTTTTCAAAACTGAAATTTAATTGATGCTGACACAAAACCCCACACATATGCTAGGTAGAATAGAAGCATTGCCCCCCGACCCCACCCCACCCACCATTCCCCCCTCCACCTCTTTCCCCCTTTTCTTCCTAATGTAACACTAATGTCTCACAGCAAATGAAACTGATCTGTAGAAAACGCAGCTTGAATAAAAGAGACATTGCACATACTTTTCGTAAACTAATAAATCTTTAATAAAAATATATTAAAAACAAAACTGAAATTTGAGTTTCCTTGAAGCAGCTCCCGCTGTGTTTCGGTGTGCATAGGATTGTAGCCTTAGGCTTCGCTGAGGAGGAATCCATTCCCGAAATCCTATGCACTCTTGGGGGCGTATGGGGACCGTGTGATTTAACCTCTTAGGCTCCGTTCTTTTGTGCAAACAACCTGTTTATGATAAACGACAGAATGAAGAGACATTTCTAGTCTCCCTGGCTGGGGTGGCCTTTCTGGCAGTGCAGCTGGCAGATGAGGAGCTCACTTTTTATTTCTTCCCTTACAGACAAAGAGCTAAACGATGGGCTTTTTTTTTTTGAAGAAACTGCCATCCGTCACCTCCTGGCATGGCTAACTTTGCCAGGGGAGGGGTTGCTGCAGCACGCGGGTGATGACTGAAATAAGAGGGCCCTTCTCCCGAATGATGATGTAAAGCATTTTTTAAGGACGTGGTGGGATTACTTGGGGAGTTGAGGTGAGAGGGGGATGGGAAAGAGAAAATCTGGACTCGTCAGAGGAACAGCTTCCAGGCGGAATTACGCTAGTCCAAGAAGCTTTGCAATTTTTCTGCATCTTGTCATGGGAGGCAGCCTTTGCACAGCTGTTGAGCTGCTGCTACGGAGGGTTGCTTGTCTTGCTGTGGAATTGCCTCCGTTTCACATCAGGGCAGCGGCCTTCTGCCTCTTCAGCTAAGAATCCCAGCCTTGGATTCCTAGGCAATCATTTACTCCTTTGTAATAAATGCACAGTTCTTGCAGGTGTGGTGGTGGTGCAAGAGCTCTTCCCCCGGCACACTTGCTGCAAAGGAGACAGCCTTTCCCCCAGCGATATCTTGATGAGAAAAGGCACAGTTCATCTTTCTTTTCCTTTTCCTTTTTTTTTAGGTGAACCTGTATTTTATTCTGACAGCCAGCACAGTAACCCATAAGATAGATCCTTACCCCTAAGTTAGCCTTGCAAATTGCCCTATAACTCTGCTTATGTCTTCTCTCATATATATATATATAGAGAGAGAGAAACAAATTCAAAATAATAAAGAGAAAAAACTTTTACCATATCCATATATGAGATTCTCTGAATCTCGCGACTTCCCCCTGTCCCCTGCATGGGTCCTTAAAATAATTTTTCTAAAACTACATATCATCATGTTCTCCACAGTTTTCATCTCTCTGAATTATCTATATTTTTTGTTTCTTTACAAGTTATTTTTAAAGTCCAGCTAACGTTTTTATTTGTTTACAGTGGTCTCCTAAGTAAATTCTAAATTTTCCCCATTCTTTTTAAAAAGTCATTATCTCTTGATTCCTGAGTCTCCCAGTTAGTTTTGCCATTTCTGCATAGTCCAGCAGTTTGGCTTGCCATTCTTCCTTGGTTGGAACTGTTGATTCTTTTCATCTTTGGGCTAGTAATATCCTTGCAGCTGTTGTTGCATACATAAGCAGTCTTTTCTGGTCTTTTGGGATATCAGAGCCTGTAATTCCTAATAGAAATGCTTCTGGTTTTTAAACAAATGTTATTTAAACATTTTTTTCAATTCATTGTATATCAGTTCTCAAAAGGACTTTGTTATCTTGCATGACAACTACATATGATAAAAGGTACCCTCCTTTTCTTTATACTTTCAGCAAATATTAGAACTTGTTCTATACATTTTGAATAACTTTGTTGTTGTTGTTTAGTTGTGTCCGCCTCTTCGTGACCCCCTGGACCAGAGCACGCCAGGCACTCCTGTCTTCCACTGCCTCCCGCACTTTGGTGAAACTCATGTTCGTAGCTTCGAGAAGACTGTCCAACCATCTCGTCCTCTGTCGTTCCCTTCTCCTTTTGCCCTCCATCTTTCCCAACGTCAGGGTCTTTTCCAGGGAATCTTCTCATGAGGTGGCCAAAGTCTTGGAGCCTCAGCTTCAGGATCTGTCCTTCCAGTGAGCACTCAGGGCTGACTTCCTTCAGAATGGATAGGTTTGATCTTCTTGCAGTCCATGGGACTCTCAGGAGTCTCCTCCAGCACCATAATTCAAAAGCATCAATTCTTCGGTGATCAGCCTTCTTTATGGTCAGATACCACCAGTACATCATTTTCATATAATTTTCTTTCAGTGTACAACATGCTGTGAATTTCAAATCTGTTCTCCATAGCCTCTCCCCACACTCCGTTTCCCCCCACCCCACAGTGGGGGGGACCTGCCACCCTGGGAGGTGGCATCCCACTCTTGCATCCCTGAGAGCCACATCTACCCTCTCAGCTTCTTCAGGTCAGCCACCTTGGCCTCAAGGAGATGAAGCTGTTCTCTGAGGGCCAGGAGCTCATTGCACCAAGCAAACACCCACAACTTGTATCCAGCAGGCAGATTGTCAGACATGTGACGTTCTGTACCTTAAGCTGTTAGCTTTCTACCTGCATGTCTTCTGCTGCTGTCCATTGACTTCCTCCTTACCTTGATGCCTTGCCACTCTTCACATGCTGGTGTCTTTTTCACAGTGCAATTTCTTTCCTTTTTCTAAATCAAGCCCCTGAGTCTACGTGGCTTGAACCAATTTTAAGGAAAGAGGATTTTTATTGCCAGCAAGGGAAAGTGGTGCTTCTGTTGGCTGGCAGCAATAATTAGCAGATAATTAAGGCAGCAGCCGAACTTGCCTTAGAAAAACAAGAGACTCCATACTGCTAGAATCTAATAGTGCTTTGCTCATGGATAAACTCCTGTTTTTGGTCATTTGAGTGGTGGCATCTTACTGTGGTTCAAAAGACTGATGGAATTGCTTCTCATTTCAGAATCTGGAAGGCTTCTGAGTGTCATTATTTGAATCTTCTTGCTTTTATTGTTGTGGAACATCAGTAACTTGTGTACTGCGCCTCTCCATATGTGTAATGCCACCACTCTCCCTCTTTAAATCCCTCAAAAACCCACCTCTTTGTTGAAGCCTTTGGCGTAACTTTCCCGTCCTCGTTCTCCTCCCTGGGGTCTGCCTGCCTTCCATGCTGCTTCTGCCCACCCATCAGACAGACGGAGGGGCCTTGGTGGGCTGGAGAGCTTCATGCTACTCTCAGAGGACACGCATGCAGAGGGGCATTGTCCAGGGGTGGCCCATTGGACCTGAGCCTTGATTGGGCTCTGCATCTCTTGCCCCTCCCTCCTTTGAAAAGCCATTAAAACAAAGCAAAACACAGAGCTTTCCTTTCAGGGTGGCTGGGTGGATAGTGCAGGCTGTTGAGACCACAGCCTTTGGCCTCCTTAATTTCCCCAGAGGTATATTTGTGTCCTCGTGCATCTGTGCCCCATGCCTTTAACTTCCTTAGCAATGCCCCTGCATGTAAAAGCCATCCGACGTCAGGCCATTGCGGCTCCAGACTTTCACTGCCAGGGTGAGGAGACGGTGAACGTGCAATTCGGGGGGGGGGGGGGGTAGGGAGATGAATGGAAAAGAGTGCTGAGGGGAGAGAGGGGGGCGGCTGAGGAATTGCGATGCACTTCCCAGCCCATGGCAGCAGTGAAGGTGCTTGGAGGACAGGCAATTTGTAATTGGCCGTGGATTTTCTAAGGGTTTTGGAACCGCAGGCTTATAATAAGTCAGATCAGTGAGAGCTTCACTTGTGAATCAGGCCAATGAATCCCATTGTTTCTCAAAGCCTTCATTATGCGCATCAGGATAAAAAGGGAGAACCAACTTGATTAAAGCATCCTTGTAAACATCCCCCCCCCCCTCCCCGAGAGTATCCAAATCACTATATGCTCTTCTGGAAACAGATGGAAGATTTCTTTGCTTCTGAGTGGTTTAATGTGTTGTCACCCACTCCCGACATTGCACACTGAAATGTGCAGAACTCTGTGAAGCGGAAGCAATTTCAGACAGGGATCCAGATGTGCTAATGGGCTGGATTCCCCCTCCCCCCAAAAAAACCAAGTAAGAATTAAACTTCTTGGCCTGGGTGGGTGTTTCACTGCGGAGAGTCTACATGGGGCAAAACTGCTTTTGATCCTGTGATGATGATGATGATGATGATGATGATAATATAAAATACCCCGCCCATCTGGCTCTTCAGCATGCAGCTTTTAGAGTCAATTCTCCTAATGAAGGTGTTGATTCTTCTTCCAGGTGCATGTGACAGGCAGCTAGGAAAACATACATGAGCCATATGGCATATATAAATGATAGGGGTCCTTGCGCAAAGTGCTCTGAGTGAGGTAACTGGTGGTCTCATTCTGCCCCATGGAGGCTTACTACGTAGCCCCCAGCACAGATCCATATACCAAAGATCTCCTTCCTTTATAATGGAGGTGTCATAGCTGGCGATGCTTTGGTAGTTCGTACCCTAAAGTTTGTGTTACTCTGACAGATGCCATATATTGGCTTCTCCTTTGCAGGTGTGATTCTGATATTGCTCCCATGCTTTTGAAATTGCTCCCAACACCTCACTTTCTTTGCCTCCTCAAATGACTGCTGCGGTTTAGGCTTGGTTCTCTTATGTCCCCACCCCACTTTTGGTATGGCCGAAATGGAGATTTAACAGAGGAGACCGCTGCCGAAAAGATCCCCTGTGGCTCCGTGAAATGAATGAGGGCAGGTTCCAATGTTTCTCTGCCTCCGCAGAAGACATTTTCACCAGCACATCTCATTTCCAGCTACTTATCCGTTGCCTGTGCCTTCATCCCCTCAGTGAGATTGGTCCAGCACAGCTTTTGCTCTGGATCCAATTTCTCTCCGCGATGGTTGCCCTTCTCCCTGAGCGCTGTGCTATCTTGTCCATTTCACACCACTTGCCGGATTTCATGCCTGGGAGCGGCCTGGAATTCCTGGCAGCGGAGGACTCCCTCTGGCTTCACCACAAGGCAGCCCCATGAGGCTGCGTGGCGCGGCCCTTCCGTTCCAGAACTGTGAAACCGAGAAGCCTTCTCTCCTGGGCTGTTTCGGTGAACACGCTTCTGCTCGTGAAGGGCTTGGGGCCAGGGGAGAAGGGGGGCCAGACCTATGGGGTCACCAGATACATTGACTGGCAGCAGCTCTTCAGGGTCTCAGGCAGGGGACAGTTTTGAGCCCTACCTGGAGCTCCCATTGGAGATGGAAGCTGGTCCTTCTGCAAGCAAAAACAGATGCTTCATCACTGAACTACGGAGCTTCTCCAAGGGGAGTCAACAAGGGGCTATTGTTTTTATTTTGATGATGTATTTTTTGTTTTTATATTGTGATTTTATCCTGTCAGCCGCCCTGAGACCTGCAGTATAGGGCAGTATACAAAATAATTATAATTATAATATCCTGCTGGGCACAAATGAGGGAGGTCTTCATGGATGATGGAGATTTATAGTTCTGCAACATCTGGAGTGCCACAGACCCCCCATCTCTGCTTTAGCTGTCCGGTGTGAAAAGGAAGTTCTTCTGAGACACAGTTGAGGCCAAAAGGAGGGACCTGTGTCTGTGCAAACAGTAGTCAGCAAGTAGAAGCACACGTCACAATGTGAATATGTGGTTGCTTCCTCTCTAGTCGCAGACCATGTACTACCTTCAAAAATCCTTGGGTGTCCATGTAGATCAAAGGGCAGTCTTCTTGTTTCGGGGTTTTGACTCCTGTATGCACCCCAAGGGAAACTTTAAGAGGCAGTAGAGACTGACTATCCCTGACTTCCCCTCTTCTCAGGTGCAGACTCTGAGAAGACTCTCATGGGCCTCCCTTGGTTTGTTGTCCTTGAGGTGTGATGCATTCTAAACCAGCTTGTAGCTTTCCCAAACCCTCTTCCTCTGTGTAAGAGCCGTTTCTTTCCTTGTCTCTTCTAGGACAGCACCCGAGATATCTTCATTGATGGCGTCGTTGCTCGGAACAGAGCTCTGAACGGTGACATCGTGGTGGTGACTCTGCTTCCGAAAGATCAGTGGAAGGTCAGTGCTCAACCTTACCAGTTAAATTTATTTGGAAAGAAGACTCTGACCCTTTCTCGCAGAGTCCACTGCAATCGTGAATAGGGCTGTTTTTCAAATTTATATGCCAGTTCAGCCAACTATCACCTTCTCAATGTTTTCCTTGTGGTAATGGTTGCTCTAACCTCCTTGTCATTTTTCCTTTCCGTGTACCTTTGCTTTTTATGCAGCTTCATGTGGGTCCCTCTGCATGTTCAAAAAACTGGAACTTCTTGTTCTGATAATGCTCTCTATTTCCCTATTTATTTTTTGCTTCAGAATATAACCATCCTTTTTTTTTAAGGGCAGAGGACTGTGATTTGTGTCCATTCTGTGGTCTTATCCTACTGCACTGGCCCTTGAATGCTTGGTTTTGCTTTCCTTGCTGTGGTGCATTTAAACCGCCTTAACCTTATTTTTTGACTCTGCGCTGGATAGGAGTTCTTGGCCATTGAACAGGCATAAAGATTACCTTGAGAGAACCCTCGCTTGTCTGCTCACTCGCCCTTGCCGTCTTGTCTCCCAGACCATAATTGCTTAGAGACTCTTGTTTGGGTGCCTGCGTGTGCTTTGCACAGTAAATATCTCAATCTCACCCTGAGGTTAGCAACCAAACATTAGGTAATTTGTAAATCCGAGGGGGAAATGGGATTCGTTTCCCTAAGCAGTCCCATGTGTTGAGGTGTTAATTCCACCGTGAGAGAGTGCGGGACAAGCCTGCGGCGATGGGTTTGCCCAGACAGAGTTGAATATTATTAGGATTGAGTTAATTTGAGTTAAAGGTCTTCCTATTTTGAAGGACGAAGGGAAGTGCAGATGGGTGTAACTGATCTGAAAACAAGGGGCAAGCCAACACAATACTTAATCTTCTGTTATGGTTTGTTCATCCACCCCCCCCCCCTTGCTTGTAGGAATGATGTCTTGAGTACAACAGATTGTTTGCTTCCTTTAACATCCAGCTCTTCGTGAAACGATTTATTTAAGTCCTTCCCTTCCAAGCCTTTTTCTAAACATGGACACATTACGCTAGATTATGGTGAATCCAATCTCTTATATAACTGCTGTCATTCTGTGCCTATCTGCATCTTTGGTTCTCATGGAACTAATTTTTCTTAGAATTGTTTTTCTTCTACCAGCATGGATTCATTTGCAATGCAATTGAATTGTATGGGTGTCTTGGAATCCACGCTTTGGAAAAGTCCGCTTACCTGTTGCTCCCAATCGAATGTTCCGTATTAAAAATTCGCCCCTATTGTATTTGCAATGTTCCTGCCAAAGAAGAATTGTTTGAGAAGCTAACTATTCTGATGATAAAATGGCTAAAGGAAGAGAAGCATGGAACAATAGTTTAATGGGAAGCATATAATCCACATAATGCCTTTCCCAAAACAGACTGCCTGCTCTAGCAGTGTTTAGCTAATCCTCAACAGCATGAACCTTGTGTATCCAAGAGACCCTCCTCCAAATGTTTTACCACTATGTCCAACATCATTTAGATGTTGATGTGTGTCTTGTTCACGTTGTGCTGAAATAGCATAAGAACACAAGAGGAACCATGCTGGATCAGGCCTAAGGCCCGCCTAGTTCAGCATCAGTGCTTTCTCAACTTGTGATTCCCAGCAACTGGTTTCCAGAGGAACCTGCCTCTGACAGAGGAGGCAGAATACAGTCAATGTGGCTAGGAGCCATTGACAGCTATAGTCTTTGTTTTTTAGTTCAGTCCTCTTTCAGAGCCACCCAAATTGGTGGCCACCATCACTACCATCCCGTGCAGGAGCACATTCCATAGTTTTAACCACTGTATTTTTCGCTCCATAAGACGCACCAGACCATAAGACGCACCTAGTTTTGGGAGGAGGAAAACAAGGGATAAAATATTCTGAATCCCAGAAGCCAGAACACCAAGAGGGATCACTGCGCAGCGATCCCTCTCGCTGTTCTGGCTTCTGGGATAGCTGCGCGAAGCCTCTTCAGGGCAGCTGCGCAGCCTGCATTCGCTCCATAAGGCGCGCACATTTCCCTTACTTTTTAGGAGGGAAAAAGTGTGTCTTATAGAGTGAAAAATACGGTACAGTGGTGCCCCGCAAGACGAATGCCTCACAAGACGAAAAACCTGCTAGACGAAAGGGTTTTCCGTTTTGGAGGTGCTTCGCAAAATGAATTTCCTATGGGCTTGCTTCGCAAGACGAAAATGTCTTGCGAGTTTTTCTGACTTTCCCCCCCTTTCCCCCCCCTTTTCTAAGCCGCTAAACCACTTATCTGCTTATCCGCTAAGCCGATAAGCCGCTAAAAGCCGCTAAAAGCCGATAAGCCGCTAATAGCGCTAATCCGCTAAGCCGTCAATGGGCTTGCTTCGCAAGACGAAAAAACCGCTAGACGAAGAGAATCGCGGAACGGATTCTTTTCGTCTTGCGAGGCACCACTGTATTCTTACTGTGAAGTAGCATTTTTCTTTTGCCTGTCCTGACTCTTCCAACGTTCAGCTTCCCTGGATGTCCGTGAGTTCTAGTCTTATGAGAAAGAGAGGAAGAAAAGCTTATTTTTATTTGGCTTGTACCCTGCAATGCACAATTTCATAACCATCTATCATGCCACCTCCTTCTTGTCTTTTCTCTAAAGCGTCTGCATCCTTTCCTCACACGGCATTCATTCCACCCTCGTGATAATTTTGGTTACTCTTTCTTCAACCTCTTCCAATTCTATAATATCCTTTTTTTGAGGCGAGGCTACCAGGCTTGTATACTGTAGCTTCCAAATGTATTCCAAAAGCGGCTGCACTGCAGTTTTGTAGAACAGCATTATGAAATTGGCAGTTTTATTTTCATTCGCTTTCCTAATGGTTCCTAGAATGCCATTCTGCATGCACACGAAAGCTCATACCAGTAACAAACTTAGCTGGTCTTTAAGGTGCTACTGGAAGGAATTTTTATTTTATTTTATTCTCATTTTTGTAACTGCTGCACCCTGTACTTACAGAGATTCACACAGAGATGGGTTGCTGAGAGTTGCTTCCCATCTCTGGAACTCTCTTCCACTTGAGAGTGCTCAAAATCTGTGCCTTAGCATATTCTGAAGGAGATCAAAAACTTCCTAGTTTGGACAGTCTTTCGCTTATAGGTTTTTATTTATGGGTAGATCTTATTTATCCAAGCAAAATGAGAGATTTATTTAAGTTGCTCTTTTGGCGTTTCATTGGCTTATAAGTTTTCTTGAAATGCAATAACTCCATTGCACACTGAGATATCTGAAGGAGACTTAGCATATAAGCTCAAAGCACAGTTCTGTGCTTCAAGTTCAAATAGTAGCTTAAGCGTCATGCTTTTTTTTCAAAATGAGAGGAAAATGTAAAGTAAACCAAAACAAAATATACATGTTGAAGATTGAGATATTTGCATTACATTTGCATGTTCAGAAAACAAGTCTCCATTTCATGTTGAAAACTCTGCTCCGCTAGTTTTCAAGAAAGCCAGGAACTGTTTAAATTACAGTGGTGCCTCGCAAGACGAAAAGAATCTGTTCCGCGATTCTCTTCGTCTAGCGGTTTTTTCGTCTTGCGAAGCAAGCCCATTGACGGATTAGCGCTATTATCGGCTTTTAGCGGCTTTTAGCGGCTTAGCGGCTTAGCGGATAAGCAGATAAGCGGCTTAGCGGCTTAGAAAAAGGGGGGAAAAACTCGCAAGACATTTTCGTCTTGTGAAGCAAGCCCATAGGAAATTCGTTTTGCGAAGCACCTCCAAAACGGAAAACCCTTTCGTCTAGCGGGTTTTCCATCTTGCGAGGCATTCGTCTTGGGGGCACCACTGTAAAAGGCAATGTAGCAATGTCCTCTTCAGCATTAAAAGATAACAATATTTACTTTGATTTCTACTAAACATGTTTTTTGGGGGGGATCATGACTGGAAGGAGTCCCTCCAGTGCTCTGCATCATTGTGTAAATGTTGAAGGTTCCACTTTGTCCTGTGGGGAAAGATTATGGGAAGTGCTTCTTATGAACAGCAGCTTAGGGCTTTGCAAGAGAAGAATTTGGATAGAACAAGTCTTTATTAAGTCAGTTTGCATCATGTCCCTCTCCCAGATCTTTATCAAAACTTGCAACTTGCTAAATATGAGGTGAATAATTTAGTTTCAGCTCAGGTTGAATTTGCATTGATATGTTTGTGCCAGAAGTATCGGGAAAGCTGAGAGATGTTGCGTGAGATTTTGGCTTCCCATTTAGAAGAACAATAAAACTCAGAATTATGATTCAGGGTGTATGCAATAATGTGGTCTTAACGCCAAAGGATATAAATTTAGATTTCAAAAGTACTACTCTATAGGAAGGATATTGAGACTATGGAATGCGAAATGTCAGTCCTTCCACAGTTAGATTTGCGGCAAAGGGAATTTCTTTCAGAGACTTTGCAGAGGGATGAAATCAAGAATTCCATTAATAGTATGAAGGCTAGGAAAGTTCTGGGGACATATGGTTTTTCTATAGGATGGGAGGAGGTATATTCAGTTTTTTAAGTTGCTATTTGTTTTGCCTTTATATAAAGGCTCTTGATCAAGGTATCCTTCTCTCGTCAATTTGTGATACTCGTATCTCTGTTATTCCCAAGCCTGGTAAAGGACTTGCTAGTTGTGCAGATATTATCAGCAATACTTGCTAGCAGACTTTGGGCTATGGTAGCAACTTTAATACACAGAGATTAATTAGGTGAGCTTTATTTGTCAAAGGTAGAGAGCAGACACTGTAAGATTGGTAGCAGATTTTGTTGCTTCATATGGGAATATAACTGATGTGACTGCTATTCTTTTTCTTGATGCTGAAAAAGAGTTCAACAAAATATATTGGCAGTTCTGTTACTTGGGTGGGTGGGGGAACTGGGGTTCTTCGGGAATTTATGATTTGGATTAGACTCTCATACCTGACTCCTCAGTCACAGGTGAGAACACATGGAATTCTTTCAAGCGTGTTTGGTTTAGAGAGAGATACAAGGCCGAACTACTCTCTTTCTCCTTCGATATTTGATTTATATTTGAAGGTGGTGGCATATGCAGTTAGGCGGACTAGAGGTTTGTGGTTTTGTGCATGAACAAATGGGATTTAAAATAGTTGTGTATGCAGATGATTTATTATTATTATTTATTAGTAGGCCTGAATCATCCACATCTGAGCTAACAGAATTTATTAATTATTTTGAGGCAATTTCTTGCTATACAGTTAATTGGTTAAGATCGAAATTAAGTTATCCAGTTTATGCACTAATTGACAATTTTGTTGGTGCCTGGAGGCATGTTTTGGATCCTAGACATATTTCTCAAATTATTAAATTGAATTTAAGTAGAGTCATAGAATAGAATATTGTAGAGCTGGAAGTAGATGACAGAAATAACTCATGATTTAGAAAGATGGTCATTACATAGAATTCGGGGTAAAGTTAATACACTCAAGATTAATATTTTGCCACAAATCATTTATTTCCTTTGGAAATAGAGAGGCACTCCTTTTCATGGCTAATAGTTAGATTTATACATTAGATCGGATCAGATGGCAATTTTTTGTCATTTTCAATTTTGCCATTTAGATACCCCTTAACTGCTAGTGTTGAGTGGCAATTTCCTTAGCTATAGCACCTTTGGGTGCCTCTTTATGGACTGCCAGTTCCTACATTGATGAAAAAGTTGTATCTCTGCAGGGAGCTGGTAACCCCTGATAGTTACCAGATTAGGAATGAGTTTTGGGCTGACTGTGAACAGGCTAACATGCTTTGGTCTGCCTTCGTAGGGCTTCTCACTCCCAGTTTTATTTTGCATCTCTTCCTACTTCTACGGGCTGTTAAAAGTCCTAAGCATTGCCTTGGAATCTCTAACTGTAGTAGGATTTCTGACAATACAATATCCTTCTCTTCATACAATATCCTGAGAAACAGCGTCCAGCACTCTTAAAATCGAGATCCAAGATCCGTGAGCACCAGTAAAAGCACTGAGAGGTGAATTCTGACTCCTTCCTGGTTCCAGCAAATTCTGCTTGATCTTAGCGGCTTTTGCTTCACGCAGCTTCTGCCTAGGCTTCCAGACCTTTTTGTTCCAAACTGCTTTCATATGATGTTTATGCTGGGATTTTATTGCACACACACACACACACACACACACACACACAGCCTGTTTAGCTGACACTGTTCTATTTGCTGCTGCTACGGTTCTTTTTATTTATTTGAAGAATGTATTAATTGCTTCATATATATTTTTTTTAAATGGAAGTGATAGGTGATGAAAGATTTTACAGAATGACCACATGCGAAATGATGCTAAGAAGATGCAACAACAAACACCACCACAATGTAAAAAGGGAGTTCTGTTGTTGCCATAAAATTGTCAGCAGACATAAAGACATTATGTCGTTGCAGTTTTATGGCCTGTTGCCTGAAGGGTTCTAATTTTGTGTGCCGCCTTGGGAGTGGTAGCCTTGAGAGGTGGCCTAAAACAATGGAAAAGAAGTAAATAAATCAATGAGATGATGAATCTGGTTGGCATTGGCATGGAGACTACTTGTTTGGAAGTTCTGGTAGGCTGGATGAGGAATAAACACAGCCTTACATTAAGTCATGCCCTTGGTCCATCCAGCTCAGTTTGGTCTACTGGCAGCAGCTCTCTAGGGTTGCAGTCAGGGCGTCTTTTTAAGCCCTACCTGGAGATTGCAGGGATTTAACTTGGTACCTTCTGCATGCAAAGTAAATGTCCTTCTACAGAGCTTTGGCCTTTTCAGCAGCTCTAGGCTATGGTACAGAGGAACCAAGTGGACCTTTTGTCAGGAGTTCAGCCTACACTCGAGTAGGACCCTGGCAGAGACACATGCCCGACTGGCATGTTCTCCCCCTCCTGGTCTTTCGTTTGGGAGCTTCAAAAGCTTTCTTCTGCCCAAACTTCACAGCAACTGATGCCAACCGACACCGGGACACTTAGGGATCCATCTTGCGTGACAGACCTCAGCAATTCAGCATTTTGGCTAATCTACTTTATTTACATATAAACACACACGGAGCACTGCAACATGGCTCCCTCTCTCTCTAGCATCAGACAGCAAAGAGAAAAAGAACAAAGGACAACAGTCCCACTCCATGGAACACAGTAACACAAACATCCTGTCTCCGTCACTTCCCACTCTGTGGAGTCAAAACATACACCGTCATGTGAAAGACAACCCCAGGACTGCAGTCAAGGAGCAGGAATTCTAACACCTTTCCCCACTCCCTGTTTGTGGAGTTCCTCTGCTAAAGATATTCTGTTTATTCCTCTTCCTGCAAATCTTTCTCACCCCTTGGATTGTGCAGATTGGGGGCTGCTATCTGGAATCTGGAGGCCTGTTGTGATCTGCTGGTTGAGAATGCAGTGCTCTTTGCTTTGCAACTGGTTGCCGTTGAAGACTTCTCCTGGAGTCCTTTTGGAAAGGCCGGTGCAGATGTAGACAGTTACTTCCAAGCACCGGTTGTCAGCCCAACTGACCTCTCTCGCTGCTCCTGGCCTGCGATTCCTTTTGAAGGTGCAGCAGAAGTCAAGTCTTTTCCCAGGGCAAAGGGTGTGGCCCATCCAAGTGAACACTCTCACTTCCTTTCCGTCCTTTTATTAGCTGGGAAGTGGGCTGGGTCGCCATCTGCATTGGAGGTTAATGGGAGGGGATGCCCCATGGCATGGAGGTTAACAGAAAAATAACCTGGAGGTTAACAGAAAGATACGGAATATGCAGAAATGGTGAAACTTACCAGAAGAATAAGAAATCAAGATAACAAACTTTATAAAAGAATGGAAATGGCATATCCGAATTAACTTAATTTGCTCATTTATTCACCTTCTTTAAATATATACTTTTATGAAACTGCAGGTTATTACAATAATCCTGCCAATGTTCTTATCTGTTTACAATTTATCTGTAAATATTCAATAAACCATTTCCATTCTTTTATTTAAAAAATTGTTATCTTGATTTCTTATTCTTCTGGCAAGTTTCGCCATTTCTGCATATTCCGTAACTTTTGTATCCATTCTACCTTTGCTGGGACGTCTTCTTCTTTCCATTCTGGGACGGGTAACATTCCTGCCATTGTAGTAGCATATATGAATAAGTTTCTATACATTTTAGGTAGTTCTTTCCCTATAATTCCCAAAAGAAAAGCTTCTGGTTTTTATTTTTACAAAGGTTATTTCAAACATCGTTTTCATTTCCTTATATATCATTTCCCTAGGAAATGTATCCCACTTTTTTGCCTTGGGAAATTACAATAATTGAACTGGGATATGGTGGGTCACGATGGCTTCATTTGTTGGAGAAGGAAAAGATTTGCTGGAAAAAGAAAACACCCACTTACAGCGATACTGAATGGAACTCTTTATCTCTTTCTCTAAGGAGACTTTTCCTTCTCTTGTAGACACTGAAGGATGATGACTGAAAACGGGCCTACCAGTGATGGACAAGCCAGTCTTTTGGCCACTGGTTGCTTATCAGTTCGTTTCAGACCGGCCTTACCCAATCAGGTGCCCTCCAGATGTTTGAGACAACAGCTCTCATCAGCCTTAGCCTTCAGCTGTGCTGGCTGGGGCCGTTGAGAATCGTAATCCAAAACATCTGGCCATCACCTGCTAGCGGAGGCCTCTTTTTAGAAGATCTGGTTGCCCTTTATTCTCACCTACTGGAGAGAGATAGGGAGCATCTGCTGGTCTTAAGCTTCCATTGGCGCCACGAAAATGCAGTGGTGCAAATTTGCCCCTCGCTCGGCTTATGAATATGCCCTGTCTTTTTGCGCCATCCCCAGTCAAAACAGCACTTCTGCTGGGAGCTGCCACGCTAGCAGCCAAGCTTCCCAAACAGCACAGAAGCAGATGGTCGACCTCTGAGCCGTTCAAAGATTTTGTAAGGCCCAGATGTGGGAGGGGGGTGGTGGAAAGCAAAGCTCTAGCTAGTTTCTGAGGTCATCCCTTCCCATGGGTTGCATCCCATCAGTTCTTGAGATATGGCAGAGGTCCAGCCTAGGTGTGGCTTCAACTGTAACTTAAATAAAGGAAAGGCAGGGAGAGCGGAAGTGGCCTTGTCAGGGCTGGGTCATGCTTTTCTTTACAGCAATTTCCTCTGAGCTTTTTGGGGCTTGGGCAAACACTGCTTTCAAAATGCATTTCTCATTTCTTATTGTTTCCTCCTTATCTCTGAAGTGGCCTTGATTGGCCAACTGCAAGCCTTTCAGTTAATCTTGGAGTCAGCTTTAGCATCTGGCTGAACTGGCGCTTCCCACAGCTATCAGTGTGGAGAGCCTAATGGACTATGGGCGTGTTCAGGTAGAAGATCCTGAGACGCTCTGTACCATAAACTAACTTTCTTTCTTTTTTTCTTTCTTTCTTCCCCGTTTTTCAATTTCTAAGGTCCAGTAAGAATTTTTGAAGACCTTAAATCCTTTTTAAAACTTGTTTCATTTGCAATTTTAGCAAAACATAAAAATGGAAGACAATAATTAAAAGAAAAAGTAGTGTATAATTAATAACCAAAAACCATTTCACAATCTGAATGCAATAACCATCTGTACATGCAGCTTAGATTAAACGTATAAGTTAATATGAGCTCTTCAAATGTCCAGGTAGGTATTCATGCAAAATTGACATCTATATGAAATATGTTCAAATGTAGCCAGGGGAGTGACCTTTGCAGTGAACGGTGGGTATGAATCACACCAGGGTTGAAGTATAAGTCATTTAGCAACCACAAGAGTTTGCAGAGTCCATTTTTGTTGTCCTGCTGTTCATCCCCATACTGCAGGAATATACAGTCATGGGAAAAAGAAAGTACACCCTCTTTGAATTCTGTAATTTTACATCTCAGGACATAATAACAACCATCTGTTTCTTAGCAGGTCTTAAAATTAGGTAAATACAACCTCAAATGAACAACAGCATATGAAATATTACACCGTGTCGTGATTTATTTTACAAAAACAAAGCCAAATTGGAGAAGCCACATGTGTGATTTTCCAGGCTGGGTAAATATGTACGTCGCCCATCTTGCTCCAAAGCTAGATGACAAAGCCATGATGCTTCCTCACTGAGCAACCTTAGTCAAATGACAGAGACTCTTGGCAGCTTAAATCAGGACTGATGGTATAGTTTTATTGTTAATGTCGGCTGACATTGTTGTTAGTGCCAGTTTCTCATTATGCAAAATGGACGCAAGTGTGACCCTAGGCCAAAGTGACCCTAGAAAGATCCCAGATTCTGGGAGAGACCCAAAGTGTTGAACTGGGAGTGCTGAATAATAGGAGGACCGTGGCTGGTAGTGAAATTAGCAGGCTGTTGGGTGCAGGACATTGGACAGTGCCCATGGAGGGCAGACGTTGCTCTGACTATCATCATCATCATCATCATCATCATCATTTTATTGGTGTGACACCTTTTCATAGGTAAACCCATGCCCACAATGGCTTGCAACATGAAAATATTTGCATTATTGCAAACATAATCAAAGTAGTAATAAACAATAAAACACATCAAGAAATAAACGACCAAGGTGAACAATTCCCACATAATTCATAATGAGATATAAAAACAAAAATTCAAAATCAAATTATATTGTGTTGGGCATTTGATCCATCTAACCTAGTATTGTCTTCTTTGACTGGCAGTGACCCTCCAGGCTCTTTTTCTTCAGTGCTGCCGCCTGAAATTGAACCCGGGGTCTTCAGCCTGTGAGGCGCATGCTTTTCCAGTGAGTTGTGGGTCCTCCAGAGTTGATTCTTCCTCTTCCCTCCCTGTGGTGGGAAGTCCTTTCCCAAGGGAACACATTTCCACATCCCCCCGGCCTCCACTTTTGTCTTTTGAAATGCTCTCTTTGGCTGCCTGCTAAAATAAGCAGATGTACGCGATGGCAGCACGGGGTGATGCAATGGTTTCTTTTCTCTGCGATGCCGGGAACCAAGTGCTGTGACTTGCATTGCGTCACTTGCAATTTAAACGCTTTCCAGGTAAGCAAACAGCCGCCGGCAGTTGCTGAAGTGGTTTCCTTGTGAATTCTTCGACTTGCCAACGGTGGCTGGGCATAGTAAGAAAAGACCTGCTGGATTGGACCAAGGATGTGTCTCCTCCAGTCCCCGGTCTCCCTCCACGTGCTTCCGGAAAGCCGGAAGCAGCACCAGAAGTCAACTTGGCCCTCTCCTGTTGTTGCTGCCCAGCAACTGGGACTCAGAGGCGTCACGGATTGACGTAACCTCCATGAAATACCTTTTCAGGGATTTGTTCCATGGTGTAATCTCACGAGTCACACCATGCTAGCGTGAGAGAACCCAGGAGCAGGGCCAAGGAGTGCTGTGTGGGCATTAACTGGCGCGACCTCTCTGCTGGTGATCCAGCCTGGGTGGCTGTAGCAGCCTTTTTGGCAGATGTGGCACAATGGTGGAGCACAAAGCAATTAATTCACTATTCACGGGGCTTGGCATCAGCATCAAACCAGCTTGGGCAACTTCCCAGGGACCCTGGTGAGCTGAAGGACATATTGAGGTGCACGCTGGGCTCCATAGGATCTTCACTCTATTCTGCACTCCTGACATGTGGGAGATGGGATTGGCAGAATGGTTGCAGGATTGTGGAAATGCGTGGGTCCTGTGCCCATGCTGTTTTGGGGTGTGCGTGTGTAGAGGAGGGAGAGGAACTTCTCTTGCCCTTTAGGCCCACAGAATCTTGGAGCCTTCCCCAGGGTTGGAGAGGGCAGAATGAAAACACAACCTCCTTTTTAGAATTATACAGATGGAAGGGACAGTGAGGGTCATCTAATCCAAACCCTTTCAATGCAGGAATCTTTTGCTCAACTGGGGCTCGAACCCACAACCCTGAGATTAAGAGTCTCATACTCTACCGACTGAGCCCTTGAAAAATTAGGCTTCGGTGTTCAGTTGGTCAGTTAGATTAGTCATAATAATAATAATAATTTTAAACAATAATTTTGTTATTTATACCCCTCCCATCTGGATGGGTTCCCCCAACCATTCCTTTTTAATGGATCAGTCGGTTATCAATTTTTTTTAATGTAATTTTATTTTATATATCAGTAGTTAAACAACATCACAAGTCCTGGAAATGATTCTCTCTCCCTCTCTCTCCCCCCACCCCAACCCCAGTGGTACGATCAGAACTTGTAGGGCTCTGCATTAACAATTTTTTTAATGGTGCTGTATTTATTTGAACTTGAGAAAGCATCAATCACATCAGAAAAGAGCACACACAGTCTTCCCACTTTTATATATATGAAAAATGTGCTTATGAGCTATGGACAGAAATATGCTGGTTGGATAACTGAAGGATAGCCTACTGAGATGTGAGGATACTTATTTGAAGGCATATCCAGATGTCTGCAAATAGCAAATGTTTCTGTTGCTGCTGGAATGGTTCTTGTCTGGACCAAGGGGTACCCAGGGGTAAATGAGGTGTAAGCTGGGTGTGGAGGGATGGGTGGCTTGTGGGTACAGTTGAGCTGCTGGATTGCCAGCTGGCCACATAAAAAGAAGAAGTGATGTGCACATTCTCCAATAGTGGAGGGGCTGATGGCACACCTTGGGAATTGAGTCCTTATAGGTGGGGCACACAGGAGTGAGTTGGCAGGTAATAGGTGATGTCACAGGCACCTGTGTAACTGGTAGTCATGGTATACGTGCATCCCAAATAGGCTTCTCTTCTCGGGAGACGTGGAAGGAAGGGTGTTTTCTGCCAGCAATTCAAATTTGCATTTTGAGAGTCGGGAAACGGTGATCTTCCCCACACTGGGTGCTCATAGGTAGGAGAATGTGGTTTAGCTCTCATCCAGTCATCTGGGCCACAATTCCAGTGCAGAACGTGCCCTGAGTATTGCTGGGGTCACTAAGGACTTCTCCATATCTGCTACCTGAGAGACTTCCCTTAATTTTAAGATTGTAAGAAGGGCCTGGTAGAGCATTCAAACATCCACCATAGCCCAACATCCTCTTCTTCACAGCGGCGAACCAGGAGGAGCTGATAGTGACAGCGCTCACCCCAGCTGGCGTATTGTCTCTGGCAGTGGAGGTAGAAAGCAATCATCAGGGCTAGAAGCTGATCCTCCATCAATTTGTCTTAATATTCTGTAAGAAACTTTGTGGGTGCTTTTTCAGAATGGCTGAAGGTGCCTAGGCTGGAGGTGCCTAGGGTTGTATTTGAGAGTCTCGTGACTGCATTTCCGATTCTATGCTACCCCTTTCCACTTTTCTGGAGTCCCCAATCCAGCCTGCAAGGAAGAAAGGGGCCGAGCCCTTTCAAGAACTCTTGGGGCATTTTGCTGTTGAACAAACACCAGATATTATTAGATGACAGTTGAGAGTGTGAAGGTGAGCACACTATTTCTTGCGGCCAACACATTCCTTCTTTTCCTCCGGAGAGGATTTAAATGTAATTCCGCTTCTGTTGTGAAATATTGTACATGCATACTTGCATAAACATTATGGTTATAGCCGAGGTTAGTCAGCCTTTCCGTGCTACAATCTTCTGAGAAGATGGAGTATAACTACTGTAAAAGTTGTTCTGGGGAGAAAGTTGGCACCCGCGACCAGCCTTGGGAGCCAGCTCTTTTTATGGGCAGAACTTGATAAATGTGTTTGAGTGGTTTCTGAGTTAAAATAAACCCAGCATGTGGAGTAGCTTCAAGTGCTCATCAGATATTCTTAGAAATGGCACCCTTTGAATCTCGCTGTGTTTTACTGGGTGGAATTTGTGCTGATCCATAAGAGAGGGGAGCGCACTGGAACAGGAGGGAGCTGGGTAGAAGCCGAAAGTTACCAAACCAGCTTCTTCTCCCGTGTCCCAGCGGAGTGTAAATCTGTTGCTTTTAATGGCATAGAGAGAAAGAGAGAGAGATGCTAATCAGGAAGTCCCTCATTTGACCATTACAGCTACCACAAACTCACAGGCTGACTTGGGGTGGGGTAGGGCACCCTCAGCGTCAGACCCAAATTTGCAATATGGAGATGATAATACTGGCCTGCTTTGTTCCTTATTCGATTTATAACCTGCTGTTCTTCCAAGCGTTGCTGAGGGCAGCAAACACAACAATGATAAAGGATTGGAAACAAGCAAACGCCCAACATTCAGAAAGCTTAGGGGTTTTGGGAACAGTATCTTTCTGCTGTCAGATGCCTGGGTAAACTGGAATGGTTTTAAATGAGGATGACAGGCATGCTTCACCAGGGAGGGCATTCCACGCACAGGGAGCTGCCACTGAAAACACCCTGGCATGGGTAGGCGCCAGGCAGGCAGCCCCCAACGGCGGCACCACCAAGAGGGCCTCACCTGCCAGTCGTAGGGGCTGTGATGGTTGATACTGAGGTACTTGGGCCCCAAGTCTTTAAAGACTTTATATGCTTGTACTGGGAGCTTAATGGGAGGTCACTGGAGCAAGGTTCCTGCATTGCAGGGGTTTGGATTAGATGATCCTTGTGGTCCCTTCCAACTCTACAATTCGATTATTCTAAGGGGAACTGAGGGCAAGCTATCCTGGCCCTGGAACAGCCGTAGCTGGCGAACCAGCCTAAGCTTGGGCATAAGCACTTCCAGTCACACTGAAGCTACTGGAGACTGCACTGAGAAGCTGGAATTCAGGAAGTACTCCCAGACTCCCCTGTTCCTTCAGGGGGAGTGCAGCCCCTCCCAGAACAGGACTTAACCACCAACCCACAGCACTTCCACTTTATCAGAATCCAGCCTTATCCATACGAGACTTTAGGGGGCTGTTGTAAAAGTTCCAAGAAGATAATGCATGTGCTAACTCTCTGAAGGGCTGTATAAATGCTGAAATGGGAAGAAGGAGAATTATGGGTAGCATCTTGGCCACTTCCATGTTTTTCCATGTGGAGATCAGTCTCCTTGTTGGAGGTGGTGGGGCAGCTATAATAGTGCCTGGTATATATTTGCATCAACTGACTGATCAGACATCTGCTGGGAAAAATCCTAGTTGCCTAGAGGCCCAAGAACTGGATGCTGGCACGTATAAGAATTGGGAATCCCCATGTGCAGCTCTGCCAGATGGTGGTTGTTGGCATCCGTCCGTCTCGAGAGACAATGGAGTCTGCCTCCGGGGGTGAAGTCAAACTGCTGCGTTAGCAGCACTTGAAGCATCCTCCCTGGCGCTCAAGCTGGGCTGCCCAGTTTGGAGGTCCTGGGCACTCCAGGAGACAAGACCCCCTCTTGGCCTCACTGATGGGGTCCAAAGGAAAGCCGGAGTTGCTGGAAGGAGGTGTACAAGGCACCATCCAACTGTCTTAGGGACTCCACTCTGGACTTGTGTAGGGTTTACAGTGGTCCCTCAATAATGGGGTGGACAATATCCGGTGGGCAATGTCGTGGGATGCCTGCCATTGCCAAGCAGCTTGAATGTGCATACCAAATATTTGTGACTCCATAAAGGGGCAGTTGTGTTGTGCTCTTGGTTCTGCAGCTGACAAAGCATCACACTGAAATTGTATCATGCTCATATAATGATGATTGCATGCAGTTGCCCTCAAATCCTCCTAAAGCGGTGCTGTTCCTTGAGCTGTCAATCCTCTAGATGGGGGGCTCCAGCTCCCATCAGCCCCTCCCAACATGGCCAATGGCCAGCGATGATGGGCATTGTAGTTCAACAACCCTGGAGACCCCCAGGCTCCCCAGCACTTCTTTAGCTTATACTGGTGCATTTTTGTTTTGGTGTATCCATAAACAAAAAACCTTTCCTTTGGTTTAAGCTTCGGCTTCACACCTCAATTCTCCAGCTTTCTTTCTTTCCCTCCAGGTGTTATTTGTTCTATTTCCCTTTTATTTATTAAGGTGCTTCCTTTGAAACATCGCAGTGCATTTTAACAATTAAAAACAACAATTAAAACACTTGCATGCAGTTAAAAATAAATAAATGGCATACTTAAACCATTTCTGATCCGATAAAGATACCTGGTGGGATAAAGACCTCTGCTTTAAAAGGCTTGCTGGAAAATGAAGGTTTTCAACAGGTACCAAAAAGACGATAGAGGCAGCACCTGTTGTATTGATCGGGAAGGAGTTTCAGAAATTCAAAATAAGGTAGCATGGAGCTATAGAACAGTCAAAGTCTATAGTTGAGAGCAAGAGTTAAACAAAACTCCAAAACACCACAGTTCCCAGCTTTGTAATTCTGAATGTTACTTTTTCTCTCCCAATGTGTCCCTTTTCCCTTTTAGGTTTTTCAGCCTAATTTTTGTTATAGTTTTCCTATGATATATTTTTTTAATTTGTGCTTCTCTGGTTTGCTAGCGCTTCTGCCGTCTTTAATGTATGTCGTGCTCTTCCCCGATCCAGTCCCTCTAGCCACACACTCTGGCACCGATGTGTTATTCATTGCCAGGCATGATTGTCTGTGTGCAAGAGAGCATGTGAGCCTTTCCTTATTTGCAATCCAGGTGTGCGGCTGTTTGTTGTAGCAGCGTAATGGGAAGTGGAGGGCCGGCTGTGGCTCTTCTCACCCTGTTGGTAGCACAGGTGCCCTTTTCTGATAGGGCAGCGGAAGCGAAAACAAAGCCAGCTGCTCCCGTCGCTGATAACCTTTTGCTCACTGCCAGGCGTTCGATTGTTCCCCTGCCAGCTTGTGTCGGCCACCGGATGTGTGTCTTGGGTGTGGGAGCCACCTCAATTTGTTTTGGATCAGGTGGCCTGAAAGAGCTTCTTCAACCATCTGTGAAATAAAAACCGGGGATTCATTTCGGTAAGAGGCAATTAAAGGAATGGCATGTGGTTTATTAGGAACACTACATTTGCGAGGCCTCTCCTCCAACCCAGGGGTGGTATGGAAGGGGTGGCTGTGTTGCTCAAGGGAGAACGAGCTGGTATTCAAAGCCTCTGGTGACTCCTGCTGAATCAGCAGTCCGTGCTTTTAATGTTGGTTCCGATTACTGGCTTTGATTGGATTCTCAGTGCAGATTTGCACCGAGTGAGAAGGTACTGCTGACTAGTGCCAAATGAAAGAGAGCGAGAAGGTTTTTGCTGCACCATAGCCGCTAGCTGCCTAGATGTTTGTTGGGACTGTCTTATGAACCTGCCGAGATGCTGTATCCTGGTGCTCGGATCCTTGGTTCGTCTTCCCCAATACTGTCTACAACTCAATCAATGGTCCTCCAAGGCCATGTGTGAGGGCGATTTCATGTATTTATATCTTTCCTTTCTCATGTGTTGGGATTCAAGGCGGCTTGCAACATTTAAAACAGCCCTCTTCTCTGGAATAGGTAGGCAGAGACATGCTGCTTCCTGCAGTAGAGATGGAATGCAGTCACTGAAAGCCTCATCATCCATGAATTTGCCTAACCCTCTCTTAAAACCATCCAAGTTGGTGACCACCAATCCATCTGGTGGGAGGTGAGCTTGTGATCCAGTAATGTACCTCAATCTTTTCCACATCTATTACTGCCAAGCCAGGTCTCCCCCATCCTATATTGGTCCGTAGGGAGTTTCAATATTGCTGCAGGGGAAAGGGGAGAGCTTCTGTGTTGCATACAGAAGGTTCAGGTTGGGCTAGGGAGACTCCTGCCTGGAGAGCAATTGCCCATCATTGTAGTGTGGAGAAGTGGTCAAGAGTGGTAGACTCGTAATCTGGGGAACCGGGTTCGCGTCTCCGCTCCTCCACATGCAGCTGCTGGGTGACCTTGGGCCAGTCACACTTCTCTGAAGTCTCTCAGCCCCACTCACCCCACAGAGTGTTTGTTGTGGGGGAGGAAGGGAAAGGAGAATGTTAGCCGCTTTGAGATTCCTTCGGGTAGTGATAAAGCGGGATATCAAATCCAAACTCCTCTTCTCTCTTCTATACCACAGTATAAGGGCTTGAAATCTACAATACTTAGAATTATGTACAAGTACAGTGGTACCTCGCAAGACGAAATTAATTCGTTCCGCAAGTTTTTTCGTCTTGCGAAGCACGGTTTCCCATAGGAATGCATTGAAAATCAATCAATGCATTCCTATGGAAACCGCCTTCAGACCAGGTCTGGGGACAGTCTGTCCCCCGACCTCTTCTGAAGGCTGGGGGGGGGGACAAGGGCTTTTCTTCCCACCCCCAGCATTTTAAAAAACCCCGGGACAGCAGAGGACTTCTCCGCTGTCCCGGGGTTTTTTAAAATGCTGGCGGGCGGCAGCGAAGGCTTCACTGCCGCCCGCCAGCATTTTAAGATCGCCCCGGACAGCGGACTTCTCTGCTGTCCCGGGCCGATTTTAAAGCCCCCGGGAAGGCAGGCGGGGGGGAGCAAAGACTTTCGCCCCTCGCCGGCCTTCAGAAGAGGTCCAGGGCCTCTTCTGAAGGCCGGCGGGGGGCGAAAGTCTTTGCTCCCCCCCGCCTGCCTTCAAAAGCCGTCTGGGATAGCGGGAAGCGCTTCCCTGCTATCCCGGACCGCTTTTAAAATGCTGGCGGTGGGGAGCAAAGCCTTTCGGCCCCCGCCGGCCTTCCTGGACCTCTTCTGAAGGCCGGAGGGGGGGGGGAAAGGCTTTGCTCCCCACCGCCAGCATTTAAAAGAGCTCCCCGGAGATTTCCCTATGGGCTTTCTTCTTGCGAAGAAACCCATAGGGAAATTCGTCTTGCGAAGCGCCTCGAAAAACGGAAAACCCTTTCGTCTTGCGGGTTTTCCGTCTTGCGAGGCATTCGTCTTGCGGGGCACCACTGTACTGCACCCCACAATAAAAGATATCCTTGCTGGAAATTATCCTAAGTGCTTGGCCACCCAAGTTCTGATTAATCCAGCGCTGGTACCTTGGAATTTAAATCAATTTCCTCATTCCTGCCCAGAAGGCCGACTCTGCCGTTAGGCAAAGTGAGACAGCTGCTTCGGGCGGCTGGTACAGGTGAGTGGGGAATGAAGGCAAGGCACTGGAGGGTTGAGCTATGTGTGCCATGTGGCCTCTATGCTAACTTGCTGTCTTCAGCTGCAGTGGAAGGTGCCAACCCATCACCATTGTGTTTGGGGCAAGATTCAGCTGCCACTCTGGTCAGCTTCTGTACGTGAAATGGGAGGGGTGTGTGTGTGCCATCTTGTCTTTTGCCTCAGGTAGCTAAATGTCTTGGGCTGCCTGTGACCTGTATCCTATGAATTAGAGCAGTTTTTCTAGCCATAAGTGTTTCAAAGCTGTGTCCTACCAGTTTCTCAGACCTTTCTTTGGAATCTTTTTAGAACGCCACAAAGAGGGTCCGTACCCTTCAGGCTTTCCCAATGCTGCAAACCTCCTCACGGCTGAGAAATCTAATTCTGGCATTTCCAGAGCAAATAATATGATCTTAGAAAGCCCAGTGTTTGAGCCATTGATTCTTCCTCTGCTGTGGGCATACAATAGACAATGGGATCCTGGAAGGCTGGTTGGATCACGGAGCCCTGTCGAGGTGACAGGTGTTGTTTGGTAACCGAATGATTCCTTTCTAACCTGGAATCCATCTGTAAATATGAAGAGTAGCTGTGGAGCTCCTGGGGGCAAGTTATGAAATAAAATTGACGGGGTAATTATAGAGTACTCCGTTAATCATTTATGCAACTCAATAAGCAATGTAAACAACTGGGGCAGATACGCTGTTCTGTATGCTGTCACCCCACCTTCTCCTCCGGAAGGCCTTTTGCAATGAAATAATTAGAGAAACGGTCTTACAGCCCCTTTGCTTTACTCAGCCCGAGTCTTAAGAAGTTAGCATTATCCACATGTATCCTGATCTTTAAGTTCCATAAGCTTTTCTGCTTGCACCTGCCCTTCCTGGTCTGTCACGTTGTTTTTGGGTTGCAAGGCTCCCATTTGGGACTCCCAGTTCTTTTAGATGAGGGAGGCAACTCTCTTGCAATAATGAATGGGTCTTAAGTGTGCATAGCTCAGCGCCCCGTCACTGTTTCCATTATAAACTGCTGTGCTTTTTTTAAGGGGGATTTATAAGTCCTCTGTAAAAATTTGTTCTTGGATGAAATGGTATATACAAAAGGTCCATTTGAATCAGGCGTGCTTTAAAAAAAAAATCAAATCAAATTTGAGAGTGCAGTTCTGGACCGCGTACCTAGTGGCGCTTGTGTTTGTGGCAGGCTAGAACTCAGTTGCGAAGCCTTGAGCTGCAGGGCTTTCTAGCCCCAGAGTCTCGTTTGGTGGGTTCTCTACTAAGGAAGAAGCCTTCTCATGAATCTGGGCCTCTGGGATATCCAAGCTGTGCTGGTGTCGCTGAGAATCCCCTGCTTGAAGGCCCTGATCCAGTGTCACAAAATCAATTCATGTGTTCACTTCCCTTGGCCAGCTGTATTAGCAAAGTCAAGATATTGCTGGGACATTAATGCTGCTTTGAATGTGCGGTAGGCAGCTCATTGGGGATCTTCATTTAAGACTCCTGGTTTTGCTCACTGCCTTGGATTGCAAAAGCTTGGCAGGGCAGAATGGCTGGCTGTGTTTGGCTTGGTGGGCCGCAAGTTACACTGGCCTAGTTCAGGGGATAGCTCTCATGCATAATGCCCCTTATATGTGCTGCTTGATGATGAGGGAGGATAGGGAACAGTCCTGGCAGAGGGCAGCTAAACCAGACCATCTCCTGTGGGTAACTGAGAAGAAGCAGTGTGGAGAGGGAATATTGGTGCCTTCATTCTCAAT
Source organism: Podarcis erhardii (assembly GCF_964252035.2). Lineage (NCBI taxonomy): Eukaryota > Metazoa > Chordata > Lepidosauria > Squamata > Lacertidae > Podarcis > Podarcis erhardii. The sequence goes on along the minus strand of NC_138509.1, from coordinate 96,883,144 downwards.
GGGTGAAACTCATGGCATCTTCTGGAATTGATAACTGGGAGGTAAGAGAACCCAGGGACGTGGGTGGTGCTGTGGGTTAAACCACAGAGCCTAGGGCTTGCTGATCAGAAGGTTGCAACGGGGTGAGCTCTTGTTGCTCGGTCCCTGCTCCTGCCAACCTAGCAGTTTGAAAGCATGAAGTGCAAGTAGATAAATAGGTACCACTCCGATGGGAAGTGGCTTAGTCATGCTGGCCACATGACCCGGAAGCTGTACGCTGGCTCCCTCGGCCAGTAAAGCGAGTTGAGCGCCACAACCCCAGAGTCATCTGCGACTGGACCTAACAGTCAGGGGTCCCTTTACCTTTAAGAGAACCCAAATGTACTTGTGCACCTAGTTCATTGTGAACCTCTTAGCCTCCTTGCCACAGGACATTGCGATGGATAAATTTACATAAATACAGTGGTACCTCGGGTTAAGTACCGTATTTTTCGCCCTATAGAACGCACGTTTTCCCCTCCAAAAATGAAGGGGAAATGTGTGTGCATCCCATGGGGCGAATGCAGGCTTTCGCTGAAGCCTGGAGAGCGAGAGGGGTTGGTGCGCACCGACCCCTCTCGCTCTCCAGGCTTCAGGCAGCTATGCGCAAGCTGTGGGAGAGGTGCGCGACTTCACGCAGCTCTTCCACGGCTTGCGGAGAGCTGCCTGCACCCAGAAGCCTGGGGCGCGCTGAGCTCAGCACGCCCGAGGCTTCGAGCTTCGCGCAGCTCTCCGCAAGCCGTGGGAGAGTCGCGCGGCTCTCCCACGGCTAGCGGATAGCAGCCTGTTCTGGGTGCTGGGGTTGGGGGAAGCTCGGGCTTCCCCCGACCCAGCCCTGCGCCTGGGGGGAAAATAATATTTTTTTCTTTATTTCCCCCCCAAAAAACTAGGTGCGCTCTATGGGCCGGTGCACCCTATGGGGCGAAAAATACGGTACTTAATTTGTTCCGGAGGTCCGTTCTTAACCTGCAACTGTTCTTAACCTGAAGCACCACTTTAATGGGGCCTCCTGCTGCCGCCGGAGCACGATTTCTGTTCTCATCCTAAAGCAAAGTTCTTAATCTGAAGCACTATTTCTGGGTTAGCGGAGTCTGTAACCTGAACTGTATGTAACCTGAAGCGTAAGTAATTCGAGGCACCACTGTACATGAATTTAAAAGATACCATGGTTCTTGCAGAGGATGTGCATGGTCATCTGTATGTTGTCATAAAGAAAATAAAGCTTAAGAAGTCCGATGCATGGTATCCCAAAGTCTGTTCGAAGGAAGCCAAATGCATACATGCAAGCACATGTGATTGAGTGTGCTCGCATGTCCGCATATGCACATTTTGCAAGCATATTTTATTCTGCTGCTTCTGGTTATGAGAACACACGTCAGTCTTGCAATTCCAGCTTCAGGGGCACTTTCCCTCTGAGCGGCAGATGCTTGGGGCAGATGCTTTGGGAAGTTGGTTGCCTTTTCTTCCTCCCTCTATGAACTTCCGGGGGTGTTTGGTCTAATCCTGCCGGGCTTTTCTTATCCCGAGATGGTTTCAGTTACCTGGGAGCTGCTGATTTCCTTGGTGGCACCTGGCTGGCTTTCCACAGCGAGAATGCTGAGCTGCATAGACAATTATCTAGGCTTTTTTTTTTTCCATGAGCCTCGAATGCCTGTGGCCTTTCTTTTGAGGGAGCTGATATGAGGCAGGCTCAGCTCCTGGGCTTCGTTTCCCCCGCTGGTTGGCTACTAAAGTGGAATGAGAAGTGTGTTTTCTTTTGAGTTAAACAAATTTGGATAGTGACATCAAGAAGTGAAACCCAGAAGGCCTGGTGGAGTAAGCTGATGCTCTTCCTAAGAAGCCCTGCTTTGAAGTCTGGTGGGGCCACACCTTGCTTGGTAAATGCAGGTGACGTCCTTTTCCAGGTAACTTACTCTTCATTCATTACAAGTGGTCACGAAGTGACGTGTGTGCCGCCTCAGAAGTGTGGGAGGAACCTGCTGCTTCTGGATAAAGAATTGGGCAAACAATTCAGGCTGTTGATGGAGTCGCAGAGCGTCTTGTTTTCATTTTTCCGGGCACAAGCTCGGACACGCCCCATGTCAGTGCCGGTGGAGGGGTCTTTGCATGCATCCCCCCCTTTTCTTTTTCCAAAGATTTTTAACATATATACATAATAACCAAAATCCCAATGATTCCTTCACATAAAATATAATATCTAAATTACAATAGCTGCATAATTATGCACTTAATTAGAAAACCCACCACCCACCCTCTACTTCCCTCCACAGCAATTCAACTTCTTTATATTTCTTTCTACCTTTCCCCCCCTTGCATTCTATAATAAATTATTTTCGTTAAATTCTGATTTTTCCTTCTTTATTGGTTTTGCTAGCATTCCCCCCCCCCAAGTTCTTACAAATGAGGAGCAGGTATTCTGTGGCACGTGTAACAGGGCCAGTTCCAGCAGGTTCTGGCTGCCTAGAAGAGCCTCCAGCTCTTTGCATGTGTCAGTGGCTATTCTGGCTGCCTTGGCTGCTTGAGAAAGAGCAGTCCCTTTTGGAAGCAGTCCCCCTATAGGATGTGGAGCAGAGATGACCACAATGCCCAGGCCAGGCAAGACAGGGCAGCTGCTGCCACCCACCATCTCCCTGCCTCCCTCTTCTTCTGCACCCAGAACTGACTGTGCTGGTCCCGTGGGTTACCCAAGAGGCGAGGTCCAAGTCCGGTCCGTGGTCAAAGGTGCAAACTGGAGGCAGTCCGTAGTAGCTGAAGCTGGGTGCAGGGCAGGGAGCCGGGTGAAGTCAGGAACAGGCATGCAAGCAGGGAGCCAGGGCAGGTCAGGAGCTCTGGCAGAAAAGCAGGACAGGGTTCAGGCAGGAACTAGCAACCACCAATGTTGCTCCCGTAACTTGGGGCTGGGGCGGGCCGGCTTTTATCTGCCCTGAGGCATAGGACGGCCCCGATCCTCTGGTGACTCGCCTCTCCTGGCCTGGAGGCGAGCCCTCCTCCTGCGGGAACTTAGTTTCCTCCGCCTCTCTGCCCTGAGCCTCCGCAGCTCAGGAGAGGCTGGAGGGTTACCGGACCCAGAGGCAACTACAGCTTCCTCTGACGGGGCCGAGAGTGGAGCACCTGCAGGCAATGGGTCCTCCATCACCTCAGGAGTCAGAGCAGGCTCAGCTGGTGCCTGCACCTGAGGACCCAGCACAGGTGAGGACCCTTCAGGCTCATGCCCCAGCCCCAGCTCAGCTGGTTCTGGAGGCGGGGACTCCTGTGCAGGCTGGGATTCTTCAGGTTCAGCCTCTGAGTCCGAATCCCAGGCCATCACACTGACTGAATGGAGAAGGATCCCTTGGCAGAAGACTTCCCCTCCCTCCCCAGCTCCTCCTCCTCCCATTGCCGCTTTGGGTTTGGCCCCATATCCAACCTCCTATTCCCCACACCTCCAGGCTTCCACTGCCTGCATGAAATTGGGCCAAGAGGGGCAGGTCACCCTTCCATCCCTGCTCTAGTCCATAAGGACAGAAGCCCTGCGCGGGCAACAGCCCAGTTAGTCTGGGCATTCTGTTTCTTGCCATGGGCAGGCATTGCGGGGGGTTGGGCTAGATGACCCTTAGGGTCCCTTCCAACTCTACAGCTCTCTGATTCTATGAACCTGATTCCAAGGCATGGAGGAGATGGCGGCCACCCACGGTTGCTGCTCCCAGGTTCCCAGTGGGAAGAATGATCATTCCCTTTCTAGACCAGAATGCAGAATCCAGGCATTTTTTCCCTGTGCTTTTCAATCCCTTTTCAAATTCTGGTTTCCAATTGGTAAGGACATCCTGCACCTAAAAGCATTTCTGGTCCTTGCCCAACTTTCTTTTCCTTTGTGGAGGGAGACTGCACGATCCCTGAGCAGCTTCTTCCATTGCAGAAGTGCTCTTAAATTTCTTTACCCTCTGCTGTTTTAATACTCTTCGTTTGGATCCCTGCGATGCTTCTTGCCTTATCCTCGGTTCCGAGGAAAAGGCTGCTTTCTTTGAGAAACCTTTAAAATAACCCAGCGGTCACTAACGAGAGCACTCCTTCAGTCTTGGCTAAACAAAGTCCAGGTCTGCTTTGTTTTCTGCGGCCTTATCGTCCTCCTATTTCTCTGAATCTTTCCAGCCTAGCCTCCTTTAACTCTGGTACCCAACTCAGTGCTGCTGGCCTTTCTCCATAGGCCTGCTAATTGCGACCAGCAGCGGCTGATGAACCTCTGGAGTTGCATTTAGATAGACTTGCTGGTCCAGCTGGCCCAGGGCTCCCCAGTCTGGCTTGCAGTGACTGCCCATGGTCTCCAGCAGAGGCTCTCTCTCCATCCTTTTTCTTGAGTTCCTTGGAAAGGAAGCTGCCAGGGTTGGAACTTGATTTTCTGCATGCAGAGCATGACCTCTACCACTCCAGTTACAGAACACCGCCTGGGGTGCTGGAAACGGGGCTTTGGCCATTAAGAACCGTGGTGATTCATGTGGTCCACCTACAGCCTTAAATCAGTTTAACAACCTTCCTCGCTTCCCAGGGAACACTGGGAATTGCAGGACTGTTTGCGGGGGAGGGCTAGGTATCTCTAACAGACCTCTCTGCGCCCTGTCAAGCTACAGGAAGCAAGGATGGCCACCAACCTAGATTGTTGTTGTTGGTGTTTAGTTGTTTAGTGGTGTCCGATTCTTCGTGACCCCCTGGACCAGAGCATGCCAGGCACTCCTGTCTTCCACTGCCTCCCGCAGTTTGGTCAAACTCATGCTGGTAGCTTCGAGAACACTGTCCCACCATCTCGTCCTCTGTCGTCCCCTTCTCCTTGTGCCCTCCATCTTTCCCAACATCAGGGTCTTTTCCAGGGAGTCTTCTCTTCTCATAAGGTGGCCAAAGTCTTGGAGCCTCAGCTTCAGGATCTGTCCTTCCAGTGAGCAATCAGGGCTGATTTCCTTAAGAATGGATAGGATAGATGGCTTTAAAAGAGGATTAGACAAATTTGTGGACGAGAAGACTATCATTGGCTACTAGTCAAGATGGCTGTGGTCTGCCTCTACAGTTGGAGGCAGCAATGATTCTGAATACCGGCTGCTGGAAGCCACAGGAAGGGAGAGGGATCCTGCCCACAAGCATCTGGCTGGACTACATAGGCCATTGGCCTGATCCAGCACAGATCTTATTATGCTCTTACAGGTCCCTGAATTGTTTGGGTGTGGGGAGAGCTGTGCTAGTCAAACTGCCATAAAACCAGTATAGGTTTAAAGTGAAGTTTAGCTTGTGCCTGAAATCATTCATGGAAGTGCTATGCTAATCTCTCCCCACTTCTCCAACCTGTACTCATGCTTGATTCTTCTTCCCAGTCTGCAGCGCTTCAGTAAGCCCCTCTTACATAATGCCCTGTCTGCTATCTGCCCACTTCCATTCTTCTTTTGAAACTCATGGAAGCTTTAGCGGGAAACGGCCCGTCCTCCCTGACATCTGGGAGAGCTTGCAAAATATTTAGCTTGCACCGTTTGATGCTACTGTTGTTTGTCTTGGTGCATTTTTCACATAAATTGCTAATTTCAACCAGCAGTTGTCAATAAACTAAACAGCGACCTCCACGTCCTGCAGGGGCAGAGGCTATAAATATCGCCAGCCTGCAGCTGTAAAAACCAAAATGGGCTCTGGAGTTGTGCGGCGGTCCCTGCTAGTACAAAAGAGCATGGAGTTCCTAGAAAGCAGGAATGTCCCTGACCTCAGAAACAATGCAGCCAGAGGAATTGCATCAGGCTGGACTGAGCAGACAGGACACTTCTTCCTGCCATCTCTCTTAGCAGCAGGAAAGCACCTCTGAAGGCAGTTCAGCTTGTTGTTCTGCTTCAGTTGCCCATCCTCACTGGCCTTTCCTGCCATACAAACATTCTGATCTGTATGGTTTTAAGTCTGCAACTGTTTTTTGGCATCTGCCAAAAAGGCAGAACTTGGGAGCTGGAGTCCAGGATGCTGAGAACAGACGGACCCAGATTTCAGTGTGGGATCCAGTGTTTCGTCCTTAAGTTGTTGCTTCATTTGTGGGGAAACCACTGGATTCCATCCGGAACGGAAACCCACTGTTTTGACACTGGTCACAATTGTGATCTCCCCCCCCCCTCCAATGTATGGGCTGATATGGAAGTCATGGTGGTTAATGGAATGTGGTTGGACAGGAGTCACCTGGACCAACTAACTAATTGCATTGTTGTCAAGGGACACGATTCCCTCCCTCTATTGCACCACTTCTGGTTTGAAAAGTTTCACGTTGTTTATTTTGAGCTCCTGGTGTGCCACAAAAATGCAAGAGTGCCCATGTTGCAAGCACCAGCAGGAACTCGCCAATTTTGTCAATGTTTCTTTTCCTAATGGCTCCTTGACTTCTGTGTGCTCTCCCACCATGGCGTGCGTCCCTCCAGATTTTAGAACTTGACTCTTGTGACATGCAGCCCTGATTTATTATTATTTTTTAATCCCTTCTGCCACAAGCACACACACCCATCACAACAATGTGCATTTTTCCAGATTAAAATAACCATGCAGACTGGCTGTTGACTGGGTGCATTTCATAGAGTGGAAGGAGCTTGGGGAATTCATGCTACGGTTCAGCTTGGTCCGTCTGTCTCTCTCCCCCCCCCCCCTTGCAATCTTCTGCTGCAAGCATATCTTGGGTGGCAAGTAGCAATTGGGGAAATTTCCCACTGATGCTTGCACACTTTTTTGGAGGAGCTTCCAAATATGTCAGATTTCAATTATGACCCCCCTCTCTTTCTCTTCTCACTCTCTCTTTCTCTTTTTCGTTAATCACAGCAGCCTTCTTGTTGGCAGCCAGTGGCTCGAGTTAACTGTGGAAATTTCTGTTGCTTTCCTTGGCCACAGCCTGCTTCCTGAGCCGTGCGTGCTTTGTCCCAGGTGTGCCATTCTGGCCTTTGAAAGTGTGTCAAGGCATGTGCAGCGGTGGGGACCCCCGGGAGCCGGCACTTAAAGCCCCATCAAAAGCCCAAGTGCCGACACAGCAGTAAAGCGTGGGCAAGGGCTTTGATCCTGAGCTCGGAGGTGCGCTTCTGTGCACTCGCACACAGAAGCAGCTGACACTTGCCAAGTAGTGGCTTGCCATGGGGACATCTGAACTGCCCTGTCACACCCCAGGGAGAGTCTTGCCACGCTTTTAAAGGGCTGCCACGTGGAAGGTGGAACAAGCCTGTTTTCTGCTGCTCTGGAAGGTAGGACCCAAACCGATAAATTCAAATTATGAGAAAGGAGATTCCGACTAAACTTTAGGAAGAACATTCTGATGGTAAGAGCTGTTTGAGAGTGGAAGGTGGTAGACTCTCCTTCCTTGGAGGTTTTTAAGCAGAGGTTTGATGGCCACCTGTCATGGATGCTCTAGCCAGATCGCCCCTGCATGTTTCTTCCAATTCTACAGTTCTATGATTCTAAGTTATAAAGGTTGCAGAATTCAGGGGTGTTCCCCCTGGCTACGGAATTTGGAATGCCAAGGTACACAAGTTTTTGAATTGTTAGCACTGAAAACCCCTGCCCACCCTGAGCCAGGATCAATTGATACAACTATCTGCGTTCTCCAGGGGTCAGTGGGGTACCTGGGCTCTGCAAGGAGCTGCAGATGCTGCCCAGCACAGACCTGGTGGAGGACTTACTTATAGACTGCCACTCTGCCCAAGGAGCCCAAAGACGTACAATGCAGGGAGACGGTCAGCAATCGAGCAGCAAAGCTCAGTTAAATCAAAAACCTATGCAGTTCTGTTCTCGAGCAGAAATCCAGAGTCTTCTTAAGATTCTTTTCAATACTTTTCAGGGCAACACAGACAGACAGCTTACCAAGTGGTTTTATGTACCTTGTGGTAAGCTGCCCCTTTGTAAATCTTGCTCACGTTCGCTGTGTTTGTGTGGGCAGCAGGCAAACGTGTGTGCTGCCTTTTGTGATAGTTTTAACTCCAAAGAGCAGCATAGCAATTCTGAACACATCTCTTCATTGTGTGCTTTTAGCCCTTAGGAGGCAGGTTTATGCAAACATTTTGGAGAGGTACCCCGCCATTAGGCCCGGTTAGCATTGTCAGTTTATTTCCCCCTTCCGGGCATGTGCTGGTGCAGGCTTGCTCCTTTTATAAGTGTTAAATAAGTCTCCAGCAAATATCTTTGGGAATGGGTGGGGGTGGGGTGGGGGTGAATGTCTTTTCCTAAATAAACACGCTTGTAAAACGCACAGGAATATGTAACGCTCAGAGTTTATGTAAGCGCATCTCATGGTTTTGCTCAGCATTTTATAAGGATTGGCAAAGATGGCAGTGTAAGGGTTTAGTCAATTGAGTGGTCCAGAGCATAATATTAAGAAGGAAGACCACCCCCACCCCCCACCCAAGATAAGCTTCCTTGGAAAGCATGTTACACAGAACACAGAAAAACCCCCTGGACACCCTGTTGGACACCAACAGATCCAGCAGTACCCTGAATGGGATGTCTGAACATGACTTGATTAGATTTGGGTACTGGTGTGCCAAATCAGATGTCAAGTATGGCCTTGGTCAACCGGATGGATGACCTTCTCTTGAGAACGGGACAACCTTGCTCCTCCTCCTTGATCTCTCTGTGGCTTTTGATACTATGGACCCATGGTCTCCTCCTAGAGATGCTCTGTTGGAATTGGGGCAGTCTGGTTACAGTGGTCCTACTGAGTCCAGAGAGCGCCATTGGGAGAGTGCTGTTTGGCACCCTGGCAGTTATGCTATGGCAGGAATGTAAATGGCATTTCTGTGTGCTCTGGCTTCCGTCACGGTGTTCCATTGCGCCAGAAGCGGTTTAGTCATGCTGGCCACATGACCTGGAAAGCTGTCTGCGGACAAATGCCAGCTCCCCCGGCCTGAAGCGAGATGAGTGCTGCACCCCGTAGTCGCCTTTGACTGGACTTAACTGTCCAGGGTACTTTAATTTTTACCTTTTTAACTATCTCAAGAGACAATGGAGGCAGTGAAGTCAAACCCTAACACTCCATATGCTCCACCAGGCTCTTAAGGGCTTGCCTTTCCTCATCCCCTGTCCCCCACCCCTCAAAATCAGGTGCGTACTGTCAGGCCCGGAGGTCTGAAGAGGTCTGAAGACAGATAACTGGGACGACAGGTAGTTGGCTGGCAAGTGGGGTCCACCCTGATGCTAGTAGCTTCCTTTTACTCACAAGATACATTGCTTAGACAGGAGGATCTGAGGAGAAGCTGGTGGAACCCCCTTCTGTCACCTGTCATTTGCTGAGCTAGTAGCTGTGCCTTCTTGCCATTGACCGTAGTGATCCTGCACTGTAGCAAAAATGAAGTTCTCAGCACCCGCTTCTGGCAGTGCAGACTTGGGAACCTGGGTTTGGCTGCCAGATTCCCCCCCCCCATTGCCTGCCTTAACGTGCCCCCCCCATACAAATGCCTATAGCATTTGCACTGTGCTGTCCATCCTCTCTGGCAGTACAGGGACAGGGGACAGGTGGTTTTCCCTTTACTGGAACCAGCCCCTCTCTATTTAGCCAGGTGGGAACAAACAAGAGCTGGTGTCCTTTCCTTTCGGCAAAGCCGCGGTCCTTCATTCCAAGATGCTAATCTTTAAACTTGCTTGGCTTGAGCTCGCAGGCACAGAAGCTCTGGCCTTCCTCTCCCGGCCAGGCCCTGCTGCGCTTTCCCCACTCAGTGGGCATTTGGGACGTGTGTCCAACTCGGTGGGGGAGGACGAGATGGCAAAACCTCCTGGGTTGATGGATGCAGGTGCTCGGCAGGAATGGTGTGTTGTGTTTTCTGTGGTGTGTTGTGGTGGCAACGCTGCGATGACTGCTGAGGCAGCAGTCTTCTCCAAAGCATCCGGTGTCCCCTCCCCACCCCCAAAAGAAAGCCTTGTGGTCAAGTTGGCGTGCTGGATCCAGTGTCTCTTCCCCTCTGAAGTTCAGCTCTTCTGGTTTTTGTGTTAGCTTTATTAACACACTGGCCTGCTGCAGGGGTGTATATGAGGCGTTTGGATCCAGACGTGAGCTAAAGATTTTTATTTTTGGGGCAGGAATTAAAATGCCTTTTTTTGGGATTGTTCTCTGCAGCAGTGGGCAATGTTGGTGGAGGTTTTTGAATTTCCTGCCTTTCTACAGAGCCATTTCCAGAGCAGCATAGTAACCTACGAAGAGCCCTGCAGCTGGATTAGGCCAAAGTTTCAGCATGGCACAGCATCCTGCTCTCACAGTGGCCAGACTGATGCCTACAGGCAGCCCACAAGAAGCATCCGACAGCACTCTCCCAACTGGTGATAGTCAGAGGCGCCCTGCGTCTGACAGTGGAGATTGCCTCCAAACCATAGTTTGCAGTGGGGCAGGTCTGCAAACAATGGTTTGGAGGGAATTCTGGTTAGCAGTAACCATAGCATGTCTGATTGGGAGGGAACATCAGGATATGATTGGAGCAATCAAGGGAAGGGTGGAGGGCATCTGAGCATAAGAGGGCAAGAGACCCGAGGACAGAATCTGCAGCTCATTTCCAGTTCCTAAACTAGCACATCCTCACATTGAGTCCTCCAGATGTTTAGGCTACAACTCCTATCAGCCCCAGCCAACATGGATAATGGTTAGGGAAGATGTTGTTTCTAGTCCAGAAAAATCTAGATTGCATTAAGTTAGAGCAGGCTGCTCCGAACCATGGCTTAAGGATGGGTTTTGAAACCAGTGAACTGAGCCACTTGTTTTTCTTTGCACCAGGAGTGTGTCAATTGCAATTTGGAAGCCTCCAGCTCCCTGGTGACATTAAAAGTCTCGTTCACCCACCCCCCCATTTCCAGTTTTAAGATTTAGGGACTACAAGTTAACTGTTTAGAGCTGTCCTGGAAAAGTTATGTTCTCCCCAAAGCAGAGGTGAGACTGGATTCCTTCAGCTTCTTAACTGTGCCTGAATAAACTCGATAGCAAAGCTTTGTTCTTGGCCTAAAACTAATTCCTTCTCAAGAAGAACTGAGTGCTCTTGGAGCACAATTTGGAGAGAGATCCCCTGTGTGGTTTGGGTCTTCTCTTGCTCCTGCAGGGAGCCTTCTCCCTGCTCTCCTTTCCTGCCGTTAATTATGGCTGTGAGCTGCTGGCTCTGTGCTTCCAGGCCTTCTTTTCAGAGGCTTGCAGTCTGCTCACAATGTTCCCCCTGAGCTGGAAACTTGGGAGGAGGGCAGAACTTGTTAAAACTGGAAGGAGGCACATTTGGCCCCCGTACCTCAAGCAGCAATGTTCCATATGCTCAGGGTCCAGACTGTTCTCCAGACCATGGCCTGGTGGCCATCTAAGGAAATATATTTTGCTGGTCAACCTGATCCTCCAAGAGGTGGCCAGACTTTGATAATAAAGTCAATCTCATCTAAGAGTTAGGACCTCACAGCTGTGGAACCCATGTGTGCAGGTGGCAGAAGGCTTATCAGTTGGGGCTGAGGAGTGATTGTCCTGCTCCAAATCTCCTCTTCTCTCAAGAAACGGATTGGCAGTGGCTACTTGGGCTTCCAGTGGAAGCACACTGAGATAGCAGCGTGATAAAATTTACCCGTGACGCATCCGGTGTCTTCTTTCTTCTCCAAGTAGCTGCCAACCCACCGGGATGTCACATACAATGCCCGGAAAAAGATGTGACATTCAAGGCTGAGCAACTTCACATGCCTTGTGAGCGAAACTGGGGGCCGAAAGCCAAAATGGTACCTGTTGGCCATGGGGATGTAGGAATTCTGACAAGCCCCCCCCAGCCAATTATCTCAAGATCTGTCGCAGCAGAGCAAGCTGTTCTTGCATGCTGTTTATTTTATCAGCACCTTCCTGTTCTTCCTTCTCCAGGCAGCTTACGTCCCGTTCCCAATGCAGATCTCCTGCCCAGGCTGCTTGTAGGAGGGGAGCCACTTAGGTTCAGTAGCAGAGCCACGGCCACAGACCTTAAAGAGCGTTCCCTGGGCTGTAAAACTGCTTCCGCCCTCACCCTACTTTTGGGTTAAGTTCCAGGTTTCCTGATTAAATCCACTGGGCTGTTAACCAAACCTGCCTTCTCCTAGAATGCACTTTGAGGGGCTGCACTGAGGCACAGAAAGTAGGTCAGGCAAGTGTCCACTAAAGGGCCAGAGCCCGCAACTGGGAAGAGGAAGAGCAACGCCGCAGCTGACGGATGGCTCACTCGGAGGCTGTTTTCTTGCTGAGCACTTCCAGCCGTCCGCTGGAAAGCTGCTAACTTCAGAGCAAGTGCAAAATTGCTTTATAGAAAACGATTGACGCAGGCAGAGCCTAATAATGGGCAGGGGCTGCGCGCTCGCTCTTGACAGCTTCTGCGGAGTTAGGGCTGCAAATTGCCTGAGCTAGCAGCCCAAAATGGTATCTCCTTAATAATTATAGTTGCCTTGGCTTTTATTGCTGCATGTACGAGCTGCAGTAATAGAAACATGAAGTGTAATTAAATTTGGGTTTCATAAATGCGTGACATCCCTGGAGGCATCGTATTTATAACAACCGGAATCTGCAATGCTGTTCCAGTGAAATTCTGCTAATTGCTGCAGAGTCTACCACCTGTGAGCAGAAGGACAGCTCCTGCAGGGCTGGCTTTTGCAGCGAGCTGTTCCTCCTTCTTGTCTTTGCTGCTTTGATGCACCAGCTCCCTAAAATCCCGAATTTGGCAGAGGAATTGGGGAAAGGCTGTTCAAGGCTCGCCCGCCCAGCTTTGGAACTTGTCCGGATGAGCTTGATTTGGCGCTACGGACCTGCGATGGTCCAAGAATAATTTGCTCCCCCCCCCCCATGCTTCTGAATATGTTACATCACAGCAATTTTCTTTCCTTAAAGGTCAGGAGTGTATTATCCTCTGCTAAAGCAGCAGAATAGAATAAAGCCAAAAAGGAAGGAAGAAAATTATGCACCAAGGCAATCCATTTTCCGTGGCACAGAAAGCTAAATTCTGCTACTGGTATATTTCGCGAAGATTGACATCAACTGTACCTTTTACTTTTTGTAATTTATTCTGGTTTTGTTCAACCTGGGGGTTGGCAGGAACATCCCCTGCCCCATAGATGCTGGAAATCCTGCTTACTGATTCCTCTGGCCTGTGAGATCTTACTAGGCATTGTTTGCATACATTTAAGTTCAGGGGCAGAAGCTTGCATTTCTTTTCTTTTTTTAAAAAAAGTCAAATTCTTGGATTGCTGAATTATTCTCTAAATCCCCATGTTCAGTTCCTGAGCTGAGCGCTTACACAATCTTGGAGGACCAACATCTCTGTCAATCGTCACTTTTCTGAAAGGCTTTTTTGCCTTTCTTTTTAAGGGCTGCAGGAGAACACTTACATTTTTGTGGTACAAATTAAGTTAAATTTTGTAATTTATTTATTTTTTAAAAAGTTACCAGCGTGGGCAGACCATAGTTTTTCAGTGTCATTGATTCCGCAGCTACTCATCATGACTCTTGTGCAGTTCCTTTGCATTAGGTACCAATTTCCATGTCAGTCCAAAGGTTGGCAAGGGAGGGAGAGATGACTATTTTCACCCTTTTGATCACTCCCCGGCCCCTGCCTTGATTTTCACCTGGCCCCTTCCAGCAGTTTTAGAAGCCCCTCTTGATTTTGCATTTATCGTCTTTGGCCCAGCCCATTTGCATTTATGAGAACTGCACTTGATGTTGGAATACTGGATTTCTAATGGAACATGGTCAAAGCTTGCTTTGGGCCAGGGGGTGGGAATCTTTTCCAGCTCAAGGGCCTCATTCCTTTCTGAGCAACCTCCCGGGGGGGGGGGGAGCATGGCAGAGTCTCCTGGAGGGGAGTGTAATGAGAACGGTTCTTTTCAAACCACTTACACATATTTCTGGTTGGTGCAAATGCCATTTGTGAAGGAGAAAGCAACAATAGAACTCTACTATTCTTGAGTGTTGTGTGGCTTGGTGGAAAAGATCTATTTGGTCAACATTTTTAATGGCCTGCAATAAATTGTTTGGTGTTGGTCTATCTAGGAGCATGAACTGGACTTCTCCCACAGGGAGAATAAATCAGACAATAAATCACGCTAAGCGGTGGCTCCAGAGAAGGGCTGCACCTGGACTCCCCAAAACACTCACCTCTTCATGAGCAGCACTTGAGCAAACCGGTTGTCTCAGCTCTTCAGGCAACATAACCTGTTGGCTACCTTTCCTTCCAGAGAGCTTTGCCTTCTGCCTGAGCGCTACAGAGATGGCCAGCTGCAGTGAGTGTGGGGCGATGCATAATGTTGCACCGGGGAGCTTTGTGTTTCCCTGCCCCAAGGACCAGTGAGAAGGACGGGGGAGCCCAGGTGCCGAGGAAAACAGGATGCTAGACTAGATGGCTCCCTCATGAGATCCAGCAAGGCAGTTCTTATGTTCCTTAAGGGTTCTCTTTCTTTATTTTAGGAAGTACCTTCCAACTCTTTGTTAAAGGTGCTTTGTTCGCAAGGTGTGCTCTGCCCCTTTCACAGTTACTTAGTGTTCTTCCTTTTTTCCTTATCCCATTTCCTTCCTCCCCCCCTCCCCTTTTTGTATCTGATGTTTTCAGGTTCTTAGTGTTTTGGCAGGACTTAGTACCCTTTTAAGAGGGTGCATGTGTCAGTCTACCTATCAGTCTTTAAAAACCTCATCAGAGACAGATGCAACACCATTCCTTGTTTGCAGGCTTGCTTTTTAAAAAATATTTCATTTTAAGGATTTTTTTGCTTACATTTTTACATTCATATCAATTCAACAAAACATTTATCTTTTGGGGGTTCTCAGCCCCCAGACTTCTCCCCACCCTCCTCCCCGGTTTCTCATTGTTAACTACTATCTTTTTTGCATCTTTATATCTTTATCAAATTTATTTCATCTCCTTTGTTTCAAAATTTACCCTAATTATATCACTGGTGCTATTCTAAACCTTCTAATGTTTTTAAGTGTTTACAAGTGCTCCTTCAGGTGTTCTACAAAGTTAGTCCATTCTTTTTAAAAATCTTTTATCTCCTTGGTGTCTGAACTTCCCTGTCATTTTCGCCTTTTCGGCATAGTCCATCAATTTCGCTATCCATGTTTGCAGGCTTCCTTATCTCAAGATGCTCAACAGGGTGAGTTGAGAAGCATTCACCATTTTCCTGTTGAGCTCCTCACTCTAAACTCACAACAGACTCTCTGTCCATCAGGATGTATCAATAGCCTTGTGGCTGATAAGACTATAGGGGATTCAAACAGTTCCCCATGAAAACTGTTCTGCGCTGGACAGATCACATCTGGAGTTGTAGGTGCCTCACTTTATGATAGAAATTGGTCTTGTTTGCACGTAACACTAAACTGTGGTTTGTTTAACAAACACAAAGTGACACGAGTTGTCCTGCGGATGATCATACAAATAACGACAGCCGCCCAGTGAAGCAGAATGGTTGCAGATTCAGGACAGATAAAAGGAAGTGCTTCATGTAATATATAGTTAAACAGTTTCAGGGAGGATAAGGTGATCAGAGCCTACTAGTCATGATGACTCTACCACCTTTCTTCTGAATGCCAGTTGCTGAACATGAGCAAGAGAGTTCTGTTGCCTTCATGCCCTGCTCCTGTGCTTCTTAAAGACATCTGCTTAGCTACTGTAGGAAATGGGATGCTAGACTAGATGGGCCTTGGATCTGACCCAGACGGAGTCTTCTTCACAGTTACCCCAAACCCCTGACAATGTTCTGTGCTCTGCAACATCTGAAAGTAGTTTTCCCACCACTGAATCCTAGGAGCGCTGCCTGTTCCATCACCCAGTCAAAGGCGATATTGCTGCAGTTATTTCTCAGAAAATAGATTAAAAACCTCTTACTCTTTCTTCGGCTCCATAGTGTTGTTAGGAAAATTTCCTGCTTTTGGTGGCAGCTTGTGGCTTCGGCTCGCAGGGTCGTGTTGCCGCCTTAAGCGCTCTTGACACTCCCCCCCCCCCCACATTGCCTTTTGGCAGTACTTTTCGAGGGGGGAGTAATGGGAGATTGGCGCTTCCGCTGGACATCTCGACGTCCCACAGACCCTCGTGGGACTTTCGGGTGTGTGTGTGTGTGTGTGTGTGCCTAGCCCAGGCACTTCCCCCTCTTAACTCTGCAGCCTTGGTCCGATCACGACGATTTAACATTGTGATTTTAAAAGACAGCTTTAAAACTGTTTCAGTCATCGTTCTAAAAGAGTTATGCCATTGGAGGGTTTTTCACTCCCCTGCTCGCAGTTCCCAGTTTTTCCCCTTTCAGACCTTTTGTGTTGTGAAGAAGGAATGGTGGGGAAATGCCCCACCCCCCACTCTGCATGATGGACTTCACATAATTTGGCACCAAGGTGTGTTGGGACACATGGTGTGTTTCTTTCTTGTGTGCTAGTATTGCTTTCTGGGTGAAGTTGACCTGGAAGAGTTGCCATCCAGGCCGGTCCCATCCTGCTGCTGCTCCTCACTGGCAGTCACCCCTCCCATATTAATGTGAAAGGGCTCTGGGATGAAGGATTTGGAGGGGCGGGGAGACCTAACAGGGTCAGAAGCGGTGTACGGCTGCCCCTGAGCCATGCTGGACCATGCAGTTCAGAATGCGATTTTTCTCCCTCTTTACTCTCCAGGTAATCAAGCCGGACAGTTGTGACAATGAAACAACAGAAACAGCTCAAGGATCAGATCCTCCTGGGAGTTCCCCGGGCGCTTGTGTGCTTCGTGATCCAGGAAAAGGCGATGTTAACAGCCCGGACGTTGTTATAGAGGCTCAGTTTGATGACGAAGATGTTGAGGGCAAGCAAGATGGCTCAAGGGAGACCAAGGATCAGAAGCAGCTGTCCCTGGGGGCTGGAGAAAATGGTGAGTTGGGGTCCAGCTGCAAATGGTAGGGCCAGCTGTTTTCCCCTGCCTTTTCCACTTCCGTTTCCTTTAAAAGCAACTCAGGAGCTTAAATTGCTTTAGTTCTGTTGTGCAGCCTATAACTTTTTTTTTTTTTTTGCTGGGGGGCGGGGAGGGACAGGTGTCTATAGACATGCCTAAAAACAAAACCACAAATAAATAAAAATATAAGGAAAGCAATGTTGAGCAATGTTGGGTGGACTTGAAGGGCTGCTGGGCCTGGGTCATTTGTATTGTGTCTGAAAGGCAGTGGGGAGCCACTGAATGCATTTTTGCAATGGGGAGCCAGCCTGAAGGAGTCATTTGTGTGGCAGGAGTGATTCTATGGGGCCCAGAATAGACTCACCTGCAGCCTGACATTTAATCATGTAATCATACCTTTGCAATGCAGTTTAAGCAAATATTGGCGCTTGCCGTGCAATATACCAGTCTGTGGAAAGTAACCCACAACTGCATATCAAAAGGACCCCAATTTTAGGGGCCCACTTTGTTGGGATCCCTTTGATTCCTTTGTTGCTGTTGTCTTTATTCACTGCAGACACACCAATAGGATGCATTTATATAAAAGTTACTGCATGTAGTAGCACCCATGTGGTTTGTGACATCAAATGCTCACGTGGAAAGATTTAAACAGGGCAGGCTGCAAGAGCTTTGAAAAGACATGCAATGGAATGCATCAGAGACGTCTGCGTTTGTAGATCTGGTGGGACATTCTGCAGAGCTTCAGTACCCGACGTTTGACCTGACCATTGAAGGGGCATGTGAGCAGGATGCCAAGCCATTGATAAAGGAGGGAGCTGCATTAGATCTTTGCCCTACGCAATTTCACTCCAAAAGGTTTCAGTGAGGAAATGGATTTTCTCTCTTTGCTGGGAATATCCGCATGCATGTTTCCCTCTCTTTCATTGTCACTATTTTCCTGCTACTTTTTGAGTCTTCCACTCCGTTACCTATTTATTCTGGCTTTCTGCCAGTAAGGGTCAAAAGCCCTCCCTTGATTCCATTATGCACATTAAAAGTTCTCCGTTCCAGAGTTCCTTTCCATTGATATCACTGGATTATTATAGGCAGTTGGTTCCAGTTGATATAAAAGGTTTCATTTTGGATGCCTCTTGCAACACGAGTCTCTGGCGTCCTTTTGAGAATTGCAGCTAGACATTTTTATTTAATTTTCTTATGTGTGTATGCAACTATTTAGGCCTCTGTATATATTTTCAAGACTTTTATGTTATGATTTGAGCCTTACTAATCAGCCTTTTGGGGTAGTTTTCAATTTCTACAGGTTGTTTTAAATTTTGGGAGTCCTGTTGCTTTGTTTTTGCTATGCAAGTTTTCTCAGTACATCTGTTTATACATTTTAAATTCTTGCAGTATTTTTTATTTTGCAGATTGTAGCCAAATAATTTAAGGTTGGCATTAATTGGGTGTGGGAGTATCGCAATGTATTACATTTTTTTTTTTTTATAAATATTTATTAAAGTTTTTAAATATAAATGCACAAATAATAAACAATTTTACTTCTGTCACAAACATAGTTTCATCACTTCTTTGGACTCCCTCGCGTCTCCCGCTCCCATTTACATCATTAAAAGTTTTTTTCCAAACAAATTATCAACTTGTTTACAATCTCATATCCACTCATTCAAATATAATCTAGCAATTCTTCCAAAAAATTTTATATTTTCTTTAGTCTCACTTATCATCAAATTTAAATCTAATTTAGTGGTGGCCAATTTTTTATAATCTAGCATCCTTCTTAACATTCAACCAAATTACAATATTTTTGTAGATACTTCTTAAATTTCTTCCAGTCTTCCTCCATTTTCTCTTCTCCCAGGTCTCGGATTCTACCAGTCATCTCGGCCAGTTGCATATAGTCTATCAGCTGCATCTGCCACTCTTCCAGTGTGGGTAGATCTTGAGTTTTCCAGTTTTTTGCGATGAGTATCCTTGCTGCCGTTGTTGCATACATAAAGAATGTTCGGTCCTTCTTTAACACCTTCTGGCCGACAATGCCCAGAAGGAAGGCCTCTGGTTTCTTGGTGAAGGTATACTTAAATACCTTTTTCAGCTCATTATATATCATTTCCCAGAAGGCCTTCACTTTAGGGCAGGTCCACCAGAGGTGAAAGAATGTTCCTTCATTTTCTTTACATTTCCAACATTTATTATCAGACGAATGGTATATTTTGGCAAGTTTAACTGGGGTCATGTACCATCTATATATCATTTTCATTACATTTTCCTTCAGAGCATTACATGCGGTGAAGCTCAGCCCAGTGGTCCACAACCTTTCCCAGTCCTCAAACATAATGTTATGCCCAATGTCCTGTGCCCATTTTATCATAGCCGATTTAACCATTTCGTCTTGTGTGTTCCATTTTAACAGCAAGTTATACATTCTAGATAGTACCTTAGTCTTTGGTTCTAACAATTCTGTTTCTAACTTCGATTTCTCCACCTGGAACCCTAACTTTTTGTCTTTTTTTTTTTTAATTTCTCTTTATTAAGTTTCATTCTTCACATACTCACAAAAAAGTAAAACACAAAACATTAAATAAAAGATAAAAGGACACCATCGCAAAAAGAAAAAAAGGGGACAGGTCAAAAAAGAGAAAAAATAAAAAAAAGAAAAAAAAGAAAAAATAAACATTAGACCAATACAAATCACACACTATCTGACTTCCTTCCCTATTGATTTCGGATTTCTAATTTTTTAAAATATCACTTTTGCCGCTGATATTGATTATTAGTTTGTACATCGGAAGTTTTATATTAGACCTGCTATAGTTGGTAGGTTTTTAAAGTTAGTTTCTATATATGCCATGAATTTAGACCAATCGTTATTCAACTTTGTATTCTTTTGTTCTCTGATTCTCTGCGTCATTTTTGCCAATTCGACAAAATCATATAGTTTTGTTTGCCACTCCCTTACGGTTGGTATATGCGTACTTTTCCAATTTTGAGCGATTAACATTCTGGCCGCTGCTGTTGAATATTGGAATAAAGTTTTATCTTCTTTCCTAATTTCCTCCCCAATCATACCTAATAAAAAGGCCTCTGGCTTTTTAGGGAACGTGTATCTAAATATTTTTTTTAACTCATTATATATCGTGTCCCCAAATTTTTTTATTTCCCCACATGTCCACCACATGTGTATAAAATTACCTTCTTTTATTTTGCATTTCCAGCAGGCCTTATTACCAGTGTTGTACATCTTATTTAGTTTCTCTGGTGTTATATACCATCTGTATATCATCTTCTCTAAGTTTTCTCTGATTGCAACACTCGCCGTAAATTTTATTCCCTCATTCCACAGCTTTGACCATTTTTCATATTCTATGTTGTGCCCCAGGTCTATCGCCCACTTCACCATAACTTCCTTAATTTCTTCGTCTTTTGTATCCCAATCTAATAATATATTATACATTTTGGATAGTAACTTAGATTTACTTTCTATTATTTCTGTCTGAAATTTCGATTTCTTGTCATTCATTCCAATGAACTTTTTGTCATTTTTAAAAACTTCTTTAATCTGAGCGTAATGTAACCAGTCTCGCACCTTATCCTTCATTTTCTCCAAACTCTGCAATTTCCAATTGTCTCCATCTTTTTCTAATATTTCCCAATATTTTGGCCGCAATGTATTACATTTAGTACCTATTACCTCATTTCCTATTTGTCTATATTATTAGTGTCCCCCCCCAAAAAAAAATTCCACCCTCCCCTCAAAGGCCCTGCATTGTCGCTGAAGTAATTCTCAGTCCTAGAACCTGGACTTTTTTTGCCTGCCAGTGAATTCTATCTCTGCTTTTGTGGTTGGTTTTGCTTAGAGGTGGTTCTGAAACAGTCTTCAAGGGCAGCTCCTTGTAGAGCAGGTAATGAGCCACAGGCTGCAGGATTGTGATGAAAAAGTTCATCAGCACCAGAGGTTCCCCAGCCAATTCATTAGCAGTATCCAGAGGGTGGCAGGCTTCCTTCCACTTCTTCACTCGCTGTCCTTCCTCCCAGGCCATTTAGTCCCGCAATAGCCTTGTGCTGTCGCGCCTTCTCCTTTCATTTGGCACAGTATTTAACAAAGCATTTTCTGTGAAAATAAGATGCTCGCCATTTCTGTTGATGCCAGGTACCTGTTGGTGGTTTATTTCACAAAATGCTGCTTGCCGAGAAACAAGGTTAATCCTCCCTAGGCTTGATTCTATATCTGGGGGGTGGGAATTGAGTATTTTGGCCATGTTTTAAAAAGAAATCCCCTCCGCTCTGTGCAGCCCTGAAACATAAGCAAATTGCTCTGAGGGTATCCTTGGAAGCAATCCCAGGAATGACTGACGCTGCTTGGGTAGCTGAACTTTGATGTAGATGTTTTGCCACTTGCGATTGTGATGTTGGTAGGAGAAGATACTGCAGTTCTGTGGGTTCCTCATGCATGCAGAGTGTTCAGTGAGCCTCAAATTTTCAATCTTCCCAAGCTCGGGGGAGGCCTAGAAAATGCTGCGTTCAGGGCTGTATTACACAGCAAACCTAGCTGGGCTCAGATGTAGCCAAAACTTCACGCGAGCTTCACTGATTTTGAAGCCATTCTTAGCAACACACCCAGGAGCTGTTATTGTGAGTGACCCTTTTGGTTGTGGAGTGCTCTCTGGCCTTCCTAGCTAAAGCAGCCTTCGCATGGATGTGCTGGCTGGGAATGAGGGGAGTCTTTAAAACCCCCACCCAACCTACACACAGAGGCAGATGGGAGGAAAACAGCACTCTTTTCTGTACATTCCCTTTGTAGTAAGGCTGGTCCTAGCACCTGAGCTTGTCCCAGCCCTGAGATGCACACATTTGTCAGATCCTCCAGCCTGCCTGGCGTTTATCCACATCGTTTGCATTTTCATTCAGTGCTCCCAGTTGTGTAAACTCTCTTAGCTAAATAGGCACAGCAAATACAGGAACTAGGAAAGAGGAGCTATGGTAGTAAGATGGGATTTCCAAAGAAAGAGTTGGAAGGAAACATCATCAGGGAAGTTGCGTTTGGTGGGGTTTTTTTGAGAAACTTTCCTGAACACTTTGGGAATGCACTGTATAGACTGCCCTGGCTGGTGTTTACTTTCTTCTCTCTCTCTCTCCCCCCCCCCCCAATACACATGGCAGGTAGGCAGCATTCTGCACTGCCTGATCGGGCGATTTCAGGCAAGATGAGCTAAACCTTTAATTGAGAAACATTTCCAGGTAAGAGGACGCTGTGGTTAAACACGTTGGTCTGGCACTTCCTGGTTCTGGGAAAGGGGATATTCCATGTTTTGCTCACCAGGTTTGCTTCTAGCCTCCTGGCCCTATCATTACGTAGCTGGAAATTCCAGTCTCGCCATGGGATCTATAAGACACGGAATGTCACCACTGATGAAGGAATCTGAACCTCTTAAGGAGAAGCTTTGGAGTCTGAGCTTGGTCTTGAAAACAGGATGAGGTTGTGTATACGACCAAGAATTAGGCTTCATCGGCTAGCTTGGATGTTGTAGTTCAGGAATTTGGTGCAAAGATATCTCATGTCTGGCTAACAGCAGCATATCGCAAGTAGAAGTTCACAAATTTCTTGGAAGGCATGGTCTCTCACAGGGAATGCCCATTTGCATCCAGCAACTGGAAATTAAATGTTTTGGCCCTGCCTAGTGCGGTGCTGCCATACAGGACCGGCAGGGATTGGTTAATTGATATTTAATGCACATTCTGTCCTTCATCTGTAGATCTCAGGGCAGTTCACAACATAAAAATACAAGAGAAAAACACAAAATACACAATAAAAACAAGAACAAGAACAACAAACACATGCACCCCCGCAGCACATTTAAAAGTCTATAGGATGTCAAATCAGCCAAAGGCCTGGTTAAAGAGGGATGTTTTCACCTGGCGCCTAAAGGTGTTTAATGAAGATCCCAGCTGAACCTCCCTGGGGAGCGCATTTCACAAATGGGAAGTCACTGCAGAAAAGGCCCATTTTCATGTTGCCATTCTCCGGGCCTCTCGTGGAGGAGGCACACAAAGAAGGGATCTGCCTTCTAGACTGCGCTTGGGAATCTCAGGCCATACAACATACAGACTCACCTGTGCTGAGGGAGAGGCTGCAGCCAAGTGGCAGAGCATCTGCTTTACATGCAGAAGGGCCCAGGTTCAGTCCCGGGCATCTTGAAGGTGAGGCTGTGAGAGTCCCCTCCCAAAACCTGGAAAGCCACTGCTAGTCACAGTACAGTGGTACCTCTGGTTACGTACTTAATTCGTTCTGGAGGTCCGTTCTTAACCTGAAACTGTTCTTAAACTGAAGCACCACTTTAGCTAATGGGGCCTCCCACTGCTGCCGCGCCACTGCTGCACAGTTTATGTTCTCATCCTGAAGCAAAGTACTTAACCCGAGGTAATATTTCTGGGTTAGGGGAGTCTGTAACCTGAAGTGTATGTAACCCGAGGTACCACTGTACTGGGCTAAGTGGGGGCCAATGGCCTGACTTTGCCTATGGCATCTTCCAATTCCCCCAACTTTTAAATAAGCATTGAGTGCAGATGTAACTGTTCCGTGTGGAGCTAACTACTGCCTTGTCTCATCCTGGGTTGACTTCTGTATGCAACTTCTTATCTGTGCTGTTTGCAGTTTCTTCTTCCTTGATGAAACCCTTTGTCTCTGCCTCTTCCCTGCCCGCCATGAACACTGGGAGACTTCATGCTCTGCCCCCCACCCCCCGGAAATAAGGAAAAATGGGTTGGCTAGGAATGCTGAAGCCTGTTGTTCTCTCTTAGTGCTATTTAATTTACCTTTATCTCAAAGTATGGGACGCGGGTGGCGCTGTGGGTTAAACCACAGAGCCTAGGACTTGCCGATCAGAAGGTTGGCGGTTCGAATCCCCGTGACGGGGTGAGCTCCCGTTGCTCGGTCCCTGCTCCTGCCCACCTAGCAGTTTGAAAGCACGTCAAAGTGCAAGTAGATAAATAGGTACCGCTCCGGCGGGAAGGTAAACGGTGTTTCCGTGCGCTGCTCTCGTTCACCAGAAGCGGCTTAGTCCTGCTGGCCACATGACCCGGAAGCTGTACGCCGGCTCCCTCAGCCAGTAAAGCAAGATGAGCGCCGCAACCCCAGAGTCGGCCACGACTGGACCTAATGGTCAGGGTTCCTTTACCTTTACCTATCTCAAAGTACCTCAAGGTGTCTCAACCATGAGAGTCACAAGGGTCAGATGGAGGTGGTGTGTGTGTGTGTGTGTGTGTGTGCGCGCGCATCTCAGTTGGCCCATGGGCGTGAGGTCCCCCACCTCTGATGTAGCTGTTTATGAGTCCTTTAAGGCCCCAGGTGTGTGGATGCAGCAGGTGGAGGAAGAAAGGACAGGGATGCTAAGTCTTTCCTGAGCTACCCTTTCCTTTTACCTGATGTTAATGCGCTTGGGGTAGCACCAAGCACACACCTGCCCCTTAACTTCTTGCTCACATGGGCAAGAAAACTCAGGAGCATTAACTGCATCAGGTACTGCATTTTTTTTAAAAAAAGTGCAGCTTGGATCTTGGGCAAACACAATAATTACTCTTGCCAGAATGTTATAACTGGGATAGTGAGCATCTCCTCAGTGCTTTCCTTTCCATCCAGTCTGGAGGATGCATTTTCTCACAGTTTGCTGGATATTTCTTTCTTTCTTTCTTTCTTTCTTTCTTTCTTTCTTTCTTTCTTTTTTAAAAAAGTCAGAAAACACAATATATTTTCATTTGGAAGTGGGAATTGCTAACATTAATTGTGCTCCTCTTGGAGAGAGTCGCAAATTTCCACAGCAGCAAGCCTGGAAAAAATAACTTTGGATCTGTCATGGTTAATAAGTGTTTTAATCTGACGGCTTTAAGGGCTCGTTTTGGCCACTTCAGCTGTCCTGGTTAATCTAATTTGTGCGAGAGACTTTCATGAAAAGGTTTAAATATGTACATATATGAATATAACCTCTCTCCGTCTTGGACCAGGAGGAGGGGCTGGTGGCTCAAGCGCAGTTTACCAGGCCTCTGAAAAGCTGCCGTCTCGGAGGGGTGCTAACGCTGCAATTCTAATTTGCTGGTAATAACAGAACTAATTGGAGAGGTTTCTTGCCATTAGTGCCTAATTTTCTTTTCAGCAAAGCTATAACAATTTTTGGTTTTGTCAGGTAATCACCCAAAAGGAAAACAAGGGGATTAAAGCACCGGTTTTTCCCTGGGCTGGAGCTCCTGGCGGGTGTTTTCACTGTAAGATAAGCTTAGCAAGCCCTGCCCAAGCTAACATAGTAAATCTCCCACTGCAAACACAGCGCTGCCCAGGGTGGAAATATTGAATGGTCACCGGATAACCACGACAGCAAAGGTTCGGCATAGTTTATTTCTGGTTTGGCAAATGGCAGCTGCCTCCTTTTCTCTGCCCCTCCCCACCTTATCCCCACACTTTTACCTCCCTGTTCAGCTGTCTGGGATTTCTCCCAGTTTCCTTGATTCTCCCGTTGCTCGCCTGCATCTTCGCTGCTCCAGACTCGTCTGCACTGCAGTTCTCATTGGGCATGTGCCCACATGACTCCCCGCCACTGGAGGGCAATAGAAGTTGTGGGCTGCCGGTGCCGCTTTTTAAGTTACTCTGCCTCTGCCTGATCGTGGCCCCTCATTGACTGCTGGAACAATGGGTGCAAGCGTTGGCCCATTGTTAATTAGCAGCATGGGCATACAAGGTTGGCGAGGGAGCAGCGCTCTTCCTAGAGTGGTCCTGGAAGCACCCAGTTAAATGCCCGGTCATGATTGCTGCTTCCTTAATGTCTCAGATCTCTTTGCTGTGGTGCATGTTTCAGTGATGAACGGATGGGCAAGGGATTTGGAATAAAAAGAAGCAAAGCAAAACGAAACACAAGGCGTAAATTAGTTTTGTGGAGCGTACTGCTACAAGATGCAGGGACGGCCACCAGATTTAGATGGCTTTTCAAGGATGTTAGATAAACCCAAGGAAGAGGGAGAGGCTGTGTTGGATGTCCCCCCAGCAACAGTTTCTACGGTGCCAAGTTCCTCCTGCACAGCTGTAGGCCGTGTGGGTCGGATTCAGCTAACTCGCTCCACTCGCATAAGCTAGTGCAAGGATTCCTGCTACTGTAAGGATGCTTTTGCCCCTCTCTCTGCATGCCCCCTGGGCCTCCCCAAAATCTGCTCTGGAGAACAGGGGAACCCCCCAGAACATCATGCAGGGGGAGCAGAGGAGATGATTGACCCACTGGGCAAGCAGGAGTCCTTTTGCAGATGGAATGGTCTCCTTGTGCTGTATTTCTCCAATGAAAATAGAGCCATCCTAAATAATCACAATCATTTTATTATTTATACCCCACACATCTGATTGTGTTGCCCCAGCCACCCTGGGCAGCTTCAAACGTATATAAAAACATAACAAAACATAAACATTTAAAAACCTCCCTAAATAGGACTGCCTTCAGATGGCTCCTCAAGGTTGTATAGTTACTCATCTCCTTGCTTAACTCCGTACCTTCCAACATTTCTCTGATGAAAATAGGGATGTCCTAAGGAAAAGCGGGATTTTGCAGGATAAAATCAGAAACCGGGACGGCTTCCGTAAATCCAGGAATATCCCTGGAAAAGAGGAACACTTGGAAGTTCTTCAGCAGTGGGGAATGGGAGAGGAATAGGAGGGGCACCACAGCAGCAGTATTAATTTTCAAGAGTGGCAGCTTGAGTTTTGGGCATTCCTCTGGTTCTTTTGGTTCTTCTCGCACACCCATGTGGAGCAGACAACAATTAAGATTGTGGGTGGGAAATTAAGTTAAGTGGACTGGGAGATGAATTGGAAGAGCACAAGCGCGTCACCTGTGTCATGTCACCTGTCCTGTCACCTGGCAGCTGCAATTCCACCTGGCAGCCTCAGTGGGAGAGATGGGAAGCAGGGCTCCCTCCATAGTCACCTCCTGCCCATGAGCTGTTTCTATGCCGCCTGGTCATTGTTGTCGTTTAGTTGTGTCCGACTCTTCGTGACCCCATGGACCAGAGCACACCAGGCCCTCCTGTCTTCCACTGCCTCCCACAGAAAACTCCATGGACAAAGACAACAGGCCTGGTCATTACGAGAACTAAAGTTTATATTTATTTAATTTATATGCCACTTTTAACTTCCAAGGATCTCAGGGTGATGTACCTGGTTCTCTTCCTCCCCATTTCATCCTCACAACAACCCTGTGAGGAAGGTTCGACCAAGAGATGGTGACTGGCCCAAGGTCACCCAGGGAGCTGCTGCGTAGCTGACTGGGGATTCAAACTTGCTCTCCCAGGTCCTACCCCAAAGCTCTATAGCCATTGTACCACATTGGATCTAAGAATTGGTGCCTGAACTTGGTTTTCCCACTCTTCCCTCCCTGTCCCTCACTTTTTGCATGTTGTGGCTTTTTTAAAAAGAAAAGGAAAAAGATTACAGGGCCTGCCTAGTTTTTAATTCCTTGTTCTGTTACCCACTCTGGGAGCCTTTTGGGCTGAACGTTCATAAATAAATAAATGGATAACTGTTCCCTCTTGGTTTACGTCTTGCTGGCATCCTCTCTCACCCCTCCCTCCCTTAGAGCAGGGTGGTGAACCTGCGGCTCTATAGAAATTGTTTAACTCTGACCATCCCATTGGGCATGCTGGCTGCTGGGGCTGCTGGGAGTTGGAGCCTAGCGGCATGTGGAGGGCCACACGTCCCCCACCCAGCCCTGGACGACTGATGCAGGGCTTTTCATAAGCTTTATGAAATAACTACGGCTGGCCCTTCGCCGAAGACTATCTCCTTGCAAGGTGCGGTTTTGAATTCTAGGCTAAATGTGCATTTTATAACCTTTCATAACATTCTTTAAAGGAAATTAAATATTTTAATGAACGCGATCACTTAAAGGGGACTATTTATGTAATGCGAAAAGTTAAAGTGACCCCAACGCAAGAAATGCCAGGAAACTCTAACGCTTTTTATTTGCATTTAATAAATAGAGCGTGTTTTCCACCATTTTGTTTATTATGGCTGGTATAGATGTACTTGTAAATTTTGGGGTTTATTTTTATTTTAGCAGATGTGCACAATGGAAGTTGACCATATATCTGTTTCCCATTGCAGCCTGGAGGGATATTGCGATGCCGCTATTTGTTCCAAGGCAATTTTGACATGCCCTTTCCTCTTCCTTTGGCTTCTTTCAGTCCGGGCCGGCGCACCAAGCTGCCCCTCGAGACTGCCAGGCAGGGGCATTAAAAGGCTCGAAGGAAGGGAAGGAAGCAATTGTAATGTGTGCGTTTTTATGTGTGTGTTCCATAGGGAGGGACCTGGAGACCTGTGGCCACCGCCATGCAAAACAGAAAGACTCTTCCAAGCCAAGCGATCCGGACCAGTTCCTGCAGAAGACTGCCAAGGTAGCATCCCATTGGAACTGACCTCAGTGTGCTGTCGGAAGGGTTTGTTTCCACTCCCCTGAAAGCAAGGGGAACGGCCGCAGCGGCAGAGGGTCCCAGGTCCCAGGCATCTCTAGGTAGGGCTAGGAGAGAACCCCACACCCTGAAATCATGGAGAGCTGCTGGCAGTCAGTGTAGTCAGTATTAAGCCAAATGGATGCCGTGACCTGGCTTGGTAAAATGCTCGGGGCGACGTGTATTGAAGTGGGGTCATGGTAAGAAATCGCCATGAAGCCATGAAGCGTTCCCTGGGTTCATTTGGGCTGGTCTCGCTCTCTCAGCCTCACTTACCACACCGTTCTTGTTGGGGTGATCAGACAGGGCGGTGCCGTGGGGATCTTTGCACTCATCCTTGAGCTCCTTGCAGGAAAAGCAGTATGCTGGTGCAATAAATAAAATCCTATTTCAGCTCAAGGACATCTGATTTGGGGGGACCTGATTTGTTTAGGGCATGTGAACAAACTAGCAACCAGCACTGCTATTTTAAACCGGGTTACACGAGTCCTAAACGTATCCTGGCTGCATCATTTTGGACCAACTGAAGCTCCCAAGTTGTCTTTAAGGGCAGCCTATGCAAAGCACATTGTAGTAGTCCAGTCTGGAGGCATGGAGTGCCATGGCCAAGGGGCTGTAGCTGCCAAACCAGCTGTGGGTGGAAATAGGCACTCCTAACCTCTGATGTCACCACCTGCGCCTCCCACGAGAGCATTGGATCCTGGAGTTCCCCCAGAGATTTGGAGCTGCTCCTTCCAGGCTGCCTCCCCTCTTTGTTCTTATGTGGCCGTGGCTGCCCTGTAGGCACAAGACCGGCCAGCTGCTTCTCGCCCCTCGGGAGTGTTCTTTAAAAAGAGGAGTAGTCATGGCCCACGTGAAAGCATTTTGGCATGCCGTGTGTTTGTTCTGGGCTTGGCTCCTTTGCTCTGTTGTTTGGAATTAAATGCATCCCTTTCCTGCGCTCCCGTGGGCAACTCCCTGTGGCTCCTGCAGGTGGTCTACATCTTGGAGAAAAAGCATTCCAGGGCAGCCACCGGCTTCATCCGCCTCCTGACCGACCGCAACAGCGAGCTCTTCAAGAAGTGCGCCATGTTCTCGCCCGTGGACCACAGAGTGCCTCGTGCCTACGTGGCCTTGGCTGACTGCCCGCCGGACTTCAGCACCAGGCCTGAGGACTATTCCAACACGCTGTTCATCTGCCGTATCGTGGACTGGAGGGAAGACAGCAACTTTGCCCTCGGGTATGTGTGCACATAGGTACAGTGTTACCTCGGGATGTGAATGGGATCCGTTCCAGAGCCCTGCTCACATCCTGAACAGAACGTAAGACGCATCTTCGCGTGTGGCGTTTTGCTGCTTCCGCGCATGCGCGTGACGTCTTTTTGACCGTCTGCGCATGGGCGAGGGGCAAAACCTGGAAGTAACATGCTCCGTTACTTCTGGGTCGCCGCGGAGCGCAACCCAAAAGCGCTCAACCTGAAGCGCATTTATCCCGAGGTATGACTGTATTTATTTATGTATTCGCAGGTTTCATAAGCCGCCTTGGCAGTCAAAAGAATAAAATCAAAGAACAAGAGGTTACAGACTCAGTATGCTAAGAGCAATAAAACAATTCCTACAATACTCCTATAAAATGACTGGGTCACACTTAAGGGGGAAGCCTTCTCAAACAAATGATGCTTCTGTAGATGCCTTAATGTCAAAAACACTGGTCACTTGTCTGATTAATTTATATCCTGCCCTTCCTCCTGAAGGAGCCCAAGGCAGCCGTAGGTAACTGATTCCAGAGGACTGGTGCATCAACACTAAAAGCCCAGTTCCTAGTGTATATGAAGTCCACTGCTGGGGGTATGTAGCATTCTCAGCAGTCAACCATTTGAGGAGTGCTGTTGCCAGGCAGCGATATATTGGGCAAGGTGGTGCCTTAGGTAACCTGGTCCCAGGTTATTCAGGGCCGAGGGTCAAATCATGAGCAGGACTGGTAACATAGTGGCAAGCAGTGCAGCTCCCTTAGCAGGAGCCTAGCATGGCGCTGATGGGACATCCCAGTTAGCAATCTTGGTGCCGCATTCGGCACTGGCTGCATCTTCTGGACCAAGCCAAGTGAAGCTGCACATGGAGCACATTGTAGTCATCCAGCATGTGGCTGCTGGCTGAAAGACATCTGAAGGCAGCCCCGTATAGGGAGGTTTTTAATGTTTGATCTTTTATCGCTTTTATGATTATTATTAATAATAATAATATTCTATTGGGAGCCACCCAGAGTGGCTGGGGAAACCCGGCCACATGGGTGGGGTATAAATTTATCATCATCACCATCATCTTAAGTGAGGAGGTGGCATTAATAATAATAATAATAATAATAATAATAATAATAATAATAATTTAGTATTTATATGCAACCCATTTGACTAGGTTGCCCCAGCCACTCTGGGCGGCTCCCAACAGAATATAAAAACATAATGAAACATCATTAAAAACCTCCCTATGCAGGGCTGCCTTCAGAGGTCTTCTAAAGGTTGTATAGTTACTTATCTCATTGACATCTGATGGGAGAGTGTACCACAGAGCGGGTGCCACTACTGAGAAGGCCCTCTACCTAGTGGTGACCCAATGGTGTCTCTGTCTGCAGCTTGCCAGGGTTTCAGGCAAGGGACTGCCCCACCTGGAAGATGTTGGTCTTGTGTGGTACGAACCTTCTCTGCCTGCCCTAAGAAATGTGAAAAAGAGAATGGGGTTTCCTTTGAGGTTGTGCCCTCAGAATCCCCCTTGGAAGCGGATCCTAATCAGGGACGAGTGAAACCTGGACTGTGTCCTGGTGGTGTGCTTTTAGGGGAGGGGGTTCACTTCCGCAACTCTTGGGTGCCACCTGGTGGTCAATCGAAAGGTCCTTCCTCTTGGAAGGTGGCTGCTTCAACAGGTGAACAGAGGAGGGTGTTGTTGCTTTTGGCAGTTTGCTTTTCGTGGGGAAAGTAGCAGCAGAGGAAAGATAATGGGTTGTGTGTGTGTGTGTAGCTGAAGGTGGAAGAATCCCCTCATATCCCCCTACAGGTCTTAGGGTGGTACCTGCATTGCCCTTGGCTGGCTCATAGCTTCACCTGAAAGAGAGCAACTGCAGGAGGCAGATAAGAGGCAGGTGTGCAGGTGGTTCAGGTTTAAGCATTTTGCATCTCTGGAGGGGTCAGGATTTAGAGATATCGCTTGGGACACTTGGCTGGAATATGCCAAGGTTTGCTGGGTGTTTGCAAGTGTCCGAAGATCTGGAGGCCTCACTGAGGCTCTTGACGCTGATCTTGCTATCATTTCCTGACCTCTGTTGCCTCTTTGGTTTTTGAGAGCAAGGGCACACTTGGCAAATCAGTCAGAGCTGAGCCCCCAAGCTGCATTGGCTCCCACCACCCACCAAACTTTGCTCTTCAACAGTGGGCAAGCGTCTGAGATTGATAGAGCTTGGGTCAGTTTGAGCTGAGAAAGAGCTGATGAGAAAGCTTTCCAGTTTCGATTTTGCAATACCAAATTCAGTGGCGTAGGCATTTTTCCTGAAAATGTAAAAAATGCAGCCACTTAGATATTACGAAGATTTATTGTCCTCTTAAAAAAAAAAAATCTTGCCTGGTGCCATTGTTTCCTTTGTTGTCTGCATTTTGGCAACATTCCTCCTTCTTTCCTGAATTACTTACCTGGGTGATGCAATGAGGTCACCTTGCTAATTACCCAGTTGGCTATGGCTACAAAATGAGGTCACTGAGTGCAGTTGGGCAGTGAGGGCAAGTGAAGGGCATTATAAAAGTGAGTATTCGAATATTTTTGCATGGGGTGTGGATAAATCACCCAAAGGGGAGGTGGTTTTTGGCATTACTGGAAACACTTGTGAAAAACTGGGAGTAGCTCCTAGCTGTTCGACGTTATTGAGGCCCCTTGGCTGAGATCTGCCAGCTAATACGGCTGCATCTGCACAACATCACCATTGACTGCTTTTCCAACCGCCTAAGATATCCTCTTGCTGTTCTCTGTAGCAGGACGTTAGTGTTGTCTGGGGATCTGCAGAAGGGTATTAAGGAAGTTCCCTGGGGAGCAGTAATGCCAAGACTGGCATCACAGAAAGGGAACGGATAAGAACTGTGAACAGTTCAGTTTTTTCACACACACACCATTTGTGATAGTGCAAATGCAACTGGCCCTTATTACCAATAGTTCTGCTGAGTCTCTACACTTGCTGTTGCTGGTTGCAAAAAGTCCCTTGATCCAGGCTCAGGCTGGCGTTGGTGTTGGACTTTGCTTCTCTTTCCCTTTCCTGCCCCAAAGTGCTTGCATTTGAATATGCATAACCGTGGAGGGGCTTGGATGTGCCAAGGAATAAGGCACATGTCTCACCTAGGTGTAGGAAAAGCTTTCTTTCCTGCACAGGGTAGATGGCTTGCTGGCCTCTAACAGTTCAGCTCTGCGCAGAACAGCTCTGCTTGACTCCTCAGTGTTGCATCTGGGGAACCTCCCTGTTTCCTGTAACTTGCTACTTCGTCATTTGTCTCGGAGATTTCCCCAACAAACTTAATGATAGAATAATTTTCTTTTTCAAATGACTCATCCTTGTTGCCAGACCAGACTGCTCTACGCATCCCATTTTCTCCAAGAACCAGTCATGTCTGCCTCTTAGCTCTGTCTGATACAGGTCTGCACAACGTATTGTCCTGTCCCGTGGGGAAGATCCCATTGCTGGGCAACGTAATCCTGAATTTATCCAAGAATAGGTCTTTGAACCTTGCTACTAATCTCCCTTCCCCTTCTTTAAGTCTGAACTGGTGTGTTTTAAGCCAGAGGAAGCCAAATGGAGATCTGTAGCAGGAGGATGACTCCCCTGGTCTCTCCCTGAGCTGGAGGGAACCACTTTGTTGGCCATGGGCATCAAGATACCGTATTGGCCCCAATATAAGCCGCACCCGAATATAAGCCGCACCTTTAAAATTCGAGAGGAAAGAAGAAGAAAAGACAATACCTGAATATAACTCGCTCCCTTAAAATTCTGCAGGCACTCACACCTGTTCCATTTTACTGTATATCTGTTTCAGCAGTGGTATCGTAAAGGCCAGTTTTTGTAAGGTTGTGAAATTTAACTTTTCATGGTCGGAATTTGGGAAAAAGTGAGGCTTATATTCAGGCCACTTTTGTAACTAATCCTTGCATGTATGTGGCAATCCCTAAGGAAGAACTTCTCCCTTCCTTCAAATCTTTTGCTGCAGGGTAAAGATTTCTAATCTTTCTTTCTAATACAATGCCCAGAAAGTGTTTCAGAGCTTGCAGTTAGTTTACAAGCTAGCAGGCAGTCGTGTGATCAAGCAGTAGCCAGGGTGATTTCCCCCCCTCCATTTTGGTGCCTTCCAGATGTTTTCGAATAGAACTCCCATCACCCTTAGCCTGTGTGGCCAGTGGGCCTTCTTGGTAGTGGCGCCCTCCCTGTGGAACGCCCTCCCACCAGATGTCAAAGAGAAGAACAACTACCAGACTTTTAGAAGACATCTGAAGGCAGCCCTGTTTAGGGAAGCTTTTAATGTTTAATAGGTTATTGTATTTTAATCAGGATGCATCAGGATGGAGCAGGCTGCTGTATCCTCTTAGCCGTTTCCCTCTCTTCTCTAGCTCAGTAGAGAACACCCCCCCACACCTCACCTGCATGCTCCATTGGGGGTTGTTAAAGTACCCTGTAACCTGCTCAAAATGATTATGCCCTTCTTCTTCGACTTCTGTGTCTCCTTTTCATAGGCAGTTGGCTCAAAGTCTCGGGCAGGCTGGTGAAATTGAGCCGGAAACGGAAGGAATCCTCACGGAATACGGCGTAGATTTTTCGGACTTCCCGCCAGATGTCCTGCAGTGCCTCCCCCAGAGCCTCCCCTGGATTATCCCACCAGAAGAATTTGCCAAGAGGAGAGATTTAAGGTAAAAATCTCAGCCGTTTTCTTTCAGGCCTCTTGTCCGCTTGCAGGTTGCCTTGGGATGGGGCTGTAGCTGGTCTGGGATTCTTTCACAGGGAAAATAGGCCAAGTTGTCTCAAGTTTCGGTTGGATGCAGACAGCTACTGTGTTTGGGAAGTTTTGCCTTTAAAGGACTTGTGAGGACAGGAGGGCATATTCGAACGAAAGGCTCAAACTGGAGAACTTTGGGGCCTTTACTTATTTATTTTTGGTCCAGTATTACAGCTTTTGGCATGGTGGGGTGCAAAATGTACAGACAGTACCATTAATTTCATTTTCTTTTTCATGGATCTAATTGTGACTGCGACAGTAGCAGGTTTCTCAGTAGCGTGGATCCCTCTTGCTGGGCACATTTTAATAATAAAACTGTCAACTTTGTTGAACACGGTTTATGGGTCGTGTCTGTTGACCAGCGTATGGAAAGCAGGAAACGTGGTGAGGATTGTTGGAAATCTTCAGACCTGCCTCTTTGCAGGTCTTT
The DNA here is from genome assembly GCF_964252035.2 of Podarcis erhardii. Lineage (NCBI taxonomy): Eukaryota > Metazoa > Chordata > Lepidosauria > Squamata > Lacertidae > Podarcis > Podarcis erhardii. Next base: position 96,848,405 of record NC_138509.1, on the reverse strand, counting down.
GCAACGAAAGCGCTGAGAGCAGCTTTTGCTTCCTCTCTTTTCATAAGCTGCGTAGCTCATCAGAGGCCCATCTCTTGAGTTTACAGATATTGGCTCGGATTGCCAACCAGCCTCTAAGGAGATCGCATAAAACAACTTAAAATGTTCATTTAAAAAAGTCAGCCGAAAGATAATTTAAAAAACAAGTTGACACGAAATGTTAACGAAAGATAAATAAAACCAGTATTTTTAAAACTATTGCATGCGATAAAACCATAAGTGATTGTAACATGCAGCTTTTGACATGTCTGGGTAGCTTTGTTGAAATGAAGGTTTTTAAGATGCCAAAAACAATACAGCAGAGAGTTCCAGAGAGTAATGAATGAGCAGCCAGTGCAGATCTCTAAGCAGGAGTATAACATGCTGGCAAGGCTTCACTCCTGTCGGCAATCACGCTGCAGTTATCTGCACTAACTGCGGCATTCCACTTCCTCAAATTCTGTGGCACGCAGAAAGCATCTGGGATCGAGGGCTACGAGCCGCAATGCCTGTGCTCTCCTTCCAGAGCTAGAGGCAGCAGTGTATCTGAATACCAGTTGCTGGAAACTGCAAGAAGGGGAGAGTGCTCTTCTGCTTGAACTCTTGCACACCTTCTTCTCCAAACCACAGCGTGAGTTCTGGGGGCTGGGGCACGACTGGGCACCCTAGAGCGCCAGGAACAGTTGCTTTGACTAGCTGGCTAATGGATGCCTGGCCCATCTATTAGCCTGATCAGGGCAGCAGACACCTTCGAAGCATGGGGGAGGCCTCTTCTGGTGATGTTCCTTCGGTGCTCTTGTCCAGGAGCACCTCCAAACCACACTGCTTGGAGTGTCAGTGCTGCTTGTCGTACACCCTTGTTCCTTAAGCCTCCTGCTTCAGTGCTGGCAGAGCCTCAGAACCTGCCAGTGCCCACGGGAGCTCAGGCCTAATTCTCACCGTGGCGAGAGCCCTGTCTCTGGACTGTTTCGCTTCATGTTACAAGCGGGGATTTGTATCGTTGAATCCTCTTTCGTGCAACAAAGCAGGACCCCTTCCTGCATATAGAAAACCAGCATGTCAAGGAGACGAACAGGGTTTGAAAAGGATTAAAACTCTTCTCCCTTGAGGGCATAGGCATCTGGTTGGCCGCTGTGAGGACAGGATCATAGAATCATAGAATCATAGAGTTGGAAGAGACCACAAGGGCCATCGAGTCCAACCCCCTGCCAAGCAGGAAACAAGGATGCTTGATTAGATCAGCCGCTGGCCTCTAGATCCAGCTGCAGGACTCTTACGTTCTTATGCTAAGCTTCTATGTACAGGGATTTTTTGTATGCACCCACAGCAGAAACTCCCACCTGCACAGTCTGTAGTGGTATAGCCCAAGACCTTTCTACCCTCAGGGCGGAAGAGCCCATTGCTGCTGCAGGCAGTGTGTTCCAGGTTGCCAAGTTTCCAGAAGACCCAGCCCCTGCTCTCTACGTAAGCCAACCTGTCCTCTCTGAGAACAGCGAAAAATAAAATCGCTGCCTTTCTCATGTCCGATATGTCTTCATTTAAGGAAGCGGGGGGCACAGTTTCATTTATTTTTTGCTCTTGTGGCTGGATTGATTAGAGCCAATGTTTCACAGCCGAAGAAAGCAAGCAAAGGTGAAGGTGGAAATGGCGATGTGTTCTTTGGGAATTCCAAATGGCCTTGAGAAAGCTGAAGGGATGGAGCGGCCAAAGTTGCAGGGTCCAAGGCCTCTTGAGAGCCAGTGTGGTGTAGTGGTTAAGAGCGGTAGACTCCTAATCTGGGGAACCGGGTTCGCGTCTCCGCTCCTCCACCTGCAGCTGCTGGGTGACCTTGGGCCAGTCACACTTCTGTGAAGTCTCTCAGCCCCACTCACCTCACAGAGTGTTTGTTGTGGGGGAGGAAGGGAAAGGAGAATGTTAGCCGCTTTGAGACTCCTTAAAGGGAGTGAAAGGCGGGATATCAAATCCAAACTCTTCTTCTTCTTCTTCTTCTTCCTCCTCCCCACCTCCTTCTGTCTTTTTCCTTGCCTCCCTCCCCCCTTGCCAGTTTTTATGGCACAGAGTGCAGGAGAAAAGCAAGGGGTGTGTGTCAAAGGAAACGTTGAAGCGCAACTTTCCACCCAGGGCGCAGGGGCAACGCTGGGGAAGGAAATGTTAAGTGAACCCAAGAAAACCCAGAGCTGCTTCTGTGGCTTCTTCCAAGTGTTTTTAATTTCATTCATATCTTTTTGTTTCTCTTGCTGCTAAACTGGGGCAAGCAACCTAGCCAGGAAAGTCCTCCCAGAGTGGGAAAAGAAAGAAAACCCCAAATCCTGGAGAGAGAGAGAGAGAGAGAGAGAGAGAGAGAGAGAGAGAAGGGTCATTCTGGGCTGAGCCGCACTGCCTTTTCCATGTCTCCTGTTGTTCAGATGACTGCGGGAAAAGCCTCACGTCACTTTTCCTGAAAAGGGCAAATCCCTTGCTCGAAAGGAGATGGCGTACATGGTCTAACAAGGGAGAGTTTGTGGGGATCGTTCTTCACTCCTCGCCTTCGGTTGCGAGCGAGACCTGTGACCTCCTCTGGACCGTTGCAAATGTGAAACTTGGCACCAAAATGTGCTGGCTCTCAATTTTCCAGTTACTTTCTCTCTCTCTCTCTCTCTCTCTCTCTCTCTCTCTCTCTCTTTTTATTCTTCACTCTCTCCCTCTTTTTTCCACCGAGTGTCATCCTGCCAACCAGTGATTTTATTATTATAAACAGGATGTTGTATTCACTTTTAAGAAGGAATATGAAACTGGAGGTAGAATTACACACTGCACTTTCTCAGCTGCCAAAATAGAAAACAATGAACTAAAAATACCTAGTGCAGTTAAAAGGGTGTTGTGGCAAGGAAATCGGACGGATCCGTGAGGTGGGTTGCCGTCCGAAATGGGGAGATTGTTCTAAGCTGCCCTGAAACCCTCTCTCAGACGTTAGGGGTGCCAGGCTTTGAACACAACAGACAAGCAAACAAGCATTGTTGCCTGAGAGACCTAAGCCCAGAAGAGGAGCTCTGTTAAAACCGGCAGTAGTTAATGAGCCTACTGCATCCCTGTAGGCGGAGTTAATGAAACGTTACTTTCATAGATGGGAATCTCCAAGGAGGACCCCCTGTGGTTCTGGGGGTCCCCCCACCCACATTTGAGAGAAGTTTACAGGCAGAGGATTCTTGACTGAGTTAGTTTGCTGGTTAGTTAGGAGCATGAGCTGTGAGACAGGTGAGGTCTGGCCCATGGTCACAAATATATGAGCTGGCCTAATGCACTACTCTTTTTTCCCGAGCTTTAACCTCCTTAGCTGCAGCATGTGAATTAGGCTGGCCAACATTGCAGGGTCGTTGTCAGGGTTATAGAGGCAGGGTCCATTAAGAGAACAGTTTTTTGTTTTTTTAAAGAGGCATTGATAGAAAGGGGAAGAATCCAAGCTGCATGCAAGCAGGCAGAGACTATGCCCAAGTGGACCCTGTTTTGCTCCTCCCTCTTCAGTTCTCTTCTGGTCCTGGGAGACAGTGGGGCAGGAAGAGACGGTGAACCACCCTGAGATATTTCGATGAAGGGTTGTAAATCAATCAACCAGTCAATCAATCAATCAAACAAACAAACAAATAAACAAACAAATGGATGGATGGTTTGGGAGCCCTTGACTCTCCACCAGGCTGACCAGCCGCTCCCTTCTCCTGCACTTGTTCTTCCCTCTTCAATCCTGCAGCTTCTCCTGCCTCTGCCTCTCGTCTTCCGGCTGATACAGGTTCCTCTGTACCCACTGACCCCTTCTCCCAAGTCAGTCTCCAACCCTGCTTCTCCCGCTGCCCCACTCATCAGTTTCCACCCACCACTCCCCGGTGTCCTGACATGGATGATGGATCTTTGCGGGTTCAGAGATACGGCACTAGGTGATTCTGGATGTTACTTAAAATGGCAAGCAGGATCTTCTGAGGGGACTAAAGATTTCCTTGGCGTCAGTCAAACAAGCGTGCCAAAGCATTCCTCGCCTGGCTTTTGTTCTGTCCTAGGCACGGAGGTGCTGTTCTCAGCACTGTTTCTAGCTGGAAACTCCAGGCAACGGGGAAGTCCCTGCATTGTAGCACTGCCCGCCCGTTAGGATTAACAATGCTAATATTTAGAGGTTTGTCGGCTGACAAAACGAGAGGTGGAGGGGACAGATTTGGCTCGGGGAGCTGGACGGGAAGGAGCATGGCTTCCGGGGACAGAGGGTTCCCCTCAGCAGGTGGAAGGCGCAGATCTGATAAAATAGCTCAGTGCCTGGAAACTGTCCATGCCACAAGCTGGCGATAACTCTAGGAACAGCAAAACCTGTGCTCCTGGAACAGGATGTGTAGAAATGTGCAGGGAACTGATAAGTTGTGGGGACGACGACTGGTGGTGTGGAGGTTGCTAAGCCTGGCTGCCGTCTGTCAGAACCTGTTCTCCAACGGAGGTGCACCAAACCACAAATTAATGGGTCTCATTCAAGGCGAGTAGTTTATCGCTGCTGCTATTATATTTATAACCTGCCCTTCACTGTTTAAGGTCCCAGGGTGGGTAACAGCATCAAAACAACATTAAAGCCATTTTAAATTGGAGTCAAGGAAAAGGGATATTGTGGTGGTGGAAACAATGGGATATAAGTTGGTTCATAGGCATGGAAAGGGGGCTAAAGAATAATAAAACTATTTAGTTGGAAGGGACCCTGAGGATTATCTGGTCCAACCCTCAGCAGTTCAGGAATATGCAGCTGTCCCATAGGGGGATTGAACCTGCAACCTTGGTGTTATCAGCACCACGCTCTAACCAACTGAGCTATTCAGGCCTGCCGCTTCCTGTTAGCAATTTACATGGGCTTAGTATCCCCATGTATATAATTTGCTGGTGTGTCTAGCTCTCCCTGAGATGGTTGACCTGGGTTGGGGTGGTGCCAATTCAGATGACAGGCAAGGGAATCGCAAGATGGAATTGAATGTCAGCCGGCCGGAATAAAACCCTCTGTGTGGAAAACCAGCATGTTGGGAGCCAGACTTGGGATCCTTCTCCCTGATGTGCTCGTGTTCTGTTTAAGGGGATATTGTTTTCTGTGGAGGAGCATTCTGTCGCCTGATGGAAGCTATGAAAGGAAAGAAGGCTTCTTTGAGGAAACAAGGCTTGCCCAAATGAGAAGAACAGAAAGGAGCACAAACTCTGGCAAAACCAATGGAATGGCAACTGGGAAAGCGAGAGGGAGAAGAGAGTTGGCGTAAACGGTCGGCTCTCGCAATGGAGAGAAATATATTCTCCCAAGAATCTGCACTTGGAAGTTAACTTATTCATAAATGATGTGGAGTTAGGGCTGAGCAGTGGAGTTAACAAGTCTGAGGATGACACCAAATGGTCTCAGTGGCCTGTCCTTCCGTGATTAGTCCCATCTAATCTAGGAGACTTCAGTTGTGGGTTTTAACAAGCCACTCTTCTCCCTATCTCCTGCAGTTGATGACAGCTTCTTGATAACTTGGGACCAAGCCTGAGCAGGTCTTAACTTCTGAGCTGTAATGCAAAATGGCAGCCCTGAAGCCCTGTCTCACCAGCTGCTCAGCCTAGACAAGGCGGAAGACTTTCAGATGCACAAAAACATGTGGCAGAAAGCCTGTCTCAGCCCAGCAGGATTAGCTGAGCCGGTGTCTTCTGATTAAAAGTTGTTTGGCATGATGATGCAAGTGGGTTTCCTGTGTAGGAGTGAGAGTGGGAGCATAACTGGATCACAGGAGCCCAGAAATCTCATTATCTCAGCAAAAATAGCAGGGCCAGATTCCTTTATTACGTCAAGGTGGACATTTGAGGAGTATTGATGGTGCTGAAACTTTGCTTCTTGAAGCTTTCCTGGTCTTTCCCCTATCCTCTTTGCCTCTGTAAGAAAATTTAGCTGTAGACTAGTGCTGGTGGCTTGCAGCTCATGGAGCAGACTGGTGCTTTGATGGTGTGCCAGTTCCAACCCACAGAAATCTAGCAGGAGGACATATTATGTTTCCCCGGGTCGCAATAGCTAGATTATTATGGATGTGTGTACCTTGCAGTCACAAACAGGTTTAGCTTCCACTCTAACCAGAATGATTTGTTGTATAGCTGTGCTTTCTGTTACATTTTTTGGCAGAATAGGAGTCCTGGTGTCTGTAAAAAATGATAGATGGGGTTAGCATAGCCAGATCTTTTCTTTTTTAAAGAACAACAGTGTAATTCAGCAGCAAAAAAAAAAGCTAATTCTATTCTAGGCTGCATCAACAGAAGTATAATGTCCAGATCAAGGGAAGTAATAGGACCACTCTATTCTGCCTTGATCAGACCACACCTAAAGTCCTGTGTCCAGTTCTGGGCACCACAGTTTAAGAAGGATGTTGACAAGCTGGAAGATGTGCAGAGGAGGGCAGCCAAGATGATCAAGGGTCTGGAAACCAAGCCTTATGAGGAACAGTTGAAGGAGCTGGGTATATTTAGCCTGGGAAAGAGGAGATAGAGAGGAGATATGATCAGATATCTCAGGGGCTGTCATATGGAAGAGGAACAAGCTTGTTTTCTCTTGCTCTAGAAGGGAGGATCTGAACCAATGGCTTCCAGTTGCAAGAAAGGAGATTCCAACTAAACATTTGGAGGAACTGTCTGACAGTAAGAGCTGTTTGGCAGTGGAATAGACTCCCACGGAAGGTGGTGGACTCTCCTTCCTTGGAGGTTTTTAAGCAGAGGTTGGATGGCCATCTGTCATGGATGCTTGAGCTGAGATTCCTGCCTTTCAGTGGGGTCGGCCTAGATGCTGCTTGGGGAACCCAACTGACTCTTCAATTCTACGATTGTATGAGTCTAACTTACCCAATGACTGGGGACGGGTGTTTGCTGTGATGAGATTGGGGTGTATTCCTGCTGTTGCTATAAAATACTGTTTCATGCATAAAACATGCTTGAAGCAAGGAGGGGCGCCTATTCCCGAGTGAAAATGGTTGCTTTCCAGGCCTGAGATGCATCGTTCCAAGAAGGAGCTCATCAAGGTCCTAGAAACAATGATTGAGACTTTCAAGGATCTAAAAATACCCCACCCACCCAGTTTTGAAATGCCAGCCCTCTTGAGTCGAGAGAGCAAGTGCGCAGAAGTCTGGGTGCCGAGCTGAATACCTCGCAGGTCAGCGTTCCCTTGTGTCTGCTCACAATGGGAAGAGAAATGAGACCAGCTTCAAGATGTAGTTGTCTAGACATGCAGTCACCTTTTGCCGTTAAATGTCATGGTGGTGCCTTGTTAAAGTTTAAATGAGACCCACAAAATCCAAACTGTAGTAAACAAAAGGCCATAGCTGAGCTCTCACCTCTCCTGGATGACGGTGGTTGCTGAAGTGTGTTTATATCTTACATTTTGTCTTTGTGAAATGAGTTGACTGGGTGAAGGGAGGCCTCTGGTTCAGCATGCCTGCATGACCTCCAGGAGATCAGTACTAGGAGATCAGAATGGGAGCTAGCGTGCATGTTCAGGATGCAGTTCTGCATTTCAAGTTGAAATACTGCTTTGGGCCTTGCATTGTCATTTCCAGAGGAGCAGGGGTTGAACTGAGAGTGTCACTGAGCCTATACTATTGTTTGCCTGATTAAATATATCTTTCAAACTTACAAATAAGAGCCTCTGTTTGTGCGTTTTGGAGTGGAAGCCAGGACACCAATGTGCTGCTTTTCCATATGTAGGGATTTTGTGTGTATGTGTTTGGAGAGGAGTATTCAACTATGTGAGCTATCAGCTGCTGCCTGAAATGACTTAGCAGTCTGGCCGTTTGACCACTTTTGTTTCTGCTGTAAGCCACTTTGGCTTCTGTCTGAATAAATATTTTGCAATAAGCAACAAGCCTCAGGGAGAACAAGACTGTCGGACATCATCTGCTCATTGCAATCAGTCACCAGAGGCACAAACAGAAGTTTTAGCTCCCACCCACCCACCAACCCACCAGTTATTACAGCCTGAATAAGTTGCATGAATTAGGAGTGAGATTGGGGTTTTAGTTTTCCCATAAGCCACCCTATAAGGCTTCAGGATGGGGTAGGCTGCAACTGCGAACAAGCCCATGAAGGCTGCAACCAGGGATGCTTTAAATAAGCTGCTGTAAACTCAGCCCTGCAAGTCCGTCAGCAGATCTGTTGAATGCTGCCTCTCCCTTCTTGCACAGGAGGAAAAGGGGGCCTGATATGTTTTGGGCGTTCAGTGGTCCGGAGCTGGGATTCCATACCGCACTCCCTGCAGGCATGGACTCTCGTGAACTGGGGCCCCATTGTTGACCTCGCTAATAGATTTAATTGGCCGAGCGTCTCAAAGCGGAGCGCCTGCTTGTTGCTACATTTCCCTCGATGTGCTTTGAGAGTTCTGGCACCGGCGTATTTATGTTCCGTTCATTTCCAACGCAGGCCCTTTGCCGCTGCCAGCCTATTAATTTCTAAACTGCCTGCAGCTACAGATCGCGATGGGTGGCAGGGCTTTGCGGTTGCAGCACCAAACAGCTGGACTAAGCGACCTGTTCCATTGAAACAAAACCCATGCGGCCTCTGGTTTCTCAAGGAGCCCTTAATCCTTTCTCTTAAGACCTGTCAGCACAAGAGAGCAGTTGTTTTAAGCTCCCTGCTGTCTACCGCTGCACGTCATCTGCCCGGCTGAGCTCAAAGTGTCAGATGGCTGGCGTCCGGGGTCACAGTCGTAGTGCCCTGGGCTCTAACTCGGCCTGATAAGGGCACGTGGGACCCCTTGCATGAGTGGGGCGTTCCCTCTCCGTTCGGACGTGAATCTGCCGAAGACTGTAAATCGAGACGTTATGTAAGCAGTGTATCTTGGAATGCAGTCGCTTTTTTGAAATTCCATTCATTAATGGGTTTTTAATTGAAGGAATATGTATCTGTGGAAGCAGGTTATAGCTGCAGTCAGTTTGTCACCGGATAGCGGGTCTCCGAGCACATGAAAGAGGAATTCTCTCGCTAGCTCTAGAGCTGCATAACCTAAAGCCCGAGGCAGGTTATGCAAATCTAACAACAACAATACCATGTGAAGGGCAAACATGAAGAAATAAAAATTGGCAAAAGAGCCCCACCTGCCATTCATATGAAATAGATAAATAAATGTGTGTGTTGTAGGTACAGTAAAATTTATACACTGCTTTTAACAGGCGAGCGCTGTTGCCCCAAGCTACAGACAGAGGGACTGAGGAGGGAGTTGGTTCATGGCATGCCATTTTATTATGCATGCTTGTTCTATGCTATGATAATTTTTATACAGTGGAACCTTGGTTCTCAAACACCTGGGTACTCAAACATTTCGGCTCCCGAATGCTGAAAACCTGGAAGAAAGTGTTCCGGTTTTCAAATGTTTTTTGGAAGCCAAACGTCCGATGAGGCTGTCACCTATTGTTTCTGGGGGGGCCTGCGCCAATCGGAAGCCACACCTTGGTTTTCAAACATTTTGGAAGTCAAATGGACTTCTGGATTACATTTGAGAACCAAGGTACCACTGTACTCTCTTCTTGGTTTTAAAGTGTTGATTTCATAGATGCTTTCTTATAAATATTTTATATTACTTTAGCTAAACCACTTAGTGATCTGTTTATTGTTATTAAGTGGTCTGCAGACCATAGAATTGTAGAGTTGGATTCCTTGCATTTCAGGAATCATTTGCCCAACGTGGGGTTAGAACCGACTGAGATTAAGAGTCTCATGCTCCACCTACTAAGCTTTCCCAGCTACTCCTATTTATCGTCATGGATGCTTTAGTTGAGATTCCTGCATTGCCGGGGGTTGGACTAGACAGCCCTCGGGGTCCCACCCCACTCTACAGTTCTATGATTCTAAATAAATAGCAGAGGAGGCAAGATTTGAATTGGCAGTTTCCTGGCTCACAGCTCAGCCCTGGTGATATACTATCCCTCAATTTGGAGACATGTGATCTGAACAAAGCACAAGAACCTAATAATTTCCCTGCTGGACCAGACAAAAAATCCACCTCCTATAACATCCATGCCCCTTTCAGAAGCCGGTTTTCAAACAGATGAACTTGCTGCCCCCGGTGCTGAGTTTTCTTTGTTTCTTCCCTGTTTTTGATAGGCAAGAATGCATCTTCACCATTGACCCGTCAACCGCCAGGGACCTTGACGACGCTTTGTCTTGCAAGCCGCTTCCGGACGGTAAGATGCGTTTTCTACGTCACTTTAGTGTCTGTGCACATGGATGTCCATTTATAGCCGCTGCTGTGTGTCTTCAAACATGTAGCTCATCAGGGGCATTAAGAACTTGAACAGGGCTCTATGTGGATGAACGTTTATTGTGTTCACACCCTAGCAGCCCTGCTTAAAAGGATCTCTGCCAAGAGACCTTTGTGAGAGCCACTAGTGGCCAGAGTGCACGGTCCAAGGTTAGCTTGGCCATTGAGCTGATTGATTATTAGGAAGCCTTGTGTGTACAGGCAACTCTCAATTTACGTGGGCGTTACACTCCAAGGCACCGTGTATTTACGTGAAATTGCGTATATTTGAAACACCATTGGAAAAGCCTGCAAACACCCTCTGACCCCTGGCAACCCTAAAAAAAAAACAGCAGCACTTGTAGTAGTTGTTGTTGTTTAGTCGTTTAGTTGTGTCTGACTCATTGTGACCCCCTGGACCAGAGCACGCCAGGCCCTCTTGTCTTCCACTGCCTCCCGCAGTTTGGTCAAGCTCATGCTGGTAGCTTCGAGAACACTGTCCCACCATCTCGTCCTCTGTGGCCCCCTTCTCCTTGTGCCCTCCATCTTTCCCAACATCAGGGTCTTTTCCAGGGAGTCTTCTCATGAGGTGGCCAAAGTCTTGGAGCCTCAGCTTCAGGATCTGTCCTTCCAGTGAGCGCTCAGGGCTGATTTCCTTCAGAATGGAGAGGTTTGATCTTCTTGCAGTCCATAGGGCTCTCAAGAGTCTCCTCCAGCACCAGAATTCAGAAGCATCAATTATGGTACTGGAGGAGACTACCAGATGCCAAACCCGACCACAATCGTTCAAATTCCAACTTGCCACAGGCCTCAATGGTCAGTGCAATTGCTCCTGGAATTGCCCTTGCAAAGGCTTGTGGGATTACTAGTCGCTGTTTTCGTGCCTATTTGCCCTTTCTGGGCTCTCTTTAGGGCTGTTTTTGCCATTTTTACAGTCACTTCCAGGTTCGAAGTGATGTGTACATGTGCGATTGTACATTAACTGGATGCACGTCCGTTAGGAGTTGCCTGTATATGCTCATTGTCTCCCATCTCCTCTTTGTTCAGTATGTGATTTCTATGCAAAATGTTCCCTGATGCAATTTCTGGCGTCCCTAAGAAGGATGGGGAAAGACTCCTGCCGGAAAGCCTGGGTCTGGCTGCCACTCTGTGTTCCCCAACCCGTTGCCCTCCAGATGTTTCAGTCCACAGCCCCAACCAGCAACTTTGTGATGGGAGTTGTAGCCCAAAACATCTGGAGCAGGCATTGGGTTGGGGAAGGCTCCTATAGACAGTGAGATGCCAGGCAGACCAGTGATCTGACATGGTGTGAGGTTCAAGTAGGTGCTGCTAGAATGGCAGGGAAGCAGCTGGAAAAGCTCTCTCCTTCTTTTCCACTTGGGCTGAGTCACTTTCCAGTGATGGGAACTTCTTGAAATGAGGTAAGCAGTGACTATGTTGTTAAAAAACTAAAATGGGAAGCCGTCATGTTTGCCTCGCCGCCTCTGCATTGTTACAAAGCTTTAATGAAGGTTGCTGGCCTTTTATTTTAGTAAATAAAACCTGTGGCTGCAGAGGCAGATGGAACGAGGCCTTTCTGTTAATGGAAGAGATGAGGCAGTGGGGTCTCCTAGATGTTCAGCTCCAGGCCTTGCAGTTTCTTCCAGGAGATGCATCTTAGGACGCAGAAATAAAGTGCATTCCTGATTCCACTTTTAAGTATTGTTCCATCTAATGGTGAACTTAACTCAGGTGGCTGAGGGTCCTCTACCCGTTTTGCATTTGTAAGAATTCAGACACTTAGAAAGTTGAGGCAATTTTAATCTGTTTTAGTATTTAATTTAATTTATACATTTATTTATTTGGTTTTTCAAATTAAAGTTCTACAATCGCATATCCAACATACGTCATAAAAAGAAGATTCCACAGAAGCTCCTGGACTTCCCTTCTCCCCTTTGTGGGTCCCATTGTTAGTCCTTTCCTCCTGCACGTTTTATAATAATCCACATCTTTTGCATCTCCATTATATTCAAAACTTACCATTAAACTACAAGTGGTGTAGTTCCAATCCTACTAACGATTTTAACTGTTTACAATGATTTTTAAGATAAATTATAAATCCCCCCATTCCTTATTAACCTTTGCATGTTTTAAAGTAGGGTTGTGAATTTTTCTTGATTTTACTGCTTTATGTTTCGAGGGTTGTTGTTGTTGTTGTAGTACAATCAAGCAGTGTATAAATTTAAATAAATAGGAAATGACCGGTAGAATCCGAGACCAGGGAGAAGAGTCAATGGAAGAAGATTGGAAAAAATTTAAAGTATATTTTAAAAAATATTGTAAAATTAATGAATGTTAGAAAGATGCTGGAGTGAATTTACATGGTCTTAGCAGAAAGGTTGTAAAGAATTAAGTTAAATTGGATTGTTAATGGATTAAAGTGAAAAATTCAAGGTTAAATTGTGTTAAGATAAATTTATGGAACAAAATCTGAGAAAGAGGGAAAGGACTTGCTGAAACAATTATGAATTAGAATACAAAAAGGGAGGCGTGAGGAAGTCAAGGAAATAAGTAAATGAAGGATAAAGATATGAAAATACTGGATGTTAGTGTTTTTTAAATGTTATTGTTATTGTTTAGTTGTATTGTTTTTTTCTCTTTTCAGTATTGTATCTTTATAGTTTTGAAGTATTGTAATTTTTTCTCTCTTCTTGTTATTATTGACTGTTTTTCTTTTATTTGTAATTGTTAAACCTTAATAAATATTTTTTAAAAAATAAATAAATATAAATTTAAATAAATAAATCAAGCAAGGAATCAAGCATCTCTACTGAGGACTGAAATGCAAGGCAAGGTGTTCCCACGGCTAATCTGCTCTGAAATTGTTCTGAGCTTTAATATGCCAATGGCAAACTCGGCTGGTAGCGTCGCAGCAGTTGGCGCAGCCCTTTCGGCAAAGGGGCCGGATAACAGGATGCAGCCGTGATGGGGGTGGAATTGAATATGGAGGAGAGAGAAACCCACAAGGTACTGCAAGTGACGTCTGAATTCCTGGGATGGTTGATTCAGTGCTGCGAGATGGCCAGGGCAGTGGCAGCTTCCTTGGCCTGTGTTTTGTCGTTAGAAAATGAGTGCTGGCAGTACATTACGGAGATTGGAAACAGGTCTCTGCATCTGCGTAGTTAGGAATTGGTCTTAAATGACAGCTCGCCACATGCCCTCTCCCGAATAATGTTTGCTGCGTTGTGTAGCTCCTACTGGTGAATATTTCTGTCGTGTTTAATTTAAAAGGCTGCTTGCCCACATATTTCTGCATATTGCACCCAGCTTGTCAAAGTGATCAGATTGTATCTGAGCAAAATCTCAGGCTGAGAGCTTAATTCAATTGAGGGAGACATGTCCTCGTCCTGTTGCTGGACAGTCATTCATTCATTCATTCATTCGGAGGAATGTCTTAGGAGGCTGCTGTGAAAGGCCAATTCACCATTTAGCCCCGGACTGGTGTCGGTTCTGGTTACCAATGTTAATACTGGGTTGCACTTTCCAGCCTTGAAACCTGGAAAATCTGGGACTGGAATCTGTGACAACTTAGATTGGAGGTTTTCAACCTTTTTGAGTCCACGACTCCCTTGACCAACTACCTTCTTTCTGGGGTACCCCTGTGGGGCTCGGGAGCCCAGTTAGGTCCCCCCTTGCCTGCAGAGCTGGCAGCCCCTCACCCTCTTTCAAACACCCTCCCTTGTGGAGCGTTCCCTCAGCCTCCTCTCTTTGAGAATCCTCTGGGTAGGCACTGCTGCCACCCCTGGCCTCTGAACTCCCTACTCCCTCGCTGCCCCAAGCAGAGGTGTACCCAGTATTCTGAACTGATGCTGAAACAGTGTGCTCGTTTCTTATTTCTTTTATTTTTTATTTTTTATTAGGGATTTCAACATAACAATTTATCAAAAATACATCATCCACATTCCCCCCCCTTTCCCCCTCCCCCCCTAAAAAAGAAAAAACCTACCCTCCCACCCCTCCCTCAGCTCCTCTCTCTGGTTTCTCAGCACATGTTATTCTCTGCATGTTATAAAATTGTAAAGATCCTCAATTTATCTATCTGTATGTTACCAATAAGGGATGCAGGTGGCGCTGTGGGTTAAACCACAGAGCCTAAGACTTGCCGATCAGAAGGTCAGCGGTTCAAATCCCCGTGACGGGGTGAGCTCTCGTTGCTCGGTCCCAGCTCCTACCAACCTAGCAGTTTGAAAGCATGTCAAAGTGCAAGTAGATAAATAGGTACCGCTCCAGCGGGAAGGTAAATGGCGTTTCCGTGCAGTGCTCTGGTTCGCCAGAAGCGGCTTAGCTTCCATGACCTGGAAGCTGTACGCTGGCTCCCTCGGCCAGTAAAGCGAGATGAGCGCCGCAACCCCAGAGTCGGCCACGACTGGACCTAATGGTCAGGGGTTCCTTTACCTTTACCTTATGTTACCAATAAAGAATTTGTGAGTGTTTATTCAAAACCTGCCAAGGAGTCCAGTTGATTTTGTTGTTTCTTTAAATACTTCGTAAAAGGTTCCCATTCTTCTTTAAAGTCACAGTTATCCTTGTCATGTAGTTTATGTGTCAATTTTGCCAGTTCCACGTTGTCCATCAATTTCTCTTGCCACAGTTCTTTTAGTCGGGATTTCCTCATTCTTCCATCCTTGTGCTATTAAGACTCTTGCCGCTGCTGTCGCATACATGAAAATGTTTTTTAATTTCCTTGGCAGGTCTTTTCCTACAATCCCTAACAAGAAAGCTTTGGGCTTTTTTTACAAATGTTAATTGGAACATTTTCTTCAGCTCATTGTATATCATTTCCCAAAATTAACAGTGTGCTTATTTCTTGAGTAAAGATTTTGGGTTTCCTCGAGCCGTAAGTCTGAATACGGTGTCCGAGGGTGAGAGCCAGGGCACAGTCGCTTTCCCCTTGGACAAGAGGCATTAATGTGTCTTCTCCAGAGACTGCAAAACCAAATCAGAGCAAAATTTTCCAGGGAGGTTCTCAGAGCTTCAAGGAGACCTTCTTGCCTGCCTCTTTTACTGAAATAGTATTTGAGCTAAGAACTTGTTTCACATCTGGCGCCCTGCATCCTGGAACATCTCCAGAGGCCAAAGACCAAGCAACATGCACGACCTTAGCAGTGTTCAATGGAGATACGTCAAAGAGGACTTGCGCCCTCCCGACCCCAGGGCTTTCCTTCCAGGAACAGGATTAACTTCCTCTACACCCAGAAGGATTCCAATTTGCGAAGGCTGTTGGGTGCCACTTCCCATCTCTGTAAATTCAATGAGTATTAATTTCCTGGTAGAATTAGCCTCTTGAATGGAGCATGGAATAGTAATAAAAACAGCTTGAGGTGTGATTTGCCAGAAATTGTCCTTTCTCTCTTCATCTCTTTGGCTGAGAGCCTTGATGTTGAGTGGGGGCTTCTAGCACCAGCCAAATTCAAAAAAGTTCTCCCCTTGTCAGAGCTGTCATATTTCCCCCCCCCTCTCTCTCTCTCACACACACACACACACACACAGAGAGAGAGAGAGAGAGAGAGAGAGAGAAATCTGATCTTAACAGAAGCACTCTTGCCTCTTCGATATGGCTTTCTTAGCTGCTTGTCTTCCTTCTGCGAGGTTTTTTATTTTGAACTTTGCAGCCTTGTGTTGGGAAAGAGGCCTGAGGACAGGCTGAGGGCAAGCCTGAATGAGGCAGTTTAATAGTTTAGGGCGGGGGCAGGAACAGAACAGGAGTTTCAGGTGGGAGAGGAGTGATACAAACATCCTGTGGTCCATGGAGGGAACGTGGATTAGTCTCTAAAGTAAGCTTGGAGGAATGAGCAGTGCTGCACAGATGGGCCACTGGCCTCAGGCAACTTCCTGCGTTCTCATGCGCAGCCCAGAATGGCCCAATTGCCAGAAAAATCTCAAAATTGGGGTATTTGTGTTTTCCTCTCCCTCAAAATCAGGGACCCAAAGCGTACTACAAAAATTGTTATTTCCAAGCCACCCAGAAAATTGAAATTTAGAGCATATACATTTCAAGAATGCTCTGATTGCTGGGAAAATGTGAAAACGAGGGCGTTTTTACACAGAATAGTCAAAACTCGGGATATTATTTCCCCCCAGCCAATTTGAACATGGTGCGGGGCATGGGAGGTGTCAGACTTGGTAGCAGCCAAGAATGTGCTGAGTATATGCCCCTTCTTAGGGAAAGGAAGCAGGATTGTTTTGCCCTAGAGGGGCTCATGGTCTGAGTGATTTCTCTTTGGATACAGGGTCTATCTCAGAAAGGAGAGGCTAGTCAGTACCAATGTGGGAGAGTGAAGTGGCGCCTGTTGACGTGCCTGCCCTCAACCCTGCCTGTGCTCCTTTTGGCCTTCTTCCATCTTCCCCTGGTCCTGCTATGATGCTGCTTGCTCCATCCGTCCCCAGGAAGAGCTGCTTACATTTTCATTCATGGCAACCTGGAAGCATCTCGGGGCATTTCTGAAGCAGCCCATGTCCTGAGCGCCACAATTTCATAAGCCTGTGACATATTTTACAGAGCAGCGATCTGGCTAAAGCATCCTCCAGCTTGGTTAATGGCAGGATCTGGATGTTCAGCACCCATCCTTAGCACAAGTCAGCGCACCTCACTTCTGTGCTCACAGCAGGGTACCCCGCATTCTGTCTGTTCCTCAGCCATATGCTCTACCTATGTCCACTTGGCACCCATGCTTTTGAGCTGGCTGGAGCATGTGGAAATCACTCTCTGCAGAGGCTTCAAAGGCCAGGCCTGTCCCACATCTAAATTATTTGTCAGGCTTAAGGTGCTGGCGAATAGAGCTGGAGCAACCATACACCTCTTGTTTTGCAATGTGAAGTGTATGTCTTAATGCTGCTTCATAATGGGATTTAGGAGTCTGGATGCATGATTTATTAGCTGCTGCAGACAAAACACGCACGTAACCCTATCAGGCTTTTAATTTTGTAATGCACAGCATTGGGGCTTCCTCCCCCCCCCCCAGTACAACTCCCACTTCAGAGGCTTCCAGTGCCTCATGGAAAACTTAAAATGCGTCTTTCGAAGGCACGGTCCTCAGCTCCGCTTTCATTTCTGCTATTTGGTGACTTTCCATTTGGTCTGCTGCTGATCATCAGCCGGGCTATGCAGAGCTGCGTGGACAAGTGTGTATGGCTGATCCCACCCCTACTGCATCTCCCCTCCGCCTCCCGATCTAGCTCCTCATACCTCTCAAAGAGCCAGTCAGAAGCAATGTTGACCCTGGGTCATCATTCAGTGTGTGTGTGTGTGTGTGTGTGCAGAAAAATTGGTGACACGCCTGTGTGTGAGCATGCAAAAGTGATTCCTGTGAGGCCCAGTTTTTGTTTTAATCCAGCGTGAAGTGGGAGGAGATGGGGTATTTCAGATTGCGTCCTCTTTTGCACTCTGCTTTTTGAGGCGGAGTTGTGCAGATGCTTGCACATACTAGTTTGCAAACTTCTAAATAAATAGAAAAATCGACACTGCTTCACAGCAAAACTCCAGAGCGACTTACCCACATATATCTCTTGTTAGTTATGAGCATTATTTATCTGCCCTTCATCAAAAGAACAGAAGAAGCTAACCTGCTATAAGGCTGTTTGCCCACCCAGGTGCGAATTGTCTGATTTGATGGGGAATCACTCAGAGAAAGGTGTTTCTTGGTATCTGCAAACTGAGATCTGTTACTGAGAAGTTTCATTGATGTGGAACTCCATATATGCTCCAGTACTGTATGTGTGGTTAGGCTTGGGAATTCTGTGGCCACTTCCATGTGCTTTCAGTGGACCGCTTGAGGGTGTGTGTGTGTGTGTATACATTTACTGGAGCAAGGAGATGGAGCTCCTGGAGCCTCCTCTGAACATGTTTTCCCAGTGAGCCCTCCTTGGGTGAAAAAAAAGAGACCTCCATTTTCCCATCCACTTGGAGCAAGGCCGGCCCAACCATTGGGTAGAGAGCTGTCTTGGGCATTAGATTCAGGGGCGCTGGAGGATAGAGCTCTGTGGTCCTCAGGTGTGCTGGAGGATGCTATTCCACCCCCGGTGTGGAAGTGAGATTCAGCTGCGCCTCCCATCCGTTTCTGCATGCGAAATGGAGAAGGTGCCATTTGGTCTCCCGCACCAAGCAAGATATTTTGGAACCTGTCCTTGAGATGATATGGGGAAGTGCGTTTTTGATGGTCAGGTTGGTGGGAAGCCCTGGGGAGACTGACCTTTTCTAACCCCCCCTTCTTTGTTTTGGAGGTTCACCCTGGGAGATTCTGAAACTCCAAGAACATTGGGTTCTCTTTGGGTGTTTTGTTCTCACTGTGTTTTCCTTCAGTGTTTCATGTCAAAAGGAGTGAGGGGTGGGGGAAGTTGGTAACTGTTGAGTTCAGTTTTTTTGGGGGGGGGAAACATTGAGTGGATGGAATGGGCTTGCCTTCTTCCATGTCCCTTGGCTGAATCTGCCTTCTATGACATTCAGTTCTACCGTGGTCTGGTAAACAAAGCCGCCAATTCACGTTCCGCTCCTTGGCACTTCGCGAAAACCAGAATGCCCCCAGGCCAGGCAAGGAAGGTTTATGTAAGCCAAATAAAGCCCTGAACAATGAATTGGCATGTTTTTTGGCGTGAAGAGGGACCGGGCTGCCGGCCTTCAAAACGCCAGCTGATTTCAGGGGCCCATGGTCTCCTACTGGCAAACTCTGGGTACCTCGGTGAATGCCTTCAGCAGCTATAGAAGTGATAAATAAACATAGCTAGCTTTGAGGATGAATTGGCCCCAACTCCATATGAGAAAAGCTGAGGTGTGCTTGAATGCTTTCAGGAGAATT
Source organism: Podarcis erhardii (assembly GCF_964252035.2). Lineage (NCBI taxonomy): Eukaryota > Metazoa > Chordata > Lepidosauria > Squamata > Lacertidae > Podarcis > Podarcis erhardii. The sequence goes on along the minus strand of NC_138509.1, from coordinate 96,829,325 downwards.
CTTGCTTTACCGTTGAGCCACAGCCGTTCCTTGTCAACAGAGGTTAAAGTTAGCCTTGGAAAACCAAGTCTCTGTCTTGATGGCATCCCTGTTTCATGCCTGTTAGCATGGCTCAGATCTTGAAATAGGGCTTAAAATAGGGTTAAATTATCTTGCTTACTCTGTAGTGGTGATAGTCTTTCAAGCTGCTTTCAGAGCACTGCATTTCATAGTCCTGCTGGATGTACCTTGGGTTGAATGTGCTTCAAGTTGAGCGCTTTCGGGTTGCGCTCCGCGGCAACCCAGAAGTAACGGAGCACGTTACTTCCGGGTTTCGCTGCTGGCACATGTGCAGACGCTTAAAATATGCGCATGCGCGGAAGCAGCAATATGCAACCCACGCGCAGACGCGCCGTCGCGTCTTACGCTCCATTCAGGATGCGAACGGGGATCCGGAACAGATCATGTTCGCATCCCGAGGTACCACTGTAATACCTCTCAGCCCCAGTATCTGTTCTCACAGAACTGGCTAATTTTCTCTTTCCCTGTTTTAATCTGGATGGTGAAAAGGTTGCTTAGGAAAGTGAATGTGAATTTACCACTAGGGTATCTCTCCCGCTCTTCCTGCTCCTGCTGTTCACACAAACTTAAACTCCAATTTCCCCATTCCAGAGTGAACACTTGATTCAAATTGCTGCGTTGGCAGCTTTTACTGAGTACTTACAGACCCTTCCTCCCTCTCTTTCTTCATCCTGTTTTATTATTATTATTTCTTTGGTAATAAAGGAAAATTGAGTTCTCTGGGCTGTTTTTGTTCGGGGAGGTGAGGTCATCAGTGGAGAAGTTGAAATCCCAGCTTGCTTTAAACTCTTCTCATAGGTGTGTTGTATAAATCATTCCTGCCACATAGGATTGGGGTTACGCACAGCATCCTGGAATGGGTTCAAACCCATTAGATTCTTTTTTTCAGATCTCAACAAGCCCTTTGTATAACCATGTGTAACATGGGAAGAAACTGTTCCAATGGATGGGAGCCATTTTTAACTTCAATCATTGCGAGTTTACATATGACATTGGAGTTGATTAGGGCTAAGCCAAAACTGCTTACTGTTTTGGGGGCATGTTTTTGGCAGTGTTGAGGGAACATTAAAACATTTTCAGCAGTGACTGTGAAGATGTTTGGCCTATTCTTTCCATTGCCTCCCTTTGCTCTCTCTCAGCAGTTTGTTTTCCTTTAAGGATGCCACCTTGTTCATTCTGTGGTCTTTGATTTGTTGAGATTGTTGTTGTTGTTTAATCGTTTAGTCGTGTCCGCCTCTTCGTGACCCCATGGACCAGAGCACGCCAGGCACTCCTGTCTTTCACTGCCTCCCGCAGTTTGGTCAAACTCATGCTGGTAGCTTTGAGAACACTGTCCCACCATCTCATCCTCTGTCGTCCCCTTCTCCTTGTGCCCTCCATCTTTCCCAACATCAGGGTCTTTTCCAGGGAGTCTTCTCTTCTCATGAGGTGACCAAAGTATTGGAGCCTCAGCTTCAGGGTCTGTCCTTCCAGTGAGCACTCAGGGCTGATTTCCTTCAGAATGGATACGTTTGATCTTCTTGGAGTCCACGGGACTCTCCAGAGTCTCCTCCAGCACCAGAATTCAAAAGTTGAATTATGGTTGAGATTACCCATGTGAATAATCCAGGAGGCATTGCTCTCGCTCTCAGCTGATTTTTCTTCTGCGATGTCATCGTGTGACCAAATTTGGTGGATTTAGAAGACTCATAATGGCATTCTATTTGTTATGTGATTCATGATTGGTTGGGCTTTGGGGCTAATCAGGCAAATGAGATGGTATGTTTCTTTGTATCATTTATTATTCCTATGATCCTCGATTATAAAACCCCGTAAAAAGATGTTTTAAAAATTAGGCAAATGACAGAAGTAGTAACTATGTGCTGATGTGGGAGCTGATAGAGGGAGTGGGGTCAGATATGGTATTCTCAAGAGGTTTGTGGTATTCTCTAAGGAGTTTGGCTCAGGTTTTAATTCATTGTGATAGTTGGGTCAGATTTACTGTATTGATGTGATTGATTGTTCAGCCCGGACACTGAGATCCAGCACCAAGGGCTTTCTGGCAGTTCCCACACTGCAAGAAGTGAAACTACAGGGAACCAGGCAGAGGGCCTTCTCGGTGGTGGCACCCTCCATATGGAAACCCTCCCATCAGATTTTTTTTAAAATAATTTTTATTCATTTTTCAAACATTTTTGTACAATCTACTCATACTTTATCACACAGTCATCAATTTTTGACTTCCCTCAATTTCTCTGCCAATCTTTTGTTAAAGTTTCTATTGTTAACGCATTTCTAAACTTACTATTGCTTTTAGCCATTCCTCTACCTTTCACTTACTTCTTTTTTACAACATTTCTTAATTTTTCACAAAGACTCTTCAAAACCAACAAGCGTGGTCTGTACATCACATATGCCTTTCAGATACTCTGTAAATCTCCCCCAGTCCTCAATAAACTTTTGGTCTTTCTGATAACGAATCTTCCCAGTCAGTTTATCCAATTCTGCATATTCAGTCAGTTTCATTCTCCATTCTTCCACTGTTGGAATTTATTCCTGCTTCCATCTTTGTGCCAGAAGTATTCTTGCTGCTGTTACTGCGTATTGGAAAAGTCTCTTGCCGAGAAAAGTCCCGCTTGCGGCGGGTCCGTGGCTCGACCAGACCCCTCCCAACAGATGTTAAGGAGATGAGTAATTATATAACATTTAGGAAACATTTGAAGGCAGCCCTGTATAGGGAAGCTTTTAAGGTTTAATGTTTTAATATGTTTTTCTGTCAAGGGACGTGGGTGGCGCTGTGGGTTAAACCACAAAGCCTAGGACTTGCCAATCAGAAGGTCGGTGGTTTAAATCCCTGCGACGGGGTGAGCTCCCGTTGCTCGGTCCCTGCTCCTACCAACCTAGCGGTTCGAAAGGACGTCAAAGTGCAAGTAGATAAATAGGTACTGCTCCAGTGGGAAGGTAAACGGCATTTCCATGCACTGCTCTGGTTCGCCAGAAGCGGCTTAGTCATGCTGGCCACATGACCTGGAAGCTGTACGCTGGCTCCCTTGGCCGATAAAGCATGATGAGCGCCGCAACCCCAGAGTCAGCCACGACTGGACCTAATGGTCAGGGGTCCCTTTACCTTTACCTTCTTATGTTTTTCTGTATGCTGGAAGCTGCCCAGAGTGGCTGGAGCAGCCCAATCAGATGGACTGGGTATTACTGCTGCTGCTGCTGCTGCTACTTCTACTTCTACTTCTACTTCTAATAATAATGGAATGTGGTGCAAACATATACACATATACACTTAGGAAGTCTGCCTTATATTGAGTCAGACCACTGGCCCGTCTTGATCAGTATTGTCTACAGCAGAGCTTTCCAAACTTTTCATATCAATGACACAGTTTTTATCCAGTTGTAATTCAGTTTTACTAGCAAACTGGAGGTATAACTAACCCCTTTCCAGCCCCGAAAGGAGCACGGGAAGTGTTCACACGAACGTGTTGCGGCACACAGTTTGGAAAGTTCTGGTCTACAGTGGCCGGAAGCGGTTCTGTAGGATTTCAGACAGAAGTATCTCCCAACCCCACCTGGAGAGTTCTGGGGATTGCAGCTGGGACCCTCTTAATGCAAGGCAGATGATCTGCCACTTTGAGGTCAAGTGTGAAGGGTGGGGTGGGAATCAGGAGGCGTTAGGCTGCCCCCTCGCTTTAAGAACCTGAGATGGGAACCCCAAGCGCCAAACGAACTCTCTCTCTCAGTGTTGTTTTTCTTGGCAGCTTCTGCTTTGTGCTATCTCACATAACGGGATCCCTCTCGGTTTGTCAACATTCAGCTTGGGGCAGAGAGTTCATATCTGCAAGCGCATGGATATCGGATTAGGCTGCGATTAATGCCATGATGTAATGACTCCCTCCTTTTCCTTCCATCAATATTTGTCCTGTAGGGTCGGTATATTAGAATATAGACTTCAAAAGGGGTGTCTTTTTCCCTCACCTCCTGCAACTGTTTGGCTCCCGTCGCTTGCAATATTCTCGCTGTTGGTCTAAGGCTTACCATCTAAGTAGTTTTAGGCTTGACCCGCCAGCCTCCCGGTGGAAGAACTTTCAGAGCCTGTGATAACACCGGGAGGAGGCCGTTTCTGAAGAGCTGTGGTATGCATCCCTTGCCGTGGGATGGGGGTTCCTTCTTTCCCCTTGCACATTTTTAATTATTCTCTCAGCAGCCCATTCTAATGAGGATGAGGGTGGGTTTTTTGTTCTTCTCAGCGCTGATTGCTTGGGAAGGAACTGGGGAAGAAGGAGAGTTAGAGAGCTGCAGGAAGGCAGGGACCTCCAGTCCTTGCGACTCTCTCATTGCCGCAAGATCTACCAGGAACAGTTGCTGTGCCCACTAGGCCTGGCCTCCCAAGCTGTTTGCTTCTCTGAATAAAGGGTTAATTTCACCGACACAGTGTGAGTTATTGCAGACCTGGCTTCCGCCCCTGTTGAGTTTCCTAAGGATGTTGTTGCTGTTGTTCAGTCGTTTAGTCATGTCCGACTCTTCATGACCCCCTGGACCAGAGCACGCCAGGCACTCCTGTCTCTCACTGCCTCCCGCAGTTTGGTCAAACTCAGGCTGGTAGCTTCGAGAACACTGTCCAACCATCTCGCTCTCTGCCGTCCCCTTCTCCTTGTGCCCTTCCTCTTTCCCAACATCAGGGTCTTTTCCAGGGAGTCTTCTCTTCTCAGGAGGTGGCCAAAGTCTTGGAGTCTCAGCTTCAGGATCTGTCCTTCCAGTGAGCACTCAGGGCTGATTTCCTTCAGAATGGGAACGTTTGATCTTCTTGGAGTCCATGGGACTCTCAAGAGTCTCCTCCAGCACCAGAATTCAAAAGCATCCATTCTTCGGCAATCAGCCTTCTTTATGGTCCAGCTCTCCTAAAGATAAGGTGATGCTAAGGTCAGCTCTTTTGGTCTTGCCTTAGGAAGATTCCTTGTTGCTCTGGCTTTCAAGATTAGTTTGTGCTTCTTTTTGCCAGAATCTGGAACACAGGTTACAGACAGACACATATTTAAGAGGGCACTAAAATTCTACCTGAGACAAACAGAAATGTGCTTGACAACACCAAAGATAATTGGATGGAAGAAGGTTTTTAACCATAACTGCTTTTAAACTTTTTTTAAAAAAAGAAATTGCAATTGTTTTTAGATTGTTTTAATCTGTTTTAGAATGTTTTTGCTTTTATTTTTTAATTGTGTATCTGTCTAGATCTGGTTTAAGGATAAAGAACACAACAGGGGTCTTGGAGCTGCCCATCAGCAGGCAGTGTTTCTCAAATTTGGGTCTCCATCGGTTGTTGGACTACAACTCCCATCATCCCTAGCTAGCAGGACCCATGGTCAGGGATGATGGGAGTTGCAGTCCAAAAACAGCTGGGTGTCAGATTCGAGAAACACTGAACCTGGACAGCAATCAGAGCAGGCACACAAGCCACCTGCTCACAGGTTTTTAGCCAAAATATCATTCCGCTTCCCCCCCCTTGTGCACCCCCTAAATCTGCTCTGGGTCTCCCCCAACTCTGCATAGTAGATTTGGGGATGATTTTTTTTTTGAGGTGGGGAGGTGTGAAAATCTTCTTACAGCAACACTAGTCCCTGCGCTAGGTAAAAATATATAATGTAATAACACCCTGAGACTGTAGCATAAAGGTTGCATAGCTTTTGTGAATCTTTCTTGCATACAAAGTTTGTATGATATAAAAATGAAAGCCTACCACCCAAAGGTAAAGTTTCAAAATATAAAAAAGAGGTAGCTGTGTTACTGCTTTAAAAAGAAAACTTGCTTCTGTGCGCAAAATATAATGTAACTGAGGTCTTATAAAGGGGGATGGAAATCAGCTGCCACTCCGTGTCCCACCTACAGATGTGAATCTCAAAAATGGCCATTAGACTTGAGTGGAACAATTACTTATGAGTAGAGCTACTATTTTAAAAAGAAATCATTTATTAAATGATTGTAGAAATACACTTAAATCCATTTTGTCATTTAAACCACCAGAGGACCTGGCATTAACTTGTGTATCCAAAATACTTCTCATTGGGAAAGTAGCAAGTCCAAAGATAATCTTTTTTATGGACTAGGATGAATTCTTTCTAGAGCAAAAAATAATAATAACCAGAAGTCCTGTGATGCCATTCCAGAAAATGCATGGTTAATGGGGTTTCTAGTACGAATGTTGGGCTTGTGTTCAGTTAACTTCAGCTTAAGAGGCCTAATGATCTGACCAACATATAATTTTGAACATGGTCACATAATACAACATGAATTGCAATTAGAAAAAGCTTTCAAAACATTTTTTTTTTATATGAACAAGATAAAAACTATTTCGTTTCCAGACTTTGTGGACATTGTGTACAGTGACCACACTTACCATGACTGATTTGATCATTTCCAAGAGATTTCATGTGCATAATGTCTGAACTGGCTAATTTATCTGCCAAACTGATAGTTCTGCAGAATCCCACAAAAGGAACTCCTTTGGCACCCTAGCAAACCTTGAGCAATATGCCAGTGTTTTTATACAATACGTTTGATATTATGGGATACATGGTTGAAGTCCAAGGACCAAAATAACCCACTTCTTTTAGTTTGGATTGAGTGATCGTGTGCTGACCCTATCTGCTCTTAACCTGGACTCTAAAACCATCTGTTTCGGGAAACTCCTGCTGTGTAAAGTGTGAGAAAATTGATTGGCGTGAGATTTCTAAACTTGATCAAGTGTGAAGTCTTTTGTTAAATGTGGAAAATCTCCATACAGTCAATTATTCTTAAGAAGCCTGATGTAAATAATGAACTTCTGTTTGTGGGTTTAGTATCCCTTGCCACACAAAGGATGTTGTTGTGGCAGCAACACATCCAAAAACAAAATATTTACTGTATTTTTCACTCTATAGCACACACCCAACCATAACACACACGTAGTTTTTAGAGAAGGAAAACAAAAAAATAATAATATTCAAAACGAAACAGTGGATGTATGATTTTTGTGCTTTATACTGTGGCCACAGACATGTGATCTGACAGTGAGTTTGGAGTAGCCCAGTGCAAAAATCCTGAGGATCCATGTGGATCCATGCTTTGTAACCACATTTTTGCACCACTGCGGCCCCAGGCAATAGTGGGTGCGTGATTTTTTGGGGTGCAAGATGTAGCCATAGACATGCTATGTGATCTGATGGTGAATTTGGGGTGACCCAGTGCAAAAATCCTGAGGATCCATGTGAATCTGTGCTTTGTAACCACATTTTAAGTGGGGAGGGAAGGAAAAGCACCAAGGGACAAGGAGCACACGTGGGGTGGGTGGAGAAGGATGCTGCTAATAATGAAGAAGAGGTATAAGGGGAGAAGGCTCCTCTCCTCTCCTCTCCCACTTTGCTCCTTTAAAGCAATCAGGCTCTGCTTTTCTCCCTCCTCCCCGCTCATCCCCGGCTTAGCGAGCTGAAAAACTTTGCTGCTATTTAGCGAGCTGAGTGGGGAGGAGAGAAGGACAGAGAGCCTGCTTGCTTTAAAGGAACCAACTGGACAGGCTCTGCTTACACTCGTGTAAGTGGCTCCTCTCCTCTCTGGCTTTGCTCCTTTAAAGAAGCAGGCTCTCTGTCCCTCTCTCCTCTCCACTCAGCGGCTCTTCTCCTGCTTTGCTGTTTCAAAGCGAGCCACGGAGGAGGGAAGGAAAGGGAACCATAGATCCTCTGCTCACGACTGCAGCAGATCCCCTACCAACACCCGTAGGCATTCCCTCAATAACACACACAGACATTTCCCCTTACTTTCTAGGAGGAAAAAAGTGAGTGTTATGGTGCAAAAAATACGGTATTTGGTCCATTTGGCGAGTGAATTTGACATTATCATTAACGGAATTGATCCAACCAAAAAACTCACCAGCCTTAGATAACTTGGAGAATAAAATGAAAATATTGTCTATGTGGCAATAACAACAACAACAACAACAACAACAATTTGTACTCCGCCCATCTGGCTGGGTTTCCCCAGCCACTCTGGGCGGCTTCCAATCCATAACATCTGATATGTTTCTTAGGGGGACTATGCACAGAGTTTAAAATACTATCATTCTCAAGCTCAGCCATTTAGAGATTGAAAATACTTGGCACTACCAAATTAGCCATAGCGACCCCTTTTAGTTGAAAAGAAAACTGAGTTCTTTTCAGTTAAATAGTTCTTTTCTACAGTAATGTCCATCAAATCCAGTTGTTTTTTTTAAAGAGTAGATTCATCAGCTGAGGAACAAGAAATCAAAATGTATTCAATTATGGAACTTGCCTAGGGTACGGAAGTATATATGGCATCCAATGTAGTAAAATGTTCATGATTATCAGTTTCTAATCCCTCTACCTGTTGGATGAAATATGTGGTATCTCTGATATATGAGGGCAGTTGTATAATTGTCCTTGTTTTGTGGGATCCCTGTGAGTTTTGTTTGTAGCTTCTCTGTAAAGGTAGGGCATCTGGCCACCTTGCCTCCTGGAAGTCGGAAGTAGGCTCCACCTCCAGACCAGAGGGGGGGGAGGCTTGCCCAGGGTGTCAAGGCTGCCCTCGGTACACATTGAGGCATGAGAATTTGCAGTAAGAAAATCCTTCTCTTCTGGCAACTTGGCTGAAAAAAAGTCCACTTTGCTCCCCTCAGTCCCTCCTCCAAGTTGGCTGGTATCCCTAATTAGAGTCAATTCTATTCCTTCCTCTACCTGCTTGTTGTTGTTTAGTCGTTTAGTCGTGTCCGACTCTTCGTGACCCCCTGGACCAGAGCATGCCAGGCACTCCTGTCTTCCACTGCCTCCCGCAGTTTGGTCAGACTCATGTTTGTAGCTTCGAGAACACTGTCCCACCATCTTGTCCTCTGTTGTCCCCTTCTCCTTGTGCCCTCCATCTTTCCCAACATCAGGGTCTTTTCCAGGGAGTCTTCTCTTCTCATGAGGTCCCTTCATGGATCACTGCCTTGTCGTGGTGAAGGGGGTTGAATAACTCAGAGAAGCTATGAGCTATGCCAAGCAGGGCCACCCAAGATGGACAGGTCATAGTAGAGAGTTTTGACCAAACGTGATCCACCTGGAGCAGGAACCAGCAAGCCACTCCAGTATCCCTTCCAAGAAAACTCCATGGACAAAGACAACAGGCATATAAAAGTTATGACGCTGGAAGATGAGCCCTCTACCTGCTCCCCCAGTGCAAATGTAACAGGAGTCTTAGAGTTCATGTCTGGAATGAACCACTGACATCCAGTCAATTCAGGGAAATTCACTTGCCCCTGGAAGAGGTCACGTAGTGAATGTCCGGTGCTGAGCTTTGTACCGTAGAAGATCTGGTCCTCCTTCATTTTGAAGAATCTCACAGCTGCAGAATAGAATGGCCGTGCATTTGTTTTATTTTCTGTTGCTTCCTTTTCTGACCTGACATTTCACCTTACCTCTGCCGTTTCAGGTAACTTCGAAGTGGGCGTCCACATTGCAGATGTGAGCTACTTTGTGAAGGAGGACACGGCCCTGGATGAAATCGCGAGCAAGAGAGCAACGAGTGTCTACCTCGTGCAGAAGGTGAGATTCGCATCAGTGCCCCAGAGCGAAACACAGGCAGATAACGTTCTTCTGGATGCTGCCCACAAGTCCAAACAGATCGTGGTTTTCTGCCAAGAAACTGGGCGGAAATGAGACATTTCCTGTGCTTTATTATCGTCCTTGTAAGAAAGCTGGCAGGGGGCATGGCTACTGCTCCCAAATGGGAAATTCCATGCAACTGTCACGGTTAATAGCTATTGACAAGTTTGTATCCTCCAGGCTCTTTATTTATATGGGTTATTTAGCAGTTGCATTTCAGAGGGCAGCCTTCCACAAGGTGGTGTCCAGTGAGAAATAAAAGCAGCAGAACGTGCAGGCGGACTAGGAAACATTAACTGGATTCGGCAGCGGGAGTTGAATTCACTCACCTGAGCCTGCTTAAGGCAATAGCAGCAAGTTTGGTTTTTAAGACCTTCTGGAATGCCAAGCCAGGCGTTAACTGCATGGTACCCATGCAATTGGGACCCCAGACACAGGTCTTAGATTACAGGCAGGTTTTACGAGTACCAGTGGTCCTTTAGGTAGCTCAATCCCAAACCCTTTATGGACTGAGTGGTTACTACCATCACTTTAAACTGAGCCCAGAACACACTGGTAGCCAGTGCAATTGGTGCAGAATTGATAGTGAAGTCCATACATTAATCATGTTCATTGTGTAAAGTAGTCTTCGTCTTTCAGGTGCCCATGTTGCTGCAATGCAACACTGTGACGCTTCTGAATAGGCATGTTTTGCTAATTAGTGATTTATTCCTTTATTCTTAGTATTAATTGCAGAGCTGTGGTATTTGACTCTTTATAGAATAACATAAAACCTGCCTGGAGCTTATAGCTTGCATTCAGACTAGGGAGAGACAAAGGAGGAGGGACAATAAAATGGAATATTTCAGTTTAGAACTCTATTAGCTGCTTGTGTGTTGCTGATTATTGATCATGGAAGTTATGGATCATGGTTCTTTGTTAGGGAAAGGGCACCCAAGCCGAGTGCTTATCCCAAAAGGCAGAAGCTGAAAATAGGAAATACTCTTTATTCAGTAGGTAATAGGTTTTTTTAAAATGGGGAAATGTGTATTTTTCTGTGCAAATCTTCTTTGTTCTGAGCGCTAAATGTCAGTATGGTGGAAATATCATGGGAAAGCAGCCCTGGAGAAAATCAGGCTTGACGTGGGTAGTTTTGCAGCTCCAGTTGAACATGGTGGTGGTGGGGGAACCTTGCAAGGAAATCAGATAGATCTGCATAACTAATTCACTTGAACTTGCCTGTCTGGGAGAGAAGGAGTAGTTGTGCAAAAGGCTAATGGTTTGTTTTGAGAAAGTGCAAGGCTTAGTGATGAGTGTATCAGGTTCTACAAAGCAGGCAAACCTAAACAGTTTTCTCCCTTCTGGCACGTCCCTGTGTGTTGTTTTAGGTGTGAAGTAGTTTGAGTGGGGAAGGTCAGCCATAAATCCCTACAATATTTTACTGGTCCTCTTTTATAATGGAGATCAAAGATCGGAACTGGAAGCCAGTCTTCATGTCGAGTCCAAGGGCCTCAAGACGTTCACTTCTGACACCAGCAGGTTGTCGGGGTGTTGATATTTTGATAGCTTCAAGCGGAATAACAAAGAGGTGATCGAAGTTTGAATTCATGGAAGTGTTGATACAGAAAGTAAGAGGGAAAGAAAGGAAACTCTTGAGCAGAAACTCTTGGCTCATAAACAAATTGCCTGTTTCCTTTGAGTGTCTTTCAGTGCATGAGGCCACCCCATGATTAAGTCTCCGAGTCCCCTCCCTAAACCACGGGCTCAGAGCCATGGAAGCCATCAGGCTGTAAGCATGGCTCCACCTGATTCAAAGGCCACTGGTGGAGGGCCTGTTCTGGGAAGCCTGAACGAGCCCTCAAACTGAGTGGGTGTGGGCAGGCAGCCAGGTTGAGCGGTGGGAACAAGATTGTCAGTGGGACTTGGTGGAAGCGCTCCATTTTACTTTCCATGAAAAGGGGTTTTGTCCTTTGGCCGTGCTGATCTACTCCAGGCTTCCCCGCCGCGATTCCCGCTGGGGATGGACCTTCCCTGGCTGGCCTGCGTTTGAACTTGGTGGCCCCCAAACCCTCCTGGAGCTCGATTACAACACACACCGTGAGCCCTCCTATCTCAGGACCAGCCCAGAGTCTGGAAGCATAACAGCTCAAGGCAAAATCAGGAGAGAGGGATGTTTGGGGAAACCGGAGGTCAAGGCTGGTATGGTGCAGTTGGTGGGTTTGGGCAGAGGAGGGTGGAATTCAGACACCCGCTCATCTTGCTCAGTCCAAAGCCGGGTGGGCCTGTATCTTGGTGTAGCCTACCCCACAAGTATCCTGTTCTCATGGGGCTTGCAAGGGAGGTGATGACAGTTGCCAGATCCTCTTCCAGTAAGGTCAGGGCAGGTCCAGGCAAGGCAGGGCAGATCAGGACCCTGGGCAGCTTCCAATGGATTCTTCTGTCTGAGCTATGAAAGGTGGTGACTTAGCAAAGGACCAGGGTCACCTGAAAGCTGGCAGGGCCTTCCTTTTCAGCGGCTCTGAAGGCTGGGAGAACTGTCTGCAGTCCTTAAAGAGCCCAGAGCTTATTCTGCCGTTGCTGCATAGTTGCAGAGCCCTCTTTTGTTTGGCTTTTTGGGAATCTCAGAAATGCCACCACCCCATGTCTTCTGCTCCCGATCTGCTTCCTGCCCCGTCAGAAGGGCAAAGAGATGACTTAATTGGGTTGATCCATTGTACAGTTCAAAAGCCATATTGTCCTCTTTGTGCACTGATGTCGTCTACAAACTTTCTTCCTACTCCCTCACCCACCCATCCCGTTCCAGGCATGGGATGAAAGAGAGACAGCCTTCTCTGTGGCAGAACTCCACCTTTAGAGTTCTCTCCCCATGAAGGCTTCCCTGATGCCTACCTTGTTTTATTTTGGGGGACAAGCGAACACCTTTCTATTCTGCCCTTTAAAATATTTAATTGTTTAAATACTACTAGAATTCGCTGTTTTGTTATTGTTTTCTGATGCTGCATAATTTTTAAATTATTGTTGCTGTTATTATTAAAAACCACGCAGGAAATTTTGTGGCTGATGGTGTGCTGTAGAAATTATTTCAAGAAACAAGGTGGGATCCACCTCTCCTATTTCGTTTAATCTTGTGCTGCTTTTGCTTGAAATTGTGTGTGTGTGTGTGCATATATCTATATAAAATAGTATATAAACTGTTACACTTTTTTACTTGTTTTTAATTATATTATATTGCTGGGACCTTACGGTGAAGGATGGGTAAGAAATCTTATAAAATAAACAAGGAAAAAGATTACTCTGCCGGGTGGACCGACTGATCTGGTAGGAAGCGGGCTTCTTGTAATGTAAATCTAAAAATGCAACACCAGTGATAGGAATGACAACTGTGGGTGTGCTCTCTCTCAGTTTACACAAATTGTTGTCAGATTGCTGCCTCTGTGTGCAGCCTGGCCTATACAGGTTGTGCTCTTACCTTAAGGAGGGGCTAGGATGTTCAGTGGCACACTGCAGGTGGCCAAATAACTTCATTTATTTGCATATTTAACAATATGCCCTGCCCTTCTTCAGTTTCAGTCACAGCTTCCAGGTTTACAATTTGTAGCCCAAACATGCAAAGAGGAAACTTGCAAAATAATAGTTGAAACAGCGGGACAACTAACATTATCTCAGCAGCATTTAATGGATCTAAGGAGAGAGATTTAAAAGCCTTGGTGAAAAAGCCGTTCAGAAAGACCTTGCTTTCAGCATCAGGCAAGCCTGTGGGAGAGTTCTCCCCAAATGGGCGCTGCCACCACGAATGGTGCCCTCTCCCCAGTCCCCACCTACCTCACCTCTGAAGGTAGACGAAGGGAGGAATATTAGGCCATACTAAGCCAGACCATTGGTCCATCTAATTTGGTAGTGTCTACTCTGCCTGGCAACGGCTCTGCAGGGTTTCCTAGCCTGACCTGGAGATGTTCGGGATTAAACCTTGGGCCGTCTACATCCAAAACAGAAGTTCTACCACGCAGCTCTGGCCCTTATCGGGGGCACTTTAGATGAGCGATCAGTAGCCAAACGTCCCACGTTGGCAGCGGAGGCTTCCCTCCTCTGCTCTTCTTTTTACCAGTGAAGAGTCTTAGTAGGTGCCTCCTGGTCACTAAGAGTCGCTCTCCAGCTGCATCCTTGGCTCTAGCTGGGCTTTTTGCTAATCTCTTTCTGCTTGCTCCCTGTTGTTATCTGAGATTGCAATACCTTGCAGCTAGCGCTCCCATCTTTGATTGGCGGTGGGCTTTTCTGACACTCCTTGAAGGGCTCTGCCCCTTCTCAAGCGGATAACCTCCCATTAAGCAGGCCGAGGCATGGCCGGCCTCACGTAGGACATCTGTGAGTTATGGGCCGGCTCCTATTGTCAACGTGCTCCCTTGCCGTTGGAATAACATAGCTGGCGGCCTTTTGTGTCTAGAGGAACAGCTTATCGGACCCTGCTGCCCTCCTGACCTTCCAGTTCAGCCTGCCCTGCTGATTCATATGGAAAAGCGATTTCTTTCCCGGCTGGCTGGAGACTCAACAGCCGGGCCTGCTATCCCAAACTCTGCCAGGCAATTAGAGTGGATTTATGAGCAGGGATTGGGTGCCAAGCCACAAACGTGATTAAATATTTTAAGAGCTTTCCCGTGAAGGCTTGGCATGTAGATAGAAAATGTTTGCATTGTGAAACTTACACAAGGTCCTGGGATTTTTTCATCCTCCACCCCACTTTTTTTGGCGGGACTGGGTTTTTTTCTTTTTTCTTTTGTAACCTGCATGCTTACTTCATTTAGCAATAGTGGTGACGTTATTGGCAGGTTTTTGCATCAATTGGTGTAAATGCAGCCATTGACCCAGAATGGTATGGGGAGCCCTGCTGACAGGAAATGCAGCTGTTGCCCGTGCTTACCCAGAGAACCCCTAAATGGAGAAAAATATCACATCAGAAGCAGCAGTTTAAACACTAACAATGCAATATCAACACTACAAAAAGGCAACTGTAGAAAAAAACGCTAAGAACAATGGCCTTGTTCATGTGGTACTGAAACCAAACCTTAGGTACAGCTTGAGCTTAGCAAGGGGGGAGCTTAACCACAAGTCCTAGCTCAGAGACCGTGCTAAGCCAAGGCAGCACAAAGGACTGGGGGCGGGGGGGGGGAGCAAATTGGCTGTAGGCTCTTCTCATTTGCGTGGTCTCCCAAAGCCAATGTTTGGCTTAGTGTGTTGCATGAAGCAGCTCAATGTTGTCACCCAGAAGGCTGATAGAGGAGGTGTGCGTTCCATCTTTCCCGAAAAGCCATCAAAGAACCGTATCTTTCCTCCCCTTTGGAGGAAGGAGATTCCACATGAGAGTAGGATGTTATTGGAAAAGCCCAATTCTTGGCTGCCACTGCGCAAATTTGCCACACAGATGGCGCAGACAGTAAGAAAAATAAAATCGGTGGTGTACATAGCATGGCAAAGTAGTAGAAGCACAATATTATTGCTCATGGGTGGAATCCAACGTAGCACTAAGGCAATTGTTCCATCGGCGCAAGGACTTTATTTGCTTGTGCAACCAAGCATTCTCCTCCTCTCCTAACTCTGCCCTTGGGGCTTCTTCCAACCCTCTGGAGCAGTTGGGGGTGGTGAACAGAGGGAGGAAAGTCTCTTTGTACAGGCAGAAATCTTTGCACCGGTGTCAGTGGAAAACCTAAAATACTGCTTTCAGGGAAACTGAATTCATTTTCACATACAGTACTTTTGTTTCCTAGGTGATTCCCATGCTCCCCAAACTCCTCTGTGAGCAGCTGTGCAGCCTCAATCCTATGACAGACAGACTCACCTTCTCCGTCATATGGAAGTTAACTCCTCAAGGCAAGGTAAGGCCCATCAGCTTTGCAGGACTAGGTATATATCATTCAGCGTTGCCCCTTGGATTGTCCCATTGATTGAGCAGATAAGCTCAAAAAACACAACATCAAGTGTGCAGGTATGAGTTGGCAGCGCTGACATCACGGTGGGGGGGGGGGAGAGACTTGAATCGGAGGCTTCCTGCTAGTTAGGAAGCACAAGAGCTGTTGTGTGCAAATTGGTCCAGATAGGTTCATTTCTGGGTGGAACGTAAAACTCAAGAATTTCCACGCTGGGTCGGTCAAAAAGTCCATCTTGTCAAGCACCCTGATTGGTTTAATCAGCTGTCTCCAACAAGCCCAGAAACTCACACAGCACCCCCTGCAAATGGTGTTCAAAGATACATTGCAGGGTTCAAAGACACGTCTAGGCCTTAGGGCTGCATTCTTCTCTACGCAATCTTCCAGGGGCCTTCTGCCCAGCGGTGGGCAGGGCCAAAGTCAAAAGTCAGCGTTCAAGGACACAATTAAGCCAGGAAAAAACACTTGGGGTGCACAGTAGGGTAGAAAGGCCTGGAGTTATTTCCCACATTGCCTCTGAATGCGGAGACTTTATTCAGCCACCCTGGTTAATAGCTATAGACTGATCTCTTTCCTCCATGAATTAATGTTGTTCTCCACCCCTTCATACCACAATTGTTGCCTGCATCTCCGTTGCTTCCAATCCCTGTGATTTCCACAAACCACCGCCACAGCTCCCATCAGCCCCAAACTGAACAGCCAAAGGGTTGCTCTACATCCCAACCAGTTCACCTGGCCTGAATTCAGATCTCTGCAGCTTTCGCGTTGCGCTGGAAGCCGCTTTCATTCTCCCTCCTCCTTTTTAAATTTATTTCATCTTGCCCAGAGGCTGTGCTCCGGTTGCCCTTGGCTCTGGAGAGCTGCACTTGACGGGAAATCTCTGCCTGTGCCCATGCCCAGGCAGTAACACCTTTAAGGCAGATTTGCCTGGATTTATGGAATTAGCTCATGTACAGATCGGCAATGTTAATGCTTCCAATAGCTCTGAGATGTCTTGCATTGAGCTGTAACGGCGCGGGTCGAGATTAATGAGGACCTTGGCTTAATGCAGCTGTTCCTGACAGCCAGGGATTAAGAAGGGTGAGGAGAAGATGGAGGGAATGGCTTAAGAGCCGTTTAATGTGTTGCGCTAAGAGGGCACATGCCTCTCTTCATGGAGAGTTCATATGGTTGCAGGCAATTAGGGCTTGTCTCCAGCAACACAGTTCTTCATTTTTCCTCCGCAGCAGCTTGCAGGAGGGGGCCTGGGAAGAAAAGTGCCTTGCCGTGCTATGTGGAGCAAAAGATAGGAACTGTGTTCCTCATTAGCTAGCTAATTATTTGTCTCCCACTGGCTTGGCTTCTTCTTCTTTTTCCCGCTGATGGCCTAACATTTAGGGGGGGCAGCAGAAAATTTCCACTAGAGTGTGAGCTGCTTTTTGCCTCTCTTTTTCCCCTGCCTGCCCACTTTTCCCTCCACTTCCTTAGTATCTCATCCTCTGTGTTTATTAGTTATTGGTGGGAGGGACCTTTAGCCTGTTCCTTTTGGAATGTATACAAGACCTCATGGTCTCAGGTCCGGAGGCTAAGAAAGCTTCTGCCTGAGACCACGAGAAGACGCTGCTAGTATTGAGAACAATGGACCATGGGGTGCCATCCTTAAAACCTTAGTAAAGTTCCAGACACTTATTTGGACAATGTGGATTCTTCGGTCATGTGAAACGCACTGACTCTCATATGGCCATGTCTGTAAGGCAAGGCAAGAACCGCACCCTTCAAATTTTTCTAGATGTGTTCCTGCAATGAATTTTCCTGGAGCATCTCTTCTACTTGAAAAAGAGCCCTAACCAACTCACTTTTCCTTGTTCGCCATCTTGTCGTTGCAGATTCTTGACGAGTGGTTTGGGCGGACTGTGATCTGCTCCTGCGCAAAGCTCAGCTATGACCATGCCCAGAGCATGATTGAGAACCCCGAGAAGGCGTTTGCGGCAGAGGAAATCCCTGCTATCTCTCCCCGGCATTCGGTAGATGAAGTTCGCCAGGCAGTCCTCAACCTCCACCAGATTGCCAAGCAGCTGCGTGAGCAGCGGTTCCTGGACGGGGCTCTCCGCTTAGACCAGGTCAGTCCCGTCCCTGCTTTGTTGTGAGGATGATTAAGCAATAGCAAGCTCATGCAAACGGGATTAACAGCAGAATCTGCAGGAAGGCCCTCAGAAGGAAGTGCTGAATGCGCCAAGTGCGGTGCCCTCCGTAAATGGTTGAATTCCAGCTCCCATCAGCCTCAGCGAGCACGGCCACTGGCCAGGGATGATGGGAGGTAGCCTAACAATGTTGGGGCGGAGCCACATCGGTCTAGGTAACCCTTAAGCCACATTCAGCCTTTCTCAATTTGTGGTAAGGATGCTCACCTACCTTATGGAGGTTGTGGTCAGGATTAGCACCTGATAAGGCATCTTGAAGCACTTTGAGCGCTGTCTAAAGCACTGTATAAATGCTGGCTATCATTGCTAAGTGTGTGAAGGTTATCTCTCATGTTGAGAGGACCGCATCTTTCCATATGAACCTAGCCACACCCTGAGATCATCTTCTTGAGGCCTCCTTCGTGTGCCTCCTTCCCCAGAGGTCCGGAGGGTGGCAACATGAGAATGGGTGGCGCTGCCTTCTCTGCAGTGGCCCCCCGCCTGTGGAATGCTCTCCCCAGGAAAATTCGCCTGGCACCTTCATTACACACATTTAGGCGCCAGGCAAAAACATTCCTCTTGGTTAGCTCCCAACAGGCCTTTGGTTGACCTGATTGACATCCTATACGCTTTTAAAATCTGGCTCTTTTTGGGGGGATGTTACTGGGTTATTGTTTTTGTTTTTATTTTATAGACTGTGATTTTATTGTCAACTGCCCTGAGACCTCCGGGTATAGGGCAGTATATACCGAAATTCAATAAGTAATAATAACAGTAGTAACAATAATTGAAGAAGACCATTTAGGTGAGTAACGAGCACGGGGAGAAATTCCCATTGGTGTGCTGCATAGACTTGCTGCCTGCTGATCGGAACTGTTGACGGGGCCACCATGGACACATGGTTTGCTATCTAGACTGCCCGGTGCCATGGGCAGAGAGGAGATGCCCGTCTAAGAGGTGGTACAAGCAAATTATCTGAGTAGCACTCTGCAGAACCGGGCCTTTTGCTGCTGTCTTAACCATGTCACACTTTCAGCTCATCCTGTGGCTTAAGATACCTGCATCGCCCATTCGCTTTTCTGATAAGGGCAGTGGTTTCATAATTTTCCAGATAAGCACCGGTAGTGATGCATTGGGAACCTGGATGGCAGGAAACCTCTCACTGTCCACGAGGCCAGCACATCTCTTGGATATTTATTTAGTTAATGGCATTTCCAGTAAGCCATCAGAAAACGAGCTTGCCAAGGGAGGAATGGGGTGGGCGAGACTAAAGGTCAGACCATACAGAAGATATCCAGGTCCTGTCGCTAGGGCAGAAAGGCAGGCTTTGAATGTTTCAGCTGCAGGTGAGACTCACAGATCTGGCTAGTGGCGCTGCCTGTAAGGTCAGAGGCCATCCTTGGTGCATGAGTGGCGTGGGAAGTTGCCCTTCCCCACACCGTGGAACACATAAAGACGCGAGAGACAAGGCGGTATTCTGGATGCATGTGGGGAGACGGCTTCTCTGTGTGTCCCCCCCCCCTTTATGGTTTCTCCTCCCAGTGCTCTTGCCTCTCTTGTGGCTGAGTCTCTGGGCTTTTCATTGTTTCCCATTAGCTATGGCACTGAAGCGTCTGAAAGGCGCTTGCAGCCGACCTGTCCACACAAGATTGATTTAACGGAGAACCCTTTTTTTGCTGCTGGGAGCTGACCGAGTTCCTACTCTGGAGAGCAAAGAACACCTGCTGGGAGGAGAAAGAGTGATGGCCCAAGAGCCATGCCCAAGAGTTCTCAGAAGTGCTGGGTTCCCCTTGGAGACCAAACAGGGCCGTCCTGCAGCTCAGCTGCACTGCTCTTGAACTGCACAGGGATTTGGAAAGGTTTCTTTCCAGGCTTCCCCTTGGCTCTTGCCTGCCTCTCTTGCCTACTAACTTCCCAGAGGCACCTGCACCATGTTGGGAGACAGAACCAAGGGACTAGAGAGAGGCCAGCTGCCTCTGATCCAGCTGCTCAGATCTCCCGGTGATCCTTCCCGCCCTGTTGCCAAATGTTTGAGCGTGGTCAAAAAGTGCACGAGCCCTCTGAGATTATGGGATGCCCTGTCCTCTCGAGCTCGGCTGTTTAACATTAGCAGCAGCAGCAGCAGCTGAGTGATGCCGCAGACCGGCCTCCGGGCACTGGGAAGCCAGTGGAGCATTTCGAAATGAGTCGCGGCGGAAAGATGAGTGGGAAATGGGGCTGTGCAGTAATTTCATTAAAATGAGGAGGCAAAGTGGTGTTTGCTCTACAGGCAATCTGGCCTCCTTCTCCCCTTGGTGATTTCAAACACTGGAACTGCCTTCGTTTGATGGGTGGCCTAGTTTTCTGGTGTGTGAAAGGGAAGGGGGAGGGGGGGGTCTTCAAGGAAGCACTATTCCCCCTACCCATTCAGTTGCTTTTGCCTTCTCTTTAAAATGCAAATAGTGGTCATTATATGTATGTATGGGTGTGTTTTCTGAAAGGATAACCTGTGCTGTCCCAGTAGGGCAGTACATTTTAAAAAGCAGCTATGAAAATAATGGTTTTAAATGATATGAAAATCCAGTTTAACCAGCTGAAAACATATCTGATGTGAAAACTTGCAGCTCTGTCCACCGGCTCATTCCTGCCTCCCAGCTCACCTGTGAAGGTGACTCACACCTGGCTGAGCCGCCAGATTTTTGTGCTCTGGCTGCAGCAGGTCCTCAGGACCCCTAACTAGGATCCTTCTGGCTAGAGATGCCAGGCTGGGTGGGTGGAATGCGCAGTGTCATGTTTTCAAAGAAGAGGTGGAGAATAAAACATGGCATTTCCAGGCTTTGAAGATGCTTCAGGTGGAAGTTGGAGACCAGCCCGTTTCCAGCTCTTGCCAGGTTTCAGCAAGTTTATTCATAAGCCCATTCCCGTCCCACTTCCTCATCAATGTGCAGTTTTTCTTAAAGAAACAAACTGTACAAAAAGAATGCATATTTATATTTTTCTCAGTGTGAGCATTTCTAAAACATCTCTCTCCACCCCACCCCCCTTAAAGTGGCATTTAAAGGGGGTGGGAAGTTGGTACATTTTTCTCCAGCTCAGAATTGTGCTGCAAAGTTTGGAGGCGATGCGGGTTGCGGAAGATAACGTTGCGTTCTGATCTGCACAGCAGCCAGATTCCTTCAGCAGCCATAGCTAAAAGGCCTTGGTTTTCAGGTAGAAGTGGCTCCCCTCCTAATGCTTGTGGCGCATGTGTGGAGAGGCGAATGGCAAGGTGAGGTATGAGTTCCTTTCCAGGGAAGGGATCTGCTGAAACTTGCACCCTCTAGAAGGGGTCCGAAAAGCCTCCCATCCTTTTGGTTTCCCGTGGATCTGGGCCAGGCCTGCAGGAGGCTCTTGTGATTTTCTTCCAAGTATTAATTACAGCTGCCGACGTGGCCGGTGTTTTTTCTTTTCTGTCACCCTGAGTCACTGCGTGTCGAGTGATGTGAGCAGAGGCCGACTTAAGTGGCAACGTGACGCCCGGGTGTCAAAAGTCTGCATTGTTTCACCTGCCAGCAAATGTCTGGGTGAAAGTTCATAGAATTGCAAGGAGACGTGTGGCCTGGAGAGAAGGAGGCGAGGATTTAAGAAACCTTTCTTCCTGCACGCCCAGAAATGCCGACGCTTGGCTCTCAATCTCCGTTATCACCTCAGTGACAACGGGGAAGTCTGCATGGCGCTTTAAGAGAATGAAAAAGCAAGAGAACCCTGTTCTAAGGAGCTTCTACCTCATTGTCCAGGCAGAATGATGTGGGTGGAGATGCTCCTTTAGGTATACTGGACCGAGGCCGTTTAGGGCTTTAAAGGTCAGCACCAACACTTTGAATAGTGCTCGGAAACATACTGGGAGCCTGTGTAGGTCTTTCAAGAACCAATAAATCTCCATCTGCCTCAGCTCAACCTATCTGTAAAATTTATGGCATCTGAACTGGCCCTCCAAGTTATTTGAGTCTGTCACCGCAGTCCTTCCCTCTAGCATGAACAGAACTCGGGCTTGATTCTACCAAATTGCTTTGGACCGTACCTTCTTACTTGTGCCGGGTCATCACAGACAGGTGATAAACCCTGTTTGTGGCTTTCACCACATCAGACTGCAAGTGGGGGGGGGTGTTTTATAGGTTGGAGTGCTTCTCTGCATTAAACAATAAATATGCATCCCTGCACACAGAAGACAAGCTTGCCAGGGGGAGGGTTCTGGCCTCACCTCCCTGTCTTACTGGCTTTCTGAATAAAGTGACTCTTTTTGCATGGAGGGGGCAACAGCGGTGGAGGTGCCTCACCTGCATTCCAAAGCAGACCAAGCAGCAGAGAATGTGCTGTTCCTAGGAAACGGGCCTTCATCTTTATTTAGCCTTTGCGAGGCAAACTAGGGCAGAGTTTCAGCCAACCTCTGGTCCACCTGCTGAACAACTCAGTGTGCCACCTTTAGCCTCGACATTGTGTGTGTGTGTGTGTTTTAAATTATCACCAGTGAAGATCGCTTAATTGGTCATTGCCCCGAGTCACGGAGCAAAAGTGCATCTCCACGAAAGAGGGAGAGATCTTGGGGCGTGAGGCGCCCCCTAGTGACTGGCTGGTGGCACTGCTGCTTCGCTCTCCCGTTGAGCCAAAGAGCTTGTTCCCCTTCCCCTCTGTTGTGTGGGCAGCACACGCTGCCTTGCGAAAGGGGCACATGTTGGCAGCCATGCGCAGGAGCCTTTCTCAAAGGCTGTGGCTTTGCTCCAAGGCATGCTTTCAAAGGAAGAAGGTGTCCCTTTTTGAGCAAAAGTCCATTTCACTTCCACAGCTTCAGGCACCGCATTGCTGCGTGTCGTTTACATCTTTGGCATCTTCGCTTCAATGGCTGTTTGGGATTTTGTTATGGGGGCTTGGCTTTGATGTTCCTTGTTGTGGCTTCCTTCATATCGGTTAGTTCAGTAGTGATAGCATTGTTGTTATTGTGTTGTGGATTGTAAGCCGCGTTGAGTATCTTTGCAAATTAAGCAGGCTGTATATCTACTTTAAAAACAACAACACAAGTATTATTATTAATTAGGTTTCTCTGCTCACACCACAATTCAATAAGACAGGGTTTCCCAAACTGGTCTCCTGTATAACAAGGAAGGAGACTGCAGAAACCAGTGAAGACACAGGTGGGTAATCCTCAGCCTTTTGGCTTCTCTGCTAGAAGGCTCCGTAACTCAGTGACAGAGCACCTGCCTTGCTTGCAGATGGTCCCGGGTTCAATCGCTGGCATGTCCAGATGGAGCTGGAGGAGAGCCCCCACTTGGAATCCTGGAGAGGCGCTGCCAGTCAGTGTAGGAGGACCGGGGGTTTGACTCCTGCATAAAGCAGCTTCCTGTGTACCTAAAGATCAGCAGGTGCATCTCAGTTCACTTCCGCTCAGTAGTCAAAGAAGCTAAAAATATAGAATGGAGGAAGGAGTTCGGCATTATGGTAAGGTGATCTTTCGGCTTGCCAGATGGAAAAATCCCACCTCTTCTGCCCCTGCAGGCTGTTCTGTGGGTTTGTCTGACACCCTCCCCAGAGCAAGTTTCAGGGGGCACAGCGGGGAGAAGGAATAATAATTATTATTATTATTATTATTATTATTATTATTATTATTATTTATTTATTTATTTATTTATACATACCCCGCCCATCTGGTTGGGTCTCCCCAGCCACCCTGGGCGGCTTCCAACAAAGTATTAAAATACAGTGGTCTGTTAAACATTAAAAGCTTCCCTAAACAGGGCTGCCTTCAGATGTCTTCTAAAAGTCTGGTAATTGTTGTTTTCTTTGACATCTGGTGGGAGGGCGGGCACCACCACCGAGAAGGCCCTCTGCCTGGTTCCCTGTAACTTGGCTTCTCGCAGTAAGGGAACCGCCAGAAGGCCCTCAGCACTGGCCCTCAGTGTCCGGGCAGAACAATGGGGGTGGAGACGCTCCTTCGGGTATACTGGACCGAGGCCATTTAGGGCGTTAAAGGTCAGCACCAACACTTTGACTTGTGCTCGGAAACGTACTGGGAGCCATTGTAGATCTTTCAAGACCGGTGTTATGTGGTCTCGGCCACTCCCAGTCACCAGTCTAGCTGCCGCATTCTGGATTAGTTGTAGTTTCCAGGTCACCTTCAAAGGTAGCCCCACAAAGGAAAGGTATGTTGCATGAGAGGAAGACCCTGTGCAGGGTGTTTGCTGCTGGTGCTCATTAGTTGAATCCCGTCCGGATATATAGCTATAGATATCAATGTTGATAGCTGCTGAGATCACTGATAAACTTTTGTAAGAATGAAATCTAACTTGGACCCTTTTATGGTTTCTACTACTAAAGCTCCAGGTTTGTGCTTCTCCACTGGGTCTACAATAATGTGCAAGAAGCGTCGTCCTCCTGGTCTCTCTTACACAAACACATTCACACACACAATCTTCCACACCAACAGGCCTTGCGTCATCCCCCTTCCCTTCTCCCACCAGCTACGTTCAGTGGCTGAATGTGTTAAACTGTGTTAGGCTTCGGGTGCACAGCTGCAGCGGTGCTGCTCTGCCCTGGCCCTCACCCCTTGCCAGGCCAACCAGCAAGCGGACGGCGGGTGCATTGAAAACATACCTCGGCACTTCAAGCCAAAAAGAAAACGTTTGGTGGGTTCAGTGTTGCTGTAATAGCTGAGCATTCCTGTCCTGTAGCACCCACCTTGTGTGCCTGCTCTGTTGCTTCATTCAGCATAGCGAGGGCACTCCTGCCCCACCTGCCCCCTGGTGCAGACGGCCAGCCCCTCGCCCTTCTCTCCCTTCTCCTTGCCACAAGCTGGTTCGTTCCAGATGCAGCAGCCTCTCAGGTCCAGCTCCTAGCAGCAGAGATAACTTCTGGGCTCTCCTCCTCTTGTGTCTCCTTCCCTGTGCCCACAACCTTTCCCACTGCAAAGGAGCAAAATGGCTGCTTTAAGACTTTAGAGGGCTCTGTGTCAGTGATGGATGGAGAGGCAGCTTTCTGTGGTTTCAAAGGCACAAAGCCTCTGATGCGGAATGGAGTTGAAAAGTCAACTTGGGGGTGGGGCGGGGGGTGAAGGAGGATTCATGGTGTGCCCGGGCTGTCAAATCGGGGCACCCTGGGGAACTACCCCTGCTGGTGCTACGGAAAGGCGGGGACAATTCCATGGGGTATATTGAGGCTCACTGAATGCCCACTTATTTCTTCAAACCTCCCCCTCCCTTGCTTTTTTTGTTCTGTTTGTCAGTGGCCTTGGGCACATCACTTAATGGAGGATTTGCGGTCTGCCAGCAGCTCAAAGAGGCCCCCCCTCCCTTGAACAATGGAGGTTTCAAACACGTTGGAAGTTTCGTCAGTCTCCTCTCCCAGCACGCATAGCTAATCTTGTTAGAGGTGACCTCCGGGGCTGAGACTTGCATTGTTGCCGAAGTTTTTGTCTGGTGCTTGAGTGACGATCCGTATTGGGGCGCAGTCATGCATCCCCTAATTTAATCACCCACTTTGGTCCTCTGCTCCTCTCCCAGAGGGCCCTGAGTCCTTGGGGGAAACCGATTCCAGCTATTTTGAGAATAGCAGAGGGAAGGGTTTGCAGGAGCTGCTGTTGCTGCTGCTTTGGCGATCCCTCGTAGCCGAGTAAGGTTGTCTTCCATGAACACGGTCTTAAAACAGTGAGTCCGTAAGTGACTGCGGAGGCCAATTCTGGATCCACACGTCCTTCCACAGTGGGGACATTGGTTTCCAGGCAGGAGTTGATCCTGGTGAGCGTTTGCCAAGCGTGTCTTCCTCTTAGCTTGTTTCTCCCTTTTGTCCTGAGTTCCAGCTTCTTCAAAGCCCATGACACCTTCAGTAAAGGCTGTTCTCCCATTGGAGTGCTCACAGGAGCAATAGGGGCTAATTAATGGAGGGCGTTTTTGCCCCCTGCTGCTAATGCTGAATTATCCTGCTTCTCCTCCCTCGCCCTGTGAATTTCTCCTTGAATGCTTTTCCAGGGCAAGAGCCGGGATTGGGATTGAAGACTTAAAAGAAAACACCACGGATGGAAAATTTGCTGCGAGAGCCGTTCATCTCCTCCTTTAAAAAAAAAAAAATTAGAATAGAATAAAATAAACTTTTTGGATAAATAATTCGTTTTGAGAGCTCGAGTGTCCATTAAATGTGGTATTAGTTTCTGCTCCTTAAAACCTACTTCTGAAAAGGAACGTGGCCAAATTGCAGGCTGACTTTACCCTACCAAGTTCCCCAGATGTGTGAAACCAGCCAGCAGAAAGGCGTGGGATGCTTGGGAATAGAGCGAGTGCAGGGCTGAGCTCCTTCAAAGAATCATCTCTCCCTCCCCACCGCCACCACAGTGAGGAGTATTTTTAGAGTTCACCCAGGGAAGCATCTCCCTGCCTTAACACCTGACCCAGCTTCTAGGCTTGCCTTTGTCTTCTTCTCCTCCATAACAGGGTTTGGGGTTCCTGTTGACCATTTGAACCTCACGCACGCTTAATGTGCTTTGCTGCCTTTGCACTGTCGGTTCTCACAACGACCCTGAGAGGTGGGCCACCAACATTCCCGGTTCACAGGTAGGATAGCCGAGGCAAGAGATGTAGCAAGTTGCCTCGGCACTGTCCAGTGGTGCTCTGCAGGGATTGCTTGAAGCAGCCATGTTTTGGGGAGTCCCAGGGAGGAGAGTCCCCCTAGATTTCTGTGCAGTGCCCCTGGGTTCTTCCCTCGTGCGCCTTTCTCTGATGGTGCAAAGGAGGCACGGCAGCCGACGAGAAGCTTTGGCTGGAGTTTGAACCCAGGGCTCTGTCAGCCTGATGGGCAAACTGCTGCCCTGCGCTGGATCGCCTAATAAATATCCTCTCCTCTGGCTGAGGCTTGGCGCGCGGCGGCCGGTTTTCCATCTGAACTTTCCCACCACTCTTCTTTGTTGTGGTCAAGATTGAGTAGGTGGAAGGAAGAGTGACGTCAAAGTTCCTAGATTTGCAAGTGGCTCTAAAAGCACCGTTTATATTGGAGGCATGCGCGTATATCTATATATATGGAAAAGAAAATGTTTGGCAAAAAAATTGCGATCCTGCCTGTGAACCATGACCACAGCCGCTGAACGGGGGGGGGGGGGGAGGGGACCATGTTGAATCTCCAGCGAAGCAGCACATTCAAAAAGAGAAGGTTATAAATGGGGCTCTTTGTGCTCTGAGCTTAAGCAAGTTTTAAAAATCAGCTGCAGGAGAACCCAAATTCCATCCGATGAAAAGCTGAATTTGGGGGGCCCAAATTGATTATGCAAATGAATTGCATTTAAATCCACTCTCAAGCCCAGCGCAGAGCAAGACAAAGAGGCACAGAAGCATTCAAGTTTCCTACAACTTTCATCATCCCACCCCCCACTATTTTAAGTTTGGTTTCACAGCCATAGGGACTAGAAACTCTGCTTTAAATTTTTTTATTGAAGTAGAGGTGTTGAATTTTATACTCTGTATCAGATCATGAGCTTTGGTGGTGTCGCTCACAGAACCCCAGGGCTCACCCACAGCCCTGTGTTTTGGTGTCTGTCCATTGTGTGGCACCTGTATGTTTCCCCATCACACATCCCTTTTTCAAAAGGATGGGTTTTGCCCCCACCCCAGGGCTGTAACTCAGCCACGTTCTCGCTTTCCATTCGTGCGGGGAAAGATGCTCTGCTGTGTCCACTCTGGCGTGCCTTTAGGAAAGACAGGCTTCTATTTCTGTCAAGTGCAGAAGGTTGCCCTGGGCGCAGAGCCAAGATTACTGTGACAAAACCCCTTCTCTTAGGGGAAAGTTCATACATTCTTTACTGAAGACAGGCACAGCCGAGTGAAAAGCAGGCTTGGGGCCAGAATGTTTTTAACTTAAACCTTTCGCTGGTCAGTGGACCAAAGGAGATCGTCATCCAGATAGGGGTGGTTGAAGCTGCTGGACAGCAGAACGGTTTACTTGCTCTGGCTAGAAACAGCTCTTGCAATCTTGAGTGAAAAGAAGCTGCCCTGCTCAAGATCTTTTTGTGCCTAGAGATGCTAGGAATAGTCGGACGCTGCCGCCTACCAGATCAGGCCTAGCTCAGTGTCTATAATTTGTTGTTGTTGTTGTTTAGTCGTTTAGTCGTGTCCGACTCTTTGTGACCCCCTGGACCAGAGCACGCCAGGCACTCCTGTCTTCCACTGCCTCCCACAGTTTGGTCAAACTCATGCTGGTAGCTTCGAGAACACTGTCCCACCATCTCGTCCTCTGTCGTCCCCTTCTCCTTGTGCCCTCCATCTTTCCCAACATCAGGGTCTTTTCCAGGGAGTCTTCTCTTCTCATCAGGTGGACAAAGTCTTGGAGCCTCAGCTTCACAATCTGTCCTTCCAGTGAGCACTCAGGGCTGATTTCCTTAAGAATGGAGAGGTTTGATCTTCTTGCAGTCCATGGGACTCTCAAGAGTCTCCTTCAGTAGCAGCGTCTATAATAAATAATAATAATAATAATAATAATAATAATAATAATAATAATAAATAATGTTATTTATACCCCGCCCTCCCCGGCCAGAGCTGGGCTCAGGGCTGCTAACACCAGTAAAATTACAGTAAAAACGTAATAGGGGGGAAAACCAATTTAAAATACTGGTTAAAATGCAATTTAAAATGCAGCCTCATTTTAAAAGTACACGCTTCTAGTGAATGGACCCAGGAACCTCTGCATGCAGAGCGCATGCTCTGCCCCTGAGCTGTGGCCCCTGCTCCCAGGAGCATGGGAAGCTTCTTTGGCTGCCCATTCTGCCTGGAAGTGGCTCTCCAGAGTCTGGGCAAGGGCCCTTAGGGTGCCACCTGTGTGCATGGAGCTTTGCAAAAGATAAGCCACGCCCCCTTTCTCAAAACCTGCTGCAGGAGCTAGCAAGACCTATAGTACCTTAAAATCAGAACAAATTCTTCCAAAATGCATAACGATCTTCAACCCGTGGCAGCCTGGCTGATCCCTTTTTCCTCCACCCGTTGCCTCTTCCGACCCCGCTGTTGAGATACAGGCTGCATGGCAGGTATTTCTCTTGCAAAGGCAGTTCACCTTTGGCCCTGCAGATGTTGATGGACAGGGTAGATACCTCTCACAACACATCACACCTTTTAATGGCCCTGTTGAATTCTCAGTCAGGGCAGCAATACGATTTCTCCCACCACCTCAATGCTTGCTTGTAGGTGAAATGAGGACCCCAACCCTGATCTGTTGCGCAGGACCACAAAACTAGGAGGTGGAGATAAGTTGAGAGGAAGGAATGCACCCTGTTTTAGGGCCTGATCTTCAGCATGTGACACCACACAACTTTGGGGTAAGAACACATGGGAAGTGAGCCTCGGTTTGTTAGTAGGCATTCAACCTGTTCACCAGGAGTGGGCTAGGAATTTCTTCCAGGCAGCCAGACAGAGACGATGCAAATTGGAAGAACGTCAGACTTCCTTTTGCTTCTGACAGTGTGCTGAAGGTTACAGGCCTGTAGACAGGAGAGCATTTAAAAATGGAGACCTAGAAACTTACGTTTGACTAACTTTAACCACCGTTGGTTATGTTCCTGCCAAGCCAAGCTGCCCCCTATGCCACCTCTGGCATTTTTCTGCTCATGTGGTGTTGAAGGTGTTTGCCACCCTCAAGAAACTAGTCTTCTTGGTAGCCCTTATTCAAGGGCCTACGACATCTTAATTTATCAGCGAGCCTCCTTGGGTAGGTGAGCCTCTGTTGTTCTCAGCCTTCCCAATCCCCCTCATTCCCACCGAATCTGCCCCCCACCAGCCACCCGGCATGAAGAACAGCCCTTTTGTGCCCAGTGCCAATGAGCTGGAAAGGGCGATTTGTCAAGCACAGAGACTGCTGCGCTGCAGCGCTCTCCTCCGAAGAATGCGGCTGGGTGATGGATGAGTTCCGTGTCTCTCTGCCCTGCCGCAAGTTGAACCTGGTGGCAAGTTGACGGAACAAAATGACGGCAGGCATATATCCCAGAAACGGCTTGTCGTGACGGGATCCAGCAGGGCCTCGCCTCGCTGTCCTTTCTGCGGTCCCCAAGCGCGGAAGCAGTAGTGAACTTTGCCTTTGTGAACAGAGGGGCCTCCTCGAAGGCTTTTGTCAGAGCTCACTTGGACCTGGACCCCCACAAATACGGGGTGGGGTGTTGGGCAGCTGGACCAATTGATGTCACTCATTATGGTCTGCAGCCTGCGAGTTTAGCATCTAATATTTAGAAATTTCCTCCTTCTGAATCAGACCTCACAAGCCCCGGCATGTCTACTCTCCACGGCAGACCTCCCCCCCCCCATATTTAAATTGAATTTTATATCTATTTTGGGTTTGCAGAATAACTGGCTGGTGTGAGCCTCCCCTCCCCCTGCCCTATGGTGTGGCTTACATTACTCCATGAGAAAACTGGTCTAGCTTTCCAGGGTGGCAGGGATTCAAATGCCCAGCTCGCCACAGGGCCTCCTCCCAAGGCTGGATGTCCCGTGAGGGTTTCTGACGAATCCCATTGGCGCGACATCAAGTTGCGGCTGATCGACCTGCGCCAGATGAGGCTGAGGCATCGGAACAAACTGGAGAACCCAGCTTGTGGGTGTATTGGGCTTTGGTACACAAATAGCCGGGTTTGAATAAAATTGCAGGTTTGCACCTGTGCAGAGATGTGTGGACTCTGCAGCAGCTGCGCCTTGGGCAGTCTTAATTAGGGTCAGGGGAGCTCGGCTGCTTTGATTTCCACTTGCTGCCTTGCAGGGGAGTGCGAATTGGCTCAGCGTCTAATGAGCCGGCATGCTGGCTGTGCAAAGGGCCCACTGGTGGAAGGGCGACTTAATAAAGCCTTTGCTCTTTCATAGGCTGTTAATTTTACTTCTTGGGTTTTCCTCGGGTCCAGGAACTGTCTGCAAATAAAGCCAGTCTCTCTGTGGTGTTTGCTTCATTTGCAAAGGTCAGGTCTGCCGTCCATTCTCCAAAATGTCCAGAAGCGTTGAGGGTAACCTGCGGCTCACTCCAGGAGTCCTCCTTGTGAAAACCGTTTCATTAGCATCTCTGCCACACCTCATCAGGCTAGATCAGAATAACTCCCTCTTCACGCAAGGCAGACTGCCAAGAGGTTATCCAGCCCTGAAGAGCTTCTTCTCTAAGAGCAGTTAGTCTCCCTGGAGGCCATGAGTGTTTGGTGGGGGACAGGACTCCTATAATTGAATGGGGGTGGAGAAAGATTCCCACTCACACAAGACCCATGTGTCCGGGAGAAGATAAATGAGGAATGTGCTCCTTGACATACCAGTTTTTGTGTGTGCAGGAAAGCTTTTTGTTGAAGTAGACTTATTTGAGAATTTCACTCCAGTGTTTGCTTCCCAGACTAATGCGCAGATTGGGAGGCGCTTATCCTTCCGATTGTGCTCTGAATTTTGTGTTTCCGTTCTCGGCCTAAAAAGATGCTGCAAAAATGTGTTTGGGATGGGGGAATGTGTGCAATTTAAAATGTGCATTTTCATGTCTCTTTTGCTAAGTTCAGAAAGCATGACAGAATGGGCTGGTAATTGAACACATGCAAAACGGGCACATCGTAGAATTGTAGAGTTGGAAGGGACCACGAGGGTCATCTAATCCAAACCCCTGCTGTGCAGGGAATCTTTTTGCCCAACATGGGGCTCGAACCCACAACCCTGAGATTAAGAGTTCACACTCTTATCAACAGAGCTATCTTGCTGGCAATGTGTGCCACCCCTAGTTTGACAGAGCATTCATTTGCCAATGTGAATCCTGATCTGTAGTGAACCCTTGGTGAGCATTTGGCCAAGGCGGTAGGATTCTGGGCTGTTCACTGCAGACAGCGCAGAGGGTGCTCACACACAGCCTTCTATTAAAAACCTCCCTGCATTTAATAGACTAGTGGATGAGGGAAAGGGCTATGCTCTATCTTCAACCCTGATATGCTAGAGTAAAGGTAAAGGGACCCCTGACCATTAGGTCCAGTCGTGGCCGACTCTGGGGTTGCGGCGCTCATCTCGCTTTATTGGCTGAGGGAGCCGGCGTACAGCTTCCGGGTCATGTGGCCAGCATGACTAAGCCGCTTCTGGTGAACCAGAGCAGCGCACGGAAACACCACTTACCTTCCCGCCAGAGCAGTACCTATTTATCTACTTGCACTTTGACATGCTTTTGAACTGTTAGGTTAGCAGGAGCAGGGACTGAGCAACGGGAGCTCAGCCCATCACGGGGATTCGAACTGCCGACCTTCTGATCGACAAGTCCTAGGCTCTGTGGTTTAACCCACACCACCACCCGCGTCCCTGGGTTTTTATTTTAATGTGGCGAAGCATTCAAAAACATGGCATGTGCGCGCGCACAAACACACATGGTACTCTTCCTCCTCCTCTGGGAAGGGCCACAGCTCACTGGTGGAGTTTGCATGCAGGAAATCTCAGGTTTGATCCCCAGGATCTCCAACTAAGGTAGGAAAAGACCCCCTGCCTGAGCTCCTGGAGAACCACCATCAGTCACAGTCAACAATATTGAGTTCAATGGAACAGTAGAAGGCAGCTTCCTCCATGCCTACAATTGACCAGCCCAGCACTGCTCTCAGGGACTGTCGGAGCATCATACTTGGGTTGGAGAAAGACTTTTTGCTTAGATTGAATGGGCCTGAGAATCTGGGTGCTCTCTCTCTCTCTGTCCTGCACACACCCGCATTTCCCCCCTTCCTGACACTCTTGTCCCTGTGTGGCTTGGCTCAATTGCTCGATTCATCTGTTTGAGGAACCTGTGGCCCTCGAGGTGTTGCTGGATTCCATCTCCCAGCAGCCCCAGCAGCCAGCATGACCCAGGTTGATGGGAAATGTAGTCCCACGACATCCGCATAGCGGCACGGTCCCCAGCCCCTGGCTTAGGGCGATAAGTGTAGGAACAGTGGGTGGTTCATTCTCTCCTTAGACCAGGCATGGTTTGGATGGCTACTTCCTCACCCCTTTCCCTTTCAAACCCATTCCAGCTGTTGGGGGGCAGCTCTAAGTAAGCCCCAATGTGTGTTTATTAGTGAGTTGCTTCTTCAGAAACTCCACCGTCCTTTAACAAAATCTGTGCAGAGCTGTATTGAATTCCATTCCTCCTCCTCCTCCTCCTCCTCCTCTTCTTCTTCTTCTTCTGTAGTGTAGTAGCCAAATGAGTTTTTCCCTGCCTCAGATGAACTGGCCTTAGATAACACAGGACTTGACCCACTATTCCGAAACCCTTTCTTGGATTTCCAGCAAATAATCCCTCCCAGCCCCTCCTGGGCTCCCCACGTTTTTTCCAGGTCACCCTGTGCAGCCCCCTGCTGGACATGGGGCCAAACTGCAAGCTCTTCCAACTGGCTTTCGGATTAACTCTGTGCCAAAGGAAGAATTTGTCGCCTTTCCCTTTGTGGTTTTCCTCCTCTCTCTTTCTCTCTCCCTCCCAAATGTGCTTGGAGGTCCGCAGGGCAGAAACTTTCAGAGAAAGAGGCTCGTGGGAAGTCCGGCCGCTGGGGGAGAATCCTGTACACCAGAGGAGGCGGAGAGCTGCTTCTTGCAGGGCCGTGGATGTGTGTGGGTGGTGGATTTGGAGTGTGTTCGAAGGTGGGGGGGGGAGGGAGCTGTCATGACCCACGCCATTTCGGGAGAACCGCAAACACTTTATAGCAACAAAGGAGTGGAAAAAGCCAGTGCTTTTTCTGCAAGGCATGTGACTCTGTCTTCGCTGAGGTTTGGAGCCCTGCTCTATGTTCCAGGCCTCAGCGGTTGAGTGTCAGCCTTGGTGAGGTTGGTATCTCCCCTCAGCCTTTCATGGGGTTGCTGCCGCGGCTGAGAACATCGCCTAAATGTGGTTGTGTGTGTGTGTGTGTGTGTTTTTAAAAAATCTTTCTCTTTCCCCCCACCTCCCTCCCTCCCTTCCTTTCTTTCCTTCTCCTCCTTTCTGCAGCTGAAACTCTCGTTTACTTTGGACAAGGAGAGTGGGATGCCGCAAGGATGTTACATCTATCAGTACCGGGACAGCAACAAGTAAGGCCTGCAAAAACCCTACACAACTAGTGTGTGTAAGTGTGTAGGAGGAACAGGAGTGCAAGGCAGGTGCCTGACCCCTTCTCGCTGGCACTGGGGAATCAGAACTGCTTTGGCACGTAAGGGGCACAGTGGCTTTTGGACTGCCTTCTGCTTCTTTGCATCCCACCCTTCCTCTTGGAAACTCAGGGCGGCAGTTTAGCCTTGCAGCAACAGCCTTGTAAGGTAGGCTAGGGCAGTGACTGTCTGCCTCCCCACAAGCCACGTAGTTAAATGTGGATTGGAACCTCGGAACAACTGCATTTGCAGCTCAGCTCAGGCATGTCCTCTGAGGCAAACAAATGTGGCACCCCTACTGGGGTCCAGCAAACTTTTGGTGGGTCTGGATCTAAGTTGGGTGGCCACAGCAGCACTCCCACCATAGAAATATTTGTTTTGTTTTGTTTAAATGGATCCCCAATTACACGCTTGGGTGAAAGCTGAATCCCAGGTCTGAACACATTGAAGACTACCACAGCCAATTGGAGGTTGTCGCTTTCCTTGCAGGTAGGCTGTAGTAGCTGCAGCATTAGCTGCTCTTGAAAGACAAAATTCTGGTGGGTGGCGAATTTGGGAGGTGAGGGGTGGAAGCTTGCAGGCGAGGGGGCAGAGGAGAGTTATAGATTGGCACTGCCAACCCAACCCAGATACAGGAGCACAGTGGGATATACAGGCAGAGGAAAAATTCTGCTCATTCAAGGTGCACAGCTATTGCTTGTGTTTGCAAACATTCTGCCACCCAGACCAGGCCAGGATAGGGTGGGAAACGTCAGTCCCAGGCACTGAGCGTGGCCCTCCCTGCCTCTTTGTCTGGCCCTCAGGACTCTTGACTTGGCCGCCCCTTTCCATGCCACGCCCTTCTCTGGTCCTGCCCCCTGCCCTTCTCTAGAGATATTTTGTGGCTGTCGTGTGACCTTGAAACTCTTGGATGCAGGATGAAGTACGGTCTCCGCCTGATCATGCCCACTTTCAATGCACCCTCCACAAGGGTGCTCCACACCCAACACAACCGTCTGTGTCACAAGCACAAAGCAAGAACTGGGAATGTGCAGCACATCACTGAAAAGAGTGAGCCAGTTTAGCCATAGACAACAGGTGAAGTAACACTGTGTGTTATAAGGAGAAGGAATTTGGCATCTCGAAAACATTTGCCCCTTGTGCATCTGCTCCCCACTAGACACACACAGAAAGTACTTTTTCATACGGTACAGGGAAAAAAACATACTCTTCCTCCCTCCCTGTTTGTTTGGGGTTTTTTCAGCTGCAAGGAAGTTGGAGCAACCACTTCTGCTTTTGAATTAGCCTAATTCGTCATTGCATCTGAAGTCAGGGAACTGTGGTTTGTTTTAACTTTGGTTAGGATCGACCATGGCTTTTGATCTGGGCTTGTTCACTTGCTAAAGTTTAATTAAGCTACAGTTCCTCAATTTAGGCATGATGAGGAACCGTGGCTTGTTTGAAAGCAGGTGAATTTCCTCTACGTGGCTGTGAAAGAGAAGGGGAGTGGGGAGTGGGGAGCTTGCAGTCCCAAGCTTGTACATTCACAAAACAGGGTCATTCACAGAGCAAGAAGTTAGCACCTCAGCCTCTTAACATCCCTGGCATCTCCAAGCAGGTTGGGGAGAAATTCCCTGTCTGGAATCTTGGAGAACATGTACCAGTCAGCATAGCTGACCTGTCGGACTCAGTGTAGGGCAGCTTTCTATATTCCTAACCTGGCTTAGCTCTACCAAATCAGTGGGTCAGGAAAGCACATTAGCCAGATGACACCCCCCAGATGCTTTGAGTTTCATCTTCTAAACAAACCGGCTTTCAGTGCAACTTCCTTACTTGTGCAACTTACATACTCACAAAACTTGGGTATTTTTCTGACAATATTTTTGCCATTGAAAATCCGTTCTTTTCCCCCACCCTCCCGAAATACGCTGGAGTCCATTGATGGAAAACTTCAACCACTGCGGCCTTTTGGCATTCCTATCAAATTGGTTAATTGCAGCTTATTGTAATCTGCAGTCTCAACATGGATTTCTAAGGTGGCTTAAAGCAAGTCTGTTCCAAATTACGCAGCTTGTGCATGCCACGCCAAGCGCAGCAGTTGTCGCCTGTAACGGAAACCGAGCAAGCAGCAATTAATTGAACTTTTAATGAAATGCATTCATCACTGTTTGGGCCACTGTGGGTGCATCACCGATAGCATTGCTGTGCAACGTGAAAACACAACAACCACCAGAATTGAACTCTGTGTGTAACGTCTAGGTTTTTGTGTTCATAGTGCATATATGTACACACCTGTATTCCTGTAGTTTATTCAGGAATTGTGCATGTCTGTAGGAGAACCCATTTCAAACGCATTATCCAGTGTGGATGACTTTAGGTGGCCTCTTATCTCTCAGCCCTGTACATTGCCTTGATATGCTTGTGTTGAAGGTGATTGATTGATTGATTGATTGATAACTTGTAATATTGCCACCATGTATCAGTAGGATGGAAGGGACACGGGTGGCACTGTGAGTTAAACCGCAGAGCCAAGGACTTGCTGATCAGAAGGTCGGCGGTTCGAATCCCCGCAACGGGGTGAGCTCCCATTGCTCGGTCCCTGCTCCTGCCAACCTAGCAGTTCAAAAGCACGTCAAAGTACAAGTAGATAAATAGGTACCACTCTGGCAGGAAGGTAAACAGCGTTTCCGTGCGCTGCTCTGGTTTGCCAGAAGTGGCTTAGTCCTGCTAGCCACATGAACCAGAAGCTGTATGCCGGCTCCCTCGGCCAATAAAGCGAGATGAGCGCCGCAACCCCAGAGTCGTCCGCGACTGGACCTAATGGTCAGGGGTCCCTTTTCCTTTGCCTATCAGTAGGATGGCTTTTTTATTATTATTGTTTTGTTATCATGTTGCTGCTAGTTCTGCTGACTGCTCAGGTCAAAGATGTCCTGGCAACTGGGAGGACATATTGCCATAGGATTCCGAAGTCTCTTATTCAGACGGATGTTCCCATAGCTTGGTGCAGCACCTCTTCTCTTGCACCCACTCAGATTCCACCCCACGCTGCACCAAATTAGCCGTTGAATCAGGCTTAGGCTGTGTTCACATTCCCACTTACAGTGGTGCCCCGCAAGACAAACGCCTCACAAGACGGAAAACCCGCTAGACGAAAGGGTTTTCTGTTTTGGAGGCTCTTCACAAAACGAATTTCCCTATGGGCTTGCTTCGCAAGACGAAATGTCTTGCGAGTTCCTGCGGGTTTCCCCCCCTTTCCCCCCCTTTTCCTAAGCTGCTAAGCCGCTTATCAGCTGATCCGCTAAAAGCCACTAAACCGCTAATAGCGCTAATCCGCTAAGCAGTCAATGGGCTTGCTTCGCAAGACGAAAAAACCGCTATACGAAGAGCCTCACGGAATGGATTAATTTCGTCTTGCGAGGCACCACTGTACTTGTGCACCTACTGCATTTCCAGTGTTGGGTTCTTAGTCTGTGCTCACATGAGGTGTGAACGCATTAGCATCTCTCTAAAGCTCGCTGTCTTGTGTTTCTTCCCCTCGTGGGGATTGTTTCCTTGAGCCCTGATCAGGGCCTGCAGCTCAGTTAACTCTGCCTGCTTCTGTTGTCAGTTTACTGGGGATTGATTGCTCAGATGAATTCATTTCCAACAGCAGTTGCCTGTTATTAAATCAAGTTCTGTCAGTAATTCATGGCACTGGATTAATTCCTTTTGGTGATTTACTACCTGACACCATTTGAGTGGGGGAGCGGGGGGGGGGGGCTCCTGTCCATTTGAGTCCCCAGCTGCTCAGCTTGCCTTTGAGTCTCATCTTCTGTAATGTTTGCTGAGATTGATTGACTTAAGCTAAATTACCTGCTTTTTGAGACACAAAGATCACCTTAATCCTGCTTCATTTGTGTCTTAGATCCTGGGATGTTTTTTTTCAGTAGCTCTTGCCTTTTGACTTCTGCAACAGAGCCTCCTGCTAACCCCTGGTTGCCCCATTTGAAACCACAGCCTCCTGTACCCCTGTGAGCATGCATGGGGTAAAGATACCCCCACACTGTCAACGACCCTTGGTGTGAATACAAACCAAAACCAATCGGACACTAAGGAAGCTGCGCTGATGTGAACAGCTAGGCGGGGAAGCCCTGTGAAACATACCAGAGGGTAATAATAATAATAATAATAATATTTTTGTATTTATATCCCACCCTCCCCAGCTGAAGCCGGGCTCAGAGTGGCTAACAACAACACAGCATTTTAAAATCAATTCATTTTAAAATCAATTCAGAATCAAATTAATGGCAACCACTGGGCTAGAGTTCTGTGAGGATTACCAAAGGAGGTGGTCAGACTGTGCCTTGGCCAAAGGCCTGGTGGAAGAGCTCTGTCTCGCAGGCCCTGCGGAAAGATGTCAAGTCCCGCAGGACCCTAGTCTCTTGTGACAGAGCGTTCCACCAGATCGGGGCCACACCCGAAAAAGCCCTGGCTCTGATTGAGACCAGCCTAACCTCCCTGTGGTCCGGGACCTCCAAGATGTTTTTGTTTGGGAACGATGTCACTGGCTCTAAGGCAATAATGTGAATGCACCCTTAAAGTGGGTGAGATCCAGACCTTCCTTCTCTTGAGAGACAGGCAGAGGAGAGAAGACAGAAGGAGAGGGAACTAACCATGATGTCTGTCCTCCGTGTTCATGGTTGGAGGCTGTAAAGTTTCTGAGTACTAGTTGCTGGAAATATGGGAGGGGAGAGTTGCTCTTGTGGTCGGATCCTGCTTGCTGGTTTCCCACAGGCACCTGGTTGGCCACTGGTAGAACAGGATGCTGGACTGAATGGGCCATTGGCCTGATCCAGCCAGCTCCACTTATGGGCTGTAGGCTGTGAGCTCAACACCGGCATAAAAGGCAGCAGGACTGCATTTCAAAACACATTTGCATGTCATTGCACACATCAGTGGAGCTGGATACTTTTCCAAGTTGTGCACCGTCCGTGCTCACCGGTGGTCAGAGAGAGGGCACGGATGGCTTCCCATGGACCACATTTTCCATCAAAGCTGGTTTGGGGTGAAATGCATGGGTGGGGGGGAACTCTGTAGCTTTCTTGAGAAACTATGGGTTGGACGTGGGTGGTGACTAACGTTGTGTGTAGATGGCTTCACAAAGCAGAGTTGGGGGAGTTCTGCATTTAGAGTAAATGAGCATGTGTGTGTGTGTACACAGCCACAATCTCTTTAGGGATGGCTGCTTCCCACTCTTTATAGTTGCAGAAGACTTTACCGGACCAAATTTGTGCTTTGAACACCTGCGTTCTGCCTTGGAAGCAACGGAAGACAGGTCCCCTATGCTCATTTCAAAGATTTTGACTCGGTAAACTTCAGACTTGCTTCAGACTCGGAATCCAGCATATTTGGGGTTGGGAGGGCATTTTCCCGTAAGGCTGTGTGTTTTCTTCCCCCCTTCTCCTGTAGAACGTGGCTTGGCTCTGTCGCTCGAGTCGTCCGGAGCTACTTGCCCTTTGCTTTGGCTCCTTGTGAGCCAGCCTTGATTTTGCTGGTTAAGGGTGTCAGAGTTAAAGTGAGGAGGATCCTGTCTTGGGGTCAGGGCATGGCCCCTGGGCTCCCTTCCCAGCCTCCAACTCAGTGGTCTTCCTTGCAAACAGGGGGGCTCCTTGGCCAGATTGCCAGCTGAGTTCTAAGTAGGTCTGGCTCTGAGTTTTACGGTGGTGCTGCTGGCAATGCATTTTGTGGTCTTTCCCATATTCATGGCAAGTGATGTTTGTACTGAATCCACTAGAAATCCAGTGGGCCAGCCATAGCAAGGAGACTGCAATGTCCACTGTGGCCTTTTTGGAGGAGGTTGGCCTGATCACTGCTCTGACAGCGAATTTGGGTCAAATGCGGCCTCTAACCCTCAGTTCCCCACCTGTAACTTTGTTGGCTTAACAAAACAAATTCCTTCCAGTAGCACCTTAAAGACCAACTAAGTCAGTTCTTGGTATGAGCTTTCGTGTGCATGCACACTTCTTCAGATACACTGAAACAGAAGTTTCCAGACCCTTCTATATAGTGAGAAGGTGGGGAGGGGTATTACTCAGAAGGGTGGTGGGAATGGGTGATTGGCAGATAGCTGTGATGAGCCTGTTGACGACTCTTAACGACTGCAATAGGTCTTACAGGAAAAAGCAAGGGGTGAGAAGGTGAAAAATGGCTTTGTCATGTATAATGAGATAAGAATCCAAGGTCTTTGTTCAGACCAGGTTTCTCCATGGTTTTAAGTTTGGTGATAAGTTGTAATTCAGCAGCTTCTCTTTCCAGTCTATTTCTGAAATTCCTTTGTAGTAAAACAGCTACTTTGAGATCTTGTATAGAATGTCCTGGGAGATTGAAGTGTTCTCCTACTGGTTTCTCCTACTGGTTTCTACTGGTTTTGTTGGCTTAAAGCAGTGTTTCCCAACCTTGGGCCTCCAGCTGTTTTTGGACTACAACTCCCATCATCCCTAGCTAGCAAGACCAGTGGTCAGGGATGATGGGAATTGTAGTTCAAAAACAGCTGGAGGCCCAAGGTTGGGAAACACTGGCTTAAAGAATGGGATTCAAATACTACAAATGTAAACCTGTTTCATTCCCTGGGCTCTCCCCCCTCCCCTAAGCAGCTTGGGAATTGTAGTTTTTGGAGAGGAGTGGTGATTCCTTGCGA
Organism: Podarcis erhardii; assembly: GCF_964252035.2. NCBI lineage: Eukaryota > Metazoa > Chordata > Lepidosauria > Squamata > Lacertidae > Podarcis > Podarcis erhardii. The sequence continues at coordinate 96,788,894 of NC_138509.1, read as the reverse complement.
GAGAACACAAACCTCTGTGCACTGCCAGGGCCCCTTGCCCTGGGGCTCATGGACCGATCTGAAACTTGGCTTCTGTTTGTGTTGTGGACATCATCTTAAGGCTGCAAAGGAGATGTTTAAAATACAGGTGGTGAGGCCACCTGCAGGGCCAGAGCCACAGTCAGGTGGTAAACCTGAACCAAGCCTCCATCCCTTCCCATCCGACGGGAATTTAGTTCTGAGTCAAAATGCCCAGGCCCATTATGCTGCAACTTTTTGAGGATTGGCTTGGGAGGGGGAGAGTTTTGGGATGGGAAAGAAGTTGGCAAACATCTCACGGTGGGGGGCATTTGTCACGGGATTGAGGTGGGAAGGAATAGCAGTCGCTTTGGGGAACACACCTGCTCCTGCCGCCATCACGCAATGCAAGCGGCAGTGGCAAAGGAAGACAAAACGAGGAGAGTGATTTCAAACACATTTTGAGCTGCAAATCTCCACCCAATACAGGCCAAAAGCTCAGGGGGCAAAGAAATCTCAACTCGGCTTTAGAGTCAATCACCCACTCCCTCCCCCCAAAAGCCCTGGCTTTCACAGCAAGATACTGATGCATAGGAAACCAACATCTCAGGCAGGAGGTTTGGCTTGGAGCTTCTCCTTGAAAGCTGGTTTTCTATGTGCAGGGAATTGTTTTTGTGCAGGCACGCATACCTGGCCGGTGGGATGGTCCAGAAATGGGTTTCCCACTTCATTGAGCCCCCTGCTTGAGATGTGGCCCTAAGATTCGCTGGAGTTTCCTGGGCTGCTCCATAGATCCAGCCTGAATTAGTGGCTGGGTGGTGTGGTGGCTGGTGCCCACTGGAGTGGCCAGGGCAGAAGGTGGGGAGCCCAATCAGCGGGTGGAGACAGAGCCATTGACTGACACAGCCAACTCTCTGCTGAGTTTCAACATGGGCAATGCTGAGACTAAGGAGGAGGAGGAGGAGGAAGATGCCACAGGCAGTGCCACACCCTGGACAGGTGGGCAGCTGAGGACCAGCTGGGAGTATACTGTGGTTCATGAGACAGTACAACATTTGTCCGAATGGAGCAGCCTCCATTGGCTGATGGAGTGCCTGAGCTGCGTGATAATTGTCACTGAGCATCTTCTGGGGCAGTGCAGCTGCATGTCTCCATTTCTCCCCAATTCTGTGCTGCTCTGGCCCCTGACCAAAGCAGGGCACACATTCTTCCCTTCTGCCCCTGCTGTGAACTTAGATATTGCGTTGGTGTTGGTCACCAACAGGCCAGGCTAATGCTGTGCTTTTGCACATACGCACAAACACACACTGCGGACCAGGAGAGGAAAGGCATTTGAAACATTGACATTTCTGATGAGTATCAGCCCCAGGATGTTTGGAAAGAGAAGTGTCTCATTAACAGCAGCCCAGCAGACATTGGCATCTTGCTAATTAAGTTCCTTGAAGACAAAGCCAGGCCTGTTCCTTGAAGCTCTGGCTGAGAGGTGAATGAGGCTCCCTGAAGACATAAACGCAGGCAGCATCCAGGAAAAATTGCAGCTGCCATCACAGGGAAGATGCTGGGCGTTAAAAGGATTAGAGAGAGAAGGGGGGGGAGGTTTTCTGGCTGCCTGCAACAAATCTGTCCCCGCTCTGAGCTTCTGGAAGGGTCAGCACAGCAACCTAACCTGGTAGGAGGTCAGGAAGAGTTGGAGCACCGCAACTCTCCTTAGTTTGTGCTCCCTCTGCCCTGCCCTCCCCACCAGTAACAGAGCTACCATATGTATATTTTTAAATAAGTAAAAACCAGCCTGTTTTTAGCTCTGAAACTGCGGGCAGTGTTTTTAACGCGTTCCCAGCAGATCTTTCTGGTGGGCTTGTGTTTAAGATGTAGGAATGGGCAGCGGTATCGAAGCGAAAGTCACTTCCCTAAGAGCAGAGATGGTGAACCTGATGTGACCCTCCAGGTATTGCTGGACTCCAGCTCCCATCAGTCCCAGCCAGCATGGCCAAGGGTTAGGAATGATGGGAGTTGTAGTCCAGCAACACCTGGAAGCCTACAGGGTTCCCAGGTCTGATATGTGGGAACCTGCCTTGGGACACAAGATTGGAGCAGGTGGCACAGTGTACTGGGGACCTGTTTGTGATTCTGCAGAGAAAACACAGCACACCATTTCTCTAGCTTCCTTCCGAAGCCACGAGAACTAGAAATTCACTCTTTAAAACTGGTAGTGAAAGAAGGTTTCCAACTGGCCTTTGGACTTGCCAAGGGGCACACAGGAACTTGGTTTCGGCAGTCCTGTGCAGGTCCCCTTCAAGGAATACTTTGGCTGTTCTTACAGGCTTCCATAGGCATCTGGTTGGTCCCTGTGAGCCGGTGGCCTGATCCAGTATGCCAGGCTCCTGTGATGTTCTTATGACCTGACTTGGTCCCAGAGGCGTCCCCACATGCTCTGCACCGCTCCAAATGAGCTGGCAGCCCACTCTGCAGAATGGTCCGCTTCACCTTTCAGACAATGGGGAAGCCTCCCCTGAGAGCCAGCTGGGAGCCAACAAACCACAGGCTCTTTTTCGCTCTCCCCCCCTCCCACGACTGTAAAGGAACAACTTAGACTTTGACATAACACACACCTCTGGACCGTGGCCCTTTTTGCGGAGAGAACAAGGGGCTTTGTTGCTGAGATGACTGATGAACTCCACTCAGCCATCCCTTTGCGCCAGGATTGCCTGGGGGCACCAGAAGCCCAACTCTGGAGAGAAAGAAGCTTTGGGCTCTTTGCTTCTTGCAGCTCCTCTCTTTAGATCTAGCTCCGTCAGTGTTCTGGCAACTCCCTCACCTGTTAGTTGTGTTTATTACAAAAAGAATCCTGGTGTTTGTTTTCCTCCTGCCTCCCCTCCAACAGCCCAGATGGTTCCTCGCCTGCTCAGATGCACCAGTTAATCATCTTGGGTGGCAGGCGGGGAAGAAAAAGGAAGAGAGCAGACATCAAATTCCTACGGAGTGTTGCAAACAGGTGAGGGAGCTGCCAAAACACGGACGGAACTCAATCCAAGACCTCTAAAGGCTGAGAAGAAAGCTGGCCTTTTCTCAACTCTCCTCTTTTGTAAGGGCCATAGCTGGCTGGCTGAGTCTCTGCCTTGCAAGCAGGAGGTCCCAGGTTCGATTTCCAGTGGCATCTCCAGGTAACATTGGGCTAGACACCTGCCTGGCATCCTGGAGAGCCTCTACCAGTCAGTGTAGGCAATAGTGAACAAGATGGACCAATGGCCTGGCTCTGCATAAGGCAGCCTCCCATGTTCTTTGTTGCTGTGTAAGTCTGTACGTATTGGGTGCCCGTCCCATTCTGCCACCTGAGGCGAAATGGGAATTGCCACCTTCTGGCCATGCCGATGGTGTGCCACTTCCAGCACTTCTCCAAGTGTTGCCTATCAGCTGTCATCTTCTCACCAAGCTGCTTGGCAATAGTCTTGTAGCCCAGTCCAGCCTTGTGCAGGTCTATCTTGTCCCTGACATCCTTGGACAGCTGATAGTCTTTGGTCTTGGTCATGGTGGCTACTTTGGAATCTGCTGAATTGATTGCTTCTGTTGATAAGGTATCTTTTGTACAGGTGCTATAACAAGCTGGGATTACAGGTAAGGCCTCTTCCTTACAGCACGTACTTGTAATCTCAGCTCGTTACATACAGTGAAGATACCAGGTAGCCTGACATCTGGCTGGTTGATAGGGGATCAAATACTTATTTCACTCACTATAATGCACATCAATCTCTGACTTTTGTCTTCTGGGTTTCTGGGGGTTTTTCCTGTTGTTATTCTGTCTCTCACAGCTACAATAAACCTACCATTAAAATTATGAACTGGTCATTTCTTCGTTAGAGGGCAAACGGGCAAATTTAGCAGGGGATCAAATACTCCCCCCCCTTCACTGTAAGGCAGCCTCCCATGTTCTTTGTTGCTGTGTAAGTCTGTATCCGTATCGTTAAAGCCATGGTTTTCCCAGTAGTGATGTATGGAAGTGAGAGCTGGACCATAAAGAAGGTGGATTGCCGAAGAATTGATGCTTTTGAATTATGGTGCTGGAGGAGATTCTTGAGAGTCCCATGGACTGCAAGAAGATCAAACGCATCCATTCTTAAGGAAATCAGCCCTGAGTGCTCACTGGAAGGACAGATCGTGAAGCTGAGGCTCCAAGACTTTGGCCACCTCGTGAGAAGAGAAGACTCCCTGGAAAAGACCCTGATGTTGGGAAAGATGGAGGGCACAAGGAGAAGGGGACGACAGAGAATGAGATGGTTGGACAGTGTTCTCGAAGCTACCAGCATGAGTCTGACCAAACTGCGGGAGGCAGTGGAAGACAGGAGTGCCTGGCGTGCTCTGGTCCAGGGGGTCACAAAGAGTCGGACACGACTAAACGACTAAACAACAACAACAACAAAGTCTGTATGCATTGGGTGCCGACGGGTGGCCTGTCCCATTCCGCCACCTGAGGCGAAATGGGAATTGCCGCCTTCTGGCCATGCCAACGGTGCGCCACTTCCGGCACTTCTCCAAGCGTTGCTGATCAGCTTCTGCCTTGGGGCAGGGAGAGCCAAGTGGCAACTGGCATGGAGGAGTGCCCCCCGACTCTGGCCAAACTCGGCCACAGTAGGCAGAAAAAGAGGGAGAGGGTTGTTTGGTGGGGGTCATCTGGAGACCCCGGTGGGGTAGAGTTGAGAAGAAGATCTTTAATGAAAACAATTGGAGCATGAGCAGGCCCAATCACGGTCTTTGGTCATCTGGTTGGTTGCAACAATTGGAATTTATGGTGATCTTTACAACCGTCTTAAGTGTGAGGTCCTGCCCTCCTAGCAGTTTGAAAGCACAAAGTGCAAGTAGATAAATAGATAGCCCTCCGGCGGGAAGGTAAACGGCATTTCCGCGCGCTGCTCTGGTTCGCCAGAAGTGGCTTAGTCATGCTGGCCACATGACCCGGAAGCTGTATACCAGCTCCCTCGGCCAATAAAGCAAGATGAGCGCCGCAACCCCAGAGTCAGCCACGATTGGACTTAATGGTCAGGGGTCCCTTTACCTTTTAAGTGGTATTTGTGTCTGTTTGTTCCTTTATCAGGTGCTGAGGTTGTGCAGTACCAGGTTTGTTATGATGCTGCAGTGGGTGGAAGGGGTTATGTACCTTCCAGGGTGAGATCCTGCTCTGCTATGGTCTGGGCCCCTTTCAGATGAGAGATGGATAGGGCGCATTAGATGCTCCAGTTTGGGGCTATGAGTCCATTACTCCTTTGGATATTAGGAGTGGTATCTTATTTATGTCTGCTTGGGTTGTAATATTGTTGAGTGTGAGTGGTTTATGTATGAGTATTTGATAGATGTAATGTTTGAAGTAGTGAGCATTTATATCAAATGGATGGTGAGTGAGATTGAATGAATTGGGTGTATGTATGCTGTGTTGTTTGAAATTTTATATTATGTGAATAATTTGATGCCGTTTTATTGTACTTACTGTGTATATAAACCACCTCAAGCGGTCTATAAATGGGAATAATAAATACATATATAATACAGGAGAGGTGAGCTTGGGGTGGGGGCAGGGAAGACTGGAAGGTGAGCAAACTAGCAGGTTCCCAGGAGTCTGTAGCTTGTCCATTCACTCAAGAAACTGAGTTGCTGAGATCGAGGAGGCTTGCCAGAGTCAGCAAGAGCTGCAATGGGAGGGTCAGTGGTTTCCCAGAAGCTTAAGGACCGACTCTGTTGGTCCCTATAGACTGAGAATGGAGAACCTTTGGCCACCCTGAGGTGGTTGGGCTACAGGTTCCATCATCCATGGCCATGGGCCACCATGTTGATTGGGACTGATGGAAGCCACAAGCTAGCAACAGCGAGAGGGACCCAGTTTCCCAGCCCTACCTTTCAGGACCAGGTAAGACGCCACTGAGCCTTTGTGCCACCGGTGAGCTGTAGTGCCTTTTTTAGTGGCGTTATTAATCCGGGAAGATTGTTCTTTCAGGGCTCTACCTTCGCCATCGATCCCCGGCATTGAATGTGTTGGCCTAGTGTGGGGCTCCGAGGTGAGCTTGGCTGTCTGGCTGGTGTACCGGCCACCTAGCACACCAGCAGCCACCCTGTCAGGCCTGCTGGAGGCGGTGGCTGGCTGGGCCTTGGAGTTCCCTAACCTATTGGTATTGGGGGACTTCAACATCCATGCTGATGCCACTCCCTCCTCACAGGCTCTGGACCTGGTGTCTTCCATGGCGACACTAGGGCTCTCCCAGTTTGTTTCGGGCCCCACACATCAAGCAGGCCACACGCTGGATTTGATCTTTGGCATCGGTATAGATGTGATCACCTTCAATGAAGGTGCCATGGTCTGATCACTATGCTCTGAAAGCCAGGATTGACGTTCCACCCCCACCCTGCTTGGGTGGCGAGCCAATTTGGGCTCGCCCGCAGAGGCTGATGGACCCTGATAGATTCCGTCAAGCCTTGCGGGACCTTTCTCCCCCTGGCGACTCATTGACTGAGCTTGTTGAGGCCTGGAATACCCAGCTCCTGGCAGCCATCGATGAGATCGCACCTAAGCGCCCTCTGCGACCCCGCAGAAACCGGGCTCCCTGGTTTACCGAGGAGCTCCGGAAAATGAAGCGGGACCTCAGACGGCTAGAGCGAGTATGGCGGGGTGCCCGTGACGGAGCTTCAAGAACATCTTATAGGGTTTTTATGAAAACCTATGAGATGGCAGTGAAGGCCGCTAAGAAGTCCTACTTCTCGGCCTCCATTGCATCCGCTAGCTCTCGCCCGGCGCAATTATTTAGTATAATTCGGTCTTTAACGTCCCTTGAAGGACAGCCAAATTTAAATAACAATTCGACACACAGCTGTGAGGCATTCGCGAGCTTTTTTGCGGAGAAGGTCTTGTTGCTCCGCCATGACCTCCCTGCCAATTTGGATACAATAAAGGAACTGGAGGCCCCTCGACTGTCCTCGGGTTCAGTATTAGACCACTTTGACTGGATATCCCCAGCTGATGTGGACAGACTCCTCCGAGCTGGAAAGCCCACCACCTGTCCTCTCGACCCGTGCCCGTCCTGGCTGATTAGAGCGTGTCCAGACGAGGTGCGGGGCCCCCTGGGGGATATCATCAATCTGTCTCTTGGCGCTGGGACATTCCCAGGGGAACTGAAGGAGGCAGTGGTGCGCCCGCTCTTAAAGAAAACATCATTAGATCCTTTAGATCTATCCAATTACCGCCCGGTTTCGAATCTTCCATTCCTGGGTAAGGTGATTGAGAGAGCGGTTGCTGAACAGCTTGGTAGGTTTCTGGATGAAACATCAGCTCTGGATCCATTCCAGTCCGGCTTCCGCGCTGGTCATGGGACCGAGACGGCTCTGGTCGCCCTAACAGATGATCTCCGCAGGCAGCTGGATCGAGGCGGGTCGGGGCTGCTGATTCTTCTAGACCTGTCAGCAGCCTTCGACATGGTCGATCACGAACTCCTAGACCACCGCCTTGCCGACGTGGGGATCCAGGGCACAGTCCTTCAATGGCTGCGCTCGTTTCTCTCTGGTCGGGGACAGAGGGTGGCGCTTGGGGGGGAATTGTCATCCCGCCACTCCTTGGTGTGTGGTGTGCCCCAGGGTGCAATACTCTCCCCGATGCTTTTTAACATCTTTATGCGCCCCCTCGCCCAGCTTGTCCGGAGTTTTGGGCTGGGCTGCCATCAGTATGCTGATGACACCCAACTCTATCTGTTGATGGACGGCCACCCGGACTCGGCCCCAGACACACTGATCAGATGCTTGGAGGCTGTGGCTGGATGGTTTCGTGGGAGCCGGTTGAAGTTAAATCCTTCGAAGACAGAGGTCCTCTGGCTGGGACGGGACGACTTGGGACTGAGGGGGCAACTCCCATCTCTTGCGGGGGTGCAATTAGTGCCAGCACCATCCGTTAAGAGTTTGGGTGTAATCTTCGATACCTCCCTCTCTATGGAGGCGCAGATTGCAGCTATAACAAAGGCGGCATTTTTTCATCTCCGCCAAGCTAAGCAGTTGGCTCCTTACCTCTCTCGCCCTGACCTAGCCACTGTGATCCACGCGACGGTCACCTCCAGACTGGATTATTGTAACTCGCTCTACGTGGGGCTGCCCTTGAGACTGACCCAGAAACTCCAACGGGTGCAGAATGCCGCAGCGAGACTCCTTACGGGGTCTTCGCTTAGAGATCACATTCATCCGGTGCTATACAAGCTGCACTGGCTCCCGGTGGAGTACAGGATCAGGTTTAAGGTGCTGGTTTTAACCTTCAAAGCCCTATACGGCCTAGGGCCCTCGTACCTACGGGACCGCCTCTCCTGGTATGCCCCACAGAGGAACTTACGGTCTTCAAATAAAAACACCTTGAAGGTCCCAAGCCACAGAGAGGTTAGGCTGGCCTCAACCAGAGCCAGGGCTTTTTCGGCTGCGGCTCCAACCTGGTGGAACGCTCTGTCACAAGAGACAAGGGCCCTGCAGGACTTGACATCTTTCCGCAGGGCCTGCAAGACAGAGCTGTTCCACCTGGCCTTTTGTTAGGGCGCAGCCTGACTCCCTCCTTTGGCAATCTTTTCAAGACTTTAGCTTATGGTTGCCATTAATTTTGTTTTAAACTCATTTTTATAATGTTTTATAATGTTGTATTGTTTTAGTGTTGTTAGCCGCCCTGAGCCCGGCTTCGGCTGGGGAGGGCGGGATATAAATAAAATTTATTATTATTATTATTATTATTATAGTGGTTGCACACAAAAGCAGGGCCTGGCTGAGCAGTGATGGTGCACTGAGTAACCCCTGGCTGCCACAACTCCTGGTTCAAGGCCACACAACTCCAGGGCCTTCTGAGATGTCTTCCTGTTACACACAGGCGGAACAGAGATCTGGGCAGAGATGCAATGTGGGTGAGGCTTCCCTGTCCCCAGTTTGCTGTTGTGGGCAGGGTGCAGCTGTGCTCCCCCCCCCTTCTCTCTGTGTCTATGTAGGCCTCATTATAGCAGCACCGGGGGAGAGGCTGCAAATGGGGCACGGCAGCATCGCCATTGTTGCAGATCCTGGTTTAATAGCCGGGCTCGGCTGTGCCGTGCAAATGCCGCTGCTGAGGGACCGGCCCCACATTTCGCAAAGATTAGCTGCTAAATTGGCCAGCGAGGAAACATTTAATAACGGCAGATCGTAATTACTCATCTCCCGCTCCCGCCGCTCGCTCGGAGGAGGAGCAGCTTCGCAGGCAACCGAACGGGCGCTCGTGCTGCAGAAGGGGGTCAAGGAAGTGGCACGCTGAGAGCCACACGCTGCGGCCTGTATTCATTAGGCATCTGGCATCTCGGTGTGCAGCGAGCAAAGTGGGTTTAGCATTATGATGGAGTGTCGTTTTGAAAATGTGCTCTAGAGGAACAGCAGGCTCAGCCTTTGCAGGTTGCGGCTTTGTCTGTGCCTGCGTTTCCGTTTCTGCTGGGTTTAGCGAGTTGCAAGACGCTTATGGCCCTGTTTCCTCCAGCCTTCTCTGAACTCTGATGCTCCAGGCCCAGGTTTGTGCTTTGATGAATCGTAGAATTGTAGCATTGGAAGGGACCCAGTGAGTCATCTAGTCCAACCCTCTGCAATGCAGGAATCTCAACTAGATTGGACATGGCAGGTGGCCATAAAACCTCCAGTGAAGGAGAGTCCACCACCTTCCAAGGGAGCCTGTTCCAGATTCGAACAGCTCTTGCCATCAGAAACTTCTTCCTAATGTTTGGGTCCAACCCTCTGGGACTCCCCTTGTTTGAATCCATTGTTCCGGGTCCTACCCTCTGGAGCAGCAGAAAACAAGTTTGCTCCACCTTCCATGTGACAGCCATTCAGGTATTTGAAGATAGCTATCATATCTTCTCTCAGTCTCCTCTTATCCAGGCTAAAGATACCCAACTCTTTCAACACAACTCCCTCCTTCTCTTAAGGCTTGGTTTCCAAAACTTGATGCCCAAAACTTTTTACTGTACAGCCTTGTCAGAGATTTAGAAATCCATTATTAGGATTGGTGTTTCTGATGGAGTTTAAATGAATACCTTGAACTTCCAGCTTGGATTAGAGGACTTTACCCTTGATGTAATCACACTGAAAAATAAAAAAAGCCGAACTTCTTATAGGCAATACACGGTAGATTGGGAAGATGCTAATTCTAGCTAGCTAAGGTGGATGTGCAAAGAGCCATGCTTGCTCTTTGACTTTTGCAGGAGAGACACAGAAGAAATACGTCTGCAAGGTGGAGCAAAGAAGGAGGGGAAAGTAGGAAGTGAGGTCAAAGGTGTCAGTCTAGCATTTGAGAAAAGATTGACACAGGTTAGGTCAGAGAAAGTCTAGGAAGCATGGAGGTTCCTCCCTCCTTTCTCCTTTCTCTCCATGCAAACCCTGCAGCCTTCAGTGCAACTTGAGTTTCATGTCAGCACTTCCAGCCAGCGGCGTAGCGTGGGTTGTCAGCACCCGAGGCAAGGCAAGTAATTTGTGCCCCCTAACCCGGGGCAAGGCAAGTAATTTGCACCCCCTAACCCCTAACCTACCGCCGCTGCCAGCTTCTTCTTGCTGCTGCCTGGGCTGGGGTATTTACGGTAAGGTAGCCACGGCGGCGGCGGGTCCGTGTCAGGTGATCTGAGGCGAGTTGCCACTTGCGCTGCCGCCCAAATGACGCCGCTTGCCCGGAGGAGCAGGAGGGCAGAGAGGCGAGGAAAATGCAACATGGCCCAGCAGCTGCAGCAGCGGCGGCGGGGCTGTGAGGAGGGGCTGCCTGGCGCGCCCTCCGCGGCCCTGACGCGCAGGGACCGCGGCGAGCACTGAGAGCCGCTGCCTGCCGGACGCCTTCAGCCCGGACGCGCGCACATCTCATCGGTTCCACGAGACATGGGGCTCTGCTACAGCCTGCGCCCGAGACTCTTCGGCGACTCCAGAGGCGGCGAGCGTGCCCCCCCCAGATGTTGCGCCTGGTGCGGCCGGCCCCCCCTGCACCCCCCACGCTACGCCACTGCTTCCAGCCGTTTCCTTAGCGCTTGAATTTTGTGCTCTGTCTGTTATGTTCCCCTCAAAGATTGCCAGAGTGCTCAGAGGCAGGTGGGGCAGGATGTCAAACCTAGAGAAAGCCTCTGCCGCATCAGAACACAGCAAAGTCCTTTCTCTTAGGAATAATTCCAGCATGTTTCCAAAGCACTAGGTCTGAGTGATGCAGTGAGACAGCAGGTATATTTGGAATGCTAGCTATATGGCTTTTGAGTTTAGGAAAAAAGAGATATTTGGGACAGAGGTGATTGGAGAGTGGAGCCTAGAATATAGCATTTGCAGATAGGGAAGTCAGCTGAGGGGTTAAAGGTACAGGGATAATCTGGGAATCTGGAGGTCCCTAACTCTATGTGTCTTAACCCCATGCAAACCCCTCTTCTGCAAGATGAATTGCTTCATTTTGTTAGGAGCAAATTCTTTAGTATGTGCTGTATGAAGAAGTACTTTCTTTCATCTGAACTGATTCCTAGATCTTCCGGCGTGGTCCCAGGCTCTAGAATTTGTGAGTGATAAAGAAAAACCTCTGTCTATCCCACATCTCTGTCATGCGCCACTCACCCCATTTCTAAGCTAAAAAGCCCAAAGCCTTGGTCATTTTGGTTACCATTTTCTGAACCTTTTTCCTGCACTACAATATCTTTTTTTAAATAAATAAATAAATAAATAAATAAAATGAAGTGAAAAAAATTAAAAAAGGAACCAAAAAGTTCATAAAAATACTATAAATATATATATATGGTGAGCACAATGGCGCATGGTATCCCAGGTGCAGCCACACGATAGATTTGTATATTGGCAGTTCTTCTTTCGATCCCTTTCCCCAGTGACCCCCAACATGGAAACAGCATGCAGCCTGAAGCAAAAGAGTCTGCAAGAGACAGGATCGGCCACCCCATTACCTGAGGATTCAAAGTATTGGAAGCTGGTGATTAAATACTGGCGGGAGCACCTGCTCTCTAAGAAAATGAGGAGCACCCTGTTGGGTCAGATTAAGAAGAGTTTGGATTTGATATCCTGCTTTATCACTACCCGAAGGAGTCTCAAAGCAGCTAACATTCTCCTTTCCCTTCCTCCCCCACAACAAACCCTCTGTGAGGTGAGTGGGGCTGAGAGACTTCAGAGAAGTGTGACTGGCCCAAGGTCACCCAGCAGCTGCATGTGGAGGAGCAGGGAAGTGAACCCGGTTCACCAGATTCCGAGTCTACCACTCTTAACCACTACACCACACTGGCACTAGATTAAGGTCTAGTGTCTTGTTTCCAGGCTGGTGCTTCTAGGAAGCCCACAAGCAAGGCGTGGAGACAGTAGATCTTCACTGTTGTTTGGCCCCAGGACTTGGATTCAGGGGTACAGTGGCCCCCAATTTCACATGCACACTGATGGGATCCGAGTTGGCAGTGACTGACCACCAGGGAGCTGTCTTTGGGTTTGCGATGGGCACCTTGGTTAAAATACCGAGCCAGTATAGGCAGCTGCTGTGCAAAAGACGGGCTCCCAACCGGCCTGACAAGAGATAGCATCTGACCCACTGACCTTAGTGGAACCAGCCTTGGGTAGCGGCTCCCCCCACCTTCTGCCCCACGTTGCAGACGTTGGAAGAGAAGCAGCCAAACCAAAGACACTCAAAGCCTTCCAAGCGCCGAGTGTCAAGTTTTGACTGTGAAAAGGCAAGATCAGCAAAACTGATTATGCTGGGCGGTTATTAAATTTTTACTGCAAAGGCCGACACTTTGCGCTGCTTCAGATGAGGGGAGCTGCCGTTTTTCTTAATCAGGCCAAGGCAAGGAGCGTTCCCTGGGAGCTGCGCCTCGCTCTGTAGAGGCTACAGCAGCCCAGGCACAGCCCTGAGGTTCCGGGAACAAATTGGAGAGCAGGGCTTGGATGGCAGGGCCTTGTTTTAGACAGTGCAAGCGAGCCCTGCTGCTCTGGCATGAACTGGCTGAGCAGTGATGAGCCTGTCTGCTTTTAATCCCAAGCAAATCTCTCTCAGCAAGCTGAGTTGCACCCAGACTTCCGGCGATCGTTGCAATCTATTCATTGCCTTACACCAAGGGTCTTGAGGTGACTTACGTTAGGCAATGTAAACGGTGGTTTTCCCAATGACACACCCTTTCCCCTGCTTCATACAAGTGCAAGGATACTTTTGTCCCATTTGAGGGGAGGTGAATGGCTGCCATTTGGAAAACTTGGGGCTACAAAGGGGGGGGGGATTTCTATTTTCCTTAGAAGATATTTCAAGTTATCCTGGTAGCCCTGGAATTCTGCAGCTGACAGCTGCTTGCACAGCCTGTTGGGTTCAGATAGCCTTGTGTTTTGGCCCCGGAAACAGCTAATGGTTAAACTTCAGATTCTTGTGCAGCTAAGTGCCACCCTCACCTTACTGTGTGGTCTGCAAAATCATGGCATGTAGACATCTCTAGTCAGGTACATAAGCTGAGTTGTTCAGCCCTAGAGCTGTTGTTGAGATACAAAAACGCAATGCTCTTAAGATTTCACTTATCTTACAAGCCTTGTATGAAATCTCTAAGTTCAACTGCAGTAATGCTTCTTTGCTGATTTGACACTGTGTGTGTTGAGTTAGCAAGAGATTTCTGATTGATTGCACGTTCAACAAACAAATCATATTGGCAGCCGGTCAGCTTGCCTTAAGGGGAGGACTTGAATCCTTGAAGAAGAAGGGGAGGCTCCTTCTTCAGCCTTTACTCAAAAGGTTGGCCGGGCTGAGCATGCAGCGTCTTGGCATCTTTGGACCTGATGAAAGCTTGGCCTCTTTTCTGCGTGCCCCGTAAAGTCGAGTTTGTCCAGAAATCCTGCGCAGTCACTGTACAAATAAACCAACTCCACTTCCACCCCCTTCACCCTCGCCAAATGGCCCTCCTCCTCTCTTAACCCCTTCTTGCCTCCTGTGATCTCCCCCGCCCACCCCACCCCCCAATTAGGTGATTTTACATTCTTGCTATTCTAGATGTTGGACTTCAGAATTCATTTATTTCCATTTATGAGTCACGTCCCATAAAATATATCTAAGTGATTTCACAATAAAAACATCAGCAGTTCAAAATCAACCTTTTTTCATTGCTCCCTCCCAGAATCAGCAAACCAAGAGCCAGGGGAACTGCATGCTACTTGTTTGCCTAACCAGCCTGCTCACGCTGCCCCCTTCAGGCTCCAGTTGACAACTGCAGTCTGAAGCATGCAAAACACTGCGGCCTGGGAATGCAACCCAGAGGAAGTTTTGAACGTAAGGAGGGGTGATACAGACAGGAAGGCCTGTAGCTCAGTGGAAAAGCACATGGTTTTCATGGGAAAGGCCGGACTGAGAAACCTGGTTTCAAGGTTGGATTGAGAAACCTGGAGCTCTGGAGAGGTGCTGGTGGTTAGGGTAGACAATATTGAGCTAGATGGAGCAAAGGTTTGGCATGGTGGAAGGCAGAAGGAGAAGAGAAGATCAGATTTTAAACACACAACGGTGTCCAGGGGCCTTTTCAAATAGGAGTGTGGGAATGGGCTCTAATCTGTTGGATTTCCCCCAGCACCCTGCTCCCTCCTCAAATCTGCTGCAGAAGGTTGTGAAAAACCCAGGACAGATTTAGGGGGTGCATGGGAGGGAGAGTTCCATCGCTTGGAGAGCACCCAACAGGTGGAATTTGCAGGGAAGCAGATTTCACCTAAATGTTAGGAGCCACTCTCTAGCAGAGGAATACGCTCCCTCAGCAGGTGATGGCTGCTCTTGTGAGGCTGCGAGGCCACCTGTCACGGATGCTGCTGTTTCAACCTGCATTGCAGATCCTGTGCTTGGCAAGGCTGTGAACTCGATGAGCTCCCAAGATCACTCCCAACTTTGATTCCTCCTCAAAGATACGGAAGGAAAAGCCTGCCTATTGTCAGCCAGTGATGTTCCACCAACACTCCCCGCACGTCTCCCAGGATGCCTGATTCCAGCACCTTGTATGCCTAAGGCTGTTTTCGGACCCTTTCGTTTCCTGCCATCCATCAGTCTCCAACATATCTCGCCTCTACCATTAAGGCACAAGCTCAGTTTCAGTGGCCCATCTGCAGTCTGGTTACAGTCCTGGCCTCCCATGCAGAGGGGTTGCAGAGCCAACTGGAATAACCTGAACACTCACAAGGTGCTCTATAGTGCTAGGAAGTCCCTCTCCACCTGCATTTGCCCTTCGTCGACCTACCCAACCCATATTTTAAATGATTTTTTCTTAGCTCACACGGCACCATTGCACTCCTTCACCATCCTCGGTAAATCTGCTGCCTTGTACCAAAAAAGCGTCCCTTCCCCTATCAAAAGGGCGTGAGCTTGAAACATGAAGCAGCTGGTTTTTGCGGGGTTGTAAAGAGTGCGCTCTGAACATCTTTGGAAAGGGGAAATGTATCAAGCGAGCCTGGGTCCCAGGGTGCTTCGGCACAAATCATCCACGTGCCCCATTTCCTCAGCAGTGAAGTGAGAATTCGGCACAGCCACTATAGCCACAATATCCTATGGCAGCCGCTGAAGCCTGTGACTAGAGGGGCTGCCATGCTGGGGTGGGGGCCGCATGCCCAGTGACGCTCCTGGCTCTTTTGGGAGGGCCTGGGAGATGTGGCGA
The DNA here is from genome assembly GCF_964252035.2 of Podarcis erhardii. NCBI lineage: Eukaryota > Metazoa > Chordata > Lepidosauria > Squamata > Lacertidae > Podarcis > Podarcis erhardii. The sequence goes on along the minus strand of NC_138509.1, from coordinate 96,773,268 downwards.
TGGTGGCCCAGCAAGCATGGGGGTTGTGGTGCGCGTGTGCAATCTCCCCTACCCATCGCTCTGGTTTTTGTGCAGAGCTTTCACACACTCACACTCACAGCGCAGGTTCTGTTGGCAGGTTGCGCTCGAGATTTGGTACCGTCCCCTTCACCGCTTGTTCACAGTTTTGGAGCAGCTTTGCCCGCTGGCTAAGCGAGGACTTCTCAGAGCCAGGTTTTCGACATGCAAGAGTTGACTGCAAGATGCAAAACAGTTTCTCTTGCTGAAGTTGGCTGAGCCCTGCTAGTGCAGACACGGTGTGTACACAGCTCGCTTCCAGCGCCTCCCTGGCCTCCTGCCTGCCCATTTTGAACCAGCTGTTTTGCATGTCTTTCTCTCCGAGGGCACTGAGGGCACTAATCCGTATCAGATTAGAGCCTAATCCCGAGCTTGTGTTCTCAAAGGGCCCTGGACACCGTTTCAAGCTGATCTTTTCCTTCTTCTTCTTCTGCATGACCCTCGTTTTGTGTCTCTGTCAATAGTCCCTTCCCCCTGACAATCCCTTTTAATCTTTTGGGATCACAGCACAGCTTTCCAGCGAGCCATTTTGCATCTCGAGCAAACCTCGGCTCAGTAGCTGCTCTCAATCTTTTGGGAATCGGCTCCAGGCGTCTCCCGAGGGCCATGGCCATGGCATTTCAGCAGAGAGGTTCTAAACGGGGCTGGGGATGAGATGATATTCCAGCCATCGGCCCTAATGGATTCTCTGTTTGCATTTGCTGGGTGTTGTGTTGATATTAATGTGTTGCCTGCATTGCTGATAACATTATCTGCTCAGTGTTGCACTGACGAAGCCCATGCGTATGGGAGAAGAGGCTGGGTGGAAAAAGAGGGGCCAGTGACAATTGTACAGAGGGAAACGAATGGCTCAAGCAACAACTTGTCACATGAAAACAGCTGCAGTGTTAAAGGTTGCGAGGGAAAGCCCAGGCTATTTTTTTACACCTGCTCCTTTAATGAACATTTGGGCCCTTTCCACACTTACTTTAGCCCTGCTTGTTCCAGGCACAGGTCCACTCTTAAAAGCCCTCTGACCGAATGGTGTTGCTGGTGGGTTTCCTTGTGCCCGAGCTTCCCCTGCAAAAACTCACTCTTCAGCGCTCAGTCAGCGTTAAACATCAATTCGAGTTTTCAGCAGATTGCTGTTTGCTCCAAGGAAGCTTTAAAGAGTGAGTTTTTGTGGAGAAAGCTCTGGTGCAAAATAAAGGAGTTCCTAAGGCCCACTTTCCCCCATCTCCTGGTGTCTGGCTATTCATTTACATTTATATACCGCTGTATCGTAAAAAATATATCACATCTGCTTGCAACCATATGGAAACATAAAATTTGCAGCCCCTGGTGGAATTCTAATAACCTGCATATAGCAAATGTGATAGTGAGAGGTTGTCTATGGCACCGTCTCTGCATTGCTTCTCCTTTCCCTGGATTTAGATGTTTTTGATAGACTCTGCACCAGTTTTGCCAGCCAGCCATGCTGTCTGTCCCTCCGGTGCCTGAAATTCCCTCTGTGCCTGAATTGCTGGGAGAGGGAAATCCTTGTGTGCTTTTTGCCTCCAAATTCAGCAAGTAGGGATTGAGGCAGGGAGACAAGAACAGAGACTGGAGGAGGGAAAGAGGGGAACGGGCTGCAGAAGAGAAGACAGAAAGGGGGATCTGAAGGGGAGCGCAGTAGGGATGATGGTTGCAGGAGGAGAGGATGCCTGTTCGGGGCCACAGAGAGGGAAGGCTAACCGATGGAGATGCAGAGAGACCTGCGAGGAGGAAAGGAGGAAAGCAGGCAGCTGAAAGAGGGGTGGTCAGAGAGAAGAGAAGGTGCAGGAAGATGTTAAAAGAGGCTGGGCAAAGGCTCTGTGGAAATTGTAATGAGGATGCTTGCCCACAGCTCAGGCAGCAGTCAGGTTGATTGAAATGTAGAAGTGGCTCTCGGGTAGGTGTCTCCCTTCCCCACGGGTGCCTTTGACCCCATATGCATTTAAGGAAGTGTGCCTTAATGGAGCTACTATCATAAAGATCAAATGGCGTTGTTAACCTTCCTACTCTGTGCTTTCGCCTGATGGGTCTCAGCGCTTCGCTGGGCTGCACACTGCAGCCTGCCAGCAGCCTTCGCTTTCCATATTTTGCCTCTTCTTCTCCACCACCACCTGCTGATTGTTATGGGTTGTATTTGGCTAATGCATCCCGTCAGTGCAAGGTGTCAGTTTGCAACAGGAATGCCCTTGCACCCTGTGCCATCCCCAAATCTGCTCTAGAGGGTCCCAAGAACCACTAAAACAAGTGGGGAGGAGGACATTCCATTGCGTAAGCAGACCAAATGTTCCCATAGCGCTACACTGGATACGGCTCCAAGTCCCTTGCATTAAATCTTCTGTGGCTATTGAACTTCAGAGGAGAATTTGCACTCAGTTGCTGGCAACTGGGCAGGCAGGAATCCTCTTCTGATCCCCTCCAACCAGAGGCCTGTGGTGCCTTTTGTTCCTAGTTCTCTTGTGACCCTTCCTGATCCCTTCACTGTTCCAGGAAAGAGCTGTGGCTCCTTTTGTGGATATGGGGCAGCGCAGTGCTATTCAGGCAGTTTTATTCCAGCTGCACGGTCTACTAATTTGCTGCAAGGAGCACAGAGAAAAGAAACCAGATGCCTTCATCTGCCCCAGCTGCAACAAAACATGTCTCTCCTGTATCGGCCTCTACAGCCACAGCAGGCGCTGCAACCTTCCAACAGCTTGCCTTCACCCCCAAAGGCACACTCCCAAGACAGACGGTTGCCAACCAACTTACACAAAACCCTTATCGCAACCTGGGTACCGCATACCCCAGAGAGCGCCTCTCACTGACACTGCCCTGCCACCCCAGCTCTGATCAAATGTGGTTCGGAGCTCCAAGTCTGCCCGAAGTGAGGATTGTCGTGGCACAGAGCAAGCCTTTTCCATCCATTTCTTATGGCTGCACCAGAGATCATGGCTCAGTGGCACATGCCCTTGCGCACAGAAGGTTCCCAGCATCTCCAGGTTAGGCTGGGATAAGCTCCTGCCCAAAGCCCAAGGGAGCTGCTACCAGTCAATGTAGAGCAGCATTCCCCAACCTTGTGCCCCCCAGAGGCAGTTGTGCTCGAACTCCCACCAGCCTCAGCCAGCATGGTCGATGGTCAGGGGCGGTGGTAGCTGGAGTCCGAGAAGAGCCCCCGGTTGACTAAGCATCCCTGAGCTAGATTGGCTCAGGGTATAAGGTAGCTTCATAGAATCATAGAATCATAGAGTTGGAAGAGACCACAAGGGCCATCGAGTCCAACCCCCTGCCAAGCAGGAAACACCATCAGAGCACTCCTGACATATGGTTGTCAAGCCTCTGCTTAAAGACCTCCAAAGAAGGAGACTCCACCACACTCCTTGGCAGCAAATTCCACTGCTGAACAGCTCTTACTGTCTGGAAGTTCTTCCTAATGTTTAGGTGGAATCTTCTTTCTTGTAGTTTGGAACCATTGCTCCGTGTCCGCTTCTCTGGAGCAGCAGAAAACAACCTTTCTCCCTCCTCTATGTGACATCCTTTTATATATTTGAACATGGCTATCATATCACCCCTTAACCTCCTCTTCTCCAGGCTAAACATGCCCAGCTCCCTTAGCCGTTCCTCATAAGGCATCGTTTCCAGGCCTTTGACCATTTTGGTTGCCCTCCTCTGGACACGTTCCAGTTTCTCAGTGTCCTTCTTGAACTGTGGTGCCCAGAACTGGACACAGTACTCCAGGTGAGGTCTGACCAGAGCAGAATACAGTGGCACTATTACTTCCCTTGATCTAGATGCTATACTCCTATTGATGCAGCCCAGAATTGCATTGGCTTTTTAGCTGCCACGTCACACTGTTGGCTCATGTCATGTTTGCGGTCAACCAAGACTCCTAGATCCTTTTCACATGTACTGCTCTCAAGCCAGGTGTCACCCATCTTGTATTTGTGCCTCTCATTTTTTTTGCCCAAGTGCAATACTTTACATTTCTCCCTGTTAAAATTCATCTTGTTTGTTTTGGCCCAGTTCTCTAATCTGTCAAGGTCGTTTTGAAGTGTGATCCTGTCCTCTGGGGTGTTAGCCACCCCTCCCAGTTTGGTGTCATCTGCAAATTTGATCAGGATGCCCTTGAGTCCATCATCCAAGTCTTTGATAAAGATGTTGAATAAGACCGGGCCCAAGACAGAACCCTGTGGCACCCCACTAGGAACCCTGTGGCACCCCGCTTCCTATGAGGATCTGTGATTCCACCCTCCTTACGGCCCTTCCCTGGTTGGCACAGGAGAGGTTGCAAAACATAGTCCCCTTCCATCTGGTCTTTTTAAAACAGGAGCAAACGGGGACTATTTTTCTGGTTTTGCAAGCCGTACCGTTTTGCTTTCTGCTTTTTTCTTCGTTGAATGGCCCTTTGGGCACTAGAAAGGCACTGGCTAATAAAGGATTTGAATAATTCATCATAGTACGCTGGTTGGGTTTGCGTTCCTGTGGCAACAGAAGGAGGCAGGGAGATTCTTGTGCCTCATTCCTGCACCGAGGGGCCGAGTTGGACCCTCTGCGTCAAAAGTGTGCCATGTCAGCAGAAACAGAGGCTGTTCTCCTCTAAGTAACCCTTGTGTGCTCTGTGCCATTTTGAGGGTAACGAGCAGCGAACATTTTGGCCCAGGCAGGATATTTAGCTGTCTAGGATAAGGTCTGTGGTGCTCCCAGTGACAATCACTGGTTTTCGCATAGCCCTGTCTGGATTTTTCTGCATCCGCCTTCGCTTTCTTCCCGGATTGGGGGGGACAGCTCTGTCACCCGAGTCTTGCTTGCTCTAGGCATCCTTTGCTGGGAGTTCATTAGCAAGGGAAACCATCAGCGCTCATCCCAAAATGCCTTCCTCATCAAGCTGTGGCGGCGAATGGCTCGAGGTGAGAGCTAAGGGAGCAATCTTGGGAAAGTTGCTCCCTTCCCGTCCTCCAGCTCCACTATGTTCATCCCTGGCAGTGCAAAGCGACAAATAGCCTTTCGGCAGCAGGGCTGGACCAGCCAGGCATGGACCATGCGGTAGCGGCGTTTTAATGGAAAGCTGCTGGCGACGCAGCAAAGCCGGGCGTGATTTTGTTTTTCAAAAGCCAGATTGTTGTAAAGAGCCAAAGAGACAAGCAGCCTCTTTGCTAAGCAAATCCTGACACTCCTCCCCCATTCCGGGTCTGCCCATAACCGCCCTGAGACCTGCAGGTTTAGAGCGGTATACAAATTTTCATCATCATCATCATCTTCCCAGATCTGACAGCGAGAGGCATCCTAGACCTGCAGCAAGGCTTTGTTTGTTCCTACACCACTTTTCTTTATCAATAAATTAAAAGCGGCTTGCAAAAATACTGAAGCTAAATATTGTTTATTAAATTTGCATAAGGCTGATCGCCGAAGAATGGATGCTTTTGAATTCTGGTGCTGGAGGAGACTCTTGAGAGTCCCACGGACTGCAAGAAGATCAAACCTCTCCATTCTGAAGGAAATCAGCCCTAAGTGCTCACTGGAAGGACAGATCCTGAAGCTGAGGCTCCAAGACTTTGGCCACCTCCTGAGAAGAGAAGACTCCCTGGAAAAGACCCTGATGTTGGGAAAGATGGAGGGCGTAAGGAGAAGGGGACGACAGAGGACGAGATGGTGGGACAGTGTTGCGTGGCGAGTTCCCGCCCCCCACCAGGGTAAATAAAGACACGAGACACCATAATTTAAGGTTAATTGGGCGAATTAGGCCACAACTTTATTGAATTCAGGAATGAGAGGCATTGGCTTAGGCATTGGTCCTAACGACTATCCGGCTCCAGCCCATTTGCTGGAGACACGGGGAAGGGATAACCTTATATCGGGGGAGTCTCCTGCTGAGGCTCGTCGACTAGGAGCTCCCCCGGGTCACTGCTCTGGGGCGTGCCTTTGGCCCTCACCTCCATAGGCTTCGGACAGGGCCACGCCCCCCGGAGTCCTTTAACGGACCACCCTTCGGTCGCTGGGGGGAGGTGATGGCGTTTTCCCCCCCCCACACATCCTCTTAACCCCTTCTTACCAATGCCTACCGCCACATGAGCAATCGCTCGCTGCCAATACTCTCATGCCTGAAACCAATCCCTTATCCCCTTAGTGTTCTCAAAGCTATGAACATGAGTTTGACCCAACTGCAGGAGGCAGTGGAAGACAGGAGTGCCTGGCGTGCTCTGGTCCAGGGGGTCACGAAGAGTCGGACACGACTAAACAACAACAGATCTCGGGGCAGGTCACATCAAATTACAATATATAAAAAACACAAAATACATTATAAGAAGGAACAAAGACAACCAAATAACCCCACCCCCACCCCTCCATAACACATTTGGAAGGGCATCAGGTGTCCATCAGCCAAAGGCCTGGTTAAAGAGGAACGTTTTCGCCTGGCGCCTGAAGGTGTATAATGAAGGCTGCTGCCTGGTTCTAGGGAACCGTCCACTAACATTGCTTCCGTCTTATCTGGATTGAGCTTCAGTCTGTTGGCTCTCATCCAGTCCATTACTGAGGCAAGACAATGGTATAGCACTTCCATTGCCTCACCTGCAGATCTGAGTGTCATTGCCATATTGCTGACACCCCACTCCAAAAACTCTGGATGACCCCACTCAGCAGTTTCATGTAGATGTTAAATAGCATCGGGCAGTGGTTTTCAGCCGTGGCACCCTGGGGTGCCTTGAAGGATGGTCAGGGGTGCCGTGGGCAGCACTGGCCTCTGTCCCTCTTTCCGTCCCTCTCTCCTCTGACGTTGTCCTTCAGAATGTAAGATAAGAAATATATCTATTTGTGCCTTTTTATTTAATAACCAAGTTTTGTATACTTTGCACCCACCCACCCACACGCATATGCCACTTACATAAAATAGTATTAAATGTTTGTTTTAAAAAATAGCACTAAAAACAGATTTTTTATATATAACATTAGACTTAAGAAACTTATCAAAATATGGATAAAATCAAACACTTTTAAAAACAAATACACGTAATAAAATTACATGGCTGGGTAGGCTTAGCCTAAACAAAAAAGGTTTATAGCAGGCGTCAGAAGCTGACCAGCGAAGGTTCAGCTTGCCTCATCGTAATGGGCAGGAACATGCAGAGCACGCTGAAAGATTGATTCCTTGAGAGTGTGGAATGAACATTATGTGGCACTGGCATAGGAGTGTGTAATGTTCTGACTGAGCCCCTGCGCTCCATATTTGAGAAAAGCGCTCCCTGCCACATGGCCGTGGCTTTATTAAGGGGCTTGACCTCTCCCCAGGGGGTCGCTTTGTATGGCCAAGCGCACTTTCTGGCTACCGAGCCACTGCCTGGAGCACAGAGCGCCTTCCAAGAGTACAGAATTTGGCCGTCTCTGTGCCTGAGCGTGTCTGGGCAAAGTTACTTGGGGATGCTGGCTCTGGGAGCAAATCTTGGGCAACTTCCACCCAAATCACTCTTTAGTCCTCCTTCCTCCGTGGTAGAAAAGGAGAAATGTATTTCCTTCCACCCTGGCGCATGCCCGCAGATGAAGTCATTTCCTCGTGTTAATCACTGAGCATGCTCAGCCTGGGGACGCGGTCATTCTTCCGGATTAATTAATTAATCCCCATTTTTGTGAATGTGGAAAACAACTGGGACCGAAGACTGCTGCTGCCCTGTTTATTTTATTTATTTGAAATGCCGTGCTCCCGCCACCAGAGCTCCGAGCTTCCTCTAAGGCAATGGAGCAGGCCCCCGAACCAAGGAAAATACAATCCTACGTCAAGCAGCTGAAAAGCCAGAAATAACCTGTAAAATGTCAAACTGTCTTCACTGGGGGACACCACATTGCGAGAGTCTCCTGGACGCCTTTGTCCTTCTGTCGGGCGGAGGGGGCGGGGAGCGCAGCTCTCTCTCTCCCCTTGTGGCAAAACTGAGCACCTGTTTGATGTGCACCTCTGGGCAGCTGCGATGGAAACTTTGCCTGGATGCCCCGGAGGGCAAAAGTTCAGGTCTCACCACTTTGTGGGATCTGCCACAGAGCCGGGAGCCAAGGCTGGCTCAGTCGCACCGGAGGAAACCTGAGCAATGGCCTGGGAGTGCGCCTCTCACATGGGATTCATTCAGCGCGATTTCAAAGAGTCCTAGTCTCTCTGTCTCTGTCTCTGGGATTCTTTTGGGGTTTGGTTTTGTTTTCTTGCTTCCCTGTGCCATGAAATATTTTTCTTCTCACTTCGGCCTGCCAGGCGTCCTCCGGCCAAGCTCGGCTGTGTTCAGGAAAAGAAAAGAAAGAAAGAAACCCTCCTGCCTTTGGAGCGGACGGCAGGCAGGCAGGAGTGCTCCGGCCCTCTGCTCCTGTTAACAGCTGAGCCAGGATCCGGCTCAGCCTCCCCTCGCTGCCAGCCGGGCTCCAGCTCCAGCTTTGCCTTATGATCCATTTCTTTTTCCGAACCGCAAAGCAGCATTTCCTGACTTAATCTCTCTCTCTCTCTCTGCTGCTGCTGCTAAGGGAGTTGCAAAATTCCCAGCGCCCCGCTGTGTGCCTCAAACGTTCCTGCTTATCAGGGCTGCTTCTGGAGCCCACCAAACTCAGAGAGAAGCTCAGAACCACCAGATCCCTCCCGCCCCGTCCTTCCTTGGGAACCCCAGGTGGCTAGAAACCAGCGTCTTATTTCTCTGTATTTCCAGATCTGTAGAACTCTGCATTCCCAGTAGAAGCTTGTCTCTAGATTCTGACAGCTGCATGTTCTCCCTGGCCTCCCTTAAATAGCACACTCAAGCCGGTGCGGCAGAGCGGTTAGAGTGTCGGACTGGGACCTGGGAGATCAGGGTTTGAATCTCCACTTGACTATGAGGCTCGCTGGGTGACCTTGGGGCCAGTCACTGCCTCTCAGCCTAGCCTACCTCACAGGGTTGCTGTGAGGAAGTAATTGATGGGGGTGGGCAAACCACATATGTTCCCGTGAGCTCCTTGGAGGAAAAGGTGGCATATTGTTGTTGCTTAGTCGTGTCCGCCTCTTCGTGACCCCCCGGACCAGAGCATGCCAGGCACTCCTGTCTTCCACTGCTTCCTGCAGTTTGGTCAGACTCATGTTTGTAGCTTCGAGAACACTCGTCCTCTGTCGTCCCCTTCTCCTTGTGCCCTCCATCTTTCCCAACATCAGGGTCTTTTCCAGGGAGCCTTCTCTTCTCATGAGGTGGCCAAAGTCTTGGAGCCTCAGCTTCAGGATCTGTCCTTCCAGTGAGCACACAGGGCTGATTTCCTTCAGAATGGAGAGGTTTGATCTCCTTGCAGTCCATGGGACTCTCAAGAGTCTCCTCCAGCACCAGAATTCAAAAGCATCCATTCTTCGGCCATCAGCCTTCTTTAAGGTGGCATATTAGTGCAATGGTAAATATAAATAAATAAACTCCCCCGCCCAACCAGTGTAGTGGTACATTCTCCCTCTACACTTGCCCCCGTATTAAATTAAGTCTTTTGCATTTGAAGGACTGTGAGCTCCTCGTGGGTAGGAATCAGCCTGCCTGATGCACTCCTTGATTGTCTAGTAGGAAGACTCCAGGCTCCAGGCCCAGCAATATGGCCTCTTTCTTCCCAATCGGCAAAGTTTTGTTCATATCCTGACACACTTCTGCACCAAAGGGATTGCTGGGGAGGTGGTCTGGCAGACACAAATCCCTGATAAGAACAGGAGGATAACCAGAGATCAGGCCAGGCCAGGAAAGGTCTGCTCTATCCATGCTGCTTGGTGTTGTTTCTAGGGTGCAGGGTTCAGCCCCGGGGTCACCTTGGGAAGACATATCTCAGCCTCATGCGTCTTTTCTTCCCTGAACCCTGTTCACCTCTGGCCTCTGGAAGGGGAAAGGAGAACTAGTGGACTCCACAGCAGCTCAGGAGCTGCGCTTGGGTCAAGGACTGCTGCATTCGGCTCTCTCAGCTCCCCTAGGGACAAGCTGCCACCATTCTGACCTCAGATTTTTCATCTATGAAACAGGGACAACGGTGACCTCGAGTAGGGATGAACGGATCAGCTTAAGTCTGCCTCGTCTTGTTTCCACTCATGCTCAGTCACAGGTCTCTTCCGATCCATTTTCTGCGGGCTTTGTGAAAGAATGCGTGGAAAGGCTCACGTTCAAATTGTGCACTTTTTCACACACATGCTCCCCCCTCCAAAAAAATACGCATCTTTCCATGCACATCTCTGTCAAACGTGCATTTTGTATAAATGTAAAAATATGGATTACTTTGCACACTTTTTGTGCACCCAAACTGCACTGCAAACTCTGGGAATGTCGGTGATCTGATCAGGGCAGGGAGCAACTTTGGGGCCCACAGGTTGGGTCAGTCGGCTGCAAAAAGCAGTCTTCATTTCAAGTGACTGTGAAGTACCTTGAAAAGGATAAACTAGGCTAGAGTGGGAAAGGGGGGCAGCAGGAGGGGGCTGGGCCAGAAGTGCCATAAATGGGGGAGGGGGGGTCCTTTGACCATTGCATTTCTGCCTGCCATTCTCCCATAAACCACACATGGGCATTGGGCAAAAGGAACCAATGGGCAGTGCTAGGTTTTGGTGCGTGTTAAATTTTACACTCAAGCAGCTTGGCTGCCACAGTCCTGTGGACATTTGGTCACTCCACGTGCAATTGGGAACCTGGTGTGTGAACTGTGTAATTAATTAATTGTTATTAGCATTGCAGGGGGAGCGGGGCAGACCCCTAACTTTCTCCCTCAGACTACAGCGTGACTGCGTCCTTTCCCCGCTGTGACTGGGCGAGCGCAGCATTGAATGTGGACAGGATTTTGCAGAGAAGAAGCGTTAAACCACAAGGACAGGCCCCTGCCCCGAGGAGCTTGCAGGCACTCTCTGTGTGCTTCTCTCCTGTGCCGCAGGTGGAAATCTGAGCAGGTTCTCCTGCCTGGTTTTTATGTCTTGTTCTTTCCTTCTTACTCCTAGGAAGAGGGGCTGCTCAGATTCCTCTGGGCATTTTCTTGCGTCCATAAAGGAAAGCAACACTGCCACCTGGCGAGGATTTGTTTGCATAGGCAAAATAATTCTGCACCACATCACTGGCAATGTTGATGTTGCTCTGGAGAAAAAGCCCCAGTAAATGAACGGGTTATAAGAGGTGGGGGTGGAGGGGGGTAGATTTGGGGTGCTGCCAGGACGGCAAGCGTGGGGACGGATCCGACCCCTCAAGCCAAAGCCTCTGCTCCAAGTCCCGTCTTCCAGCGTGGAGACAGCCCCTGGGCCTCCTCTTGCCAGCCGTCGCGAAAAGCAATTCTGTTTTGAGATAAATAATAATAATTTATTATTTATACCCCGCCCATCAAGCGCCTTTGACTGTGACAGTTCAAGGGAGATAGAAAAGCAAGGAGAAGGGGAAGACACTGGGATCAATGGCTTCTGGGAATCATAGAGGTGGAAGAGACCCTGGCGGTCATCTAGCCCAACCCCTGCAATGCAGGAATCTCAACTAAATCATTGGTTACAGACGGCCATCCAGTATCTTTGGCAATTCTCAAATTATTCTCAAGATACGTTTCTTTGGTCCTCATTAGCACTGCCTGCTCCTCCTAATACAGTGGTTCTCCTTCCGTCCGTCCCCCCAGGCGACACTTTCAGAATAAAAATTTGCTCATGACACACCATTTTTTTTTTATTGATACAAAATACATTGGCAAACAAAAAGCAGGAACTCCCAGCAGTGCTTGATTTATAACATAGGTAAAGGGACCCCTGACCATTAGGTCCAGTCGTGGCCGACTCTGGGGTTGCGGCACTCATCTCGCTTTACTGGCCAAGGGAGCCGGCGTACAGCTTCCGGGTCATGTGGCCAGCATGACTGAGCCGCTTCTGGCAAACCAGAGCAGTGCATGGAAACGCTGTTTACCTTCCCGCCAGAGCGGTACCTATTTATCTACTTGCACTTTGACGTGCTTTCGAACTGCTAGGTTGGCAGGAGCAGGGACCGAGCAACGGGAGCTCACCCCGTCGCGGGGATTTGAACCACCAACCTTCCGATCAGCAAGCCCTAGGCTCTGTAGTTTAACCCAAAACCACTAAAAAGAAAGGTTATTTCTATACTATGCCATGCTGTGCTTTACTACAGTGAAATGCTTACCTGTTTCTTTGATTGCCCTTGAATCTTCCTGCCACCCTTGCCACCCTCTCCTGCTACCCCCTCTCTCCCTTTGAGAGCCACTGTCCTAAGGGTTGCTTCCTCCACTCCAGGCTGGTAGAAGAGTTTATGCTGCTGGCAAACATGGCCGTCGCCCACCAGATGCACCGCTCCTTCCCGTCAAAGGCCTTGCTGCGCCGTCATCCTCCGCCCCAGAGCAAGATGCTCAAGGACCTCATGGATTTTTGCAGCCAGATGGGCCTGGAGATAGACTGCAGCTCTGCCAAGGCCTTGCATGTGAGTCTGTGCATGGGAGATGCTGAGAGCCAGGGCCTCTGCGGGCTCGGGGGGGGGGGGGAATGCGGCTGCCTCTCCCTAGGCTTGACAACTTTTTATTTTTCAAAAAATGGATTGTTTTATTGTGTATCTTAATCATGGATGCCTATATTTTAATGTGTGCATGGTTGGTTTTCGTGCTTGCAAAACTACATTTGGCACGAAATGCTACATCAATTAATAATAATAGTTATAATGACTCTTGTAAGGGTTTTTTCAGTGGCTAATAATCTCCCTGTGCCGTGCTGCTTTTTAGAATTTCCTGACACTTGGAGAAATGGCTGCCGGCAGCACGTTTTGCAAGAGAGGCGAGAGCAAGCGGTGCCTGTTATTATGCTTGCAACGATGATCGCTGTGTAATTAATATTAGTATTATTAATGCCCAAGGTGGCGGGGAGGAGATTCCCATTAAACGTCCAATAAGAGGCTGCCTTTTGAGTTCATAATAGAGGCCAGGCTTGAGGGAGGGACTCCCCTGATCCCAGGCTCATTCTCTTAGACCAGCCTTCCCCAACCTGACGCCCTCCAGATGTTGCTGCACTCCAGCAGCCGGTGTCGCCAAGGGTCAGGGAGGATGGAAGTAGTCGGGCAACTTCTGGAGGGCCTGTGGTCATCCGCCCCCCAGGCTTAGACATGATGCTACATCAGCTGTCTGAGATCTTTTCCTTTTCTCTTCTCGCCAGGAAAGCCTGAACAAAACCTTTGGAGCTGACAAATATGCCGAGGCCAGAAAGGAAGTGCTGACCAACATGTTCTCCCGGCCCATGCAAGTAAGTGGCAGCCCTGCAGTCACTGCCACCTATGTCCATGTCACAGAGCAAAAGTAAATCTCGCACAGTTCAGAGTTGGAGTTAACTCCTTTTTTATAGCAGAAATAATAATAATAATAATAATAATAATAATAATAATAATAATATACCCTGCCCATCTGGCTGGGTCTCCCCAGCCACTCTGGGCAGCTTCCAACAGGATATTAAAATACAATAATCTATTAAACATTAAAAGCTTCCCTAAACAGGGCTGCCTTCAGATGTCTTCTAAAAGTCTGGTAGTTGTTTTTCTCTTTGACATCTGGTGGGAGGGTGTTCCACAGGGCGGGCACCACCACCGAGAAGGCCCTTTGCCTGGTTCCCTGTAACTCGGCTTCTCGCAGGGAGGGAATGACCAGAAGGCCTTTGGAGCTGGACCTCAGTGTCCGGGCAGAATGATGGAGGTGGAGACTCTTCTTCAGGTACACTGGACTGAGGCCGTTTAGGGCTTTCAAGGTCAGCACCAGCACTTTGAATTGTGCTCGGAAATGTACTGGGAGCCAGTGTAGGTCTTTCAAGACCGATGTTATGTGGTCTCGGCAGCCACTCCCAGTCCCCAGTCTAGCTGCCGCACAGATTTGGCTGAGTGTCAGGCCCACTGAGCCCAGCAGCTCATCCCTGGTGGGTTTTGCTCCATGAAATCAGTTGCCTTGTAGCCCCTTCAGCTTCTGTGCCTCCTCTTCCCAGTCTTCTCCCTCTCCCTTCTGCCTCCCCAGTTTCTTTAGACAGCGCCTAATCAAGCCCACAATGCGTGTGGATTCATTTTTCAACAACCCATGAAAGTGCACACCTCTATAAGCTTGTTCATCTCTTAAGTTCCCACAATAATCTTGGCGGAGACTAAATGGGCTGTTTTTCTACTGATTAGCTTACGGAACTCACTGCCACAAGGAGTGGCGGTAGCCACAGCCTAGGAAGCCGCCTTACACTGAGATAGACAATTGGTTGATCTAGCTCAGCATTGCCGGCACTGACCGGAAGCAGCTCACTGAGGTCTCAGTCAAGGACGCTTTCCTTGTGGGTTCCAGCCTCCCCTCCAATGGAGGTGGGTGTGGGCTAGGGAAAACAACAACATGGGGACTCTGCCCAGCATGAGAAACTCAGGAACCGAAGCAGATCCCGGCTCCTGGTGTGTGGCTGTGTCCCACTTCCTCATGGGAATCTCAGCGTTTGGAAACTGCTTCCTCTTGCCCAAGCCTCCCCATGGCAGGGGTTCTGCCGTGTTTATCCAAAGCCCCGGAGCAAAACAGCCTGACCTCCTGCGGTTTAGGCAGCCGTCTCGAGGAGATTGCGCCTTTCCACAGAGGAAGGCGGTCTGTGCTGAGTGGGCCTTGATTTATTACGGGGCTGATCTTTAGATCGAAAGCTGCCGGGAGGGGGGAGCGCACACTGCCAAGTCCTCCCCTCGGTCTCCGTGAGTGATTGCATCAGGAGATGAAGGATGACTCCCGTTGCGGACGGCGAGAGAGGCAGGTGTGCGCCTGTGCATGTGTGGCTGCGCGGGAACCCTGCCGGCAGGAAGCTGTTCTCCGCAAACAAGGTCGAGAGGACCTTGGACCGCTCCGAGGTGGATTTGGGGTGCCGAAAAAGGCCGATCCCCTGGCTCCAACTCCCTCGCTTCGAGGCCCATGGCAGCCCCAGCGGAAATCCTTCCGTGACGCGCAAGCCCATCTGTTCAACCGTTTGCCTGGTCCCCCTGCCCCATCCATCACCTGGGCTTGCCTCGCCCCTTCACAGGCCCAGCCGTCCCTCCTGCTTTCCTTTTTTCCAGCCTCCTTTGCCTCAGACAAATCTGGCTGCAAAAGGAGGTCACGCTCCTGAGTTTGGCAACACGAGAGAAGAAACAGTGCCTGCCGAAAACTCTGGAGAAAGACGACCCATTTTGACGTTCTGTTTCCTTCATCCTAATAATACTTGCTGCTGATGCTGCATTTATTTATTTTTTCATTTATATGTTAGCCCTGTCACTCAAACAGCTCTTCCGTCAGGTAGATTGCTCTTGCATTATTACTCTCCACTCCCGGACCCCCATTTCAGAAGGAGGGGTGAAGAGAACAGGGGTTTCTTTTCTCAGCCGCCCCTTCTGTAATTTACGAGGCAGGGCTAAGAACACAAGTGGTCCAGCTTCCTGTTCTCACAGTGGCTACCCAGAACATCAAATCAGATAGTTGGAAGAGACTCGAAGGGTCCTCTAAACCAACCCCCTGCAATGCAGAGATCTCTGCTGAATTATCTGTGGCAGATGGCCATCCAACCTCTGCTTAAAAACCTCCAAGGAAGGAGAGTCCACCACTTCCTGAGGGAGGGAGACAGTTTCTGTAGTAACTCAGAAGCAGGATCCGAACCCAAGAGCCCTCTTCCCTCCTGTGCCTCCAGCTGTGGCAGCAGAGCCGAGCCATTGTAGCTGGTACAAGAGTGTCCTCCTCCACGAATCTGTCCAGTCATCTGTGTTGGTGGTGATCATTGCCTCTTGTGGCAGCCAGTTCCGCAGTTTCATAATGTGTTTTGTGAAGAAGTACAGTGGTATCTCGGGTTACAAACGCTTCGGGTTACAAACGCTTCGAGTTACTAACTCCGCTAACCCGGAAGTAGTACCTCAGGTTGCGAACTTTGCCCCAGGATGAGAACGGAAATCGCACGGCAGCGGGAGGCCCCGTTAGCGAAAGCATGCCTCAGGTTAAGAACGGTTTTGGGTTAAGAACGGACCTCCAGAACGAATTAAGTTTGTAAGCCGAGGTACCACTGTATTCTCTTTTGTCTCTCCTGAATCTTGCAGCATTCATGAAGCAGAGTAGAGCCATCACAGTTAGCAGCCATTAACAGCCTTATGAACCTACCTGGGCCCACCTTGCAGGAGGGTTGTAAGGAAGACAAAGCTGATGAAGAAGTGAGTCCCCAACTCAGTCTCTCAGCCAGAGGAGGCTGCACTCAGTTAACATCTCCACTGCTAATCCCACGGATGAGAACCCAACGTGCAGCTTCCTTTTTCCCTTCCCTTTTCTAACCGTTAGTGCAGCAATGGCAGCTAGCAAGTGCTTAACAATATCCAGCCGCCTCCTTGCCTTGAGCGTCCGTTCTCCAAAAGCAGGCATGTCGAGAAAGGAAGAGGCGGTAGCTGTTCTGCTTCATTAAATGCTTGATTGGCATTTGTCAGTCAGTTGTCAGCATGGCAAGACGGCGGAGGAGGAAAAGCTGTCAGAAAAGAGATAGGTGTTCAAGCCCTTTTCTGGTGGGGCAGAGTGGGGTGGGGTGAATCCTGTTCCAGGCACTAATCCTGCCTTCTCCAATGTGGTGCTGTCCAGTGATTTTGGACCACAGCTCCTATCAACCCCAGCCAATGAAATCACTGGAGAGCACCAGGTTGGGAAAGGGCTGCATTAACCTATAATAATAATAATAATAATAATAATAATAATAATAATAATAATAATAATAATAATTTATTATTTGTACCCCGCCCATCTGGCTGGGTTTCCCCAGCCACTCTGAGCGGCTTCCAACAGAGATAAAAAATACACTAAAATGTCACATATTAAAAACTTCCCTGAACAGGGCTGCCTTCAGATGTCTTCTGAATGTCAGGTAGTTGTCCATCGCCTTGACATCCGATGGGAGGGCATTCCACAGGGCGGGCGCCACCACCGAGAAGGCCCTCTGCCTGGTTCCCTGCAACTTGGCCTCTCGCAGTGAGGGAACCGCCAGAAGGCCCTCGGAGCTGGACCTCAGTGTCCGGGCAGAACGATGGGGGAGGAGACGCTCCTTCAGATATACTGGACCGAGGCCATTTAGGGCTTTAAAGGTCAGCACCAACACTTTGAATTGTGCTCGGAAACGTACTGGGAGCCAATGTAGGTCTTTCAAGACCGGTGTTATGTGGTCTCGGCGGCCGCTCCCAGTCACCAGTCTGGCTGCCGCATTCTGGATTAGTTGTAGTTTCCGGGTCACCTTCAAAGGCAGCCCCACGGAGAGGTGTCACAGACTGGCTGATCACAGAGAAATGGTGGGGGGCAACTCCCTGGGGTCCTGGGTGCCTGAGGACCCACAAAATTCCCCATGAAGGGACCAGGCACCCACAAATTGCAGTGCCAGGGCCATGCATGCTGCATGGCACCCACGGACCCAGGTACCCACAGTCACAGGGCCAAGCTGGCACTCCTGGTAAGAGGCACCAGCTGGGGAACCCCCAAGTGAAGAAGGCTCAGAGCCCAGGGAGTGGTGGTGAGATGACAGTGGCAAAGAGAGTCCAGACTCGGAAGGAGAAACTGAAGCAGGCAAGGGGAGCGGGTGAGGCCAAGAGGCAGAGATGAGTCCAGCTGGTGAAGAGTCACAGGTGTCTCCCCCTCCTGCTGCAACAAGCTCTCCTCCCCACTGGTCTCCCAGAACCAGAAGAGGCATGAAAAGGGCAGGGCAGCAGCAGGCTTCATGCGGGCGCAGTCTCCAGTTGCTTGGAAAAAAGCCCTAGAGGTGAGGGCTGTGGCGAGGCGACTTTTTCAGTCTTGGCCACTTGATTCATGGGGATGAGTTGCTGTCCTCTTTAGGCTTGACACCCAGCCAAGTCTGCGGAGATTGTGCTTTTGCTAATAACTTTGAACAGTGTGATTTACTGCCAGCTCGCTCCTTGACATTAGGAAATGGAGACATTTCCACCACCACGTGTGGATCACAGAGCTCTGCCGTAGGGAGCCACTTGTGTGACCGTGCCCCCTCTTTGGGCCTTGTTCTGCCTTTTTGCCACACCCCCCCCCACTTGCAAGAGCTCTGACCCGCCTCCTTTCTCTCCTCGCAGATGGCTGTGTATTTCTGTGCCGGGACCCTGGAGGACGAGACCCTCTTCCGCCACTACGCCCTCAACGTGCCCCTCTACACCCACTTCACGTCGCCCATCCGCCGCTACCCGGACATCATGGTGCACCGACTGCTCTCAGCTTCCCTGGGTGGGTTTCCCTGGGGAGATGCCCCCAGCTCCCCCTCCCTCAGGAGAAGGGAGAGGGGCTTGCCGACTGCATGACCCGCCCTGCTGGGTCACACCAACGAGGGGGGCATCCTGCCCAGGGTGGTGCTGCCTGTTGGTGTCCTCCTCCTGCATCTTAGGGTTGCTCTTGTAGAACTCAGCCGGGAAGATGATTTGGGGGCTGCGGAGGGGGAATTAGGATGACAACCCCTTTGCCTCCCCTCATGTTACAGCTACTAGCCAGGAGGGTAAGGGGCTCCTGTGCTCCAATCCTGTTTGTAGGAACAGGATGCTGGACTAAATGGGTCTTTGGCCTGATCCTGCAGGGCTCTGCTTATGTTCTTACGGGGAGGTGTTTGGCAGAAATCGCAAGCCCTTGTGTTAACGGAAAAGCAAGTTGGGATCCAAGCCGCAGGCCTCCCACCTCCTGGTTTGGCCTCAGACCCAGCGCAGTCCCTGCAGCCCCAAAGGGGGTGAGCAAGCTGCTGCTCCCTCTGCCTCTTCTGACAACCCCTTTTTCCAGGCAACGGCCCTGCCCCAAGGATGGAGGAGGCCGATATCCAGAAGCAGGCTGAGCACTGCAACGACAGGAAAATGGCTTCCAAGCGGGTGCAGGAGCTCAGCGCCGATCTCTTCTTTGCCGTCTTTGTCAAGGTGAGGCGGGGCAGCCCTTGGGGGTGTGGCGGGGGCTTCCCTATAGGCTTCTCCCTCCCGTTTTCTTTGGGTCTTTGGCACAGCACGTATCTGTTGTGGCTGGGCAATATCCCAGGGTCCGCTAGGAAGGAGGGTCTTGTGTCCGCTCTGCTTAGCACACCCTCCCTGTCTCCCCTCCCAGGAGTGCGGCCCCCTGGAGTCGGAGGCCGTGGTGATGGGCGTCCTCAATGAAGCCTTTGACGTCCTGGTTCTGAGGTTTGGCGTCCAGAAGCGGATCTACTGTAACGTAAGTGTCCCTCTCCCAGCCGTGCAGGCGCCCATGGATCCAATCATGACATTGGCTTTAATGTTTTTAACTCGGTATAGATTTTTGATTTTGATTGAACTGTGCTGTGCTGCCTGATTGCTTATCATCTCCCTGCGTCGTACGTCTTTGGGCTCCTTGGGCAGAGAGGCAGTTTGTGAGCAGGCCTGTGCCGGCAGCATCTGCAGCTCCTTGCAGGCCCCGGGTACCCCTATGATCCCTGGAGAACGCAGTCAGCTGGTGCGTTAATACAACGGATGCTCGGGTTGCGAACGTGATCCGTGCGGGATGCATGTTCGCAACCCACGTCTGCATGTCTGCACATGTGCGGCTTGCGATTCGGCGCTTCTGCACATGCCAAAGTGCCATTTAGTGCTACTGAGCATGCATGACCACCGAAACCGGGAAGTAACCCGTTCCGGTACTTCTGGGTTTTGGCGGTCCGCAACCCGAAAAAACGCAGCCTGAAGCGGCTGTAACCCGAGGTATGACTGTAATAATAAAATAAAATAACATAAGAAGTTATTTGAGTAAGTATCATTTCCCACATAAAGGTTGAAGAATTCAGGATGTTCCCCCCACCCCCAGCTACAGAATTTGGAACGCCAAGGAACATATTTTTTTTTGAATTGTTAGCACTAAGAACCACCTCCCCTCCCCATTTTGACGCCATCTTGGCAGTAGCTTCTTCCAAGGGCCTCGTGCAAGAGATGTTCCTGTCAGATGGTGTCCCATAGCCTTAAAGGGGGGGGGGGCGAAGCTCATTTGTCATGTTACAGTTACTATGGACAATATGGATATACAGTAGAGATTATGAAATAATACACAGTAGAAAATGTTGGCAATAGGACCCGTGGAGGGGATGGGGGGGGGGAGTCTCGAGATTTAGAGAAATCTCTTTATATGGATATATATTTGGTATTGTTTAAATTAATAATAATAATAATAATAATAATAATAATAATAATAATAATAATAATTTATTTATGCATCAAACATTAAAAGCTTCCCTAAACAGGGCTGCCTTCAGATGTCTTCTAAAAGTCTGGTAGTTGTTATTCTCTTTGACATCTGGTGGGAGGGCGTTCCACAGGGTGGGTGCCACCACCGAGAAGGCCCTTTGCCTGGTTCCCTGTAACTTGGCTTCTCACAGCGAGGGAACCACCAGAAGGCCCTCGGCGCTTTACCTCAGTGTCCGGGTAGAACGATGGGTTCTTTGTAAAATCAAAGAAAAATGATTTCAAAAAAGAAAAAAGAGTAGGGGCCCCTTTAACTGCTTCTGCAGTCCGTCTTGCCCCATCGTGGTTCAATGGCTGCGCTTTTCTCCCCTTAGCTCTCTTTGAGGCCTGTTTCCTCAGTCTCCACTCCTCCATCTGTGAAATGGGAGTGAGGCAGGGCTGGTGTATAAGACACACTCGGGAGAGAGGCATGCCTCTTGGTCGAACACAGCCAGGGCTAGGTTGCCATTCCTAGCAAGCGCTGGGTCTGAGGGGTTTTTTGGGGGGGATCCTGGAGCTCTCCAATTCTTGGAGACGCAGCAGCCGTCTTCTCCAGGCAGCCTCCCTTCCCCGTCCCCTGTAAATCCTCTTTGCCACCATCCCGGCTCGTTTGCCTTCCCTAATTGCTGTTTGGGGGGCTCTTGTGCCTTGGCGTTCGGCGATAATGAACCGTCCTCAGCGCAGCTGCCTCAAGGGGGTGCCTCCGACTCCTCCGCCCGCCATCTGCCCCTCCATCACACCCTTCCAAGGGGGGTCGTTATCCCTTCGCAGCAGCCATAAAACCGAGGAGAGGCGGCGTGGCGAGGCCTTTTGCCTCTTCAAACGAGGGAACGGGGAGACCTTGGTTTTAATTTCAGCTTCGGAAACGGGGCTCAGGGGCACCGGGCACTCGGTCTGCTGTTCCCTGGCACTCGTGAGAGGTAGAAGCTTCTGCCAGCTACAAGGTTATGTGACATGGGGGGGCATGAGGGGGGGCTCCTGGGGTTTGTGGGTTTCCTGTGCTTTGCACAGAGAGCTCTCTGGACTTAGAGAAAAGATTTATTTATTTTTTAAATGGAATCTGTACGCACACAGGCAGACTCTCCTGTCTCATAAGCCGTCGCTCACCTTGGGGACAGCCTATCCGATTAAAGACATCCCCTTTTAGTCATCCCCTTTTAATTATATTTTAAGCAAGGGGTGCCTGCAGCAAATTGTTGCATAACACCGGTCCTGAGAGATCTGCATTGGCCCCCAGTACGTTTCCGAGCACAATTCAAAATGTTGGTGCTGGCCATTAAAGCCCTAAACGGCTTCGGTCCTGTATACCTGAAGGAGCGTCTCCACCCCCATTGTTATGCCGGACACTGAGGTCCATCTCCGAGGGCCTTCTGGCAGTTCCCTCCCTGCAAGAAGTGAGGTTACAGGGAACCAGGCAGAGGGCCTTCTCGGTAGTGGCACCTGCCCTGTGGAACGCCCTCCCATCAGGTGTCAAGTAAATAAGCAGCTTTCTTATTTTTAAAGGACATCTGAAGGCAGCCCTGTTTTGGGAAGTTTATAATGTCTGGTGCTGTATTGTTTTTAATATTCAGTTGGAAGTGACCAGAGTGCCTGGGGAAACCCAGCCAGATGGGTGGGGTATAAATTGTTGTTGTTGTTGTTGTTGTTGTTGTTGTTGTTGTTGTTGCAGTGCAAAAAGGCTCCCCTTCAGTGTCCCAGTCAGTCAACCATTCCCTATTCCTGGATACTCCATTACATTTCCTCTGTTTGGTTCGGTTTTCTGGGCTTTTGTGGGGGGGCAGTTTCTGCCAACTGTCAGTCAGTGTTTTGTGGCCACTGAGCCCACCCAGTCCTCATTGGGCTATTTTGAGGCGTGTGCCTGGCCCCCCCCCCCATTTTCCCAGCTTGCTGACACCTTCCTCCCCTTTGTAGGTGTTGCACTTTTGGCAACATCAGCATCAGCAGCCATGCCTGAACATCAGAAATGGAGTGAATGGGGGGGAACTCCCTGAATCCCGGGGTAAATTACTCCTGGCTCCAATCCCTTTGAAACCAGCAGCCAGCCTTTCTCTGGTTGTTCTGCACCTAGGCTGAGCTTTGGCAGGAGCCGTCTCACAGAACCAGGGTGGCTGGCGGTGGGTGAAATCAGGAAAACACTTGAGGAAGATACCTCTGGCCCATTCCAGACCCCTCTGCTCCCTGAGAGCCCAGGGATGTGCCTTGCCCAGCCTTCACCATTCACGTGCCTTCCAG
Organism: Podarcis erhardii; assembly: GCF_964252035.2. Classification (NCBI taxonomy): domain Eukaryota; kingdom Metazoa; phylum Chordata; class Lepidosauria; order Squamata; family Lacertidae; genus Podarcis; species Podarcis erhardii. Next base: position 96,750,841 of record NC_138509.1, on the reverse strand, counting down.
AAGAATAGGACCACAAGTCCCATCATGCAACAGCCAGAACACCCACTATAAATAGATAGATAGATAGATAGATAGATAAATAAATAAATAATTTTATTTATACCCTGCCCTCCCCAGCCAAGACCGGGCTTAGGGTGGCTAACACCAGGTATAAAAACAATTGATTAAAATACAACTTAAAAACAAGATTAAAATACAACATTAAAATGCAGCCTCATTTCAGTAGAAACTCAAATCAAAAACTTTTTGGGGATGAAAACGTCAAAGCTTCCCTAAAGCCAACTTTCCAGACTGGTCCTACGTGGGCCAGAAAAAAGCCAGGGAAGTCCCCAAATAGGAGTTCCATCACAGAACGAAAAAGGAAAAAGGGGGAGGGGATCAAGTTAATTCCAAGCCAAAGGCCTGGTGGAACAACTCTTGTCTTACAGGCCCTGTGGAAAGAAATCAGATCCTGCAGGGCCCTGGTCTCATGAGACAGAGCGTTCCACCAGGCTGGGGCCAGTGTTGAAAAGGCCCTGGCTCTGGTTGAGGCTAATCTGACTTCCTTAGGGCCCAGGACTTCTAGGGTGTTGCTGTTTATGGACCTTAAGGTTTTCCGCGAGGCATACCGGGAGAGGCAGTCCCATAGGTACGAGGGCCTTAGGCTGGCATGTTTTGATGGTTGCCCTGTTTGTGTGTTTCCTGACCTTGGGGAGGAAGGACAGGATAGAAATCTAATAAACGTGAATAACGTAAACGCAATAAATGGCCGCCGTAACAACGGCTGCACCAGCACCTGATCCCACGCACCGTTCTGCATGTTTCCGTAAGAGCACCTGGTCTCTTTTTTCCTCTTGCAGGCCCTCCCGCTGGTGGGCTTCCAGTTCCAGAAGCTGGGCAAGAAGCCGCAGCTGACTCTGATGTGGGAGCCAGAGAGCTTGGAGCAGGATGCTGTGCAACAGGTAAAGCCCCCTGCCCGCCCCAGACCTCCCCTTCCCCAGGAGTGTGGGGCATGGCTGTGGGTGAATTCAGGAAGCTGCCTCGTGCCTTTCCTATTACTTCCTTCCTGATCCTTTTAACCAGGGGTGCCCTCAGGGGATTGAACCAGAGGCCTTCTACATGCAAAGCAGGTGTCCTACCACTGCACTTGCAGCCCCTCCTCCTGCCTCTCTCACTTGCTTGCACCCTTACTCACTCTCTCTGTTGTATGTTAGGGTGCAACTGAGCTTGCACAGAAGAGGGCTCTTGCATGAGTTAAGACAAACGGACTTAGAATCATAGAATCATAGAATCATAGAGTTGGAAGAGACCACAAGGGCCATCGAGTCCAACCCCCTGCCAAGCAGGAAACACCATCAGAGCACTCCTGACATATGGTTGTCAAGCCTCTGCTTAAAGACCTCCAAAGAAGGAGACTCCACCACACTCCTTGGCAGCAAATTCCACTGTCGAACAGCTCTTACTGTCACGAAGTTCTTCCTAATGTTTAGGTGGAATCTTCTTTCTTGTAGTTTGGAACCATTGCTCCGTGTCCGCTTCTCTGGAGCAGCAGAAAACAACCTTTCTCCCTCTTCTATGTGACATCCTTTTATATCCTTTTATATATTTGGGGGCCTCCAGATTCCCAGACTACCCCTGCACTTTAACCTCTTGAGCTGACCTCTTTGGTGTTTAGACTGGTGCTTCTCAGGCTGCCTCATGCTTACAGCTTCTTCCTTCTTCTCTCTGCGTCCTAAAGATCAGAGGTCAGGCTGCAGCTATCCTCTGAGAGAGCAAGTAGCCGGTGTGGCTGCCATGTTCTGCTACAGATAGCTTAGACTAGGTAGAACTAGGAACTTTTATGTTCAAGTACAGTAAAACCTCGGTTCCCAGACACCTCTGTTTTGGAACGTTTCAGCTCCCAAACACCAAAAACCTGGAAGTGTTCCGGTTTACGAACGTTTTTCAGAAGCCAAACTTCCAACATGGCTTCTGCTTGAGTGCAGGGAGCTCCTCTAGCCAATCAGAAGCTGCACCTCATTTGTTGAACATTTTGGAAGCCAGATGGGCTTGCAGAATGGATTACATTCGACAACCGTGGTTTGGCTGTATGTCTTTCCTACAATAACTTGCTTCACTTTTATTCTCTTACCGACAAGCACTGTGTGTGTGTGTGTGTGTGTGTGTGTGTGTGTGTGTGTGTGTGTGTGTGATTGCAAGTCTGCTGTCTAACCAAGATTCACAATCTTAATGATACTAAAAGGGTTTCAATGGGTAATTGGAACCAAATACTCCAATTCTGTCTCTTCCATTCAAGCCTTTGCTCCTCTGGCATTAGGGACAATTCCCCCAAACCGAACAGGTAAGGGCTATAGTAGCCATCTGCTTTACCTGCGGACAGTACCTGGTTCAGTCCCTGGCTGCATCTCAGGTAGGCCTGGGAGAAGACTCCTCTCTGAAACCTGTGGAGCTGCTGCCAGTCAGTGTAGACAGCACTGAGCTAGATGGACCAATGGTCCAACTTTGCAGAAGGCAGCTTTCTGTGATCAGGGCTGTTCATGCTGCAAACCGCCCTGTGATCTTCAGAAAGAGGACAGGGTGTAAAATTAATTAATAAAAATGATGGAATTTAGGCTCATTCGCATCACTTGGCAGCTGTATTGTCTGACTTCTTTGCAATGCCTTCCTGGTTAAGCCCTCTTCCAAAAACTTAATTTTTGTTTGCTCCTTCCCCTTCCAGGCTGTTGCTCTTGTTGCCAGGATCCCCACCCTTCCCACTGTGCTGTCCTAGCATGCATCCTGCTCTGCCTCCCAATTCCCGCGGCAGTGCTCAGATTCAAGAACCCTTGCATGCCACCCCCTGCTCCTAAAACAGATTTCCCGCGACGTGGTGTCAGATGCTTTAATAGAACCTCTCTCGATCTCTCTCTCCCTCTCTCTTGTGCCTGTCCCTCACATCCATTAAATCAGCAACTCAGCCTCAGGGAGGCATTTGTTGGATTTGATTAAGCTCTGCTCTAGCGCCAAGCGCAAGTTGGCAGCCCTCCCTAAAGCGCCCTGGCTAATTGTTTTGCAGTCCTTGGCAAGGGGCCCCTGGTCCTGCCACCTGGCTGGGAACGAGGGACGCTGGGCATAAGGCAAAGGGGGCAACTAATGCACACGCCGAGGAGATGCTTCTGCAAAGTAAGGCAGAACCAAAGGGTGGAGCAATAGGACTGTCTCTTGCCGGAAGAGAAAATTCCCAGGACCTTCAGCTCACATGGTACCTGTGGCCCACAGCTGCATTTCACACAGCCCCCAGTGTCATCAGCTCCAGAGAAAGGAAGACCCTGCTCCCCCCCCCCGAGAACTTCTGCATGCCCTGAGCTGTGGTCCTTCCCTGAAGAATCCACAGGGACATAGGAAGCTGCCTTATACATACTGACGGAGTTATACCCCTGCACCCCTCGTTGACCTTTGCCATCCACACAAAACTAAATGGGGCTTAGCACTATAATCTTTGGCACCGGCCTTTTTGCACGTTCCTGCCTGGGTAGTGCTTGTCAGGTATTCTAAGATAGACTGCCTCTGTGTAGAGAGGTTCTGTTTAGCTACCAAATACCTTCAGATCAGGGATGCGGATGGCGCTGTGGGTTAAACCACAGAGCCTAGCACTTGCCGATCAGAAGGTCGGCGGTTCAAATCCCCGCGACGGGGTGAGCTCCCATTGCTCAGTCCCTGCTCCTGCCAACCTAGCAGTTCAAAAGCACATCAAAGTGCAAGTAGATAAATAGGTACCACTCCGACGGGAAGGTAAACGGCGTTTCCATGCGCTGCTCTGGTTCGCCAGAAGCGGCTTAGTCATGCTGGCCACATGACCCAGAAGCTGTACGCCGGCTCCCTTGGCCAGTAAAGCGAGATGAGCGCCGCAACCCCAGAGTCGGTCACGACTGGACCTAATGGTCAGGGGTCCCTTTACCTTTACCTTTTACCTTCAGATCACCTTCTGTGAACTTCCTGCTTTCCTGGACCAGAAGGGGTGGCTTTCAGGGACATCTCAGCCTTTTCGAATCAATCACTTGCCAGCCAGCTAACCTGCTGCCCTTTTTCTTCTTCTTCTTCCTTGTCGCTCAAGGTCATTACTGTTTTCACCTTGGTGGAGGTCGTCCTGAGGTCTGACAATGTCCCCTTGAAGTACAGTGCGGTGCTGAAGAGGCCTGGCGGCGAGGAGTGACCGGCTCCCACTTCCGGAGATGGATTGTGCCCAGCTGACACTGCCAAAGCAACATCCCAAAGGGCCGCATCCTACAGTGACTCTCTCTCCTGGGGAAAGTCGGGCTGTGGGCCTCTCGTTATCAATTTTTGCGAACGGGTTTTGTTTTATGTCTGGATTTTAACCCAAGCCAGCAGCAGCGGGGATGTCCGCCCTCCAGGCATCCCCGGCTGCTGCAGGGACCTGAATCCTCCTCGGCTCCTGGCTTTTTAGACCCTCCTTTTCTTAAACAAGCCCCTTGCAAAGGACACAGAGGAGCTGAGAGCAGCCCGTGGTGGGATTTCTGTGCCTTAAGGCATTCCTTGCTTCTGTTTTTGTGGCTGTGGCCGTGCGGGCATAATAATAAAAACACCTTGGCCAACAACTCCGTGAGTGTGCGTGTGTGTGTGCAGGTTTCCGTCGTCCTGATTTCGCTGGCATGTTCTCATTTGACATTTCAACACGAGAGGAAGTTCTGAAACGGTTGTGAAGCAGCAACGATGCTGTTATCTTCCTCTTTCAATTCCACACACTCATCTCTATCCTCTGCAAAAACAGCACCGTCGCCTGGGAGAGAAACGGCGGTGACAAACAATAAATCTGGTTGTGTGTGTTTTAGCCAGTTGAATCAGGGCTGGTGAGTGTGGAAGAGGGGACTAAAAGAAGACTGGGAATTTTGAAAGGGGGTCGGAGCTTTCCCTACCACCACTACCGCCCAGAGAAAAAAACCTGCTAGGAGGTGGGGAAATCAGCAATGCAGGAATCTTTTTGCCCAACACGGAGCTCGAACTCATGACCCTGAGAAGAAGCTAAATGCCAATGGGATGGGGGGGGGGTGCAGTCAGCCAAGGGGCCACCATCACTTTGAATGCAGTAAAAAAAAGCAGCGTAAACTGTTTGCAGTCATAGAATCATAGAGCTGGAAGAGACCACAAGGGTCATCGAGTCCAACCCACTGCCAAGGGGGAGGAGGCAAGCGAAAACCGCACGGGGGTGTACTGCTTGCTCAGTTCAAGGAATGTGCTTCATGCTTGCTACAGAGATAAGGGTATAGTCAGGAAACACTTCCCCACCTAAAATATTCTGAAAATATTGCAACACTTTTCTTACCCTTGGTTAAACTCATTTACTTCATCTGTATTAATAATGTCATCTGTATTTTGATCCTTCTGGGCATAGCCTGACTGGGACAGGTCACAGCTAGGGCTGGGCGACCAGCTAAACATTGTGGTGTACCGATATCACCGTGTCTGAAATAAGGATGGAGCTGGGGGGGGGGCTGTCCGTGTGAAACTGCAGAAAAGCAGAATTTAGCTCCCTGTGCGTCAGCTGAGTTAAATCCTGCTTTAAAGCTCGCTCCCTATTTTGTAGCATTTTTCTGGTTGCCCAAAATAATGGGACTTCAGAGCTTTTCAGGGGGAAAAGAGGCGGTTCAACCCTCCACCTTGCATGCTGATGCCCTCTTCCTCTTCCCCTGCTTAGCTTCTCTCTAAGAAAAACTTAATTCAGCTAGAAAATAGCACCCCAGGAGATGACTATGTTGTTCCTGTTATGAAATAAGTGGTGGAGCTCCAGCCACATCCCACATCAACCCAACGCACCTGGGAACATTGCTCCTTTAATTCTCCTCTGTCCTCTCAACATAAGGCGCCCTGAGACAGCTCCCTGTCAGGCCTCATTAGTAGCATTGCAGGATTTGCAGACTGTGAGTCTCCCTGCTTCCTAGCTGACACAAAGACGTATGCAACCTAGAGGCTGTTTGTTTTTATTGACATCCCGTGGTGCTCACAGTTGGCACTGCCCGGGCACAGACTTGCTTTGCTTCAGCAAGATGGCTGCATGTCGTGCGTTCGGACCACACCCTGCACCGAGGAGAACATTGTTTGCAACGGCAGAAAGACTGGAATAAGCTGCCATCAAATTTGTGCAGGAACTTGCCACGATGACCTTCTCTGGGGAGCTGCCATTGCGTCTTGCTTGCTTCCTCAAAGTACAACCCAAGGAAAGTCCCATCCAGATAATTGTGAGCCTGCTGGATCAGGCCAATACCCCACCTAGTCGAGCATCCTGTTCTCACCGTGGCCAACCAGATGTCTGCGAGAAACCAGGGAGCAGAATATGAGCACAGGAGTTCTCTCTCCCCTCCTGCGGTTTGGAAAGGAAATAACATCCCAACAAAAAGGGAATGGTTAAGTAAATTATGTGAGTATCTGGAGTCAGCAAAATTGACAGATATAATAAGGCATAAATCAAAAATTATGGTACAGAAACAATGGGAATGCTTAAATGAATATTTACGCAAACGGATCAAACACGAAAATTTGGTTGTGCTTAGACTAACCTTGTGAAGAATATAGAGAATACAAAGATTAGTCGGACAATGAAAGAATTTAAGGAAAGGAAGTGACTGAAGAACAGATGTAAAGGTGAATTAGATAACCAAGAGACGTGTGGTGAATGCGGTGGAAGTCTTTTATAATATTTTAACTAGGATTTATATATTGTTATGTTTGAAGTACGAATTTGGAATAATTGATTATGAAAAGTATTTTTTTTCTTCATTATTTTTCTTGTTTCTTTTATCTTTTGTCTTTCTTCTTTTCTAGTCTGCATTCTGGAAAATAGTGTAGATGAAGGTTTTAATGTTTGGTTATGTATTGTTTCTATTTTTTCTTTTCATTTTTTTGTAACATTTAATAAAATTTAATAAAAAAAATAAAAAAAAGAATTTGCCTCGTCATTTCTTAAAGCCAGTCCAGCACGGCTTCCTGTGGGAGTGAGTTCCACAGTCTAACTATGCACCATGTGAACTACAGCTCCCATCAACCCAAGTCAATTGTCAGGGATGGGAGTTGTAGTCCAAAACAACTGCCGGGCACCACATTGGCTGCCTTTGGTGTGATGCATCTCACAGCCCCTTTAACCCCCTCAACTGTTCTTGGTTTCCAGACCTCCCCCAAACTGGCTGCCTCCAGATGTTTTGGACTACAATTCCCCTCGGTCCCAGCTGGAATGGCTGATGGGAGTTGTAGTCCATTACATCTAGATGGGAGGCCAGCAGGTAGGTTGAGATGGTGGAGGAGGCTTTGCTCTACATTTCTGTTAGACTAAATCTGCCAACCTGGTGCCCTGCAAATGCCAGCCTCTCAAGCCCTGGACTAGCTGCTTTCCAAGGCGGCTGCTGTCCCCCACCAGCTGCTGTCGACTACAACTCCCATGAGCTCCGGCCAGCATAGCTCTACTAGATGGTGCTGGTGGGAATCGAAGTCTGAAGCATCTGGCAGGCACCATCTGGGGGGCGGCTGGTACACTCTGGCAGGCAGAGGGCCCCCAGGGTACCAGACTCTTTCCTGCCCCTCAGGAGATGCCAGGAATCGGACCCTGTGCATGCCAGGCGTGTGCATTTCACCGAGCTACATTCCGCCCTGTACTTTGGTCGTGTTTGGATTCACCTTGACTTGTAAACTCCAATGTATTTGTATGTGTTTTTCAAATTCCATTGTTTGACATGCTCAGACACCGTTTTGCATTGCCCTTCTGGTTTTAAGCGTGTAAATGCAACATTGGGCAGGAAGGGAACGTGCATCCTGGGCAATTTCCAGTCGTCAGCAGACCAGACCAGACCAGATCTGCCCAGTTCTATGGAAGGAAGCAGGACTCGGTTTTTCCATGCGTGTTGACTTCCCAAAGTGTCCTTGCCACTCAGTTCAGCGGAAGCAGCTAAGGAGGCAGGCATGAGCTCTGCAGTGACCTCTGGGGCAGCCTTTGTGTCTTAGAGGACCCTAACCGCCTGTCTCTCCACTGGCTGGGCCCACAGGAGGAAGGCTCCCTATCTCTTCGCAGAACCCTGCAAGTGGCTGCGTGGTCTCCTCAACAGGGCCGTAGCCTTTGGTTTCCTTCCGGAGCTGGTGTTCAGAAGAGGTGTCCGGGAGGAGCCTTGGAGCCTACAGATAGGCTGGCCGATTCAGCAGAAAAATGCTCTCCCCACTGCAGACTTGAAAGGCTGTGATGAAACTGTGTTGTGGGCAGTTACCGGTACTTCTCTCGGGACAGGGCATGGGACGTCATCATCATTTCCTTTCCCACCCCTCCCAGCCTTTTGGCCCTGTGCCCCCCTGGGTCCAAAGGTGAGAGGAGGAGCATAAAAACCCCAGAGCCTCAGAAGCTGCGCTCTTTCATCAGGGACTCTTTCCATCCTTGGCTTGGCTGCAGGATGAAGCCCCTGGCTGCCCTGAGGATCCAGGCTTTCTTCTGTTTCTGTGCCTGCCTCTCTGCCACATCCCTAGGTGAGAAACAAAGCTATCTGTTGTTGTTCCACAGCTTGGGAGAAGATCTTCTGGAGCCAAATCGGCCACCAGCCCAAGTTTCTGGAAGAGTGTTGTTGTTTTTTGAGAGAGAGAGAGAGAGAGAGAGAGAGAGAGAGAGAGAATGAGAATATAGGAAGCTGCCTTATACAATTTCAGACCTGTAGGTCCCTCTAGATCAGTGTTGTCGGCACTGACTGGCAGCAGCTTGCCAGGATTTCAGCCAGGGAGTCTTTCCCGACCCTACCTGCAGAAGCCAGGGATTGAACCTGCGACCTTCTACATGCAAGGCAGACACTCTGCCACTGTGTTACGGCCCTCCTCTGCTTCACTTGGAGATAAACTCCATCTAAGTCAGTGGGTGCTTGATCTGACGATAGCAGAGAGTCTTCTGTAGACATTCAAAGTCCAACCAAGGCTGTTCTGTAATATAAGTATTCAAGCTGGCTTTGTTTTCTGCCCAGCGGTGATGCTCTGGCTAGGACAGAGGGGAGTGTGCCATGTTCTGGGGAGCTGCATGCCTGCTTTTAGGGATCCCGACTTCTAACTCCCCGAGCAAAGGAACCAGCTTCTGCTTTCAATCCCAGCCCAAGGAAATTATCCCTCTGGGCTTGTGCAGAGTGTTTCCCCAGGAACTGACTCCTCTTAAACAATAAAGCAAGCTTAAGGGGTCCTAGCTTCTGCTGGTTTTATACATTTTGTCCTGTTGCATTTGAATGTCTGAGGACTTGATGTTGTTTTTAATAGTGCTTATTATTGCTTTGCTGTTTGTACGCTTGGAAGGGTTTGGGTCCTGCTCCCCATGCAGCTGTTAGGGCAGGTCAGCCACTGCAAGAGCAGGATACCTTATGGGATGGGCCTTTGGCCTGATCCAGCTGCAAGGCCATCTAGCATTCTTAAGGAAAGGTAGGGATGTTGCTTACGAGAAGAACAGGAGCACAGGTCCAAATTCAGAGGTACGACTTGATCGACACGGTTTCTTAGTTTGCAGAAAGTCCGTGTCCCGCTTTGCTCTGTTGCCAACCTTTGCTAAGCAGGGAGGGTGAGGGCAGGCAAGTATTCTGAGCATTATTCAAAACGGAGGAGAAAGTTGTGTTAGTCCAAATCATAAAGCAATAATGTAAAACCCAGCCCATATAATCATAATAATCATAAAACGGGCTAAGATCAGCAGGTGAACTCACAAGGTTCTCCCCACTCCCAGGTTTTACTTTTGCAGAATTTGTGCTGTTTCTTTCTCAGAGAAGTTGCATCAATGCACAGAGCGTGTCCTGGAAACAAATTGCCCACTTCCTTCCAGTTGGTATCTTATGGTCCGGTCTGGTCTTGCTTAAAGAGGATGTTGGGCAAGATTTGCAAGGCATTGCTGATGCAGCTGAGAGCAGAGGCTACCATTGTCACTCTCCCTGCACCTCCGCTGAGATGGTTCCTGTGTTATCTTCTGCAAATATCCACAAGAGGGTTGGGGAACAAACTGGGCCAAACGAGACTGTGCGGGAAATCAGTCAGCTGCTTCCAACACAATGCAAAGTTGCAAAGAACAGCTGACCCTCAAGAAAGGAAGTGTGTGGTGAGGGGACCAGCAGTCTGAGAGGACAACCCTGGTTGAGCCTCCTGCACTTTGACCGGGGCTCAGTTTGGGGGGAAGCAAAATGTCATGGATGTGCGATGAGTGGATTCCTTATGTCCTTATGCACGCTGATCTGCTTCAGGTTCTGGGGACGTTGGCACAAACAAGGCCGGCCCAAAGTTGGTAGGTGGGAGGTCATAGGCAAAGAACTGGAACTGGGTGGGGGGGCACCTGGCTGCATAGAAAAGGGATTGTGGGCAAGCAGAGCTTCCCTTGCTCATTCATGCTCCCCCATGTGTTGTTATTTAGTTGTGTCTGACTCTTTGTGGCCCCCTGGACCAGAGCACGCCAGGCACTCCTGTCTTCCACTGCCTCCTGCAGTTTGGTCAAACTCATGCTGGTAGCTTCGAGAACACCGTCCCACCATCTCGTCCTCTGTCGTCCCCTTCTCCTTGTGCCCCCCATCTTTCCCAATGTTATGTACTGAGTTGAATAGGATCCAAACTGCAGCAGTCTGATTGGTCCTAGAACAATAGGCTCCAAAAGGCAGCAGTCTGATTGGTCCTAGAACAATAGGATTCAGAATGCAGCAGTCTGATTGGTCCTAGAACAATGCAGCAGTATGATTGGTTAGCAGGAACCACCCAATCATGCTCCAGATAGAAGTGAATCCACAACCTGATTGGCCTACAGTAGAATCCTGGAATTAGCCAATCATGTGCAGCCCATTGTGTAAATAATGTATATAAAGCAGATACTTTGAGGGGACATTCATTCATTCCTCCTCACCACTATGAGCTGAATAAAGAGCATGAAATCACTTTGCGACTCTGAGTATATTTCACTGGCGACGAGGATGGGATCCCGCTGAGCTGACTGCCACACACAGCACCGCAGCACCGCCACCTGCCGCACCGCTGCCTCGCACCGTGTATCCAGGCTTCAGCTCCGGGACACAAGGAACTCAGAATGGCAACTGACAGCAGCTTCTCGCCATTCAACCCAGCATCTGGAGACTGGGAAGCGTACGCCTCCCGTTTCACCTTCCTCCTAGAAGCCAAAGGGGTCACCGATGAAGAAGACGCCAAGAAGAGGGCAATATTCTTCAGCGTCTGCGGAGAGGAGACATTTGAAATCGCCCGGGCTCTCCTTGCGCCTGAAGACGTCGCTACTGTTCCATACAAAACAATAATGGAACAGCTGAAGGGGCACTTTTCGCCACAGCCCTCAGTGGTGGCTCGTCGAAATGCCTTCTACGCAAAGCGGCAAGCCCCTGGGGAAACCATAACTGGGTTTGTGACCTCTCTCCGCCAAGCTGCCCGGTTCTGCAACTTCCCAGAGCTGGAGAACATGCTTCGTGACCGCCTCGTCGGTGGCCTGAAGGATGAGAAGCTGCAACGACGCCTCTACGCTAAGAAGAACCTAACGTTCCAGGTCGCTCTGGAGGAGGCCCTGGCAACGGAAGCTGCTGAGAGGTCGACGCAAGAGGCGCGGCTGAGCCAGCCGTCCCAACCGAGGGTCCACCACGAAGACCTCACCAACGACTCGGGATCCGACAGGGAGGAGGTGCACCGAGTACAGCAGCGCACTCAAGCAGCCCACATACCACAGCTGCCTCGACGAGAAGGAGGGAACTGCGCAAGCTGTGGAGAAAGTCACGAGAGGAGGACCTGCCGTTTCCGCAACGCAGAGTGCAGGCAGTGCAGAAAATTGGGACACATCGCCCGGGTGTGTCGGGCTCGGCCCACCCGAAGCCAGGCATCAGATGACCAATCCAAGAGCCCCAGGTCCCGGGGCCCAACGCACCAAGGCAACTCGACGGAGCTCACAGACTTCCAGGTATACCAGTTGCCCCACCCCAACGTAGAGAAAATTTATGTAGAGGTACAGATAGAGGGGGCCCCATGCCGCATGGAGCTTGACACGGGTTCAACTCTATCCATAATCTCGGCAAGGATCTTAAGGAAACTGTGTCCTACTGGGGGTCCCAAACTCAGGCCGGCCCCATTCACCCTCCGGGACTTCCAGAAACGTAAGGTCCCCACAATGGGGGTGGGGACCTTCAGGGTGCAATACCGAGGGCGGACGCGGCAACTGGACTTGCTTGTGGTCAAGGGCCCCTACATTAGCTTACTGGGGTTGGCATGGTTTGGACCACTGGGACTAGCCATCACCGGGGTGAACCACATGAGCATACAAGTGGATGTGGACGCCATATGCAAGGAGTTTCCGGGGGTTTTCGATGGGAAATTGGGACAGTATACGGGCCCCCCCATTGCTCTACAGCTTGACCCCGCAGTACGACCAGTCAGGCTCAAGGCCCGCCGGGTCCCATTCGCCCTGAAACCCCGTATAGACGAGGAATTGGACCGACTCGTGGAGCAAGGAGTGCTGGAGCCGGTGCCTAATGCCCCCTGGGAAACCCCAATCGTCACACCCGTCAAGCCTAATGGTTCGGTCCGCATCTGCGCAGACTACAAATGCACCATAAACAAGGCCCTCATGGCCCATGCATACCCAGTGCCAGTGGTCAGCCATGTCCTTGCCACCCTGGCTGGGTCGAAAATTTTTGGCAAGCTGGACTTGGCCCAAGCATATCAACAGCTGCCAGTAGATGAGGCCACAGCAGAGGCACAGACGATTGTGACGCACAGAGGAGCGTTCAGGGTAAAGCGGCTGCAATTCGGGGTCAGCGTGGCACCAGGCATATTCCAGAATCTAATGGACTCTCTCCTTAAAGGGATTCCTGGTGTCACCCCCTTCTTTGATGATGTGTTGATTGCCGGGCCCACACCAGAGGAGTTTGAGGACCGCCTCCGCACTGTTCTGCACCGTTTCCAGATGGCGGGTCTCAAGGTGAAGCGGGAAAAATGTCTACTAGGAGTGCCTCAAGTGGACTTTCTGAGATTTATGGTGGATGCAGAAGGGGTTCACCCGACTGGGGACAAGGTACGGGCCATTTGTGATGCCCCAGCGCCCAAGAACAAGACTGAACTTCAGGCCTTCTTGGGATTATTGAACTTTTACCATTCCTTCCTTCCCCACAAGGCGGCGGTAGCGGAGCCCCTACACAGACTCCTGGACAAGCGGGCCCCTTGGGTGTGGGGCCAGCGCCAGGAGGCCGCATTCCAGGCAGTCAAGGACTTGCTTGTCTCAAACTCGGTCTTGGCACACTTCGACGAGAGGCTGCCGGTGGTGCTAGCATGCGACGCCTCGCCCTATGGCATCGGCGCTGTCCTGGGACACCAACTCCCGGATGGAAGAGAGGTACCGGTAGCATACTTTTCCCAGACACTCAACGAAACCGAGCGGAACTACTCGCAAATCGACAAGGAGGGTCTGGCAATCGTGAAGGGAGTAAAAAAATTCCATGATTTCTTGTACGGGCGGCCCTTCACCGTGGTGACTGACCACAAGCCGTTGCTTGGCTTGTTTGCCCCCGAAAAGCAGACCCCCCAAGTGCTGTCTCCTCGCGTCCTCAGGTGGTCAATTTTCCTTGCCAGCTACCAGTATGCACTGATTCACCGCCCTGGAAAGGCGATGGGCCATGCAGACGCCCTCAGCAGGCTACCACTACCGGAAACAGGCCCCGACCCAGCACCTGCACAAGAGGTTATGAGCCTGGAGCTGCTTCCTGACCGCCCCATTCAGGCACAAGAAGTTGCACACCATTCCAAGAAAGATAGGGTCATCTCCCGGGTCCTGGACTGGGTGTGGAGGGGATGGCCCAGCCGCAGCCCCGGGCCAGAATTCGCCGGCTACACAACCCGCAAACATGAACTGTCAGCCCACAAGGGGTGCCTGTTATGGGGAAGCAGGGTCGTTGTTCCCCAGCCCCTCCGCAAAAGGGTCCTCACAGCCCTACACGAGACACACCCAGGGGTAGTAAGAATGAAGGCCCTTGCCAGGAGTTATGTGTGGTGGCCGGGGATCGACGGAGAGATAGAGGCCTGGGTCAAACACTGCCAGGCCTGCCAGGAATCCTGCCCAGATCCCCCAAGGGCCCCAGTCCAGTCCTGGGAGTCCGCCCGAGCACCATGGTCACGCCTGCATGTGGACTTCGCTGGCCCCTTTCAAGGGAAAACATTCTTCATAGTGGTGGACTCCTACACCAAATGGCTGGAAGTCGCACTGGTACCGTCCACTTCTACGTCCGCAGCCATCCGGGTACTACGCAGGCTGTTTGCAACCCACGGGCTCCCTGACACTCTCGTCTCAGACAACGGGACTGCATTTACATCAGGAGAATTTCAAACCTTCACAGTGCAGAACGCCATCCGCCACATCCGTTCGGCGCCATTCCACCCTGCCACCAATGGCCAAGCAGAACGCATGGTGCGGACCACCAAGGACACCCTTCGCCGCATGACGCAAGGGGATTGGGAGTACCGCCTTGCCACATTCCTTCTAGCACAGCACAGCACCCCCAGCTCAACGACTGGCCGGAGCCCCGCTGAACTACTAATGGGTCGGCGCCTTGCAATCAGATTGGACCGCCTTCACCCCGATAGAGCTCAGGATGAGGTAGTGGTGGGGGAAGGCAGGAACCCCCGGACCTTCGAGGCCCAGGACCCAGTGTACGCAAAGAATTTTGGGGCAGGCCCTGCATGGGTACCTGCCACAGTCACCAGGGTCACGGGCCCCGTGTCGTACGAGGTGCTAACAGATGGGGGGCAATGCTGGCGCCGCCACTGCGACCAGATACGGCGACGATTCCCGGGAGAAAACCAGGAGGAGGAGGACAGGTCAGAGGAGTCCCAAGGGAACAGTGGGGCAGAGAGGCCCATAGAGCAGCAGGGGCAAGCAGGAGAGGCAGAATCAGTAAATACAGAGAGGACCCGCGAGGCCGAAAGGACACCGGAACCAGAACCACGACTGAGCGAGCCGGTTGCGCCAGACCAAACAGCCCCATCCTTGGAACACGAGCCAGAACCTGAACCCCGGACCAGGGAACACCCCAGGCCGCAACGCACACGTAGGCCACCGGCGTACCTTGAGGACTATGAATGCGACCTTCCGGGCAGGACTGGAACTTAGAGGGGAGGGGTGTTATGTACTGAGTTGAATAGGATCCAAACTGCAGCAGTCTGATTGGTCCTAGAACAATAGGCTCCAAAAGGCAGCAGTCTGATTGGTCCTAGAACAATAGGATTCAGAATGCAGCAGTCTGATTGGTCCTAGAACAATGCAGCAGTATGATTGGTTAGCAGGAACCACCCAATCATGCTCCAGATAGAAGTGAATCCACAACCTGATTGGCCTACAGTAGAATCCTGGAATTAGCCAATCATGTGCAGCCCATTGTGTAAATAATGTATATAAAGCAGATACTTTGAGGGGACATTCATTCATTCCTCCTCACCACTATGAGCTGAATAAAGAGCATGAAATCACTTTGCGACTCTGAGTATATTTCACCCAACATCAGGGTCTTTTCCAGGGAGTCTTCTCTTCTCATGAGGTGGCCAAAGTAGAATCATAGAATCATAGAATCATAGAGTTGGAAGAGACCTCAAGGGCCATCGAGTCCAACCCCCTGCCAAGCAGGAAACACCAAGTACTGGAGCCTCAGTTTCAGGACTTCCTGAGGGAATCATAGTGTGGGATCTGAAATCTGGTGTGTGGGTGTGTGTGTGTGTGTGTGTGTGTATGTAGGAAAAGAAAGGGAAGGAATATGATTCTCTCTCTCCCCGCCCCCAAACTTTCCTTATGGATGATGAAGTTTTAATAACTGTCGTTTTAATTATTGGATATTCAACATGGTTTTATTGCATTTTAGGCTGCTATCTGTCCTTCGGTGAGGGAGAATGGGACAGAAATTGTCATTAAAAATAAATAAGTTATGCCCACACTCCCCTCCCCTGGATGAATGAGTCTGTGCATATCAGGCACTTTTTATAAACAACAAATGAGGATGCTCTGCCTATTTGATTCCTTTGCCTACCGCACAGCTCTCCTAAGCGAAGAGGCTCAATCAGTTATAAGGCGAACCCCTGATCAATGGGTGATTAATGAGCATGCAAGGGTTGTGAATGGGCAGGGTCTGTTTTGCTAGGAACCAGGCGGTTGAGGCCTGTGACCTTTGCTCTTTGTGAGGTCAGGTCCCAACTGGATCTCTTGATTCCATGCAGCCTTGCTGATAAGAATTCCCTGGGCAATTTACAAGCCCCCTCCCTCCAAACACAGGAAGCAAAGGCTGATGGGGCCATTTTAGAATCTTATTTCCTAAGGCTTCACAAGGACATCAGGACACAAAGATGGTGGTAGCCTTCCTTCCTTCTGAGCTCCTGGCATCTGGTGATAGACTGCCAACATCTGTGGAAGGTCGCTATCTTACTCTAGCCACCGCTAGCTCACAGCTGTCCCAGTTAGTGGCTGCCCAAGACTGAGTGAGGAATGTCAATTGGGGTACTCTGGTCTTTGAAGAGGCCATTTCCTTTGGGGAAATGGCCTCAGGGGGCTTATCATGTCCTTGTCAAATGAGCGGCTCCTTCCCAAATGTATACACAGCTCCGAGCTTCAAAGGAGGGAGAGCAGCAGCAGACTTTTGCAATCTTTTGTAATGCGACGCCCAGGGAGAGCCCAAAATTTGGTGCCCTCAAAGGAATCTTCTCAGTTATGGATCTTCTCAGTTTTGTGCCTCCACCCGGGTGGTGGCATTGCCCTCACCACCCTAAACCCAGTGCTGGGGGAGAGGCATATTCTTGGTGTCAAGGTGCCAAGGAGATAAGACTTGTGGAGGGTTGAGTTGAAGTGTGGGATTTGGGAAGCAAAAACATGTGGGCAGGAGCTCAAGAGGTATAGAGACATTTCGGAAAAAGACTTCCCTAAGAGCCCTGGCGCTACTTCAAGTCCACTTGATTGGTTCCCTGCTCCAATTTCAGCTTCAAAATTTCTTAAGAAATAATAATAATAATAATAATAATAATAATAATAATAATAATAATAATTTATTAATACCCCGCCCATCTGGCTGAGTTTCCCCAGCCACTCTGGGCGGTTCCCAATCAAGTGTTAAAAACAATACAGCATTTAATATTATAAACTTCCCTAAACAGGGCTGCCTTCAGATGTCTTTTAAAGATAAGATAGCTGCTTATTTCCTTCACATCTGGTGGGAGGGCAATCCACAGGGCAGGCGCTACTACTGAGAAGGCCCTGTGTCTGGTTCCCTGTAACCTTGCTTCTCACAATGAGGGAACCGCCAGAAGGCCCTCGGCGCTGGACCTCAGTGTCCAGGCTGAACGATGGGGGTGGAGATGCTCCTTCAGATTCCACAGTTGAATGCCTTAGGCCAGGCCTGAGGAACCTGTGCCCAGATGTGAGGGGATCTAACTCAGCCAGAATGGCAATGGCCGGGGGGGGGGGGTGGCAGCTGGAGTCTAAGAATATCTGGAGATCCACAATGTGCTTCACCCCTGTGTTAGGCAGAAGCTGAGTTTTCACTCAGACCAGCCAATCCAAAACACAAAGGCATACAGAGCAGTAACTTTCTCCTCCCCTGGTTCTTCTAGAAGAGGAAAAGGACCCAGAATATTGGAACATGAAAGCCAAGCAGACCCTGGAATCAGCACTCAAGCTGACACCCATGAACCATCGAGCAAAGAACGTCATTCTCTTCCTAGGAGACGGTGAGTTTGCACATGGGTGTACAAGGCTGCGCACCCAGAGTGGGTCTTGGGGCAGATTTATAGGTGCACACAACTATGGGGCGTGGGTGGGTCTCCAAATCTGTGAAGCGAAAGCTAGTACACTTAGAGTTATGGACTAGGACCCAGGAAACCAGGGTTCCAATCCCCACTCGGCCAAGAAGCTCCCTGAGTGACCTTTGCTGAGTCACTGCCTCTCACCTGAGCCTACCTCACAAGGTTGCTGTGAGGATAAAAGGGGGAGAAGTGTGAATGCCACAATGAGCTCCTCAGAGGAAAGGTGGGAGAGAAATGTAATAATAAGGCCAAATGCAAACGTTTAATTTTGGATCTTTTCCCAGTCCATATCTACACATTGCCACCAGAACCATTTTAACATTTTGTTGGAAGCTGCCCAGAGTGGCTGGGGAGGCCCGGCCAGATGGGCGGGAGTATAAATAAATTATTATTATTATTATTATTATTATTATTATTATTATTATTATTAGCTTTTGTGTGCATGCACACGAAAGCTCATACCAATAACAAACTTAGTTGGTCTCTAAGGTGCTACTGGAAGGAATTTTTTTTATTTTGTTTCGACTATGGCAAACCAACACAGCTACCTACCTGTAACTATTCCTTTCTTTGATCGCAAGGTGCAGAGAGGGCTCTGGCCCTTTCGTTGTGTAGAAGGAGGCATTTCAAAAGGTGCCGGACAAGTTAGGACAGCTGCTAAAAATCCCCCTTTCACACAACTGTTAAGTTTGCAGGAGCCACATTCTAGTTTGCATTTGCTGACCAGAAACCCTTCAGCATTTCTCTGATGATTATTATTCCATTAATAATAATTTTACTATTTATACCCTGCCCATCTGACTGGGTCGCTCCAGCCATTCTGGGCAGCCTCCAACATATATAAAAACATAACAGAACATTAAACACTAAAAAAAAAAAAAAGCTTCCCTAAACAGGACTGCCTTCAGATGGTTTGGGGGGTCAAATATCCTCCAATATTTCTCCGATGACAATAGGGAAAAGCAGGACACTCTAGGATCAAATCAGAAACCAGGACAGCTTCTGTAAATCTGGGACTGTCCCTGGAAAATAGGGACACTTGGAAGGTCTGCTGCCACCCCAATTTCTCTCTCTCTCTCTCTCTCTCTCTCTCTCTCTCTCACACACACACACACACACACACACACACACAATTCTACTATATATTCTTCAAAGTTGTTTGTCCGTTTGCTGTGCACCTGGACACTTCTTTAGCTGTTGTAACCAAACTTTGTGCAATGCTCCCTGAGTTCAAGGAGCAAGTTTCCATCTCTGTTTGGACACCGTTGGACCCTGCTTTGAGTCAAAAAGGCACTCCGAACCTTTTGCTCAGCAATAGAGCATTTGCATGCGGAAGATGCCGGGGTGGCATCTCCAGGTGGAGTTTGGAGAGACTCCCTGCCCGGAACTTTGGAGAGCTGTTGCCAGCCAGTGCAGACAACACTGAGCTAGATGGAGCAAGGGTCTGACTTGCTATAAGGCAGCCTCTTGTGTCCCTGTGATTCAAGACCCTGGCCCAGTGCTTGAGTTCCAAAGGGAGCGTTTCTTCGGTCTCTGCTCCCTCTGGCTCAGCACCGCCAGCGAAAAAGGTCCGCCTGGCAGGGGTCCAGCTGTCTCTCTCTCCTCTCTAAGGTGAGGCCCAGCCTCCCTCCTGTCGCTCTCCAGCTCCCCTTCATGAAGCTGATTTACACCCTTTGGCCGCTGCCTCTGGCGCCGTCAGAGAGCCGTCTCCGCATAACTCAACCCAGAGTTTGCGCAAAGTGGATTTTGGCAGGCGGAGGAGCAGCCGCAGACCTCGCCAAGACCCACTCATCATCATCCCTCGCAGGTGGGAGGCTCCCTGGGTCACTGCAGGCCATTGACTGCCAGGTCGTTCCGCCCTCTGGCAGCTTATCTTAGGGACTGGTGGCAGGATGGGGGAGACTCCTGGATCGGAGGAGGGAGGCGAGGAGAGCCAAGTGCTGCGGAGACCTAAAGCTCCCAGTGGCCCATGCGCTTCCGTGCAGAAGCGAAAGGCTGTGCAGAGGGCACTGATTCCTGCGCATTTCTTGTAGGGAAGCATGTAACCCCCAACTTCTTCTGCATGCCTCCAGGTTATCTGAGGCCATCACAGGAGCATCCCAAGAGGCTGGCCCCTCCAGAACCTCTTTTCCTGGGGCAGTCCTGGATTTACAGAAGCCGTCCTGGTTTCTCTTTTGATCCTGGAATGTCCCGCTTTCCCTTAGGACGTCCCTTTTCTTATCAGAGTTATGCAACCCCTGAGCCAAGGAGATAAGTAACTATGCAACCTTTAGAAGACATATGAAGGCAGCCCTGTTTAGGGAGCTTTTTAATGTGTAATGTTTTATAAGGTTTTTATATATGTTAGAAGTCGCCCAGAGTGGCAGGGGCAACACAGTCAGATGGGGGGGGGCATTATTATTATTATTATTATTATTATTATTATTATTATTCAGGACATCCCTATTTTCTTTTTTTAATTTTCTTTTTTTTAATAAAGTATTTATTAAAGTTTTCAGAAATAATACATCACAAAACAGAAAAAAACAGAAAAAACAATAATACAAAAATACAAAAATATAAAAAATAAAAACAATTTAAAAAACACACAAAGAGTTTCCATTATTTTCTTTTAACTTCTTTTCCAGACCTCCTCATACCTCCCTTTCTTATATTCCAATTTAGATTGTTTGTTCAGCAAATCCTCACCATTAGTTCTCTTACTTATTTCAAAACCTTATTTTCCATATCTCTTAAGCATTACAGCTGAAAACCACTTAATTTCTATCCAGCATCATTCTAGCATTTCTTAATTTTACAATATTTCTGCAAATAGTCTTTAAACTTATTCCAGTCTTCTTCCGCCGACTCTTTTCCCTGGTCTCGGATTCTGCCGGTCATTTCTGCCAGTCCCATATAGTCGCAGGACATCCCTATTTTCATCCGAGAGATGTTGAAGGGTATTCCCCTCTACCCATGTGGGGGTTGGTGGGTGGAGAATGAGACATTTATTGAGAAGTTTAAAAAAATAAAGTACAGATTTCAATGTCCAGCAGTTTGACAAAACTCTCAGCAACAAAAAGACACGTAGTGGATTTTCTTCAATTAAATGCAACAGCCGCAATGTTATAAGACAGTTTTTACTTGCTGGAAAAGCACAAAAGTGGAATCCACGGCCCTATAAGTTGCACGGGCTTATTATAGAGGTGCTTCCTTGTCTTAGCTCCACGTACAGTAGAAATTAATCCCTGCAATGAGGAAAAGGTACCTAAGCAGCAGTGTTATCAGAAGAGCAAAAGTAATATCACAGACACGGGCTTTGAGGAGGAACGAGGCCCTAGAGTCATCTGTCAGTGTCAGCATATTCCTTCACACGTCTTGCCAGACATCTTGACTCTTACGAGTTTCTTCACACTTACGTTTACTGCCCTGTGAGCTATCTTTCAATGTATTCAATCTGTAGGTTTATATGTCATAGCTGCCGATGTGACCCTTAGTATTTCACAAAGTGCTTCAAGGATTTCACATGTATTCTTGTAACCCTTAACACCAACCCTGTAATGTGGACCAGGATTATCCCATTGACTCCCACATTTCTGCGATTGAGGGTGTCTTGCCTAAAGTCACCTAGCGGGCTCATAGCACAGGTGAGATCTGGAAAAGGGAATTGCTGATCCTTAGCTCAGCCTCTTAGTGGCGATGCTTTGATTTAAAAATAAATAAGAAACTGAGTCTGGCTCTCAATCCATTTACCCTTGCATTTAACACAGTGCCTGGTTCTGCTAAAACCGATTCATTTTAATGCTTGGCACTCACGGCTACAAACCACATCAAAGTCACAAAAATCATAGAACTGTAGAAGTTGGAAGGGACCCCGTGGGTCATCTAGTCCAACCCCCCTGCAATGCAGGAATCTCAGCTAAATAATGGACCAGCTAGTGTCATTAATGAGGGTGAAAGTTAATGATGTGCTTCTTTCTCTTCAGAGTTATTTAACACTTTCGTGTGCTTCTGTAACAGGGGGGAATATGAAATATGTCCCTTTCTTTCTGGCAAAGGCAAAGGCCACATTCGCTCCATACATTTAAAGCACCGTAGTACCATTTTTGCGCCCTTAGCAAACTATAGCAAACTCCCAGGATCCTCTGGGAGAAACCACGACTGCTTAAACGGGTACCAAAATAGTAGGAAGTAGGCCCTGTGGAAGAATGTGACTCCTATTGATCTCTCCAAAGGGAGGCGCTGAACCTGCTCCACCCCTTTGTTTAGCCCCTTGACAACTCTTCTAATGACCCTCCTTCTGCCCTTTCAGGCATGGGGGTGCCCACCATCACAGCCGCCCGAATCTACAAGGGCCAGCTGGCAGGAGGCTCCGGGGAAGAGAGCGTGTTGGCGATGGAGAGATTCCCCTACGTCGCCTTGTCCAAGGTGGGAGCCGGTGCCAAGGAAGAGAGTGCCTCTGCACGCTGCTGCGTTCACCCTCAGCCAGTTCCCTAGGAGGGCCCACCTTGCCTATTTCCCAAGGCCTCCCTCCCATCAAGCCTTTACCTGGGATTTTCTCCCAGGTAAGTGTGCCTAGGAATTGCAGCCTTAGCTCACAGAATCATAGGGCTGCCGAGTTGGAAGGGACCCCAGGGGTCATCTAGCCCAGCCCTCTGCAATGCAGGAATCTCATCCCTGACAGATGGCCATCCAGCCTCTGCTTAAAAACCTCCAAGGTAGGAGAGCCCACCTCCTTCCAAGGTCACACCTGGAGTCTGACCCCACCCTGACCCCACCTGGAGTCCTGTGTCCAGTTCTGTGTTTTTTTTTAAAGATATTTATTAAAGTTTCAAGAGAATTACAAAAATGGAAAAAGGAAAAAGAAAACAAAAAATACAAAGTACAGAAAAAGTAAAAAAACACACAATTAAAAACATTTCAACCTTTCCGTGTCTTATCTTTCATTTACTTATTTCCCTGACCTCCTCACACCTCCCTCTTTTGTATTCTAGTTCAATATTTGTTTCAGCAAATCCTTACCCTTTTTGCATTTATCTTAATACTTTATCGTAATATATTATAACTTTACATTTTTTACATTTATAACTTTTACATTACATTTACATTTTTTACATTTTTAACTTTTACATTTTTTACATGTTAACAATCCGTTTTTACATATCTCTTAAGAACATTATTACTAAAACCACTTCATTCCAACCTCCCTCTAACATTCCTTAATTTTACAATGTTTCTGTAAATAGACTTTAAATTTCTTCCAATCTTCTTCTACCAACTCTTCTCCCTGGTCTCGGATTCTGCCAGTCATTTCCGCCAGTTCCATGTACTCCATCACCTTCATCTGCCATTCTTCCAGGGTGGGTAGATCTTGTGTCTTCCAATACTTCGCGATGAGTATTCTTGCTGCTGTTGTTGCATACATAAAGAAAGTTCTATCCTTCTTTGGCACCAATTGGCCGACCATGCCCAGGAGAAAGGCCTCTGGTTTCTTCAGAAAGTCCAGTTCTGGGCTCCACAATTTAAAGAGGATGTTGACAAGCTGGAAGGTGTGCAGAGGAGGGTGACCAAGAAGGTCAGGAAACCAAGCCTGATGAGGACCAGTTGAAGCAGCTGGGTAGGTATGTTTAGCCTGGAAAAGAGCAGACTGGGAGGAGATATGATAGTCATCTTTAAATATCTAAAGAACTGTCACATGAGAGAGGGAAGGAGCTTGTTTTCTCCTGCTCCAAAGGGTAGGACTCTGGTGGGTTTTCCTTCCTTGGCATTTTTAAAGCAGAGGTTGGATGGACATCTGCCATGTCCAATCTAGTTGAGATTCCTGCATTGCAGGGCGTGGGACTAGATGACCCTCGAGGTCCCTTCCAACTCTATGATTCTATGATCCAATGAACAGTCATGGAGCATCCTGGGAATTGTCGTTTGTTAAAGGCGCTGGCCTAATTGAGCTGCAATTCCCAGCATCCTTAACAAAGTCATATCCTCCTGGACAGCTGCTAAACATCCCTTTCCTGTAACATTTCTCAGGATGAGCTCCTGGCCCCTTGCGACACAGCCACCTGCCAATCTTGTGCCAGGCCTCCCTGAATCGCAGCATCTCTCCATTTCTATCTGCAGACGTACAATGTGGACCGGCAGGTGCCTGACAGTGCTGGAACCGCCACTGCCTACCTGTGCGGGGTGAAGGCCAATGCTAAAACCCTGGGCCTGAGTGCTCGTGCCACCTTGGGCCAATGCAACACCACCTTTGGCAACGAAGTCCACTCTGTGCTGCATCGGGCAACATTGTCAGGTAGGAGCTGAGGGAAAGAGGGAGACATTGTGGGTTGCATGGTGGGGGGGCTTTGACAAAGATCAGCCTTTCTCCAGGGCTGGAAGCTCCTTCTCCATGTAGCAGTAGTTGTTATTGTTATTGTTATTGTTATTGTTATTGTTATTGTTCTCTGCCCATCTGGGGTAAAAGAAAAGCCACTCTGGGTGGCTCCCAACAGAATATTCAAAACACCATAAAACATGGGGGAGAGAAATTTGATTTGATTCCCCAAATACAGGAACTGAAAAGCAACTACCCGCTAAAATCTGCATTTCTCTGAATTTTGCAATGTAGCTCTTCACGCAGAAAAGCGTGTATATTACTGGAAAGCAGGCATAAACTCCTCCCCGCTGGAGTGCTGGTCCAACCCGCTGCTTATTTAGCTTTCCCATTTCCACGCCTTTCCCAATGACCCTCCTATGAAGGAGACAGATGACAAGAGTCTCTTTTAAAGGCAGGTTGGGTCACACGGCAGGACTACTCCCTGCAGCTTTAAACCCCTCAAAGGTTATCTCTCCTCGGTGTCTGACTGTCAGGAGTGTGTGCAGGAGCCAGACCCTGTGACCAGTAGGGCTTTGCAGGACTGGGGCCCTCCTAAGTTTGTTCTGGAGAGGCAAGGTGTGGCCACACAGGTGAGGCCAATTGGTAACTCACAGCACCTGGTGGCAAGAGCCGGGAAGGGATATAAGGTCAGCATTTCCCTTTGGCTCTTTGCCACAGCAACACGTTTCCTGCCTTGCTGCGTTTGGCTCCTTGACCCCTTGCTTCCTGACCCTCGGACCCTTGGCTTCTTGACTCCCGGCTCTCTGACCCTCAGACTCTTGGCTTCCTGACTTCTGGACTCCCGTTCCTGCTCCCACCCCGCCATCTTGCCCCGGTCCCGACGTCCCCAGCCGGGCCTTCGATCACCTGTGAACCGGATCATGACACTGACCCAATGCATGCTGGCATGCCAATGGATACATCGCTCTTTCCAAAATGGCAGTTTAGAAGTGTAAAATTGTAGAGTTGGAAGGGACCCGTAGAGTCATCTAGTCCAACCCCCTGCAATGCAGGAATCTCAGCTACAGCATCCATGAGAGATGGCCATCCAACCTCTGCTGATCGGCTGATCCAAGGAAGGAGAGTCCACCACCTCCCGAGGGAGACGGCTCTGCTGTTGAGGTGGGGTGAAGCACAAGAGACGGCGCCCCAACCGGCAGCAGTGGGAATGGTGGGGAGGGTGGAGCCCCATTCCTATTCCCCTCTTTCCAAGCCTGCCTCCCACATGCCCTCTCCTCCTCACAGGGAAGTCTGTGGGGATCGTGACCACCACCCGTGTGCAGCATGCCTCTCCGGCTGCCGCCTATGCCCACTCGGCCAGCCGCGAGTGGTACGGCGACGTCAACATGTCGAAGGAGGCTGCCAGCCAAGGCTGCAAGGACATTGCCTACCAGCTGGTGCACAACACAGACATCAACGTGAGTGGCTGCACGTGTGTAGAGCTGCACAAGGCAGGGCTGGGAGATCCATTCAGGGGCCTGGCCGGAGCAGTGATAGAATCATAGAATTGTAGAGCTGGAAGGTGTGGGAATGTTCTGGGGTGCAGGAGAGGATATATTGACAAATTATATCCTTATCCAACTTGTGCTAACAAGTTCCCAAAATATCAGCAGAGTTTATGACATTCCCTTTTAAGTTCGCAACGGTAACGTCTGCACGGTTCGCTAGAACCTCTATAATAATTACTCTGGTAACTTCCCCTTTTGTTCCCTCTTAAAATACAAGACATGACATAGTCTTTATAAAGTATAAAAGAATTTACTCACGTTCTGTTCACAATATGATCCCAGAAGGCAGACAGCTTTAAAAAGTTTACATACACTTAGAATCTATCTTATAGGAAGATAGTCCCTTAGTCCTCTCTTGGCTGAGAGCCAAGAGGGCATGTTGCTCCTTCAGAAGATGAAGATGAGAGAGAGAGAGATGGCTGCCTGCCCTGTGCTTTTATCATTTACCTGCACAGGTGAGGCCACACCCACCTCTGGTCACATGCGGAGGAAGTCCGTCCCCAGGAAGTTTACCTGCTTGCTAGACAGACATCCCTCCCTATGTTCTAACATGTACACTCTAGGAATGTTGTCATTGACTGCTCCTGTGTTTACATCCCAGAGAAGGGACCCTAAGGGTTCATGTCATAATAATAATAATAATGATGATGATGATGATGATGATGATGAAATATACTTGGAGTCGAGAGTGGATTTCATGCTCTTTATTCATCTCATAGTGGTGAGGAGGAATAGAAGTTCCCCCAGAATGTCTGCTTTGTATACATTATTTACACAATGGGCCCCACGTGATTGGCTAATTCCGGGATTCTCCTGTAGGCCAATCAGGCTGAGGATTCACTTCCACCTGGAGCTGGATTGGGTGCTCCTGTGGACCAATCAGACTGCTGCATTCTGGATCCTATTCAACTCAGAACATAACAAATAATAATTTCTTATTTGTACCCCGCCCATCTGGCTGTGTTTCCCCAGTCACTCTGGGCAGCTTCCAACAAAGATTTAAAATACCGGTACATCAAAATGTCACACATTAAAAACATCCCTAAACAGGGCTGCCTTCTAAATGTCAGCTAGTTTTTTATCTCTTTGACATCTGATGGGAGGGCGTTCCACAGGGCAGGCGCCACCACCAAGAAGGCCCTTCTCTAACCCCCTGCAATGCGGGATGAAAATTCTGAAGAAAAATAACTCTGTGACTATGAAATGCAGTAGAGGTATGAGATGGTCAGAACCCTTCGAACTTGAAGCATGGGAAGTCCCCTTTAAAAATTTATAATTTGGCAGAATATTTGGATTATTTGATATGTATATGTATAATTTGGAATAGCTAATGTGATTTGATTGGATTGTTAGAATGGAAAATTTAATAAAAATGAATTTTTAAAAAAGAAAAAGAAAAATAACTCTGGCGAGGTGGTGATGAACAGTGACATTGCCTTCTTCACATTGGCAGGTGATTCTCGGAGGAGGGCGGAAATTCATGATGCCTAGGAACATGAGCGACCCAGAGCATCCGAAACAGAATGGGACCAGGAAGGATGGCCTGAACCTCATTGAAATGTGGTTGAGCAACAGGATGGTAATGGGAATTGGGGAAGGGCTGGGAGTCCAGCAGGATGGAGTGGGGGGCAGGGGGCAGGGGGAGAAAACCCTGGTTGTGGCTTAGAGAAAACATTTACT
This sequence comes from Podarcis erhardii, assembly GCF_964252035.2. Taxonomy (NCBI): domain Eukaryota; kingdom Metazoa; phylum Chordata; class Lepidosauria; order Squamata; family Lacertidae; genus Podarcis; species Podarcis erhardii. Next base: position 96,723,550 of record NC_138509.1, on the reverse strand, counting down.
CCTCCTCTCCTCGAACTCTTTCCATTTCAAGCCTGTAACCAAGAACTACTGCCAGCTTTCTTCTTCCTCCCTCCCAATCTCGTTTTCCTTTTGTGCTGTTCCTTTTAGATTTTAAGCCTGAAGGCAGAATCTGTCTTATTGTTGAGCTTTGTAAGCCACTCTGGGAGCCTTTGTTGGGCTGAAGAATAGGGCAAACATGCTTTAAATGGTAATCATAACAACAATGGGAATATATCCACTTTTTGTACCTGTTTAATGCAGCCTCCCCTGTCCTCTAGATGTTCTGGACTGCAGCTCATATCAGTGGGAGTTGTAGTTCAAGACATTAAGAGGGCACCGGGTACAAGAAGGCTGGTGTAATGAATATGCTGTTGATTCCTGGCGTTTATGAACCCAATATTTATTTCTAGGGAGCTCAGTATGTCTGGAATAAAACAGGCCTGGCCTCCGTCAATGAAAACACTACCAACCATCTTATGGGTAAGAGTACTATGGGGGTTTTCTGTTTCTCTCCTACTGGTCAGAGGAAGGGGGCAAACTTTTCCTGATTCCTGACACCCCGCAAGGGAATGTGAACTGTGCAGGGAGAGATTGTGTTTGGATACAGATAAACAGCAGACAAGATGAGCCACGAAGTTGGAATCTAGACACATATTAAAAAAACACTGCGAAAATGCTTTTTAAAAAAAACGTTTTGAAAAATATATTGAAGTTGCCATTAGCTCACCATTGCCATCTAGTGTCACATTTGTATAATGCACATGAAACACACTTAAAACGTTATATTTGCAGCTGCATAGCTGAGTCCTAATTGAGTGTACTCTGCCTTTATTCAGCACATAGCTGTCAACTTTTCCCTTTTCTTGCGAGGAATCCTATTCGGAATAAGGGAATTTCCCTTTAAAAATGGGAAATGTTGACAGCTATGATTCAGCATTTTATGCCCCATTGCCCCTTAGGAACATTACTTTTCAAATGTTTTTAATATTTGATGTTTTATTATGTTTTTATATGTGCTGGAAGCCGCTCAGAGTGGCTGGGGAATCTCAGCCAGATGGGCAGGGTATACAGTCGTACCTTGTTTTGCGACTGGGATCCATTCCGGAGTCCCGGCGGCTAGCCGAAATGGACGCAGGGCAAAGCGGCGCACCTGCGCAAGCGCGTAGAGTGTTTTGCGCTTCTGCGCATGCACAAAGCATGATTTAGTGCTTCTGCGCATGCGTGAGCGGCAAACCCGGAAGTAACTCGTTCTGGTACTTCCGGGTTTGCCATGGACGTTCGCCAGAATGGACACTAGACAAGGCGGATGTTTATAGAGGTATTACTGTAAATGATAACATTATTATTATTATTATTATTATTATTATTATTATTATTATCATTATTATTACTTTAGGGTTTCACACCCCCAAAGTTATTTGTAGGAAGGAAAAGGTGAGTCATAGGAGAAATGATAGATAAAACTTTGCATGGTATGGAGAAAGTGGGGGGGGGGGAGCTTTTATCCCTTTCCCATAATATGGGGACTCTTGGACAATGAAGCTGAATGTTGGAAATAACAACAACAACAACAACAACAACAACAACAACAACAACAACAACTTGTATCCCGCCCATCTGACTGTGTTGCCCCAGCCACTCTGAGCAGCTTCCAGCACATATAAAAACATAACAAAACATTAAACATTAAAAACTTTCCTATACAGGGCTGCCTTCTGTATAGTCCTTTATCTCCTTAACATCTGATAGGAGGGCATTCTACAGGGCGGGCACCACCACCGAGAAGGCCTGGTTCCATGTAACCTCACCTCTTGCAGCGAGTGAATCGCCAGAAGGCCCTCGGAGCTGGACCTCAGTCCACAACCCATAGGGCTTGTCCACACTCCCACTTGTCCTGTGCTGAGAGCACTAAATCAAAACAAACACCAATCTGGAGAAAACCCAATTGGCATTTGCTACGATTCAGCGGTAAACAGCAGGTTTCCCTGGGGGGAAATGGTGGGACAAGCCGAATCTTGATTGAGCCCATAGTTGAACTGTGGAACTCCCTGCCACAAGATGCGGTGATGGCCGCTAACTCAGATGGTTTCAAAAGCGGATTAGTCAGATTCATGCAGGGTAAGGCTATCAATTGCTACTAGCCACAAGGGAAATGTCCAAGCCCACTGTTGGAGGCAGAATCTGCCTAAATGTCAGTAGCTGGGAATCGCAAGGGTGGAGAGAACTGCTGTTTGTGCTCAGGTCCTGCCTGCAGGCTTCCCAAAGGTGTCCTTTCATTAATTTCCCACTCAATCAACATTAAACTGAAATTTCCTCAAGGCAGGGAATCTTCTCTCTCTCTCTCTCTCTCTCTCTCTCTCTCTCTCTCTCTCTCTGCACTTGTTACTCTGCCTAATAAATTTCTCTCTGCAGCCGCCATCCCCATTAACGCCCACTCTCAAAAAAGAACAAAAAACCACAGAGCAATTTTTCCAACATAATACATGGGCAGTAGTAGCCAGGGGTGAGGAGAAGCCATGGACCATATCAAAGGGGCTGCCCCATCCCTAATGTAAAATAATAGCAATAGTATTATTATTAATATTAATAATATTAATAATTTGCATTTATTCTAAATTTATTAAATTTGCATACTACTCTCCATCTGAAAATACCAGGGTGAAGGAACCCAGGAAAGGAGTGCTAGTTTGGTCATACGACTATGGGTGTTTTGTGGGTTTTGTGGGTGTTTGGCCCTTTCATGGAGAATTTTGTGGGTGCTCAGGCAACCAGGGCCCCAGGGAGTTGGCACCTATGGTCCAGGGTGACAAATGCACTGTGTGTGTGTGTGTGTGTGTGTGTGTGTGTGTGTGTGTGTGTGTTCTTAAAACGGTGAGCAACAATCACCTTCTCCTAGCCCATGATTTGAGGGTTTCCAGGAACATTGTCTTTCACCCATCAAAACACCTGGGTACACAGGAATGTTTTCAGATTCCTCCCAAGACTCGATCATGAGAGAGACAGTTTCTTTTCACCCAGGGAAGGAATTGCACAAACGTGGAGCCACCACCGAAAAGGCCCCACCAGGAGCAAATGCCAACTGGGCCCACGCACCAATCTGAATAGCCAATGATAATGAAAATGTTCCCTCGTCTCAGTCACGGCGATGCTCACTTTCTCTGATCCAATCGCTAGGTCTCTTTGAGCCGCACGACATGGCGTATGAGCTGGATCGCGACAACAACACGGACCCCTCCATTGTGGAGATGACGGAGAAGGCTATACGGATCCTGCGCAGGAACCCCAACGGCTTCTTCCTCTTTGTGGAAGATGAGTATCCTCGTTCTCCGCTTCTCCCATCTTGAAAGGGGCAGCAGAGAACCCCGGGGATGATATGGCGACCACTGTGCTCTGTGAGGGAACCTGCACTGGCTCCCATCTGAACCGAGGAGGGACTGGCAGGCCTCATGTTGGCTAGCGCAGCGAACCTGCGCAACTCTGGCTTGCAGCTTGAGGCTGACGTGACTGGGTGGTCCTCCAAAGAAACAAAATGGTTCCCTCCGCCTAGAAAATGAGCACTTCAAGCAGTTACAGATAGGTAGCCGTGTTGGTCTGCCATAGTCAAAACAAAATAAAAAAATTCCTTCCAGTAGCACCTTAAAGACCAACTAAGTTAGTTCTTGGTATGAGCTTTCGTGTGCATGCATGCACACGAAAGCTCATACCAAGAACTAACTTAGTTGGTCTTTAAGGTGCTACTGGAAGGAATTTTTTTATTTTGTTTTCACTTCAAGCAGGTTATGCTAGAGACAGGAGCTGCCAATCTGTGGGCACTTTCTTCGAATTTTGAGAGAGTGCTAGGGCAGGCAGTCACAAAATGGCTGCCATGGAGGGCCTGTGGCATAGTATAAAGTGGCAGCTGTGAGGCAGGGCAGAACACAAGATAGCCGCCATGCAGAGCAGGTGCCATAGCACAAGATGGCCGCCATACACAGCAGGTGGCATAGCACAAGATGGCCGCCATACAGAGCAGGTGGCATAGCACAAGATGGCCGCCATACACAGCAGGTGGTATAGCACAAGATGGCCGCCATATAGAGCATGTGTCAGAACACAAGATGGCAGCCAAACAGAACAGAACATGTGGCAGAACACAAAACTAGAGAGACAACCAGCCTGGCCACCTTATGCTTACTATGGGATGTCAGATATTTCCTGCTGGTCCTGACATACAGAGTTCACACCCTGCTGCTCCTGCTGCCTAATAGCAACAGGGAACATTGTTTGGTGCCAGGAAAAATATACCACACCGTTCTCATTCCACTTCATAGGTTACCTGCACATTTTACCTCATAACTTTCTTTCTGGGAGGGCTAGAGCCTTGACGGGTGCCTTGACGGGTGCCAGGCTGCCCATGAGCCCTGGCTTGGCGACACCTGCGCTAGAACCTTTCTCCCTGACACCCTACTTTTCATGTTTGGGGGAATGTTCGGTCATGAGCCTGAAACAGTGTGGTTGGTGTCTCTTGCAGGGAGAAAAAGGTCTGGATATGTTGCCTTTTTCTCCTTTACGAGGCAGGATTGACCACGGGCATCACAAGGGCAGAGCCAAGCTGGCCCTGAGCGAGACTGTGATGATGGACCGGGCCGTGGAGAGAGCCGTGGAGCTGACCAACGCCTCAGAGACTCTCATGGTGGTCACAGCTGACCACTCGCACGTCTTCACCTTAGGCGGCAACACACCACGGGGCAACAACATCTTTGGTGAGAATAAGTTTCCAAGCTCTTTGAAGAGCGAGACTTTGCTCCCTATCTCAGAGACAAGGGGAAATGCAGAGAAGCTTTCCCACCTCTTCTGGAAGTCTTAGTCTCAAAATACTCTGAGCCACCAGGCTGAGAATTCATAGAATTCATAGAATTCAATGGATTGAGGTTGAATCCTGGCAAGACAGAAGTACTGTTCTTGGGGGACAGGGGGTGGGCTGGTGTGTGATCCTGAATGGGGTAACTGTGCCCCTGAAGAACTGGGTGCGCAGCCTGGGAGTCATTTTGGACTCACAGCTGTCCATGGAGGTGCAGGTCAATTCTGTGTCCAGGGCAGCTGTCTCCCAGCTCCATCTGGTACGCAGGATGAGACCCTCCCTGCCCGCAGACTGTCTTGCCAGAGTGGTGCATGTTCTGGTTATCTCCCGCTTGGACTACTGCCATGCGCTCTACGTGGGGCTACCTTTGAAGGTGACCGGAAGCTGCAACTAATCCAGAATGTGGCAGCTAGACTGGGAGTGGCTGCTGAGACCATATAACACCGGTCCTGAAAGATCTTCATTGGCTCCCAGTACATTTCTGAGCACAATTCAAAGTGTTGGTGCTGACCTTTAAAGCCCTAAACGGCCTTGGTCCTGTATACCTGAAGGAGTGTCTCCTCCCCCATCGTTCTGCCCGGACGCTGAGGTCCAGCCCCAAGGGCCTTCTGGCGGTTCCCTCACTGCGAGAAGTGAGGTTACAGGGAACCAGGCAGAGGGCCTTCTCGGTAGTGGCGCCCGCCCTGTGGAATGCCCTCTTAGCAGATGTCAAGGCCATAAACAACTATTTTACTTTTAAAAGACAACTGAAGGTGGCCTGGTTTAGGGAGGTTTTTATTTTTTGATGTTTTATTGTGTTTTTAATATTCGGATGGAAGCCGCCCAGAGTGGCTGGGGAAACCCAGCCAGATGGGCGGGGTATAAATAATAAATTATTATTATAGAATCGTAGAACTGTAGAGTTGGAAGGGACCCCAGGACCATCTAGTCTAACCCCCTGCAATGCAAGAATTCTCGTGGGTGTGAAGTGCACTAGGAATCACATCGCTTCTGAGAAACAGAACTGCCCTTTTTGAAACTTGAAAGCAAATTTCTAGCCCATATGATTTCCCAGGAAGGGGAAAGCATCCCAGAAGGACCCAGTTTCTGTTAAGCCTTTTCAGCTAATGACTTGGATTTTAGCACACAGATAAGAACGTAATGAAGGAGGCGAAAGACCCCTCTAGCACAATTCCCAGGGTAGTTTGAGAATCATAGAAGAGTAGGAGTCCCCAACGGTCATCTATTCCAACCCCCTGCAATGCAGGAATCTCAACTAAAGTTTCCATGACCGATGGCCATCCAACCTCCAAGGAAGGAGAGTCTGCCACCTACCATGGCAGTCTGTTCCATAGTTAAATGGCTTTTAGTGTTAAAAAATTCTTCCTGATGTTTAATCAGAATCTCCCTTCTCTAGAGCAGGAGAAAGCAATAAGCCCCTCCTCACAGGGAACTTGGGAAATTGTAGCTCTATGAGGGGGAGTAAGGGTATCCTATCAACTCCTAGCACCCTTAATGAACTACAGGTCCCAGAATTCCATGGGGGAAGCCACCATGGCTGTTTAATGTGGTTTCACTTCATTTTATATATATGTTATAAATTTGGCCTCTCCTATCCTCAGTTCTGGAAGCCTCTCCCTCTGAGGACGGAGAGTTGACTAAGATTAGCCAAACCAGGACATTTGTATTCTTTTTTGGGGGAAAAAATGGTGAGGGACAAACAGATAAATCAGGTCTTTTGGATTACAACTCCCATTAACCCCAACATCATACAGCTGTTGGTAATTGTAGTTCAAAACATCTGGAGGGCACCTGGTTTGGGGCAGGGGCTGAAATAAATGCACATATATTCATGCCTGAGACCCTACTAACAATGATTCCACTTTTCTTTAAGTGTGTCTGACTCTGGTCAGGTCAGAGCCAGCACTGAGCATTGTTAAGTTGTGGGTTGACATAGCAGACGACACAGCGATTTCTCCAAGTAGCTCTTTATTTCGTAAGCTGGAATAGAACTGACTGCAAACAGCTCAGCCGGCCTGCTTTTATAGGCAGCCGGCTGTCAACATTGTAACAACAACAGCCCAGAGTTCCCGCCTAAAATAACTGACGCGGACCTGAGGGAAAACTATCTACAGACCTGAGTGAAAACTATATACAGTATCCCCCTGCTGGCCCAGGGTGAAACTTCACTACATAACACCCCTCCCCACCGAGATAAGGCGTTAGTTACAATCGTAATGGTTTCCTTATATACAGCACTACGCGTAATGGTTCAATTAGGCACAAAAGCATATTGGTTACATTTCCCATACTTAGACCAACAGTGATACATGTCCAACAACATAGTCCTTTAAATAAGTTGGGCGCTTGGAAACTCTGCCAGACCGCCGGGGACTGGTAGCCAAGTCCGGGGGGCCACACAGTTCTTGCTGAGGCTGTGGTGCGACCCTAGGTGGCGTTGGAACCAAATCCCCTGGATCCGCTGCTGTGGGTGCAGCCTCCGCAAGTGGAGTGGTCTGAGTCTGTGGTAAGTCTGGCAGACCCTCTGAAGCGGCTTGGTTCGGCTCCACGCTGGCAGTTTGCGAGGGAGGTGTAGGTGGGGCCTCGCCATCTGTACGTGTCTCTTCTGGAGCCGCAAGCGCAGTTGGGGGCACCTCGGTAGTGTCCAAGTCCCCAACCCTGCGCCTAAGCTGGTCTATGTGCCGTCGCCACAAGCGTCCGTCTTCGAGTGCCACCTGGTACGAGCGAGGTCCAGTGACTCCCACTACTGTGGCTGGCACCCAAGGAATGTCCCCCACATAGTTCCGGGCAAAGACCTGGTTTCCTGGGACAAATGCGTTGGCACAGCCTGGGGGTTCAGCCACGGCAAAGTCCGGGTGTAGCCGGTCGAGCGGTGACCTGAGGCGGCGGCCCATAAGCAGTTCAGCAGGACTCCTCCCTGTGGCCGCATGAGGGGTGATGTGTTGCACGAACAAGTATTCGGCGACCCGCTCATGCCAGTCTCCCCGGTCCAGGCGCGCCAGTGCCTCTTTTGCCGAGCGCACCATTCTTTCCGCTTGCCCGTTGCTGGATGGATGAAAGGGTGCCGTTAGGGCATGGCGGATGCCCAGTCCCAAAAGATACCGCTCAAACGTGCCTGACGTGAACTGTGGTTCGTTGTCAGAGACAAGGACATCAGGACACCCATGCGTTGCAAACAGGCCTCGCAGCACCCAGATGACAGCTTCGGTAGTGGTGGAGGGCATCAGGGCGACCTCCAGCCATTTGGAATAGGCGTCCACCACTACCATAAAGGTCCGGCCGTGAAAGGGGCCAGCCAGATCGATGTGCACCCTCGACCAGGGTGTCTTTGGCGTCTCCCAGGTGTGTCCCTTAGCTGCCGGTGGTGCAGGCCTCGACTCTTGGCACGCTTGACAGGCGGACACCCAGGCAGTGATGGCATCGTCCATATTAGGCCACCAGACGTAACACCGAGCCAACGCCTTCATTTTGACAATTCCCGGGTGGCCAACGTGCAGAGCCTCCAGGACGCGCTGACGGAGTCCCTGGGGAATCACGACGCGGTCTCCCCACAGCAGACAGCCGCGATGAGCTGAGAGTTCATGTTGTCTGGTTGCGAAGGGCTGGAACTCCGATGCAAAAGGCCCTTGTGGCCACCCCCTCCACACCCAGTTGAGCACCCGGCTGATGGTGCGATCCTGGGCAGACGCGGAGGCCACAGTGGCAGCTGATACAGGCGCTGCCGGAAGATCCTCAATCAGAAGGAGCGATGAAGCTGGAGCCGGGTCTTCCACAAATGCTGGAAGAGGGCAACGGCTGAGGGCATCGGCATGGCCCATCGATTTCCCCGGGCGATGGATGAGCCGGTAGTGGTAGGCAGCCAGGAAAACAGTCCATCGCAGCATGCGTGGCGAGAGGACCGGTGGAGTTGGACGATCACCGGCGAGGAGGCCCAGGAGTGGCTTGTGGTCAGTGATGAGGTCAAAAGTCCTGCCATAGAGGTATTCATGGAACCTCTTCACTCCAGCCACAAGTGCCAATGCCTCCTTGTCGAGCTGGCTGTAATTCCGTTCCGTCAGAGATAGTGTCCTGGAAAAGTAGGCGAGCGGTGCTTCTCTTCCATCTGGAAAACGGTGACTAAGGACAGCACCGATGCCAAAAGGTGAGGCGTCGCAGGCAAGGACCAGCGGCCTGGATTCACTGTACTGTACCAGCACACTGTCTGATGAAAGGAGAGCCTTAACCGCGTTGAAGGCCGCCGTCTCCCGATGACCCCAGGCCCAAGGCGTCTTTGTACTAAGGAGTCGGTGAAGAGGCTCAGCCACTGTGGCTTTGTGGGGCAGGAACATGTTATAAAAGTTCAGCAGCCCCAGGAACGCCTGCAACTCCGTCTTGTTCTTTGGGGTGGGGGCCTGCTGGATAGCGCGGATCTTGGATGTGGTCGGGTGAAGGCCGGAGGCATCGGTAAGATAGCCCAGGAACTCTACCTGTGGAACGGCGATCTGGCACTTCTCCCTCTTTACCTTGAGCCCGGCCTCTTGGAACCTGGTCAGCACGGCACGGAGGCGCTCGAACAGCTGCTGGTGTGAGTCTGCAGACACCAAGACGTCATCAAAATATGGTACCACGCCCGGAAGCCCTTGCAGGAGACGCTCCATAAGGCTTTGGAAGATGCCAGGAGCCACACTCACCCCGAACTGCAACCGGCGGCAACGGAATGCCCCCCGGTGGGTGACGATCGTCTGGGCTTCAGCAGTGGCATCATCGACTGGCAGTTGTTGATAGGCTTGGGCAAGGTCCAGCTTAGCGAAGACCTTACCCTCACCCAGGGAATGCAGCAGGTGTTGGACAACAGGAACCGGATAAGCGTGCTGCTGAAGTGCCTTGTTGATCGTGCACTTGTAGTCAGCGCAGATTCTCACCGACCCATCTGGCTTGACAGGCGTGACGATGGGGGTTTCCCACTTGGCGTGGTCAACCGGCTCCAAAACTCCTTGGGCGATCAGTTTGTCCAGTTGTTCGTCCACCTTAGCCTTGAGAGCAAAGGGAACCCGGCGTGGCTTTAGCTTGATGGGGGCGACTTGTGGATCAAGGCTAAAGGAGATGGGCGTACCTGTATATTGCCCCAAGGTGCCGTCAAAAACCTCGGCAAAGTCTTTGACCAGACCCTCAGTCTCTGCGTTAGAGATGCAGTTGATGCCGGTGACTTCCAGGCCGAGGGCATCAAACCAGTCTAGCCCTAGGAGGCTTGGCCGCTGACCTTCGACCACCACCAACCGGAGCAGGCCCGAAAAATCCTTGAAGGCAATCCGGAACCGGCCAACGCCTACCACGGGAATGTCGTTTCCCTGGTAGTCTCTCAGGTGTACGTGGTGAGAGTCGAGTTGCCTTTTGGACACTCTGGGTACCAGTCTTTTGATGGTGCTCCACGACACGATGGACAGGGCAGACCCGGTGTCGATCTCCATGTCACATGGAGCTCCTTCAATGAGCACCGTGACGTTCAGCTTGCGTCGCGTAGGCGAGTCGGTTTGGCCAATCGTGGTTCCAGACGGGCAGCGGCAGTTGGTGAGAGCGAAACAACTTTCCTTGGCAGACTGGAGTGAAGGCTTGGACTTGCGAGTCGATGAAGGGGGGGTGTCAGATGGAGCCGATCGGCAGACCTTAGCGATGTGGCCCCTTCTGGAACACTTCCTACAGATGGCGTCTCTGAATCGACACTTGGCACGGGAATGGTTGCCTCCGCAGCCGGCACATTCCGGTTGGCCCTTGGACTTCTGTTGGAACTTCCTGTGCTCCCGCTTTGTCTGGTGCACGTTATCGCCTTCACTGGAGGATGCCTCATCACTGCTGGCCTCTTCATGATGCACCGGAACTGGCTCCCTAGCAAGACGTGGGCTGCTGCACTTGCGGATCTCCTGGGCGGAGCGTTCAGCAGCTTCTGAGGCCACAGCCTCCTCAATGGCTTTCTGCAGCGTGAGGTCTGGCTTGGCGAGGAGACGCCGTTGCAGATGGATGTCCCGGACCCCGCAGACGATTCGATCCATCAGGGCATCGTCTAAGTCTCGGAACTCACAGTGCATTGCAGCCTGTCGCAGGGCGGTGGTGTAGTTGTTGATTGACTCCCCCTCTGCCTGGTTCCGGTGGTAGAACGCGTGGCGGGCAGCAATCTTGGACGGCTTTGGTGCGTAGTGGTTGCGGAGCTTCTCTTGGATCGTGTCCCATGGTGTTGCCTGGACTGCTTCGGGCGCAACCAATGCTCGGGCCGTCTCAAACACCTCAGGCCCACAGAGGCTGAGGAATAGGCCCCGCTTACGATCCTTTGATACTGCTGTCAGCTCGTTGGCTTGGAGGTAGCAGTCGAACCGAGCGAGGTAGGAATCCCATGATTCAGAGGCTGGCGCAAACGGCGGTAGAGGCACAAGTGAAGCCATGATTCCGATGCCGGCGTGAAGGGCGATGGATGGAACACCGTGCTCTAGCCAGAACAGTCAGCTCTGAATTGGTTCTGTCCAGTGATTTCGCTCAGTGATTTCGCTCTGTGATTCAGCTCAGTGATTCAGCTCAGTTCAGAGGCTGGCCGCATCTGGCTGTGCTCTGATGTCCATCCATCCCATCCTCGTCGCCAGTGTTAAGTTGTGGGTTGACATAGCAGACGACACAGCGATTTCTCCAAGTAGCTCTTTATTTCGTAAGCTGGAATAGAACTGACTGCAAACAGCTCAGCCGGCCTGCTTTTATAGGCAGCCGGCTGTCAACATTGTAACAACAACAGCCCAGAGTTCCCGCCTAAAATAACTGACGCGGACCTGAGGGAAAACTATCTACAGACCTGAGTGAAAACTATATACAGTATCCCCCTGCTGGCCCAGGGTGAAACTTCACTACATAACACCCATCGTCTGTGTTTCTCCACAGGGCTGGCACCCAAGCAAGCAAAAGACAAGCGGGCATTCACCAGTATCCTCTATGGGAACGGACCTGGGTACAAGCTCAGGAATGGCAGCCGCCCAGATGTCAGCTCCGAGGCTATCGGTATGCAGAGCTTTTGGACGCGGAGCTCAGCAGAACCACCTCCGCTTATGGACTGGGGGGTTTCAAAAAGAGGGGGCGGCCTGGGAAGGGGGGTGCCGATGAAAGCAAGGGTGTGCAAAGCGGGTGTGCAAGGATAGGAAGGGCGGTAGTGTCATAGCAGGGCAGAAGCTGAAAAAGGTTCCTAGAAGTTAAGATGTGTGGGACGGGGAAGATGCAACTGGTTAACATGGGGGTGGTCTATGTGCGAGGGGGTTGCAACAAAGGAGGAGGGAGAAGTGAAAACAGGTGCAGAATAGGAGAAGCTGGGACTCTTTCTCGATTGGGAAGACAAGAAAAGGGTTTGGCAGCAAGTTGAAAATGCAGGTGAAAGCAGATTCCGCCTGCCAGTATATGCAGAGAAAACACGGATCCCACTTCTGGCACCAGAGGTTACACGCCACCCCCAATCTCTGTTGAGCAGTGCACAAGATTCCAGGGGATTCCAGGTGCCCACCCGTGGTTGTGTTTCCATTGGGAATTCAGGCACGTCAGAGACTGTAGTGTTTTAAGATATATGGTTTATTTTACACCTATATACACCTAGAAGGGGTGTGGAACATTATACCACAAGGGTGTCTCTCAATGCCCCTCTCATAGCTTCAGCAAGCTTGGGTCCAAAGCAGCAGTCAGTCATGGCTCCCGGGTCTCTCAGTGCAGCCTCTTCCACCCACGACGTTCTGCTCACGTCCTTTTTTTGTTCCCAGAAACTCCTTTAGATTTCAAAAAGGACACATTTTTCTGTGACAGAACCAGGGGGGAACGACAGTTTGTTATGCCTCAGTACCTGGCTCGCCGTTGTTCCTTAATGGCTCTGCACTTAGCTAGCCTGGTCAGGCTGGTTTGCATAAGCTAGTCCAGGGATTCCCAAACTTGGGTCTCCAGCTGTTTTTGGACTACAACACCCATCATCCCTAGCTAGCAGGACCAGTGTTATATCCGCATTTGCCAACACCATTTCTTGCATTGGCTGAGTGTGGATTCAAACATGGATCATTCTGTTGCACCTTCCCTCACATCCTGGGCCTCGGAGCCCTTCCCTCTGAGGACTGACCCACAGCCTGAGTTTCTGCAAGCAACCATCAATGTTTACTGTTTTGAATTCCATTTGCGCTGTTATTTTCCTTAGCAGGCCGTGCAAAGAATGCTTTTGATAGGGTAGGGGGCACTGGGGATGAGCTTATGCAACAGAAATTTGGGTGCCACTACAGTGGCATACCGTGGGGGTGCTGGAGGGCCGTTGCCCTGTGTGCATTTTCCAAGGGGGTGTAACCAGACACCCCCACTATAGCTCCCTCATCGAGGGAAGCTGCAGCCGGGCTGGCCTTCAGGGCTGGGGCATGGGCACGTCAGGTGCTCAGATGAATGTGCTCCATCAGCCCTGACCCCGCGAGGTGTTGCGGCCAAGGGAGCTTGTTTCTCCTTTGGCTCATGGGGATACTGCAGCGGGCTCCTTCACCCTCCATGCCCCACTCCCGATAAGCCCCATCTCAGTGCCCCCTGGGTGCCATGGGCTCACGCAGTGCCACCGAGCCACTGTCCAAAAGTCTAGACTGACCTCCTGCCTCTCGCCCATCCAGAGGACAAGGACTACCGGCAGCAGGCAGCTGTGCCCCTGGAAATCGAGACCCACGGCGGAGAGGACGTGGCCATCATGGCACAGGGACCCATGGCCCATCTCTTCCACGGCATCCAGGAGCAGAACTACATCGCCCATGTCCTGGCCTATGCAGGCTGCATCAAGCCATATGACAGGCACCCTGACTGCCCTGAGCAGGTCCGGACTGAAGGTTTTGGATCACCTGGCCTGGGTGTCTCACATCGCCCCTCCTCGCTACCCCTCTTTGCACTCTGGGCGTGCCTTTTCTTGCTGATGATTTGACACTGAAACACACACACACACACACACACACACACACTACTGGAAAGCTCATTTTCAAAAGACCTCTGGGCATCGCCTGGGAGGTCCTAGAAAATCCTTGGCTTCCCCGGACATTCCCAAAGGGACATCAGTCTCGTTCATTCGTTTGGCTTCATTGCATACAACTGTATATTAATGGATGGTAATGCTCTCCTTAGCCTCAGCTTTCAAGTAATAAAGCATGATGTTGTTTTCTTTACACCTGTAATATTATTATTATTATTATTATTATTATTATTATTATTATTATTTATTAATACCTTTATTGTCCATGTACAACCTGCGTACAAGGAAAATAACCAAGCCTCCCTCTCCCCCACACAAACGCTCAATCTCATTGCACTCTGTGTGCTTGTCGCACAACACACCAACCACTACTGCCCTTTCCTGTCAGAGTACAGTGGTACCTCTGGTTGTGAACAGGATCCGTTCCTGAGACCCGTTTGCAACCTGAAAAGAATGTAACACGTGTCTACGTGTGCGCAGGTCACAATTTGCTGCTTCTGCGCATGCGTGTGACGTTATTTTGCGTGTCTGCACATGCGCGAGCGGCGTAACCCGGAAGTAACCTGTTCCGTTACTTCCGGGTCGCCACAGGACGCAACGTGAAGCAAACGTAACATGAGGTATGACTGTATTCCCTCTGAGGATCCTTTTTCCTGTGAACACCGTGTGGGACTGTGTCTTGATTATGCAGTTCAGATCCTGAGAGCATGTACTCTTGGCTCTCCTCAGCTTTACCACCTGTCAGAACGAACTCTCCTGACAGAAATCCCCCTCACAGACCCCATGAATCGCTCTTATACAGTCTCTCACTCCCCTTGTTATGTACTGAGTTGAATAGTATCCAAAATGCAGCAGTCTGATTGGTCCTAGAACAATAGGATTCAGAATGCAGCAGTCTGATTGGTCCTAAAACAATAGGATCCAGAATGCAGCAGTCTGATTGGTCCTAGAACAATAGGATCCGGAATGCAGCAGTCTGATTGGTCCACAGGAGCCACCCAATCCAGCTCCAGGTGGAAGTGAATCCGCAACCTGATTGGCCTACAGGAGAATCCCGGAATTAGCCAATCACGTGGGGCCCATTGTGTAAATAATGTATATAAAGCAGACATTCTGGGGGAACTTCCATTCCTCCTCACCACTATGAGCTGAATAAAGAGCATGAAATCCACTCTCGACTCCAGGTATATTTCACCCCTCCAACTGCCTCCCTTGGAACTTTGGCCAATTAGGAGCTCTTGCTAGTTAACTGTCTGCTGGCAGGGGGAAAAAAAAACACTCTGTGACTCAACCTGCTCAGTAAACAAACTTTTCTGTTGGGGGGGGGGTCAAAGTCAATTTCAAAGATTAAAGAACCTTAAGAAGGGAAAGTGGGGGTGGGGCAAGGGAGAGGCCTGAAATCGCTGGCCCACCATTACTGTCAAGACAAGATGGGGGAGAATCTTAAAAGTTTGGAAGGAGGAAAGACAAGTTACCTTGGCTAATAGGAGCTGTTCAAGATATTAAAGGTAAAGGTAAAGGTAAAGGGACCCCTGACCATTAGGTCCAGTTGTGGCTGACTCTGGGGTTGTGGTGCTCATCTCGCTTTATTGGCCGAGGGAGCTGGCGTACAGCTTCTGGGTCATGTGGCCAGCACATGGTCATGTGGTCATGTGGCCAGCACGGGTCATGTGGCCAGCACATGTGGTGAACCAGAGCAGCGCACAGAAACGCCGTTTAGCTTCCTGCCGGAGTGGTATCTATTTATCTACTTGGACTTGACGTGGTTTCAAACTGCTAGGTTGGCAGGAGCAGGGACCGAGCAACGCGAGCTCACTCCGTCATGAGGATTCAAACCGCCGACCTTCTGATCAGCAAGTCCTAGGCTCTGTGGTTTAACCCACACCACCACCCGCGTCCCGTTTAAGATATTAGGAGCATCTGTAACAGAAGGCACAGGAAGGAACTGGCCTGGCTGAAAGCAGGAAAGTGAGACAAAAGTTTAGGCAAAGCCCAAAAAGAGTGAGAAGAAGACAATGGAAAGAAGCAATGGAAGAGGAGAAAGCACTCTTAAAAAGTGAGGACTGGAGCCATAGGCCTTGGAACTGGCTTGATGACCGCACCATTGCACATTTCCTGTTGCCAGCAGCAGTTGTGAAACTCCCCAGGGTGGGGTCTGGTGAAGGGAGGAATCTGGGTGCCACTAATGATGGTTTGCAGCTGTCCAAGTGTCCAAAGGTCTCCCTGGGTTTAGTCTTATAAGTCACAGAGCTTCCTGAAATCTCTCCCGCTCGCCCTGAAACAGCTCCGCTCCATTTGCAGCAATGTGGCTCTCCGGACTGGCTCTCTGCTTGGGTCTGGCATTCGCCGCTGCCATCATCCCAGGTAACGTGGCAGGGTTGTGAGGCTTGCGTCTGCCCATCATCCACTCTACTGGGTTGGTACCAGAGCTTAGGGAGATGGACATGACCAGGGCGAAGAAAGATTAGGGTGTTCGGGTCATGCCCAGGATCTCCTGTGGTGTCCTCAGAATGGGCAGGTTGGATGTATCAAGAGAAATAGCGCCACTGTATTCTGCTCTGGTCAGACCTCACCTGGAGTACTGTGTCCAGTTCTGGGCACCACAGTTCAAGAAGGACACTGACAAACTGGAACGTGTCCAGAGGAGGGCAACCAAAATGGTCAAAGGCCTGGAAACGATGCCTTATGAGGAACGGCTAAGGGAGCTGGGCATGTTTAGCCTGGAGAAGAGGAGGTTAAGGGGTGATATGATAGCCATGTTCAAATATATAAAAGGATGTCACATAGAGGAGGGAGAAAGGTTGTTTTCTGCTGCTCCAGAGAAGAAAGAAGATTCCACCTAAGCATTAGGAAGAACTTCCTGACAGTAAGAGCTGTTCGACAGTGGAATTTGCTGCCAAGGAGTGTGGTGGAGTCTCCTTCTTTGGAGGTCTTTAAGCAGAGGCTTGACAACCATATGTCAGGAGTGCTCTGATGGTGTTTCCTGCTTGGCAGGGGGTTGGACTTGATGGCCCTTGTGGTCTCTTCCAACTCTATGATTCTATGATTCTATGATTCTAAATCTCTCCAGCTGGGATTTGTGAGGAAAGTTGCCCCACTTGAATTATTGCCTGGTGTGTACTGTGAAGTTCAGGGGCACTGAGCGATTTTGGAGTGGGTCTCTTTTCTTGCAGTTCCCACCTGCTATGGAAACCCCTGAAACATGACCCAAAGTCATTGAAATACATCAGAGTGGACTCACCTTCCTTGTAGGTTTTTAAGCATAGTTTGGATGGCCATCTGTCACGGATGCTTTAGCTGTGATTCCTGAATTGCAGGGAGTTGGACACTGAGGTCCAGCTCCGCGGGCCTAGTGGCGGTTCCCTCCCTGCAAAAAGTGAGGTTACAGGGAACCAGGCAGAGGGCCTTCTCGGTAGTGGCACCCGCCCTGTGGAACGCCCTCCCAGCAGATGTCGAAGAAATAAACAACTACAGTGGTGTCCCGCAAGACGAATGCCTCGCAAGACGGAAAACCCGCTAGACGAAAGGGTTTTCCGTTTTGGAGGTGCTTCGCAAAACGAATTTCCTATGGGCTTGCTTCGCAAGACGAAAATGTCTTGCAAGTTCCTGCGGGGTTTTTTTCCTCCCCCCCTTTTTCTAAGCCGCTTATCGGCTTATCCGCTAAGCCGATAAGCCGCTAAAAGCTGCTAATAGCGCTAATAGCGCTAATCCGCTAAGCCGTCAATGGGCTTGCTTCGCAAGACGAAAAAACCGCTAGACGAAGAGACTCGAGGAACGGATTAATTTCGTCTTGCGAGGCACCACTGTATCTGAATTTTAGAAGACATCTGAAGTCAGTCCTGTTTAGTAAAGTTTTTAATGTTTGATGTTTTATTGTGTTTTTAAAATTCTGTTGGGAGCCACCTAGAGTAGCTGAGGAAACCCAGCCAGATGGATGGGGTAATAAGAATAAGAATAAGAATAAGAATAAGAATAAGAATAAGAATAAGAATAAGAATAATAAAAAACAATTATTATTATTAGATGACCCTCTGGGTCCCAAGTCTACAGTCCTATGATTCAATGAATTTCTGTGATCACTGTATACAGATCAGCATATTTCACCCCTTCCGATAGAACATAAAGGACACTCCTTTCTATTTTCTTATTAAATTATTCTTCCATCAGTTCCCTTCCCCAATCAGTATGTGCAATGTGGAAGTGTCTTTCATGTCGTTTATCTGGTCGTTCATTAATAGTAGTGATACACTTAGTTTCTCTCCAATATGTTGCATATCAAGTTCCACTTGTCGAGGGTTTGCAGATAAATAATTTCCTTATCAGATACTGGGATATTCTGCTGAATGTCTGTTGAGAAAGAGGATGGGCTCTAAAATTGAAGCAACAAGGTGTTTATCTATTGTAACTTGCATTTTCAACTTTAAACCAATATGTCTGTGTTACTGAGCATATCTACTGAGCATGGGGGGGAGGGACTTATTTTATTTTAAATTTCCATACTGCCCTCCGGTTGAGAAAGTCTCAGGGCAGTGTGCCAAAATAATAATAATAGTGAAGATATTAACACTGCAAAATAAAACTGCGGAAGTACCTATTAAAATTGGGGGAGGGGACACTCTTGCACCAATGGTTCTGACTCAGAACAAGACAGCTTCCTATGTTTAAAAATATGTCTCTCTAATTACTACGCACAGCTAAAACAGCTTATGTTTCTACCTTTCTGTCTAAGAGTTCTTACTTTGGAATTATGCTCCCAGCCACAGAAATAACTGAGACAATTGCACATTCCTTCCTTGCTTTCTCCTGCCTCCCATCCCCTCAGGTGTACTGAATTTTGAATTGTAAGCTCCTTGGGGCAGGGGCCTCTTGTACTCTGCACCTTGTAAGTGTCATGTGCACTGATTTCACTGGATAAGTGATAAAGGAAGCCAATTAAATTTCACTCTCTATAATCATCCTAAAATAGACACTTGTTTTGGCTGCCAGGAAAAACATCTTGATTGTAATAAAATTTATCAAGGTTCAGTAGTGATTGCCTGGATGAATCAGTCCAAAGTCTACGGCCCCATTTGGAGCAGGTGTTTGAAGTTGAAATAAGCAAGTTCTATACCTGGAGCAAGTTCTCCATTCACTGTGTTTGTTTTTAGTATTTGGTTGGAAGAAAAATGTAGGTATGGTAAAATAAAAAGGAGAATTCCCTGGTTGCCTAGATCAAGGCTTGGGGCAAGTACCGTATTTTTCGCACCATAGGGCGCACCGGACCATAGGGCGCACCCAGTTTTTTTGGGGGGGGGAAATAAAGGGGAAAAAATTATTTCCCCCCCAGTCACGGGGCTGGGGCGGGGGAAGCTCGAGCTTCCCCCGACCCCAGCCCCCAAACAGGCAGCTCTCTGCAAGCCGTGGGAGCGCTCCCGCTGCTTGCGGAGAGGTCCGCGAAGCCTGGGCGCACTGATCTCAGCGCGCGCAGGCTTCAGCATGCTGGCAACTCTCCGCAAGCAGCGGGAGCCCAGCGCTGGCCTCCCGCTGCTTGCGGAGAGGTGTGTGCGAAGCCTGGAGAGCGTGAGGGGTCGGTGCGCACCGACCCCTCTCACTCTCCAGGCTTCAGCGAAAGCCTGCATTCGCACCATAGGACGCACACACATTTCCCCTTCATTTTTGGAGGGGAAAAAGTGCGTCCTATGGTGCGAAAAATACGGTACCCTTTGGTGAGAGAGCTCCAGCAGAAATTTAAAATCACAAAACAAGCAGCAGAGTAAAACGTGGAAATGTAGGCTGCCTCGACCTTTAAAATATCCCCTTCTAAAGTTGCTTCCAAAGTTCCTCTTCCCTTAGCATAGAAAGAGACCACACATTTGGTAAGTTAAAAATGGTTTACTTACAAACTCTTCAAAGGTCAGATTCATGTGCTTTTCCATACAGCAGCAAGAAAAGACAGGCAGTATAGCTTTGGTTCCAAAATGGTAAATGTTTCTCAATTATTTGTACAGAAACACGAAGATGGCTTGCTGAAGCCACACAGTCGAAGCTTGGAACATTGTAAAATTAAGGAATTTTAGAATGTTAGAAGGATGTTGGAATGAAGTAATGTGGTTTTAGCAGAAATGATATAAAGGATTAGGTAAAAATTGATTTTTTAATTGGTGAAAGACGAGAATGTAAAATTACAGTATATTAAGATAAATTATTAGGATAAAAACAAAGCTGGAAAGGATTTGCTGAAATATCTAATTGAACTAGAATACAAAAAAGGGAGGTGTGAGGAGGTCAAGGAAATAAGCAAAGGAAAGAAAGTTATGTAAAGGTTTGAGCCGTTTTCCCCCCTAATTGTTTGTATTTTTTCTGTATTTTTTATTTTTTTATTTTTCTGTTTTTTCTAATTTTCTTTTTGTAATCTTTAAAATTTGAATAAATATTATTATTTTTTTAAAAAAAGAAGCTTGGAGCATCCAGCTTAGACCTCTTTACTGTTAGGGTTTGTATGGTGGAAGAGTAGGAAGTGGGAGAACAGAGTTTGGTAAACCAAGGTGAGGGGAAGCGTTCAAGCTAAGCCTAGCAGGACAGCTTACTTTGTGGTCTTAACCCCTTCATGCAATAATGAGACTTGAGCATGTTGGTTATATGAGGCTGATTTATCCCACACACTGTTCATTCCTGGTTCTCCAGGTCTCAACACTCCTCTTTTTATGGGGATTTGATACGCAATCTCTCCCTCACCAGTTAATTGCAGGTTGCATGTGATTACTAAGGTTGCTTCCAGGCTGCCAATATTTTGCAGGAGGAATACGAGCACATACTAGACATTAAGGTCTGTGCAGTTAAAGTGACTCTGCTTTCCTAGGGCAACAAATCCACTTTTTAAACAACAGCAAACTTTGTGCAGTTTGGAAACTGACAAGTAAGCAGGTGTGCTGAAAAGTGTGTGGTCAACAAACGTTGATCCAGTTCTGGGCACCACAGTTTAAGAATGATATTGACAATCTGGAATGTGTGCAGAGGAGAGCAACCAAGATGATCAAGGATCTGGAAATCAAGCCATATGAGGAGCAGTTGAGGGAACTGGGTATGTTCTGTCCGGATATGAGGAGTCTGAGAGGAGATATGGTAGCCATCTTCAAATATCTAAAGGGCTGTCACATGGAAGACGGAACCAGCTTGTTTCTGCAGCTCCAGAGGGTAGGACCCCAACCAATGGATTTAAATTGCAAAGAGGAGATTCCGACTAAACATCAGGAAGAACTTTCTGACAGTAAGAGCTGCTTGACAGTGGAACAAACCCCCTTGGAAGGTGGTGGACTCTCCTTTGGCGATTTTAAGCATATGTTGGATGGCCATCTCTTGTGGATGATCTAGCTGGGATTACTGCATTGCAGGGGGTTGGACTAGATGACCCTCAGGAATCCCCTCCAATTCTATGATTCTATGCTTCTATGAATGGGAAGGTGTATATCCTCCCTGCAGACAAATCAATACTAACCAATCTATCCTTCATGTGGGCTTTGTGGAAGCAGATCAGAATGAAGTTCAATAAACCAGTCATCTGGAGGAGCCATAAGAAAGGTTTGCACTGCCTGTTTGCCAACCCTAATTCCTGCTTGTTGTTTTCTGTTCCTCAAGCTCAAGAGGAGAAGCCCTCCTTCTGGAACCAGCAGGCTCTCAAGGCCATCGAGCAAGCCCTGAGCCTCCGTCCCCGGCACTACAAAGCCAAGAACCTCATCCTCTTCCTGGGAGATGGTAAGTGGGCAAAACGCTTGGGTTGCGCTCCCTTGTCTGTGTAACATGAGCAAGAATAAATTCTTCTCTCTGTGCATGCAGAACTAAGCGCACACAGAACAATGTCAGCCCCAGTGTAGAACCAAGTCAGCACTCCCAAGATGAGGCTTCCCGAACCTGACGCTTTGCTGATGTTGTTGGGCTCCAAAATGCCTGGAGGGCACCAGGTTGGGAACAGTGGTGTAGCATGGGTTGCCAGATCCCGGGGCAACACAGAAGGAGAGAAACAGACAGAGTACGCTTGCGCATTCAACTACCTAATGCAGTGATTGTCAAACTTGGCCCTCCAGCTGTTTTGGGACTACATTTCCCATCATCCCTGACCACTGGTCCTGTTAGCTAGGGATGATGGGAAGTGTAGTCCCAAAATAGCTGGAGGGCCAAGTTTGGCTATCACTGGCCTAATGGCTTCCAAGTTTGGCTATCACTGGCCTAATGGCTTCAACGGAGTCCAGTGACAGAAGCACGCAGCTGTATTGAGGCAGCACCAGGTGTTGGGATTTTGCACCCCTAACAATTTTGTGCCCAGGGCAACTGCCCCGTGGCCTCCCCCCACATGTTACGTCACTGGTTGGGAAGGCTGCGTAGTCAAGCAAGCTCCTTTCCCTGAGCCTTGCATTTCCAAGAACCAGCCCCAAGGATGCAGAAGCTTGCTTTCCTCATCCAGGTTGTGTTTGATGCTGATAAACCGATTTGGACAGGAGTCCTATATCAAGGGAAACACTGTCGGAGCATTATTGGCTCTCATGATCTGGCATTAAATGTTCAGAAGGTGTGTGCCATAATGATTTGCTGGTAGTGTTGTCAATAGTCTTCTTTGGACTCTTGACGTTCTTGACGTGCACAATTCAAGGAAACTCTGGTTCCAAAGTCAGGAAGGAAACAATTCCGGAGGCTGTGAAGATTATGGGAACTGATGGTTATGCAAATTAAGTGACATAAATTAATAACGTAAGAAGATCAGGCCAAAGTCCCACCTACTTCAACAATCATTTCTCACACTGGCCAACCTATGGCAAGCAGGCCAGGAGTGCAACGTCAATGTGTCACTTTTTTTTATAATAATGATTTTTATTCATTTTCAAGTACAATCCAATAATAGCCTCATTATAACAATACCAAAGTATAATACAATTACTAATACCAATCATTCAAATACCGAATTATATAATTTAGGTTCCGGCACCCCCACCCCGCATGGTAGAATTGATGGTTTGATTATTTTCTTTATTTCTGTGTTCCAAAATCTTATTAATTTCAGTTTCATATCGGTCAAAGTAATAATCTCTTATACAACAACTGCAATATTAATATCTTCTATTCGTATTGACACATTAAGTGATTTATAGAACTACCAGTGAGGCACTCTAACTATAACCTTGTTCTTCCTGTGTGTGGCAATTATTCTGTCCATGGTGTTTCTTCCTGTCCTTGTAAAATGTTATGTCTATCTTTTCCTGTTTGTTGCTGTTATCTGTCATGCCTTGGGTGAAGCTGATATCCCATTATCGTTTCAGAAATTTCCCCGTTGCTCTGTCCCGTGCTTTGTTGTTTTGCAACTTTAACAACAGCTGCAAAAAATCACTCTGTCCCAATAAATAGCCTGTCACTCATGTTCTCCAGCTTTGTTTCCTGTGAATTTGCTAAGGAGAGGCTGCAGGGTCAGGCCAAAGTCCCATCTGGTACAGTATCTTGTTCTCACTATGGTCAGCCACACACTCCAATGGGGAGCCTGCAGTCAGAACCTGAGTGCAACCTCTTTGCCTCTGGTCAAAAACTGGGGTGCAAGCAGTGGTGGACCTACATTTGGGGCCTCCTGAACTGTCACAGGGGCCCCTTCACAGCCAGCAATGAGCTCTGGGTAACCTCTGTCATCTTCTTCAATTGGGTTGTTCCATGACAGATCTCCACAAATTTTCCACGAGTTTGCATTTTTGGGATCCGCCTGAGGACTTGCGTGGACTCATCATTATTCCTCTATGTTATGACCTCTGTTAAAATATTCAAATATATAAAAGGATGTCACATAGAGGAGGGAGAAAGGTTGTTTTCTGCTGCTCCAGAGAAGTGGACACGGAGCAATGGATCCAAACTACAAGAAAGAAGATTCCACCTAAACATTAGGAAGAACTTCCTGACAGTAAGAGCTGTTCGACAGTGGAATTTGCTGCCAAGGAGTGTGGTGGAATCTCCTTCTTTGGAGGTCTTTAAGCAGAGGCTTGACAACCATATGTCAGGAGTGCTCTGATGGTGTTTCCTGCTTGGCAGGGGGTTGGACTCGATGGCCCTTGTGGTCTCTTCCAACTCTAGGATTCTATGATTCTATGATTCTAAAAGGGGAGGGATGCATCAGCCGCAGCAGAACAGCCAACTTAAACGCAACACTCCACCTTTACAACAGCTGTGCTTCTGAGTCTCAAACCTTGGGATTGTTGAAATATATACCAAAAACAAAGCATCAATTTGAGTCATGCAACTCAAATTGGGGACATTAGTAAAAACACCAAACCCCAGCATTTTGAATGTGTTATGCAACACCAGATGGCAATGAAGAGCAAAAAAAAATTCTTTGTGATTTTCCATAGTAGTTTTTTTCTTTTGGTATAACGGTTTAATTTCTGCCTTATTTATAGCATTTTATTCCTGTGTATAGATCCACCCTGGGTCTACTAGACCCAACTTTTGTAAGCAATGTAGACTAAAGCTGTTTCTGGGGGCCCTCTGGGATTGGGGGCCTTGGGGTATAAGCTTTATTAGTTTCATAGTTGATCCAAAGCACCAATCCCTCTTTCAAACCATCTTTCCTTCTGCTGCCTTAAGCTGGGTTATTTTTTGTTTTGGTGAAGTCAGGGAGTGTGAAATAGATGTCGTTTCTCTGGGAGGAAACTGCTCTAGGAACACTGTGTACTATGGGGCATAAGAGGTGTTTGTGTCAGGATCCCATGGGCTGCAAACCTTCTCATTCTGTCTCCCTGTCAGGCATGGGCCTCCCAACTATCACCGCCACCCGAATCCTGAAGGGAGAGATGAAGAACCAGCTGAGCCCCCAGTTGTCTCTGGCGATGGACGCCTTCCCTTACGTGGCTCTTTCCAAGGTGCCTTCCATCTACGCTTGTCCCTGCAGTTCGGGGTGGGGGTGGGGTGGGACAAATGGCTTTCTGGGAATCGTGCCTTCCTTTCCGCTGAGAAGGTTCTTTTTCTCTACTTGAGGCCAATCGGGCAGTAATTCAGCAGGTGAAGCCTGTACTGACTGCACCTTCTTTGGGCAAGGCTCATAGCTCAAGCTCACACCTTGCATGCATGCAACTGCCAAGTGCAGTCTTAACATAGCTGTCAACTTACAGATTTGAAAATAAGGGACCAGCAGCCTCGAAAATAAGGGATCAGGAGCCAAAATAAGGGATTTTCCCAGCACAGGTATGTTCAACTTCTGAGCCCCTCTGAGCCAAAGGCAGAAAGCCCAGCCAGCAGCCAAACGAAGCCTCAAGCGGTGGTTCCCACAGCGCAGCAACCCGGCAAAGGGGATGCAGCAAGGGAAACCACTGTCACCTCTCCGCTGGGAAGCGCTGAGCAAAGGCGAGTCCCAGGCAATGCAGCCGATTTGATCGGCACAAGGCATGCAAGCTCCACCCCCCAGTTGTTCTTAGACTCCTTATTGGGTGAGCAACGCAGCCAAGCAACACAGTTGGAGCCTCCCTCCTCCCTGGCCGGCAGGGAGGGAGGGAGAGGAGCTGCTTCCTTTGAAACCCGGGAAATTTAAGGGACCTCGTCAATAAGGGGGGTACAGCGGGACACAGCGCTGCGATAAGAGAGTTTCCCACCAAATAAGGGACGGTTGACAGCTATGAGTCTTAAGCAAGTTGGTTTGGGGAGCATTGCTGGAAGAGGCGGCAGAGAGCCAGTAAAGGACCTGTGGCAGCTATATCACATTTTCCCATTCATTGGCCATGGAAAAGCATTACATGATTGAATTTTCACCTGCTGTCAAGTGTTGTCTGCAATGACTGGTAACCTCTCTCCAGGGGTTGAGAGCGGGGTTCTTTACTGGAGATGCTGAGGATGGAAGCTGGGACCTTCCTCCTCCTGCAAAGCAGATTCTCTGTCACTGAGCTACAGCCTTAGTCAAGGTGTGGTTGAGGAACCACAGAGAACCCACTATCAATGCAAGTGGGGCAAGTGTGGGAGACATTTCCCTTGG
The DNA here is from genome assembly GCF_964252035.2 of Podarcis erhardii. NCBI lineage: Eukaryota > Metazoa > Chordata > Lepidosauria > Squamata > Lacertidae > Podarcis > Podarcis erhardii. The sequence goes on along the minus strand of NC_138509.1, from coordinate 96,697,765 downwards.
GTGTTCAAGTGCGGAGACTCACACCCAATTCCTAATTAGATTGTATTCAGTAATGCATTACCAGACGGAGTCCTAAGAGTCTGCCAGAGCTTACCAGTGCACACACACTATATAGTGGTACCTCGGGTTAAGTCCTTAATTCGTTCTGGAGGTCCGTTCTTAACCTGAAACTGTTCTTAACCTGAAGCACCACTTTAGCTAATGGGGCCTCCTCCTGCTGCTGCGCCTCCAGAGCACGATTTCTGTTCTTATCCTGAAGCAAAGTTCTTAACCTGAAGCACTATTTCTGGGTTAGCGGTGTCTGTAACCTGAAGCGTATGTAACCTGAAGCATATGTAACCCGAGGTACCACTGGTAGTGGAAAAACATGTCACCTTGGCTGTCTCATCCTCTTCCAACCACCTTATGGCCACCCCATCACCCCACAATTTCTCATCTTGGAAAAACTTACTCAAACCACTTTTTCCAACTCTACGTGCAAAGCCTTCCATGCACCTTATCTCAGTTGTTTTTCACTTTGATGGTCAGCTGTTAGCTTCCAGCCATGTGGTTTTGCCATGTTCTTGCGTACGTGACACTGTTCTCGTTGACAGAAATGCCACGTCACAAGCAATTTTCTCACGTCCTGTTCACGGGCTGCGGGAAATGGCTGCCTATCATTCCCTTACCCCAACAGTAGGGCCGGCCTCACAACAGCTCATTGGAGGGTGTGAGAGAGCAGCCTTTAAGCTTCTCCTTTGGTTTTGGCAGACGTACAACGTGGACCGGCAAGTGCCCGACAGTGCTGGCACCGCCACCGCCTACCTCTGTGGGGTGAAGGGCAACTACAAAACTATTGGGCTGAACGCAGCTGCCCGAGTTAGCCAGTGTAACACGACAGCTGGCAACGAAGTCGTGTCTGTGATGCAGAGAGCCCGTGCAGCTGGTAAGATGGAGGGCACAGATGGAGAAACATAGTCTCATTCACATGAGGGGTGGGATTAAAGCACTTTTATTTCCTCACAAAGAACCCTGGGAACTGTAGCTACTAGTGGGTGCTGGGAGTAAACTACAGTTCCCAGGATTCTTTGGGGGAAGCCATGTGCCTTCAATGTATGTTGTGTCCAACACCCGGCCTGCTAGGTCTTCTTGATGCTTTAAGATACAGTGGTGCCTCGCAAGACGAAATTAATCCGTTCCGTGAGGCTCTTTGTATAGCGGTTTTTTCGTCTTGCGAAGCAAGCCCATTGACAGGTTAGCGGATTAGCGCTATTAGCGGTTTAGCGGCTTTTAGCGGATCAGCTGATAAGCGGCTTATCAGTGGATCAGCTGATTAGCGGCTTAGGAAAAGGGGAAAAAAGGGGGGGGGAACCCGCAGGAACTCGCAAGACATTTCATCTTGCAAAGCAAGCCCATAGGGAAATTCGTTTTGCGAAGCGCCTCCAAAACGGAAAACCCTTTCGTCTAGCGGGTTTTCCGTCTTGCGAGGCGTTCGTCTTGCGGGGCACCACTGTAAATGTTTTAAGTCAGGATAAGGCCCCTGGGTCAGAGCCTTCTTGGGCCTGGAGGTGGAGCAGAGCAGTTTGTGGCAGATCCATTTGCCCAAGACGTACAGCTAAAAAGAACACCAGAGGAAGTGGGGTTCAGGGGTTGATGGAATCAATTTGCCACCCCATGGTGATTGGCAACCATTTTTGTAGCCATCTGGGTGGTTTGTCTGACTAAAGCTCTCCGGTGCTTGTAAGGTGTCACAACACCTCCAGGCCACCAGGGGGCAGCACCCCAACACTTGGTTATAGAAATGTATTGTGTGTGTGCCCCCCCAACTTAAGGTAAAGGGACCCCTGAGCATTAGGTCCAGTCGTGGCCGACTCTGGGGTTGCGGCGCTCATCTCGCTTTATTGGCCGAGGGAGCCGGCGTACAGCTTCTGGGTCATGTGGCCAGCAGGACTAAGCCACTTCTGGCAAACCAGAGCAGCGCACGGAAACGCCATTTACCTTCCCGCTGGAGCGGTACCTATTTATCTACTTCCACTTTGACGTGCTTTCGAACTGCTAGGTTGGCAGGAGCAGGGACCGAGCAACGGGAGCTCACCCCGTTATGGGGATTCGAACCGCCGACCTTCTGATCGGCAAGTGCTAGGCTCTGTGGTTTAACCCACAGCGCCACCCGCGTCCCCCCCCCCAACTTAGTTACGTCTTATTGGGCTCAGGGTTTGCCCTCACACTTGCAAACCCTTAATCCCAGAGATGTAGATGGTAAGCATGGTCCTTTCATACTTAGGGGAGGCACTCTGTACATGCCCAGAAGCATTGTCTTCTCCTTCCTCCAAGTTTCTGATCAAAGATGAAACCCCAGTTCAATGAGGATCTCTTGCCTGATCCAGACAGTCCCTCTTGCAGACAATCTCTCTCTCTCTCTCTCTCTCTCTCTCTCTCTCTCTCTCTCTCCAATTTCAGGAAAGTCTGTGGGGATTGTGACCACCACGCGAGTCCAGCATGCATCACCCTCTGGCAATTATGCCCACGTGGTGAACCGGAACTGGTACTCGGATGCCGACATGCCCGCCTCAGCAATTTCAGAAGGCTGCAAGGACATCGCTCAGCAACTTGTTAAAAACGTCAACCTGACGGTGGGTTGTGGAGAGGGGCAGCAAACCCCCTCCTTTCTGGGCTTGCAGTCCACTCCTGCCCTCTCTGCTCTGTTATCCTGCTTAGGGTAAGCTGTGGGGCAGCTTTTGCCAACCTTGTGTCCTCTCCTCACTTGCGACTCCCTGCAGCTGTAACACTGCATTCTTCCTTCCTGCCTGGGCGTCTCCCTCTTCCCCATCACGCCTCCAAGCTGACCACACATTCTGAACTTACATTTTGTACTTTTGTAACTTAGATAGTAGTTATAAACCTGCCCCTCCATTTTTCTGGCATAACTGCTGCTTCAAGGCTTAGATTATGTAAGTAAATACTACTTTTACTTCTTCACAAAACAATGCTGTTTTAAAGGGGAGACGCCAGGGAAACCCACCCTGTCTTAAAAAAGCATCCTGGATTATTGCTTCCAGAAGGTTAAATCAACCTTGTTTTAGTTTCCATGTTTAAGCTGCAAAACATGATATTCTGTTGATCTCACCCACTCCAGCAAAGAAGGATAATAACTATATCATATATCCTCTCCAAGTGCCTGTGTAAATCCATTCCTACAGCGCACCTCTTGAGGTGTCCTTGCCCTGGGTCCTTTCAAACCTGGGAAATCTCCTGCCAAGATGGCTCCCCTGAGTGCTTTCTTTCGCTTGTGTGCACATTCACACAACCCTTCGTACGATGTGTGACTTTCTTGACAGGTGATCCTCGGCGGCGGTCGAAAGTACATGACTCCAGCGGGCACTCAGGACCCCGAGTACAACACCAACTCCAGCAAGGGCATTCGCCAGGATGGCAAGAACCTCATCACAGAGTGGCTTAACTCCTCGCCGGTAAGTTTATCGCACCAAAATGCTTTTGCTTTCAGAATTGTGGACTTGACACGAGGATGGTGTAATAAACAGAAATCTGCCCTTATTCCCTTATGGGGGACACAAGAGCCCTTATAGAGTCCTTCGTAGGTTCTCCATCAGTCGGAGAAAAGAACAGAGGCCAACAAGAGAATATTGAGAAGCAAAGCAGCTCGTAAGCCTGATCTTTATTGATCTGTTGCAACAGGGTGCTCCCCTCACACGCAGGAAAGGAGGAGGACCTCGAACAAAGATGTGCCCGCCCTTATATAGACATTTTAAATTGCCTGCCTTGGAGTCTAAGACCACCCCCAGAAATATCATACCTACATCACAGAAAGGGCGGTCTACAGCAGAAATCTGAGTTGTTTATCTCCTGTCATTGTTTATCTCCTGTCTGGCAGGTTACCTGTTAATGCTTACCCTGGGGAGCCTGACCAGTCCTTTGTAGTAACAAATACCCAGTTCTTGAGCCAGGCCACAGGTTCACCCCATTCATACACAGATATACCCTTAAGACAGGATTTGTGAAGGAAAAGACAATTTTCCTTTGACCTTGCAGAGAAAACATTTGGTCAGATTGGGAGCCAAAATGGCTCCAGGACTGCCCTCCTGTGCTGCTTCAGACGTGTGGTTCACATATTTATGTACATGTTTGCTTGGTACATTTATGAACATTTATTATATATATAAGACCTTTATTTATTTCAATGGGAAGCAGGTGTGTACGTGTTGTGCAACATCATTTGCAATGTACTTTGGCTGTGCACACATTGTACACCTCTGGAGCATGTTTCCCCTCACAAAGATTTTCGGGCACCATAGGGTTACAATTCTCAGCAGCCCTTATGAAATTTCAGCTCATGCAATTCTTTGAAGGATAAAATGTCTCTGATGTTTTAGCTGAGATTCCTGCATTGCAGGGGGTGGGACTAGATGACCCTCGAGGTCCCTTCCAACTATGATTCTATGAGATAAGAGGTCAATGCTGGGTGTGTCCAAAGGGGGTCTTGTTATTTAGTCTGTGGGTCTCATTGGGCCACACAGCCAGCCATCAGGGGAGGGACTGCAGCTCAGAAGAAGATTTGTGCTCATGCTTAAATTCAAAAGATGCCGGGTTCAAATCTTGGCACCTCCAGTTAAAAGGAGCACATGACAGAGAGCTCTTTCTGCTTCAGCGTTTGGAGAGCGGCTGCCAGTCACGTGGGGAGAATTTCCCCTTGTGGGTTCAAGTATGGAAGCTCACACCCAATTCCCAACTAGTCAGACTTTATTCAGCAATGCATTTCTGGACAGAGTTCTAACATTCTGCGAGAGCTTGGAATGCTCTCTGTGTAGGAAAAATATATGTAATCTTTGCTATTTCATTCTCTCCATCCACCTTCTGCCACCCCATCACCCCACGATCTCTCATTCACCCACAATCCTTGGAAACACTTACTCAGCTCAATCTTTTTTACTGTATGTGCAGAGCCCTCCTTGTGCCTTATCTAGAGCTGTTTTTCACTTCAACAGCCAGCCATTAGGGAACTCCAAAAGTGGCTCTTACCAGTCTTCTGGTCAGGTCATGTTTCTGCATAAGTGATGCTGGCCTAACTGATAATGGGTTTACCAAAAATCCCACCTCATAGAGGAGACAGTATTGGTGTAGACAGGCAAATATTCTCCAAAAGGAAACACATTTTAATCTGTGGTGGATATGGCAAGCTACGTTGGGCCTGAAAGGCGTAGAAAATATCCCCTCAATTCTTTGTGTTTCTTCCTAGGGCACCAAGTACGTCTGGAACCGAACACAGCTGCTGAGTGCTGCAGACGACCCAGCTGTGAGCCGCCTCATGGGTAACGGGTTCAAATCCCCATTTGCCTCCCAGTTTCTTCATCCATGGTGTCTTAGGCAGCTTACAGCTTTAAAGCACATTATTTCCCTCAAAGGGTTATGGGCAATGTAGTTCACCCCTCGCAGAGTGACAATTCACAGCAACCCTTAACAAACTACAGTGCCCAGAATTCTTTGAGAAAAAGAATATGCTTTGAATGTGCTTCAAAGGCACACACAGCCTTATTCAGCCCTGTCTTGAAATGCCTATCACCCACCGCTCTTCCGTGTTACAGTGATTAGAAGCGTTTTTCTCAGAATGCGTTTAAGACTGGTTTATACACACAGGAGAATCAAGCAGAAATCCTGGACCAAACTGCTTTGGGCTGCAGATTTCCCTGTGTCTCTCTTGATGTGCGAATGTTTCCTCATGTGGGGAATGAGGGAAGCCCCATGACATGTGTAAAATTCCAGGAGTGAGGGTTTTGTGGCACAACCTTCAGACCAGCACTTCTCTCTTCTCACCAGTCCCACCTGCACCCAAAATGGTGCCTTCTGGGAAAAGCTGTAACCCTGGGGTGGGGAGCCATTTTTATCCCCAGAGACAAGCTGCTGGGGCCTGTCAATCACCTGACAGCACGACAACCTCAGAGCTCCCGGGGGCTCCTTTGCAGCCATCTCTTTACCTGCCCCACACCTGGCTTCACATATCATGCCCAGGTGGATGTGGCGTGGAGAAACTGTTCCGTTGAGAGTCTGTCAAGGCTGCCAACAGGGACTGTTATGGCGTCCAGTCCGCTTCCACTGCGCCAACCTGCTTCTCCCGGCTACAGCAGAGAATCTTGCGCAGTGGTGTGCCTGTGTGGAAGGAATCTCAGCCATGCAGTAAAACTCTCGTACAACGGCTTCCTCTATTCTATGAAGCGTTCATTGTACAGCAGCAAAATGACAACAGCCAGGGGAAAGCGAAGGCACAATGCTTCTCCTGTCGATGCTTCTCCTGTCGCAGCCAAAACAGAAAGTAAAAACGTTCACATAACAAAGATGCGAACACACCCCAGTGACAGGACGTCATTCCCCTTGAGCTGTTAATCCTGTAAGCTCTGGGTATCCTCACAAAAGCAGCCTCACAGGTCAAAACAGGACCCTGGATAGTTCTTATTTAAGCCAAGAGGCTGAAGGTTCTCCACCTCTGCTGTAGCACTTGGTTCTGCCAGATTGTGTGAACTGTGGCTTGGAGCGGGCTAGGAACGCATTCTTTTTTCTGACAAATCCTCTGTCTTGGGCTGGTTGGATGCAGAGGAATGGTGGGAGGAACCAGCTAGGGAATCCCCAGGGACAGAAGACTCAGAACTTGGGGAGTGGTGGTGGGATGACACTGAGTGGACAGACGGAGAAGAGGGAGAGGAGTGGGAAGAGAAGGTGTCGGAAGCTGAAGAGGTAACAGGGCTCAGTGAGCTGGGAGAGTCTGTGGCAGAGAGAAGTCTAGAATCAGAGGCAGAGGCTGAAGCAGAAGAGGCCAAGAGGCAGAGATGAGTCTGGCTGCTGAAGAGTCCCAGGTGTTTCCTACTCGTCCTGCGACAAGCTCCCCTCTTGCCTGGTCTCCCAGAACTAGGAGAGGCATGAAAAGGGCAGAGGAGAAAATAGCGTCACACAGGTGAAGTCTCAGATTGCTTGGGGAAAACCCTGGAGAGGACTTTGACAACTCTAGGAAGGCAGGAGCCTTCAGTCTTGGCAACTGCTTCATGGGGGCCAGACCCACGGGGACGAGCTGCTGTGCTCATTAGGCCTGACACTCAGCCAAGTCCTCAGAGATCATGTTATTGCTAATAAAGACATAACTCCAACTTTGAATGGTGTGATTTACTGCCAGCTGACTCTTGGACTTCCTCTCACACTTCACGCCTCAAAACAGTCCTTTCTCCCATGATGCACTTAGAACAGGCTGTTGTTCTCACTTTTATCCCCAGGCCTCTTTGAACCTGGCGACATGAAATACGAGCTGGTCCGCAACAATCAGACTGACCCATCTCTGGCGGAGATGACTGAGGTCGCCTTAAAGATCCTCAGCCGCAACCCCGAGGGATTCTACCTCTTTGTTGAAGATAAGTTGGGGCATCTTCTGGGCTGCCTTGACCAGGGTTTGGGTAGAAAGCAGACTGGGATCTTGTAGTTAAAAATTTGTAAACAGCTCAGTGAAAGGGGGATCCATTAACTGGGGCGATTGCAGGTGTTTTCCCTCATCTCTCTCCCCTTCTAAGTTGCCCTTTTCTCCGCACGAGGCAAGATTGACCTGGGACACCACAACGGCATTGCCAAGCAGGCTCTCACTGAGGCAGTGGAGTTCGACAAAGCTGTCCAGCGGGCAGGGGAGCTGACGCAAGAAGCTGACACCTTGACCGTGGTGACCGCTGACCATTCCCACGTCTTTGGCTTTGGTGGCTACACGCTGAGAGGCTCCTCCATCTTTGGTATGGCGCTGGCGAGGAACCCGTCGGTTCTGGTTCTGGTGGGCTCAGCTGGAAGTGTGTGTGGGGGGGGGGGAAGGGCCGTAGATCAGGGTTAGAGCACCTGCCTTGAATGTAGAAGGTCCTGTAGGATCTTCACATAGGACTGAGGAAGCCCATTCTGAAGCCCTGGAGAGCCACTGCCTGCCAGTGCAGACAGTGCAGGGCTATATGGACCATTGGCCTGACTTAGGCTTGTAGAGTTGGAAGGGACCCTGAGAGTCATCTAGTCCAGCCCTCTGCAATGGGGATATCTCAGCTAAAGCATCCACAACAGATGATCATCTAATCTCTGCTTTAAAACCTCAAAGGAAACAGAGCCCACAACCTGCCAAGGGAGTCTGTTCCACTGTTGGTCGGCTCCTCATGTCAGAAAGTTCTTCCTGCTCTTTAGTCGGAATTTCCTTTCTTGTAACTTGAAGGCCATTGGTTCAATTCCTACCCTCCAGAGCAGGAGAAAATAAGCTTGCTCTGCCTTCCATGTGACAGCCCTTGAGATATTTGTAGATGGCTCTCAGATCTCCTCTCAGCCTCCTCTTTTCCAGGCTAAACATAAGGCAGCTATCTATTTTCCAAAGGTCTTCAGAACTGTGGTCCAAACTACAGCCGCTGGAAGAATATGGTGGTAACAATGCAATTTGCCTCTTGGGCTGCGTCCAGAAAGGGCCATGGCTTAGAGAGCAAAGCCTGTGTTTCGCCCGCCAAAGGTCCCAGGTTCAATACCTGGCATCCCCAGTTAGACATTAGGAAGAACTTCCTGACAGTAAGAGCTGTTTGACAGTGGAATTTGCTGCCAAGGAGTGTGGTGGAGTCTCCTTCTTTGGAGGTCTTTAAGCAGAGGCTTGACAACCATATGTCAGGAGTGCTCTGATGGTGTTTCCTGCTTGGCAGGGGGTTGGACTCGATGGCCCTTGTGGTCTCTTCCAACTCTAGGATTCTATGATTCTAAGAAAAAAAAGATGTTTTCTAGTAGAGTTGAGAAATACTTTTGCTGTGGATCTTGGAGAGCTTCTGCTGCTCAGAGTATTGAACTAGATGAACTAACAGGCTGAGTGGCCCTCCAGGGATAAAATCATAGAATCGTCAAGTTGGAAGGGACCCCCAAGGGTCATCTAGCCCAACCCCATGCAATGCAGGAATCTTAGCTAAAGCATCCATGACAGACAGCCACCCAACCTCTGCTTAAAAACCTCCAAGGAAGGAGAGTCCACAAGTTCTGTCTGGCCCTCGTCACCACCCTCGCCTTGGGTCATGCCTTTCACTGGCTCTGCTTCACACCATGGGTGTTTTGGCCTGGCTGGAATGTGCCCTTGAACCCAGACCATGCCTCTCGCTTGTCTGGATGGGGTTTAGGGAGGGGTGTGTGCCAGTGTGTGTAGAAAGCAGCCTCCCACACAAAGGCAGAACGGGCATGCCCTGCTCCGCCCACTTTTGCCCTTGGCCCCACTGGAATTCGGCCCTTGGGAGCTTGCCCAGAAAGGAAACCGGCCCTTGGCCTGGAAAGAAGATTCCTCACTGTCCACTAATGCTCCCTCCACAGGCTTGGCCCCCGCATTAGCAGCAGACAGGAAGGCGTACACATCCATCGTGTATGGGAACGGGCCAGGCTACCAGATCACCAGCCAGGGCCGCCCCAATTTGACCGAAGAAGAGAGCGGTAAGAGGGATGGCGCTGCTGAATTGGGGAGGGCTGGGGAGGGGGTGGCTGGACAGGGCCACGTGTGGTCAACATTCAAGGCTAGTTTGACTCTATGGCAGGGATTCCAAGGCCACAGCACACGTCACCCAAGAGTGTTAATTGAGACGGCGGTGCTTGTGGTGTTTAACCCTCCCTATGCCATTTTCCGGGACAGGGGTAGCGCTGTGGGTTAAACCACAGAGCCTAGGACTTGCCGATCAGAAGTTCGGTGGTTCGTATCCCTGCGACGGGGTGAGCTTCCGTTGCTTGGTCCATGCTCCTGCCAACCTAGCAGTTCGAAAGCATGTCAAAGTGCAAGTAGATAAATAGCTACCACTCTGGCGGGAAGGTAAACGGCATTTTTGTGCGCTGCTCTGGTTTGCCAGAAGCGGCTTAGTCATGCTGGCCACATGACCTGGAAGCTGTACGCTGGCTCCCTCAGTCAATAAAGCGAGATGAGTGCCGCAACCCCAGAGTCGGCCACGGGGTCCCTTTATCTTTAAGCCATTTTCCAGATCTGAGGTTCAAACGCCTCCACCCACTTATCGTTGCACCAATCCACATTAAACGCTTAACCCTCCACTCCATACTTGTTTTAAAGTAACGCCCACCCATTCCCCGAAACTAAGGGAGATCCTGTTATTGATCTTCCACATTATGTGTGGCCTAGACCCTAAGCCTGTCCAGTGTCCTTCGCAGTCATAGGCAGTAATGCTTCTGAAAACCAGTTGCTGGAAACCATAGGCATTTCCACCAGGCATCTGGTTGGCCTCTGTGAGGGGCCTTGGCCTGATCCAGCGGCCCCTTCTTATGTTCTTTCATTCCTTTCCGTAGAGCGTGACGACTACCACCAGCAAGCTGCGGTGCCCCTTGACTCGGAAACCCATGGGGGCGAGGACGTGGCCATCTTGGCAAAGGGCCCCATGGCTCACCTATTCCATGGGGTGCAGGAGCAGACGTTTGTTGCCCATGTCATGGCCTATGCTGCTGGCATAGAACCATACCAGGAGAATGGCCTGGACTTTAACTCTGCCAGGTTGACAAAGCCCACTTTGGTGACTCTTCTCTTGGCCTCCTTGCTCCTTTGGGCCTGTTAATCCTCCCCTGGACAACAACTCGATACATCTCTCTCCTCTTTCTCTCCTCTGGACATTGATTTCATCTCTGATGCCACATAGAATACACCCTCAAGAGCTTTGCTTCTTAAGCTAAACAAGTGTTCTCCATCCTGCTGAAGGCTGAATCAATGAATGTCTTCCATCTTGTTCCATCAAAAGTGGGGGCTGGCAGTTCTAGTCACGGTGTGAACATGCAGGAGCACATGCAGGGGTATCCCTTATTTCAAGGAAACATGGAATTCCACTTCTGACACCAGTGTTGCGCACTACCCCCCAATCTCTGAGCAGTGTGAGATTCCAGTGATTCCAGGTGCTTAGGAGTCGGAATGAGGAACAGCGGAGACTGTGGTGCCTCAAAAGAGGGTGACATGCTCAACTTCAGACCTTAGAGCTGCTCTCCTACCTAGACCTGAAGAGTGGGTGGTGCCATGAATGCCACAGGGAGACCATGCCCAGCTTCTAGAATGCCAAGCGATGCTCAAACTCTCCTGTGCCCCAATCCCCCCTTTCTCTCGTAATCATTGTTACTAGCATTGATAGGTAGAGGCTGAAGCAGAGTGTGTGTGTGTGTGTGTGTGTGTGTGTGTGTGTGTGTGTGTTGTGCAGTTTGAAAGGAGAGGTTCCTTGGGCAGCTGACAGGCTCCTTCCCATCAGCTGATTCTCCACTCCATGCCAGTCATCATGGAGATGTGATGTGATGCTTCCTAACCCAACCATCACACTTCCACCTGGATTTGCCATGTCTGACAGGGAACGGTCTCTTAAATAACCACCTGTGCTCCAGATCAGGACTGCAAGGGAGCTGCTAGGGACCATGATGAGGAGGGCTGCACTGAGGAAGAATGGTGGGAGCTACCCCCTAACCTTGATCCTGAATCTTCCCAGGAGCAGGAGGACAGTATAGATTTGGAGCATTGGTTTGCAGAGGGGCTTAGTTCAGAAGGCAGAAGCCGGGAAATACTGGATGGGGAACAGCTAGCAGAAGAAACACTAGAAGAGAGAGCGTTAACAGATTCACGGTCTCTGGATAGTATCCACCCCCTTCCCCCAAAGTCCTGGAGAGCTCAGAAAATGTCAGAACAGAAAACACAGAGGCTCCAAGCTCAGATTACAAGATGTAGGAGTGATGTAGATTAATAGGGACGGATCAGGGAGTGAACTTAATTGGGAGCACCACTATTCTGGTCAGCGGCTTTTTTTTTTGTCCCTTGTTGTGTTTATTAAAGAAACTAACTGGTAAGAATTCTCTTTTGTTTGATCTGCTCATTTACGGCCATGGGGGAGGAAGCGGATTCCCCGAAGCCTGACAGGAGCCCAGAGATTGGCTGTTTTGGTTTCTGATTGGCTGCACCTCCATCTTGGAATTCTTCCTCCCAGAGAATCAACCAATTCTGAGCCCAAGCATCTTCTGGAAGTGACATAAGTGATAAGGGTCTCCGTGGCCACTAACTGGCTGTGTCCTCTCTCCACAGCTCGAGGGAGCAATTTTTTGCATACCAGTTGCTGGAAACCAGAGGAGGGGGGAGTGCTATTGGGCTCGGGTCCAATGCTGGACTAGACAGACCTGATCCTGCATGCTCTTCTGATGTTCCTAAGCAAGACATTTTAATTCAATTCTGCTAATTCATTAAATTAAATTGAAGGATGAGGTAGGTTGGCGTCTCCTCCAAGCCCTTGGGAAAGGGAGGGTTGCAAGAAGCCCAGTGAATAAATCACACCCCTTTGCCCATGCAGACAAAACAGCTCTGGTCTTTTAATTCAACATGATCAGCAGCAGAAAAATACAGCGCGACATTTTCTGTACAAAGAGCCACTTAGCCCTACAGCCCAGACAGCGCCACCTGCTGACTAGGAGTGTGTGTGGAGGGTTTGGGAGGTTGGGGGGGCGGCGGGGGGGGGGGGCGGTTGGCCACACAGCTGACCATGCCAACCTGCCTCCAGACTCTCACTGTTTTGCAGACAGGAGTCGATCGCGTATCGGCAAACTCAGGTTGCATTTGGGCTGGCCTCCTCCCACAATGAATCTGTCCCCCCCCCCCATCAAAAAAAATAATATAAATTTGACCTTTTTTGTAGCAAGGGGAAATGTGCTGGAAAGTATGGGATAGCAATCGCTTGACACGATCCTGTATAACCTCCCCACAAACAGATCAAAATAAAGGCTCGACAGAACGGGGGTTCCATATAACTTCCCCACGACTTTTGTGTAGGCAGATGAGGATGAGTGCTTGCCTAGAAATCACCCTGGTCCTCCCCCCTCCCCAAATATCTACCATACATGCTCTGCATTCCCTGGTGTGCTTTTGCTCAGGGGAGAAGGGGGCAGATGGCGCATGGGCAGCCTGGGGCAGGTGGGCCAGAGGCCTACTGACTCTGCCCATTTTAGAGAAGGCCCTGATCCATATTTCTAGCACCCTAGGAGAGTTTGGGAATGAGCTGGTCTTGAGAGGAGATCTGGAGACGATAAGCTTTGAGGGGAAATTAGGAGGCGCCTTGGTTTGGCCTCGTCCGCCATCTTGTTTTGTTTTGTTTTCCCAGATCTGGTTGGAGAAATAGGCCTCATGTTTGCCACCTCCATCTGGCCCTGCCTAGCTTGGCCGTAGTGTCCTCTCTTGGGGGGCCTTGCCTGAGTTTGGCAGTTCCTTTCCCAACAAGCAGCGACACAGGTGTGCACAGAGGTCTGTGTGAGGTCTTGGGGAGAAAAGTGCCCAATTTCTGCAGGAGTCGGTCCATCCCCACCTCCCAAAATAATGGCCCTTGTCTGTCGGTGTGCATGTTGGTCCCTGAGAACGGGGCCAGCTCGGAGCAACAGGGTGTGTTTGTGTTTCCGTGTGTGTGTGTGTTTCCCTTATTTTTCTTTGTCCTGCCGGTGGGCAACGAGGTTTAGATTGGTGGCGACTGAGCCCGGCGAGCGTTTTGGACAATGCCAGGGGTGGGTTGGAGCGGGCGGCTCTTTCACCAGACGGAGCATTTGTGAGCTGGGTTCATGGGCGAGTTCTTGGGGCAGTGGAAGACCCGGCCGAACTCCTCGAACTGCGAGACGCTGCCCAGGACCCTACAGGCGAGAGGGAAAGAAGAGAGGAATGACGCAACGGCAGCCACAAAGGCCTGAGAAGGATTGTTGTATAAAACGAGAAGCATGGGACTGCACCTAAGATGCCTCTCCTGTTTTGCAACCCTTGATTCCTCATGTGGAGGCTGGCTGCAGGGGCTTGGTAGAAAGAGGGAAGCACTTTTCACATGCTCAGATTCACTCTTTGCTCCTTCTTCTCAAGATCTGGTGGCTGCACCCTGACAGCTGGGTGGGAACTGTTTCAGATTTAAGCCCCTGGCAGCTCCAAAGGATTAGAATAATAGAATAATAGAAGATTTGGAAGAGACCCAAAGGGCCATCTAATCTATCCTATCTAATCTAAATTTATCATTAATTTAATTCCATTTATTCCCCAGCTTCCATCTGACTCAGGTATGAAATCTCTCATAGGCCTTCACCCCTCTCCGTGTCTGATCAGGCATCTCCAAACTTGGCCCCCCAGCTGTTTTGAGACTACAACTCCCATCATCCCTAGCTAAGAGGACCAGTGGTCAGGGATGATGGGAATTGTAGTCCCAAAACAGCTGGAGGGCCGAGTTTGGGGATTCCTGTCTTAGAGGAAAGGCCTGTGAAGGCTGGTCTACCAGGGATGCCCCCAGCCTGGCAGGGGAAATTTGCTGAGCAGTCAAGCAAGGAGACCACATAGGGCGACCGTCAACCGTGGGTTGGCAAGCAAGGCTCTCGGAACACGAGAGTGTCCATGTTTTATTTATTTTGTATCAACAATCTGTGCTCTACTTAATCTCAGCAATGCACAAGAGCCATAATACAGTAGGAATAAAAATGAGTCAAAACTATAAATTCAGAACTCAGTTTTTAAAAAGCCTGCTGGAGATGGAAAGAAGAAAAAGCCCCTAGAATGGCAGATTAAGTTGATGGACTACGCTGAAATAGCAAAAATGACCAGAAGACTCAGAAATCAGGAAGACCAGAATTTTAATAGGGAATGGGGGAAATTTATAATCTATCTTAAAAACCATTGTAAGCAGCTGAAATCATTAGTGGGGTTGGAACAACAATGGTGAATTTTGGACATAATGGAGATGCAAAAGATTTGGATTATTATAGAAGATGCAGGAGGAAAGGACTAACAATAGGAGCCACAGAGGAGGGAAGCCCAGGAGATTCTGTGGAATCTTGTTTCTATATTGTAAGTTGTTACGTTATTGTAAAATTTTCATTTGAAAAATGCAAATAAATAAATTTATTTTTTAAAAAGCCTGATGGAATGAAATGAAAGTCTTTAGGAAGAGCCGGACGTTCAACAGGGAGGGGACCTGCCTGATCACAACAAGAGGGGAGTTTCACAAAATTAGGCCTACAATACAAAACACAGAACTCCTGGTAGATATGACCTATTCATCCAAGCAGGGATTCCTGCAAAAACCTCAGAGGTCAAGCAGGAATATAAGGGATGGGATGGTCCCTGGGGTATTCTGGACCCAAGCTGTCAAGGACCTTGTAAATTACCATATTTTTCGCCCCATAAGATGCACCTGACCATAAGACGCACCTAGTTTTTAGAGGGGGGAAGCAAGAAAAACAATATTCTGCACAGAGCATGTAAGCAGCAATCACTTTCCTTGCTCCCGTCCGTCCTTCCTCCCGCCTCCTGTGAAGCCAGCAGAGCAAGAGCGATAGCTGCACAGCGAGCGACAGACAGGAGCCATGGCTCTGGCTGCGGAGGCATCCCTCAGCTTGTGACTGCAGTGGTAGCCGAGGGATCCCTCTGCCACCCAGTGCATTCACTCCATAAGACGCACAGACATTTCCCCTAACTTTTTAGGAGGAAAAAAGTGCGTCTTATGGAGCGAAAAATACGGTAATGCAAGCACCTTGAACCTGGTCCCATAGCTTATGGGCAACCAGTGCAAGCCAAACCCAAACAGCATCCCTTCTCCTTCCTGTCCCCTCCTCTTGCACACAAACACGCATACGCACACACACCCAGATACCTGTAGTGTTCAGGGGCGTGTTTGTCGGTCAGCACCTGCAGGTAGATGGATTGCGAGCGCCGTTTGATGCACCAATTCTGCAGGGAGAAGAAGCGAGAAGTGGAAGGCTGAATCTGTCAGAGACAGGGGAGGGAAGGTCCGGCCTGTGGCTCCAAGGTGAGGCCGCCTGGGAGGGCCCAGGGCTCCCAAGTTCTTAGACAGTGTCTCCAAGCCTCTTTGCCTTAGAGACCAGGCAGCCTGCTCCAGCCCTCCACCAGAAATGCCTTTGTGTGGAACAATGGTGGTAGCAGCAGGGGTCTCTGGCCAACGTTAGGAAAGGCAGGAACAGGTGTGCATGAATTCCCCCCCCCCCCGCTATCGAAATGATTTATTTTGTTCTTCGTTAAAAAATTGCATTCGCTTTTGATCCCTCTTCCCTTCCTCTCTTCCTTCTTAGCTTTTTGCTGCTGTCTGTGGCAATAGCAGAGTTGGACGGCAGCCATTTCACGTTGCCAGAATGCCCTCAAGCTAAAGGTCATTAAAACTTACACACACACACAAATGCCCCACTCCCATTTCAGTCTCCAGAGACTGAAAACTAGAACAGTAAAACTGTTTAAGTTCTTTGCAAAAGCTCTTTGCAAAAGCGCACTTTGCACTTTTGCAAAAGCTCTTTGCAAAAGTGCTCTTTGATGCAGCCTTCTCTCCTTTAAACACCACACCTGTCAAATTTGGCTCACAAGATTGATCCTGATAAGGATCTGGGCCACCCCTCCTGTAAGCTCTTGAGTATAACCAGCCTGGATCTCTGGTGATGGCTTGGACTCCTGGCAGGGGCTGATGGGAGTTGTAGTCCAGAACATCTGCTTGGGAGCCAGGATGCTGAAGGGTGCATTAGTGAGTTGAGAATGCTTTGGAGATGCCTCAGTCTGATGAGACGTGGTAGCAGCGTTTGCTCAAGCCTTTGGGGTCTGATTCAGGAACCCCAAGCAATCATTCCCTGGGCACGCAGGCCTTACCTGGGCAAAAGCGATGAAGAAAAGTTGTTCATGGGTGTATTTGAGAGGGTGGAGAGGGTTCTCGGGACCGTTTTCCCGCACCCACTTCTGATAGGCCTGCAAGAGAAAGTCTTGCTCAGCAAAATGAGGTGGCTGCTCCCCAACACTCCCTGCAAAACCCTCCCCAAAGGTTAAATTGCTAAACAGCCTCGGTCCAATATATCTGAAGGAGTGTCTCCACCCCCATCGTTCTGCCCGGACACTGAGGTCCAGCGCCGAGGACCTTCTGGCGGTTCGCTCGCTGCGAGAAGCCAAGGTACAGGGAGCCAGGCAGAGAGCCTTCTTGGTGGTGGCGCCCGCCCTGTGGAACGCCCTCCCACCAGATGTCAGAGAGAAAAACAACTACCAGACGTGAAGGAAATAAGCAGCTATCTTATCTTTAAAAGACATCTGAAGGCAGCCCTGTTTAGGGAAGCTTTTAATGTTTAATATACTATTGTTTTTTAATATTCTGTTGGAAGCCGCCCAGAGTAGCTGGGGAAACCCAGGCAGATGGGCGGGGTATAAATTTATTATTATTATTATTATTATTATTATTATTATTATTATTATTATTATATCCAAAGGGCAGAGCTTTTGAATCCTGGTCCCCCCCCCCCGTGTTTTAAGGCATTCTTATTTGTTGTCTGTAAGATGCCTTGCGTCCCTGACAGGGGAAAAAACAGGGTATAAAAATCTTAACAGTTGTGTTTCTTATACAAATAGTGAGGAACACGGTCACTCGGTTCCTCAAATGTATCCACAAAGGTCTGGCTCTTTTAAGACTCTTTGCTGTTATTTCTTTTCCATTATAATTTAGTAACGATTTGTCATAATAGTTGAGAGTGAAATTCTGTTTCATAATTACCTGCCAAAGTTTTGAGAGTTAATTTTATTGCATACGTTTACATTCTAATAGATGATTGAGTATTCCTTCATTAGTTATAAGTTGTTTTGATTTATAGCCATATTTTTTTACTACGGGTTATTTGTTTAGGATTGCTAGAAAATGTGCAATCTCTATGTGCATTTTGCAGTTTCTTCAGCAATGCAGAAAGGCGGGATACAAATCAAAAGTGAGGTGAAACCGCAGTGTGGTGGGGTGCTGTGCATAGACTGCTCTCCCATGAAATCATCTAATCCTCTTTTAAAGCCCTCAAATTTGGTGGTGTTATGTACTGAGTTGAATAGGATCCAAACTGCAGCAGTCTGATTGGTCCTAGAACAATAGGATCCAAAATGCAGCAGTCTGTTTGGTCCTAGAACAATAGGATTCAGAATGCAGCAGTCTGATTGGTCCTTGACCAATGCAGCAGTATGATTGGTCGGCAGGAGCCACCCAATCCAGATCCAGATAGAAGTGAATCCACAACCTGATTGGCCTACAGGAGAATTCCGGAATTAGCCAATCACGTGGGGCCCATTGTGTAAATAATGTATATAAAGCAGATACTTTGAGGGGACTTTCATTCCCTCCTCACTACTATGAGCTGAATAAAGAGCAAGAAATCCACTCTCGACTCTGAGTATATTTCAGGTGGCCATCACTGTGGGAGGGAGTTCCACAGTTAACTAGGCACTGTGTGAAAAGCACTCTTGCACGGGTCTGTCAGCCAAATTGAGCTTGGGCAGATGTCAGGCAGACACCCTGTTGGGTGGACTTTGCACACGTGACTGGGAACTCCTCTTCCCTTGGGGGTGGGGGGACTTACATAGTAGGCGAGCTTGAGTCCCCCCATATCAGCAATGTTCTCCCCAAGGGTATGCTTCCCGTTCACCTGTAAGAGAGACAGACAGACAGACAGACAGACAGACAGACAGACAGACAGCAGAGTTAGGATTGGAGATGCTTCCTTTCCACCATCCCACAAAACCCCAGTATTGAGAACAGAGGTCCTCAAACTTTTTTCTCCGGGCGGCACCAATTTTTTATCGATAAGGAAAACACAGGGAAACAAAAAGAATCAAATCCTAGCAGTGCTTAATCGATAGCACAGAACGCAACTGCTTTATAATAGGATCATGAGACACCCAGAAAGTATAAAACAATGCAGCAACATAAAAACACAAACTATTCCCAAAATATAATTACAAATCTTACAAATGCACTTGAAGTATGTATATGAACTCAATGGGAGGCGTGAGCTTGTCTTTGTCAGGTAATCTCGTTTATGCCCGGTCTGATTTGAGACAAACAAACTCTCGTCTCATGGACATAAAGAAACCTTTCTCTTTCCTGTTCTTTCTTTTTTTGATTTATTTATTTGTTTGTTTGTTTGTTTATTTATTTGATTTTTGAATTTTATTGTTTTACATGTTTTTATACTGTATTTTATGCTGCTTTTATAATTAAGTGTTTTAAATTTGTTGTTAGCTGCCCTGAGCCTGGTTTTCGAACTGGGAAAGGCGGGGTATAAATAAAATATTATTATTATTATTATTTGAAAATCCCTGTTTCTTTGCCCTTGAATCTCCTCACCACTTTTGTCAACCTCTCCTGCCTCACCCTTTGAAAACGCCTCACCCAACCCCTGTTCCTCCCTCCTTACACTTCACCCAACACTATGTGTTCATATAAAGGCTTGAGTGTGCTCCCACACATCCCCAAAGTTGGATTGCCACCTTTTTAGTGCCTGGGGGCTCCCCTGCCTTTAACAGCTGGGCATTGGGCAAACATTCTATTGCCCCTTTCCAGGGCTGGATGCAGACTCTTTGGAAATTGCCAGCTGGCACCAAGATGCCAACTTCCAAATGCCACAGTAACTGTAGAACTTTGTTCTGCCACTGACACGGTACGATACGATAATCTTTATTGTCATTGTCCCATACAGAACAACTGGGCATTTGCTTCTTACTCAAAAGCCTGTCTATATGATAGTGGGCCAAAATACAGGTCTGCCCTCCTTCAAGGGGGCGGGGGCGTAACCTTTCCTCTTGCCCATTGAGTTATAATTTGCGATGGCTGCCTCCTATAGCAAATAGAAGGAAGGTACTAAGGGCACTTCTGGGACGTGGGTGGCGCTGTGGGTAAAACCTCAGTGCCTAGGACTTGCACTGATCGTAAGGTCGGCGGTTTGAATCCCCGCGGCGGGGTGAGCTCCCGCCGTTCGGTCCCAGCTCCTGCCAACCTAGCAGTTGAAAAGCACCCCTAAGTACAAGTAGATAAATAGGTACCGCTTTATAGCGGGAAGGTAAACGGCGTTTCCGTGTGCGGCGCTGGTGCTGGCTCGCCAGCTGCAGCTTCGTCACGCTGGCCACGTGACCCGGAAGTGTCTTTGGACGGCGCCGGCTCCCAGCCTCTTGAGCGAGATGAGCGCGCAACCCTAGAGTCGGACACGACTGGCCCATACGGGCAGGGGTACCTTTGTTGTTGTTTAGTCGTTTAGTCGTGCCCGACTCTTTGTGACCTCATGGACCAGAGCACGCCAGGCACTTCTGTCTTGCACTGCCTCCCGCAGTTTGGTCAGACTCATGTTTGTGGCTTCGAGAACATTGTCCAACCAAGGTAAAGGGTACTAAGGGAAGAAGCCCTATTCATCTATTCTATTTATTTATTATTATTATTTATTATGACATTTGCACCCACGCCTTTTCTCCAAGGTGCTGAGGGTGGCTGGCATACACACCTCTCCCCCCCATTTTATACTCACAACGTATTGCACTTGGGCAAAAAAAATGAGAGGCACAAATACAAGATGGGTTACACCTGGCTTGAGAGCAGTACATGTGAAAAGGATCTAGGAGTCTTGGTTGACCACAAACTTGACATGAGCCAACAGTGTGACGCGGCAGCTAAAAAAGCCAGTGCAATTCTGGGCTGCATCAATAGGAGTATAGCATCTAGATCAAGGGAAGTAATAGTGCCACTGTATTCTGCTCTGGTCAGACCTCACCTGGAGTACTGTGTCCAGTTCTGGGCACCACAGTTCAAGAAGGACACTGACAAACTGGAACGTGTCCAGAGGAGGGCAACCAAAATGGTCAAAGGCCTGGAAACGATGCCTTATGAGGAATGGCTAAGGGAGCTGGGCATGTTTAGCCTGGAGAAGAGGAGGTTAAGGGGTGGTATGATAGCCATGTTCAAATATATAAAAGGATGTCACATAGAGGAGGGAGAAAGGTTGTTTTCTGCTGCTCCAGAGAAGCGGACACGGAGCAATGGTTCCAAACTACAAGAAAGAAGATTCCACCTAAGCATTAGGAAGAACTTCCTGACAGTAAGAGCTGTTCGACAGTGGAATTTGCTGCCAAGGAGTGTGGTGGAGTCTCCTTCTTTGGAGGTCTTTAAGCAGAGGCTTGACAACCATATGTCAGGAGTGCTCTGATGGTGTTTCCTGCTTGGCAGGGGGTTGGACTCGATGGCCCTTGTGGTCTCTTCCAACTCTATGATTCTATGATTCTATGATTCTATGACCCTGTGAGGTAGGCCAGACTGAGAGGTCGTGACGGGCCCAAGGTCACCCAGTTTAGCTCCATGGCTGAGTGGGGATTTGAACTCAGGTCTCCCAGGTTCTAGTCTGAAATGGTAATCATTACTGGCTCTCCAGTGGACTCCAGACTTTTGACTCTCCCCAGAGGACCCGCATGGTTACAGCAATCAGAGCTGTAATAAATTTGTTTATAGAATTCTCCTCTGCATATTCATTATTTTAATTTATTGCCTGCACCTTGGGGTGGGTTACAACAATTTAAAACACGGCATTAAGAACAAATCAAGAACGCCCTGTTATAAATATAATTTTTAAGTGGGTCCCATCAAATTAAGTGGGTCCCATCAAATATTCTCTAGTTATGTGAACACATGCCCAATATTTGTTGTTCATTTTCAGAATATTTGATATCCACCTACTGATAACATTATTTGATAGCCATGCTGTGATAGTATTGAATATCGAACTGGATTTGACTGATGATGCACAGCGCCATTCAGAATTTTGACAGCTTCTGGAGCGGGTTGGGTGGGTGTGTTTCAGATTTGATGCCTGCCTTAAATAACAAGCCGATATTTGGATATTGTGGGGAAATGTCACAGTCAAAGGGCAAATGCAGATGCGAGGTCCCAAAATTTCATCTTTTAAAAACATGGACAGTGGAGCTGGAAATGTGGACATTTCCCACATATTTGCAAACACGGGTTTCGGGTTCTACGGCAGACTCTTTGCAAAGGAGCTCTCCCCCTTTGCATGGCACACCCCGGCTCACCCTCTGGTTGTAGACCGTGAAGTTGTCATACAAGTTAACGATGCATTCTGCCTTCTTAAGAAACTTGCTGTAGGATGAGTCGGTCCACCAGTGCATCAGGTTGCCATGGCGATCGTACTGGCCTCCTGCAAAGCGTACAGATAAGGGTCAGTCACAAGGGTGACCTCAGAGATTTTGCTGCTATAGGGGGGAGAGGCTGCAGTTCTATTGCGGTTTGACTGCAGGAGTGTTCACATGTTATAAGCACTCCTGTGGGTTATCCACACGTAGCGTTCAACGAGTGTACACTTTGTGTACCTGTGCACACAAGAGCAGAGCTGTGTGCATCCGCAAAGTGTTCATTCTTTCAAAGAAAACCCTTGCACGTGTGTAGAGGGAGCTTGTACCTGGGTTCAGTGTAACGTGAGAACAAGCATCAAGAACGCTCAAGTGTTTACGGAAATAATTCATTGATCGGCTGGGTGTTTGCCAAGGGAGGGGGAGCTCAGATAAGGCTTAGAACAGACCTAGCCACAGGACATAAACATATTTTTCAATATTAAAAATACAAGACATCGTTGGGTCCAGAGGCCCATGATGGATGTATTCAAACTTAAGTTGAAAAAATGAGGAGGGAAGGATCAACATCTAGTTCATCCAGGGCTCATATTTATGAGTAAGGGAAAGGGTTTTGTGTTTCAGGGATGCATGCCTGTTCTGTTCCCCATTGTGCAGATGAAAGAATGAAAATGGATGGCCTCTGGTAGACATTTGCAGTCTCTGTGGGAGCAGCTGCAAGGCCTCCCTTCAAACCAGGCCAGGACCGGCCCTACTATGAGGCAAAGTGAAGCAACCGCCTCAGGTGGCAGATTATCGGGGGTGGGGGGCAGGCAGCATTGGCGAGGTGTTTCAAGGACAAACCTGTGGGTTTTCCACCATGATCCTTCTAAGCCTGGGTTTCCCAAACTTGGGTCTCCAGCTGTTTTTGGACTACAACTCCCATCAACCCTAGCTAGCAGGACAAGTAGTCAGGGATGATGGGAATTGTAGTCCAAAAACAGCTAGAGACCAAAGTTTGGGAAACCCTGTTCTAAGCTAACCAGCTTCCCTCAGGTGTGAGAGGATGGTGCGGACCCACCATTTATTAAAAATCATTTATGAAACCATTTAATGCTTTAAAAATTCTCTAGGAGGCCCATCAGCAATACTGAAGTAATATTAAGCCGCCTGTCTGCTTGGCTTCCATAAACTGAATTGAATTGGTTTCTGCCTCAAGCAGCAAAATGTATCAGACTGGCCTGGTTATTAGGTTTTGGGAAGGTTCGGGGAGATGATTATCAGGCCCTGAAATAGGTTTGGGGAAGGGAGGGGGAAGGGGGAGCTCACCCCAGTCATCGTAGCCGTGTGTCAGCTCATGTCCAATAATCGTTCCAATCCCGCCGTAATTCAGGGACCTGTAGGTGGGAGATAAAACGTAGGGGGATATGGGGTGCCCGTGAAACAGGGGGTTGAAGGGTTGGGGAACAGGTGAGAGCCCAGATTCCGCAAAAAGATGGAGAATTTTAGGCTGGAAATCCACGAGGGGCTAGAGGGGCATGATCCAGGTCAGCACTGTCTTCTGAATCTGCCCAGGCTGATAATATTAGTAGTAGTAGTAGTAATAATAATAATAATAATAATAATAATTTATTATTTATACCCCTCCCATCTGCCTGAGTTTCCCCAGCCACTCTGGGCGGCTCCCAGTTGAGTGTTAAAAACAATGCAGCATTAAATATTAAAAACTTCCTTGAACAGGGCTGCCTTCAGATGTCTTTTAAAGATAGGATAGCTGCTTATTTCCTTCACGTCTGAAGGGAGGGTGTTCCACAGGGTGGGCGCCACCACCGAGAAGGCCCTCTGTCTGGTTCCCTGTAAGCTCACTTCTCGCAATGAGGGAACCGCCAGAAGGCCCTCAGTGCTGGACCTCAATGTCTGGGCTGAACGATGGGGGTACTTTCTCTTCAGAACATACGTGGCCACTTTTCAGCACATTTTTCGAAGAGCACATTTTTATAGTTTATTCACCCTCCCATAAATTGTGTGATGAAATAAGCAGAGCCCCAGCGTTCCTATTAAGGAAGGGATTGCTTTTAAGGGACAGGTCATCATCCCCACAAAACTTGACCTGCAGAACAGAAGAGTTGGACTGAAACCCGCCAGCCCACAATTCTTCAGCCATGGGCCGCCTAGACGTTGTAGGACTACAAGTCCCATCATCCCTGACCACTGCCTAAGCTGGTAGGGGATGATGGGAGTTGTAGTCCAATGGAATCTAGAGACACGAGGTTGAAGAGCGCTGCTCTAGCCTGAATCGCCACCAGCAGAACCACACACAGAGCACCCATTTCCCTCCCAGAAGCCCATGGTGTGCTCCCAGTGTGCGAAGAAAGCACTTACTGTGGAAACTCTGGGTCATATAGTGTGGGTTGAAGAATTCCAGCTGGGAACACTGAGGAGAAATGAGACAAAGATGGTAAGGGAACAGAAATGCTCAGCAAATATGGAGCCTTCGAGAACCTTCCTTGCAGAACGGCAGATGGCATAACGTTAAATCTTGTGAGGGAAAAAGCTCTGGGTTGGTGGGGATTGCATAGGTCATGTAGGTATGGAGCGGCCTTGCCAAATAAAGGTAGGATTCCTAACCCCAGTGGAGAGCAAGATTTGTTGGCTGCTATGCTGAGATTTTGAGATTCAGTCTCTAGCAGTCTAACTATGGAGCCTGCTTGGGTGGCATTTCAGGGGAATGGTGCTCCTCAGTGCATAGCAAGGCCGTGGCAATGCAAATTCCTGACTGTTGCTCCTGCAACGGGCGAAGGAAGGAGTGGGGATGAACTCCACTGTGCAACTTCCTTTTCCCATGAGCTATCCAGTCCCACGAGAGATCCAGAAATGCAAATGTGTCCATACCCATTTGGTTCTTGTTGGGAAGGTAGTAAGCATTCAGCGCCTGGGGGGGCAGCAGCCACCTGCAATGAGAAAGCACACCTTGATCAAGAGAGGTCTGCTTGCAGCACCAGGTGAGGCCTGCTTGACCCAATAACTGTTAGATGCAGAAGACAACATCTGTCTGCACAGAAATGAGATGGGGTTTCTTATGTCCTTCAGAAGGCAGACAACACATTGAAATTCTTTTCTATTACTAGAGGTGAGTCAAGGAAGGGGCAGGAAGCATCAGTGCTGGTGCTACTAAGGGATGGGGGACTTGCTTTAGTAGAAATAATATAAGGAGTTATGTATAAATAAGTATTAAGTCTTAAGCTTTAAGGTATTTTATGGTAAGATAAAGTTAAAATAAACTAAGGCAAATTGAATGACAGAATATAGTAGAGAAAGACGGAAGGACTTGTTGAGTTAATTAACAGGTTAGACTTTTAAGATAAATTATTTAATTAAAAATTGAGTGTTATTAGGTGAAAATGCAAAGTTATAACATATTAAGATGAATTATCAAGATAAAAGTAAAAATGGAAAGGATTTGCTGAAATTACTAATTGAACGAGAATACAAAAAAGGGAGGCGTGAGGAGGTCAGGGAAACAAGTAAATGAAAGTTAAGATACGGAAAGGATGACGTGTTTTTTAAAAAAATTGCTCTAAATTTTTTCTTCTTTTTTTCTTCTGTATTTTTTGTTTATTTTTCTTCTATATTTTTGTAACCTTTTTGAAACCTTAATAAATATTATTTAAAAAAAAGAGAGAGACTTGCCAGCCTTCAGATATTGTTGGACTCCAATTCCCATCAGTCCCCACCAGCATGACCAGTGCTTGGGAATGGTGGGGGTTGCAGTCCAACAACAGGTTCCCCAACCCTGTGCTAAGGGAGCAGGAAGCAGATGCTCCAAGGGTTCCTGTAGCAGCTGTCGGAAACAGCTACAGGAAGTCGGAGGCTTCTGCCCACATGGAATTTTGTGAACCAGTCCTCACAAAATCACTTCCTTCGTTCTCAGAGCAGTGTTTCCCAAACACGGGTCTCCAGCTGTTTTTGGACTACAACTCCCATCTTCCCTGACCACTGGTCCTGCTTGCAAGGGATGATGGGAGTTGTAGTCCAAAAACAGCTGGAGACCCAAGTTTGGGAAACCCTGTTCTCAGAGCAACCAGGTCTGAGCCATCAATCTTGGGTGAACTCAACACCTGCTTGTGTGTCGCGTGAAGAACGCTGGCTGGTTCAAACATACTTTTCAATAGCGGGTTTGGTTCAAAGGAGGCAACGTCCCTGCGCTGTTGCTGCCAGCCGCTAGAGGTTGCTCAAGCCTGGGGAAATGAACAGACAAAGAAAGGGAAGAAAGAGGAAGCAGGTGGGGGGAGACTGGGGTGTGTGTGACTCCCAGGATGTCCCTGTTTCCAAGAGGGATTCCATCACGTACCAGGAAATTCCGATTGCACAATTGAGTTGAATCTGACACTCCTGTGCAGCAAACACACTTCAAAAAAGAAAGAAAAGCCAGAAAGACAGAGATAGGAAAATGCACAGGAAGTGTGGGTTGATGCTTGATGCAACAGTGTCTGACTTCCCCACAAGCAATCAGTAGCTCAATCAGTAGCAAATGTCTAACCTGCAAATGTCTAACCTGCAAACAAATCAGGACCAATGCTGGAAGTACCAGCAAATTCAGACCTCCACAGTAGCTTTCTTGAGAAGTTGTGGGATGTGAAACACAAGAGCAGTCAAGTAGAACATTCCTAGAGTGGACATGTTTACACATGGGGAGGAATGTTTGTCCAGCCAGCAGCTAAACTTCCTGTTTCCTTCTGGGCTGGGACTGAATTCCTCTGCATGTAACTAGAGGTGGGTGTGGCCTCACCTGTGCAGGTAACGACAAAAGCACAGGGCAGGGCAGCCATCTCTCTGTGACTACTTTCGTCGAAGAAGCAACATCTGCTTAGCCAAAGATGCTCTCTTGGCCCCCAGCCAAGAGAGGACAAAGGGACTGTCTCCTTATGAGATAGTTTCCAGGTATATGTTACTTTTCTAAGCTAAGTCTGCCTTCTGGGATCTGATTGTGAACAGAATGTGAGAAACTCTTTTTATACTTTTATAGAAGACTGTGTTGTGTCTTATCTTTTATGAGGGAATAAGGGGAAAATACCAGAACAGTTATTATAAGGCTTTAGCGAGCCTGCGCAAACGCATCCGATGTAAGTTTAAAAAGGGAATAGTACTCTGCTGAATTGTGAACTTGTTAACACAAGTTGGAAATGCTATAATCAAACAATATATCCTCTCCTGCATCCCTGAACATTCCCACAGAATTTAGGTGCAATATTTCTAGGTTCTCCCCGCTTGGGATAACGCAGGGTGCAGGCTCTCCGCAAGCCAGCCTGAGCCGTGCGCTTCCTGTCAAAAGGAGGGATACCTACGCCGACTTGTCCACTTCCTGCCGGATCTTCTTCACTGACAGCTTAATGCTAAATTTGATGCTGTTGAGGATGTTTTTGAAGTATGTTTTCTCGTGGACCTCAAACTGTGGAAGGAGACAAGTGAAATTAGGCTCAAGGATTTAGGGAAGGATTGGAGCTCAGCGATACATGCCAAAAGGTCCCAGGTTCAGGACCCCTGTTGCAAACCCCAGAGAGAAGCAAGCTGCTCATGTAGGCAGGACTGAGCACAGTGGGGCACTTATGCACCACCCAAAAGAAGAGGGCACAAAAGGTGCATAAAATGTCTCAAGGCAAATCTTTAAAAATGTAGTATAAACACTGACAACTGGGAAACACTGGCCTGCGAGCGCTCCAATCGGAGAACAGCCTTTCCCAAAGGCGTCATGGGCTTTGAAGACACTCGAACTCAGGACGCAAGGGAGAAATGTGCTAAGAGGAAGGCACGCTTGGCAAACCCTCACCGTGATCAGCGCCCGCCCAGAAACCTATGTCCCCACTGTGGAAGGACGTGTGGATCCAGAATTGGCCTCCATGGTCACTTACGGACTTATTATCAAAACCATGTTTATGGAAGACAATCTTACTTGGCTACGAGGGATCGCCAAAGAAGAAGAAGACTAAAAGCATAAAGGTTAAGCAGTGTTAGGTACACCGAACGATGAATGTTTCTAACTGTTTTATTCACAATAAATTTTGGCAAGTGTCAGAGGGATGGCTGAGCTTGCATTTTGCCAGTGAGTTGGCCAGTGCAGGTTTAAATGGTTGTCAGACATACAATAAAGATATTATTATTTTGATGAAGCAAACTTCATATTACCCTTGGCTCAACTGTTCACTAATCTTGGCAGCTGATCCATTGACAGTTTGCCACAAGCTGCTCGTACAGGGAGTTGTTTTTAGTGACTATTACACCTTGCATCGCAAATGACCTGTAACAGTCACTGAAAACAACATGTGGAACTGTTACAAGATCTGTCATTAGCTGCCAGAGAGAGGTTCCCAAGGGTTAAAATGCAAGACTCAAGCCTTCCTGTGTCTGTCAACGCAGCAGCCAGCATTATAATATGCCAGCAAAACAAAAAAAACTGTAAGAGGCATTTATGTATAGGTTGGGGGGGGGGTTGCCCCTCTAGCAGATATTATGCACATGCAGCCCACTACCAAAATCAGCACAATCACTTTTGTGACTTTTGTGATTTGTCCCCACAAAACACTTCATCACAATTTCTTCCTATCTATTCAAAGAGCCTCTGTTGTATGATACCAAATGTAACAATTCACTGATAAATGTATTTATGTACTGGCTCACAGGGAAAACTTCAGCAATTCATATAGACATGTGAGCTCAGTTACTCAGCAGCCCCTCTGCCTGAGTGATAATTCCTGGCATCCTGATACCTGAGGGCCAGACAGGTAGCCATTCCAGAAATAACAAGCCCAGATGAAGACAAAAGGGTGTGATTAACTTGGCTGGGAAACAGGGAAATGTAAATATCTCATTACACTTGATGGGTATTTGGTGGAGGGCAAGAAGAACCATGGGGCAGGGTCCAGGATGCTCAGATTACTGCCACCAGTCCTCCCCTTTCATGATGTAACCATGATGTATTAGTGATGTAGTTTGGGGGGTGTAACATGGGGATTAGCAGCTAATAAAAGTTTGGGGGCTCTTTTGTTTGGGGCTTCCATCTTGTTCCACCTGGTGGCAGGTGGGAGTCCTGTCGTGACAGTCTTCAGTAAAGACCATGCCTACTGGCTGCTGTTTTGCTTCGGTATTCCTGGCTGTTGTTCTTGTTTTTTGTCCAAGGGAGCCCTCAGATTTCTCCATCAACAAAGTCCTTGGGGTTAGCCGCAGCTGCCGCCCCTGATCTCTGAGTTGCCCCCCCCCCAAAGAGAGGTGCCTCCTCAGACTGCCCCACAGGGGCCTGGGAAGCACCCTCTGGTCAGCGCCAGAGGCACCATTCACTTGGGGAGCTTATAGCCAGGGCTGCTGCAACGAACAGCTGTGCAAGCCTTTGGGAGGCAGAGACGCAAGAGGGCATCAGAGGAAGGAGGGAAGGAAAGAGGGACAGAGGCCAGTGTTGCCCATGGCACCCCTGACCATCGGCACATTGGTTGAAAACCACTGAATTAAGGAATAAAAATAACATTTACTTTGGGTTTACTTATAAACTTGCAACCCATTGGCATAGGTTTTGTGACCCACTTGTGTTTTACAGGACTGTTTCCTGTAAAATAGGATACACAACCACATTGCCTAAGCCAGGTGAGCTAATGTTGCAGCACAGCGCGGGGCGGCTCCCTGTATTTCTGTTTTTATTTACTGCATGCTGACCTTCAGTTTATAATTACAAAGGTGGAGTCATATGATGAGAACAACAAATCCATTACAAAACACAATTAAAAAAAAAAACATTAGAAAAATGCAATTGGGGGGAAAAAACCCAGTAATCAACAAAACAGCAGGATAAAATAGAAGCCGCTTCTTAAAA
The DNA here is from genome assembly GCF_964252035.2 of Podarcis erhardii. NCBI lineage: Eukaryota > Metazoa > Chordata > Lepidosauria > Squamata > Lacertidae > Podarcis > Podarcis erhardii. The sequence goes on along the minus strand of NC_138509.1, from coordinate 96,668,018 downwards.
CTCCTCTGATGTTAAAAGCCTAGGAAAATCAAAAAGGTCTTTGCCTAGTGCTGAAAACACATCAATGTAAGTGTTAGGTGATCTCCCTTGGGGAAAGAATTCCATAAACAGGAAGGCTCTTTCCTCACTTACCACCGGCCGTTATTTAAACACAGGTGATCAATCAACTGAAAACTCTTTAGTTGATTAATTGGTTGGGCTGCCCCTCTCTGCCCAGGGAGGTTCCCACCCCACCCCAGGAAGCGTGGGCACTGGGCTCCTGGCATGCTTGCCTCGTATTCCTTGTCAATCGCTTCTGGGTTGAGCAGGAAGTCTGGGTAGCCGATCATCACCATCATGTGCTGCAACTGCAAGAGAAGCAGGTCTCAGATACCTGAGAGGCAAGCTTGAGGGACCTGCACAAGACAATCCTCAAGAACCCGTGAGCCAGATCAGCAATGCTGGGGATCCCACTGTTACCTAAAAGCCAGCTCCCCAATGCATTTGCACCTTCAAAAGGCAGATCAGAGCTTAAAGTGAGGTGCCTAGAGATTCCAACTCTCTTTCCCCCTGGTGGTGGAGGACAATAGCTCAGACCTACTATTGGTTTAGTGGTTAAGAGTGGTGGACTAGGACCTGGGAGACCAGAGTTCAAATCTCCACTCAGCCATGAAGCTCGCTGGATGACCTTCAACCTCTGAACCATTCCTCATCAGGCTTGCTTCCCAGACCCTTGACCATCTTGGTTGCCCTCCTCTGCACACCTTCCAGCTTGTCAACCTCCCTCTTAATCTGTGGTGCCCAGAACTGGACACAGTATTCCAGCTGTGGTCTGACCAAGGCAGAATAGAGCAGTACTAGGACTTTCCTTGACCTGGACAATAGACTTCTGTTGATGCAGCCTAGAACAGCATTCGCTTTTTTCACTGCTGCATCGCACTGTGGACTCCTGCTCAGCCTGTGGTCCACCAAGGCCCCTGGATCCTTTTCACATGTACTGCTAGCGAGCCGGGTGTCCCCCGTCTTATATTTGTGCATTTGGTTCTTCCTTTCCAACTGTACACTTCTATGATTCTAACCCAACCTACCTCACAGGGCTGTTGTGGGGATCAGTGAGTAGGAAGACCATGTATGCTCCTTGGAGAAAATGGTGGGATATAAATGCAATGAATAAATAAAAATAAGAGGGTTATAGGAGGTCTGGAGCTGAGTGGAGCATCTGCTTTGCATGCAGAAGGTTTCAGGTTCAATCCTCACCATCTCCAGATATGGGTAGGAGAGGAACCCTGCCTGAAGACCTGGAGAGCCACTGCCAGTCAGTGTAGACAGCATTAAGCTAGATAGACAGACCCATGGGTGTGGCTCAGTAGAAGGCAGCTCCCAGAGTTCCCACACTGTGCCAAACGCATCCGACGGCCATAGCCAGGTTGCTTGACGGACCACCTTGTCTCTTACACACCGGCCAGATCACTGTGATCGCCCGGAGAAGCCTTCCTGACTGTGACGGCCTGGGACTCGGACTCGGACTTGGAACCAGAGGGGTCTCAGTCTGCACCGGATCCTTTGCCTCATCTGAACCAAGTCTGGGGGCTGATCCTGAAGAGCCCCAGTCTGCACAGGTTTCCCTGCAACAAACACCAGCTGGGCCAAGTCAGGGGTCTGAGCCTGCCCTGGCTCCAGATGCAGGGATGACCTCATTGCCTCCAGCTGGGCCATCACTTACAGCTGCTCCACTACGGTTGGGTCAGGGGAGGCTGAGCCCCTGGGTCTAGTAACCCACCGACGTCTCCCGAGCTGCAGAGACTGAGGTCTGAGAGAAGGAGAGACCTGAGTACTCGCAAGAGGGGTGCTCATCTTCGGGTGAAACAGGGAGGTGAGTCACCGGGGGATCAGGACCGGCCGTTACCCTGACAAAGATAAAAGGCTGTTGGACCCCGCCCCAGGTTGAGGGAGCAACATTGCTGTATGCTAGATCCTGCCTGAGATCCTGCGCCTGTCCTTGCCTGGTTTCCTGCCTTGGCCCTGTCGGTCTGACTCCTAGCAGAACCTTCGGATTCTGGACCGGACCTGGACCGTGTTTCTCAGGTCACCCCCGGGGCCAGCACACTGACTGTCCCAATGTCACATCATCTTCATTTCGTTTCTAGGCACACCAAGGCCTCTTGGTGTGCAGCAGCACCAGTAATTTGGAGCACATTCCCAATGAGATCAAACAGGCACCTCCCATGTTGATATTCCGTCAACAGCCATGAAAATGTTTTCATTCCACCAAGCATTTTTAGGGAATTAATTTGAATCAGCGTCAGTTATTTGTTCTCCTTTGGTGAATTTATACTTGTATGCCCTTCTGAATATTCTATAGTACATTGCCATGATAATTTTTTTTTTAATGAGCTGGAACTGGCAGTTCATAAATATTCTTAGAAATCATAGATGGATGGATGGATGGATAGATAGATGGATAAATAGTGCCTTCCTTTTGTGCCTCCTGGGTTGTGAGTGCAAAAGGTTTCTCAAAGTCATAGAATCCTAGAATTGCAGAGTTTGAAGGGGGACCCCAAAGGTCATCTAGCCCAACCCCGCTGCAATGCAGGAATCTCAGCTAAAGCACCCATGACAGATGGCAATCCAGCCTCTGCTTAAAAACCTCCAAGGAAGGAGAGTCTACCACCTTCTGAGGGAGACCGTTCCACTGTCAAACAGCTCTTACCATCAGAAGGTTATTCCTGGTGTTTAGTCGGAATCTCCTGTATTGTCACAAATCCATTAGTTCAAGTCCTACCCTCCAGAGCAGAGGAAAACAAGCTTGCTCCCTCTTCCGTCAGACAGTCCTTGAAGATGGCTATCATATCTCCTCTCAGTCTCCTCTTTTCCAGGCTAAACATACCCAGATCCTTCAACTGTTCCTAATCAGGCTTAGTTTCTGGGCCCTTTATCATCTCACAAAGGAGCTGATATGCCTAGCCCTTTCTTGACCTCTAGGCCCAGGGCACAATGCTCGGGGTGTGGCTTCTGGGTCTGGGTAGACTCTTCTTCGGTTCCTCCCCACACAGCCCTGCCCCTCGCCGGCCGCCTACCTTGGCTCTGGCTGCCCGCCGTGTCTCCTCATCCATCCAGTCCAATTCTTCCAGTCGACGGTCCAGAATGTGTTTGATGTCTTCCACTAGCTGCTGCACCTGGTCAAAGGAAGTCGCCCAAGGTGGTATGGGTGAACACGGAAGACACACACCATTCTCCAAGCAATTCAGGGCAAAGAGATGTGGGGAAGACCCAGCAACCCAAGGCTAGCGCAAGATATTTTGCTGGGACGTCAAAGCACCGCACGGGGGTTGCAATGAGCCCCACACAGTGCTTCAAAACCCCCTGAGACTTCTGCTTTGGGCAATAAAGGCCAGCAAAATCTGCTTTCTTTCTGCCAATGAACATTTACGAGAAAGGCAATAAAAAACAACAACAGATCAGTAACTACAGACCAATCAGTTTAATAGATAGCATTGTGTCTGAAGTGTATGCTAAGTTCCTTCTTTATCGATCAGAGGCTTAGGCCAAGGCAAACAATGTTTTTTCCAGAAGAACAAGCAGGGCTTTGATCATGGCCTTTATTGACTTGAAAGCTGCCTTTGACTCTGCCGCCAAAGATGGATGGTAGGCCATGTTGTCAAGTTCCAATTTAGATCTCGAATGCTTACATCTCGTCGGAGCTCTTTATACTATTACTGATGTCAAAGTTAGCACAGCATGCCCTCCAACATTCCTCCAGTGAAAATAGAGACATCCTATTCAATAATAATAATAATAATAATAATAATAATAATAATGGCAGCAGCAACTTATTGTACTTATACCCTGCCCATTTGATTGGGTTGCCCCAGCCAATTGAAGCAGCTTCCAGCACACAAAAAAACTTAATAAAACATTAACCATTTAAAAACTTCTCCTTGACATCTGATGGGAGGGCGTTCCACAGGGTGGGCACCACCACCAAGAAGGCCCTCTGCCTGGTTCCCTGCAACCTCACTTCTTGCAGTGAGGGAACCACCAGAAGGCCCTTGGAGCTGGACCTCAGTGAATGATGGGGGTGGAGATGCTCCTTCAGGTATACTGGGCTGAGGCCATTTAGGGCTTTCAAGGTCAGCACCAACACTTTGAATTGTTCTCGGAAACATACTGGGATCCAATGAAGTTCCTTTAGGACTGGTGTTAAATGGTCCTGGCAGCTGCTCCCAGTCACCAGTCTAGCTGCCGCATTCTGGATTAATTGCAGTTTCCGAGTCACCTTCAAAGGTAGCCCCACATACAGCGCATTGTAGTAGTCCAAGCGGGAGATAACCAGAGCATGCACCACTCTGGTGAGACAGTCTGTGGGCAGGTCATTGCTACGCCCTCTTTGGGCCCCAGCCCCACCCACCACTGGAAAGTGGCCCCCAGAAGGCTGAATACGGCCCTCAGGCTGGAAAAGGTTTCCCACCTCTGGAAACTCCCAGAATGCAATTCCCCCCACCCAATCAGAACCCTGCCTGCCCAGCATCCGCCATCTTGTGCTGGCTCCTACCTTGGCCTTGCTGGCAGAAGAGAAGTATTCTTCCACAAAGAGAGCGCCCAAAGCCATCCCAAAGTGCTTGTTGGCCTGGCTCAAGCACACTTTCCCCAGCTCCATCTGCTTCTCAGCTCCCTCCATCTCCTTGGCGAGTTCGTGGATGGCGTCTCGGAATGGCGTCGAGAGATGTTCGCTCAACACCACCGCAATGCGCCACAGCATGTAGTTGTGGAGGATCCTGCAGCAGAAGGAGGGCAAACCTGTTTAGGAGGGGGCTCGGACACTGAATATCCTGGTCCGGTGGGGTGAGGGGAAATAAGGAACCCATATAAGCCTCATTTCCCTCTCTTTTCCTCAGAGGCCCACATTTTCATATGCGGCAAAATCATTTTTCTGGCTGCAACACCTTTGTTGTCCGCCAGCAGGACCACCTTGCATGTAGAAAGCTAGCATATCAGGGAAATGAGTTCACATCATTTGGAGAACGGTGGGGAGCATTCAGACATGGAAAGCCAAACCCTTGCAGTCTGAAGTGGCAGTGTGAAAAAAAGGACTTGTTGTTTTGTTTTGCTAAATGTATAATCTGGGCTTAGGTAAGCACACCAAATTGTGGAAGAAAGGTTGATGCTAAAGGGCAGTAACAGCCACCGTAATGAGGCTAAATGTCCAATTAAAACCAGCAAAAGGAGCGGCCAGCAAGAACCACCACCAAACACTTTTTGCAAACTGGTGCGCTGTGGCACATGGCATCCCGTATGCATGAGATCTTCTGCGCATAGCCTGAGCCAACTATTGTCTTTCTGGGACTCCAGAGATCCAGCGTGGAGGGAGAACTGGATCCATGCAGTTTTCTGTAGGCATTGAATTGCAGCAAGGAGACTTCCCAACCAGTTAGTTTCAGTCCCATAGGTCGGCCTTGCGACCAACAGCCCTGTGAGGTAGGCCAGGCTGAGAGAAAGCAAGCCGGCTTCCTCTCGGCCACATCCTTACCTGATAGGTGTGGTGTGGATAAGCTCAGACACCCTCTGCATGTAGTCTGTGGCCAGCAGCACCACCTCCTCATCCTCAGAAAAATTGTCATGGAATATTCTGTCAAGGAGCCTCTTCCATTTGAACTGGAGATTAAAAATAAGAGTTTCCCAGAATGTATCCTATTTCTGTCCTTTTTATATATATATACTGTTTTTATTTATTTTCATGGTACAAAAGATAAATTTTGGGAAAACAATTGTTACAGCAGTAAACAACAAGTAACTTCTGTCCTTTTGACCAGTTCTTTCTGAATATGACTGGGTTTTGTAGGGATGGTGAATGTAGTCCAGATATTGATGGACTACAGTTCCCATCATTCCTGCTGGGAGCTGGAGTCCAGCAACACCTGGAGGGCCACAGATTCCCTATCACTGTCATATGAAACAGGCATCAAGTGGCTGTAACCAAATCCAGCCATTTTGGAGTTGATAGAGAGAGGAGCAGTGCTAGGACCCAGGGGAGCCTGGGCTCCTGATTGACTAAGGGGCAGGGCTATGGCATGGTCTATAAAGACTGTGTCAAGGTGGGTTGAACCCTCCAGTTAAAGAAGTGGGAGCTTGATTGTATCAGCCATGGACCAGACCTCCATGACCCATGGAGTGGAATGCATGACCTGTGTGCAGAACGCATGACAAAGGAGTGGAATGCATGATCCATAAGTGGAATGCATGACCCATGAGTGGAATGCATCACTCATGTGTAGAACGCATGGCCCATAAGCGGAATGCATGGCCCACGAGTGGAATGCATCACCCATAAGTGGAATGCATGGCCCATGTGTAGAATGCATTCCCTTTTGTGGAATGCACAGCCCATGTGTGTGGAATGCAGGACCCATGGGTGGAATAAACCAGTGGGGTCACAAAACGCCTCTCATTTTTTCCAACTGCTCTCTCCCGAAAGGGGAAAGTGGCCCAATACAACTGCAAACCTACATGAGGTGTGATGCGCTGTAGTTCTCCCAGGGTCACCTTGTTGTACATGGAGTTGATGTCCCTGCGCAGGTCGTCATACTCGGAGACCGTGATCTGAGAAATGGGAGAGGAAACAGGAGGGGTGGTTCTGTATCCTAATTTACCTCGCAGGGTTGTCATGAGGATAAAAGGGGGAGCAGGAAGAGCCACATACTTGAGCTGCTTAGAGGGAAGGGGGTATAAATGTAATAGGAAAGGAAAGAAACAGAAAAGAGCCCACCCCCAAGAATCCTGGGAATGGCAGCTAGGTGAGAGTGATGTTAGAGATCTCAGTCCTCTCTTTAGGGAACTACATTTCCCAGAATTCTCTAGGGAAAAGAGATGACAGCTAGGTAGTGTGCATGTGCCAGTTGGATTGTGTTTTAATGCAAAACGCACACCCCAAACGCCCTCAGAATTGTCAGCTATAATCTCACGTTTTAAATGCAGGTAAGGAGATCTTCAGAGTTTCACAGCAAATCTGAAAACCTGTGAGATACAAATGACTCAGCATCTCACAGGAGATTGTTTAGGTCCGGCAGGTGGGAACTACAGGTGGACAGGTGTAGCAGCTCCCCTGGGACGATCAGCATTGCCCGAGGTGAGCTCTGTCCCTGCGACTCAGAACTAGGGATGGCTGAATCTGTCAATTTCACTCTTCATTTCTAACTTTTACGATCATAAGTTCAAGCTTGCCACGTTTCTGCATCGGTTTGCGACCTCACTTTTTAAAAATCCTCACAAATATTTGTCAACATGTCCCCTGACATTGCAAGCAATTCCCTCCAAAATAATGCATATTTTCATGGATAAATGCACATTTTAGGCATACTCCGTGTTACCAGCTGCATTTTCCTGCACGCTATTTGGCTGAAGAAGTGCGCTGCAAAATTCAGAAATGTGCAAATGCCAAAGGAACGTCATGTTCCAGTTTGCACATTGTGCAAATCATTGGCTAAGCTCTCGCCAAAATGCAAACCAAAACCAATTCCTCCCCAATCCCTCCTCGGGACTAAGAATTGCTCCAGAAGTTCACTGCTGGGATATGATCTGACACAGGCCGCCTCTTCCAGGAATGGCCAGCCCTGGACCCCAGCCCTCATTTATTTTTCCTCTCCAGCCTTCTCCACCTTCAGAAAGGAGAAGAGGAATGGCGGACTCACGTTGGCCAGCCTTTGCTCGAGCTGCAGAATCTCGCTGGCTTTCTGCTCCACGTTGTCAGCGCCCAGCAGACTCAACAGCCTCTCCATGAAGATGCGATAGGCAGCCAAGATCTGCGAAGGGACGAAGGAATTAGCAGGCTGTGTTTGGTCGAACGGTCCTTCTTGAAAAGGCATTTGACAAACTAAATGGGCAGAGCTTGAATGGCCATTTTCCTGAGATACAGCATGATTTTATTTCTTACGCAAATATTGAGGAACACTGCCGTTCCATGCCACCAGTATATGACGATGTCTGGCTCCAGCTTGTGGGTTCGAGTTTCATGTTGGGGAAAAGATTCCTGCCTCGCAAGGGGTTGGAGAAGATGATCCTACAGTGTGCAAGACCTGCAGTTTTGAACCCAGGCACCCAGCCGATTATTTTGTTCTTTACCCACACCTGTGGGTCCAGAGGGATTCATATATTTTAAATTCCCCCAGCATAATATTTACCTGTGTGATCACACTTTTCACTCACCTTTTCGCTCTCCTCATCCTGTCCCAGGTAGAGGGTCCTCTCGGACAACGTCAGACCATCTTGATCAATCTGTTGAGGTAGAGAGAAAATACATCAGGCACAGAGGAGTGAGGGGTCCTCTTTCTTCCCATCCTATGGCTATGTCCATGCAAAACTTGCAGCACATGTGGGGAACCTTCGGCCCTCTAGATATTGCTGAACTACAGTTCCCATCTTCCATTACCATTGACTGTTCTTGCGGAGGATGGCCACAAGATTAATAACATTGCTTCTGGCAGAAGGGGAACTGCAGCAATATGGAAACGCTGCTGCAGGCGAGGAAGAGAAAAGGATTCCTTCTTTCGCCCCTGATTCATTCTGCCCAGGGCCGGTCCTACCCTTAGGCAGAGCAAGATGACTGCCTCAGACAGCACATACTGGGAGGCGGCGGTGCCTCTCAGTTCTTCATCCTGAGTTCCTGGACCACAACTTTCAGTTCGAGAAGAGAGTTGTGTGTCATGCAACTTGCCCACCACTTTTATATCTACCCTATTACTAGCAGAAAGTGAGGAGGAATTAAAGAACCTTTTAATGAGGGTGAAAGAGGAGAGCGCAAAATATGGTTTGAAGCTCAACATCAAAAAAACGAAGATCATGGCCACTGGGCCCATCACCTCCTGGCAAATAGAAGGGGAAGAAATGGAGGCAGTGAGAGATTTTACTTTCTTGGGCTCCATGATCACTGCAGATAGTGACAGCAGCCACGAAATTAAAAGACGCCTGCTTCTTGGGAGAAAAGCAGTGACAAACCTAGACAGCATCTTAAAAAGCAGAGACATCACCTTGCCAACAAAGGTCTGTATAGTTTAAGCTATGGTTTTCCCAGTAGTAATGTATGGAAGTGAGAGCTGGACCATAAAGAAGGCCAAAGAATTGGTGCTTTTGAATTATGGTGCTGGAGGAGACTCTTGAGAGTCCCATGGACTGCAAGAAGATCAAACCTCTCCATTCTGAAGGAAATCAGCCCTGAGTGTTCACTGGAAGGACAGATCCTGAAGCTGAGACTGCAATACTTTGGCCACCTCCTGAGAAGAGAAGACTCCCTGGAAAAGACCCTGATGTTGGGAAAGATGGAGGGCACAAGGAGAAGGGGACGACAGAGGACGAGATGGTTGGACAGTGTTCTCGAAGCTACCAGCATGAGTTTGACCCAACTGCAGGAGGCAGTGGAAGACAGGAGTGCCTGGCGTGCTCTGGTCCAGGGGGTCACGAAGAGTCAGACACGACTAAACGACTAAACAACAACAGCAATTACTAACACTGAAATAGAATTTAGCAGTCAGTTCCGTTAGCCCGCTCTCTGGGAAATGGGTGGGTGGTTGCCATTTTGTTCTTTGCCTCAGGCAGCAAAATGTCTTGGGCCGGCCTTGATCCTACCTCTTAACAGTGGAGGGAAGCATCTCTCACTGGGTCTGGTGACATCTGACCAGCCACACTTGGAGGCTCCTGAATCCAATTCTTCTTCTGGCAAATTTTATCATATCTAGGTGCCTTTCCCACTCATCTCTGTGCCCTTCGCCCTCTTTTCTCTCCAAGATATTTTCATTTCCTGTGCTCCAGCCTCTCGCTCCTTCTCTGCTGGTTGCGGGAGGTGCTTCTCGAGAGATGCAGAGATGGCTGGCCGCTAATGCTTAGTTTCTGAAAGGAGAGGTGCTGGGGTCTAAGCCCCTTGTCCAGCCTGCGCCCAAATCCCAGATTTAAATGTGCTCCTGTCTGTGCCCTACTTTATCCTCTCGAGGGCTCAAATAATGACCGTGAGAAATGAGACCTAATGATCACAGGCAGACAAGATTCTTAATAATCTGGTGGGAGAATGGATTATGGGATTGGGCTGCTGAGTTTTTGGACAGTACAATAGATGACGGAATGGTTTGCATAGGGGTGGGGAGCATCTAATCATTGTGCAGGAGAAGGCACTCTGCACATGCTCAGGGTTTACCATTTCTTTGTGTGTGTGTTTTGCTTCAAATGCCTAGTGCCCTTGTCAGTTTTTAAAGGCGTAGCGGGTTGCATCTCATCAATGCACAGGGAAACGGCACTGTGCAAATGTTCGGAGGCTACCAGTTTTTTGAGTATGCTGTAAAAATCTATGGTCAAATAGTTTTGCACATGAGGAAGTTACAACTATTTTTAAAACTTTATTTAGAAAGATGTATATACCACTTAAGCAAAATTATATCTAAGCAGCCTACTTAATGCATAGGGGAAAGCACTCTCTTCAAGCTCAGAGGCTACATCTTTTTTTTTTTACTCTGTCTTTTTTCAAATATTCATGGCTGACATTATATTATTGTTTCACAATTTAGAAGGGTTCCATATGTTAAGTTTATTGTGGAAGTGAATGCAATGCTTTTTTTTTTTTTTTGCAGTAGCCACAGGACATCATCCTGATGAGAATGCCACCCCAAATTCTTGTTTGTGTTTTTAATGCCATATTTGTCCATTGAAATGGTACATCTCGATTTAAATGGGAAACTGAAATGGGAAGACATTTTGATGAGGATCGTGTTGTGTGGATGCTGTGGGAAAACTTGCATGCTGCACCACGTCCACAGTAAACACCCGTCGGGGCAATAAACACACTTACAGTATTCTATTCAGAGGAACACCTAGACCAGGAACTCTTTCCCTCTAGTAAGGAACTCAAAAGGTGGATGTGTTCGCCTGCACACAAAGGAACTGGTGGGGATCTCAAGCCCAATATTCCTTGCCAGCTGACAAGCCCCACTGAGCCCCCTCCTCCCTCCCCACCTTCAAATCCTTCTTCCCCCCCACGGGATGCTATTCAGACAAAAGCCTCCCCTCTCAAGAAACAATCAGCTAATGGTGGCGGCAGCTTGTTGCCAGGAAGAATCAATCACAAGCCAGTCAGAGGCCCTGAAATAATTGATTTATTCAGATCACTTTGTTGGCCTCACTTGCTTTGAGCTCTGGGAAATGAGGTCCTGGGGACTGAGACGGGTCCTGGGTCCCTCTGGAGGGTTGGCGTTGAGAGACCCGCCAAGTCTCCCTGTTTTCCAGGGACAAACCTAGATTTACAGGAGCCGTCCCGGTTTCTGATTTGATCCCGAAGCATCCTGGTTTTCCTTAGGGTGTTCCTATTTTCACTGGAGAAATGTTGGAGGGTACGCAGTTATCTGACCCCCAAGCCCTCTGAAGGCAGCCCTGCTTAGGGAACGTTTTTTAAAAATGTTTATTGTTTTACAGTCATACCTTGAAAGTTGAATGGAATCCGTTCTGGAAGTCCGTTCCACTTCCAAAACGTTCGGGTTCCAAAGAACATTCGCAAACCGGAACATTCACTTCCGGGTTTGCAGCGTTCAGGAGTCAAAATGTCTGAGTACCAAGGCATTTGGGACCCAAGCTATGAGTGTATTACATTTTTATATGTGTTGGAAGCCGCTCAGAGTGGCTGGAGCAACCCAGTCAGATGGGTAAATTAGTAAATTAGTAAAGTTATTATAGAACGAGATGTCCCTATTTTCATCAGAGAAATGTTGTAGGGTATGCGGTGATTGTGCTTGCATGACCTTCACGGCCTAGGACCCTCGTACCTACGGGACCGCCTCTCCCGGTATGCCCCACGGAGGACCTTAAGGTCCATAAATAGCAACACCCTAGAGGTCCCAGGCCCTAAGGAAGTCAGATTAGCCTCAACCAGAGCCAGGGCCTTCTCAGTGGTGGCTCCAGCCTGGTCGAACGCTCTGTCTCATGAGACCAGGTCCCTGCAGGATCTGATTTCTTTCCGCAGGGCCTGTAAGACAAGAGTTGTTCCACCTGGCCTTTGTTTTTGTTTTTTTAAATAAATATTTATTGAAATTTTAACAAAGTACAACAAAAAAAGAAAAAGCACAAAACAGAAAAATACACAAACCACAAAAAATAGATAAAAAGAAAAAGAAGAAAGAAAAAAACCATTATTCTTTCTCTAACTTTGAAGCTCATATCCTTATTTCCTTGACCTCCTCACACCTCTCCTTTTTGTATTCCCATTTACATAATCAAATCAGCAAATCCTTACCCTCTTTCCATTTATCATCTTTAGCTTTGTATCTTAACATATCACAACTCCAATATTTTCATCCATAAATTCATTTTTGCATACTCTTTCTAACTTTGTCACTAATACCACTTATTTTTAATCCAACATCATTTTAACATTCATAAATTTTACACTGTTTCTGTAGATAGTCTTTGAATTTCTTCCAATCCTCTTCCACCAGCTCTTCTCCCATGTCTCGGATTCTGCCCGTCATTTCCGCCAATTCCATATAGTCCATTACTTTCATCTGCCATTCTTCCAGGGTGGGTAGTTCTTGTGTCTTCCAATACTTTGGAATAAGTATTCTTGCTGCTGTTGTGGCATACATAAAGAAAGTTCTACTGGCCTTTGGCTTGGAATCAACTTGATCCCCTCCCCCTCTATCCTTTCTCCTTTCTCCTTCTGTGATGGAACTCCTATTTGGGGACTTCCCTGGCTTTTTTTCTGGCCCATGTAGGACCAGCCTGGATAGCTGGCCTTGGTGAAGATTTGACGTTTTCATCCCCAAAAAGTTTTTGATTTGAGTTCCTACTGCAATGAGGCTGCATTTTAATGTTGTATTTTAATCTTGTTTTTAAGTTGCATTTTAATCAATTGTTTTATACCTGGTGTTAGCCGCCCTGAGCCTGGTCTTGGCTGGGGTATAAATTAAATTTTATTATTATTATTATTATTATTATTATTATTATTATTATTATTATTATTATTTACTGCAATTTGGGCCACATCACAGAACCATAGAATCGTCAAGCTGGAAGGGCAAGGCTTTTGTGTTGTCACTTCCAGTTCTCTAAGAGCTTCAGCTGGGTTAAGGCCCCCGTCCACAGAGCTGCAGCCTGGGAGCGCTGGACTCCATCCTTCAGAGAGCAACAGGTTCCGAGACTCTAGAAACAAGCAGTTTTGTGTCCGTGTAGCCCAGAAGCCCCAATTCTGAACATGGTTATTATCTACATGATATTTGAGAGAGGAAGGTGGGAGAGAAGCCTAGCCTGATGAGGAGCGGTTGAAGGAGCTGGGTATGTTTAGCCTGGACAAGAAGAGACTTGAGAGCAGATATGAGAGCCAAATATCTGAAAGGCTGTCCCAGGAAAGATGGAACAAGCTTGCTTTCTGGAGGGTAGAACTCGAACCAATGGCTTCAAGTTGCAACAAAGGAGATTCCAACTAAACATTGGGAAAAGCTTTCTGTCAATAAGAGCTGTCTGACAGAGAAACGGGAGGTTGTGGATTTTCCTTCCTTGGAGGTTTTTAAGCAGAGGTCAGGTGGCCATCTGTCCTGGATGCTTTTGTTGATTCCTTCATTGAGGGGGTTGGACTAGATGACCCTCGGGGTCCCTCCCAATTCTGCAGTTCTCTGATTCTCTGATTCCCAGTAGTTCTCCACAAGTCTTGCCCTCCTCCTGCCCCCTAATATTTTCTTTTTCTGTCAGAAATTTAGCATGTGGAACAAAGCTTGTCCCCTCAGCAGAATACCCCCTCCCCCTTATTTATTTTTTGGCCTGCATGTATTGTCGCACAGTACTGCATGTGCGTGTCAGGTCATGTGTTTAAGTTCTGGGTAGCAAAGGACTGGCAGATTAAGAAATTTGTGTGCATAGGTGTGTGTGACAAATTGCAGAGGGGTCATCCGGTTAGGCTGCAATAGATTGCAATGGATGCTTTGAAGTCATTTCAGCACCAGGTGTAGGGGGGGAATCACCCACCCCCGCCCCCTCCGTCCTGTCCTGTATTTTGCTAGAACAAAGGTGGCAACCCCGGGGCCCAAGTCTAAAAGAACAGAGCAAGGGACATGACCGCCAAACAGCGTGCGCAAGGCTCCCCTCATTCTGAGGGGGGAAGAAAGGCCCCTGTCACTCATAGAAAGAAACTTTGGGCACCTCTCCTCTGCTCAGAATGGCAGGGGGGCTAAGTAGCTGATCCTGGCATCCTGCGATGCATTTCTGGAGCAGCGTGTCCAAGGAAGGAGAGGCTGAGCCAGGAACTGAGCAGGAAAAGCAAACCTGCAGGTTTCTGAAAGAATATGGAGACCTTTCCCAGGTACCCTAGCAGGTACCGGCAGGTATACTGCCCATCCCGTGGGCACCACGTTGACAACCCCTGCATGGGTTGTTGTTGTGTGTTTTTTTGCAGGCCAACCTTCTACTGCTTCTTGGTAGGACCTCCCCTTTTCCTCTTCTGCGTGACCCACACAGCTACAGCAACCTTTCTCTTGCCAGGCTGGTAGCGTTACCCAGTGGGAAGGGTCAGGAGAAGTGCTCCCCGCTTGAGCATATGGCTGTCATAACCCTGACAGCTGCCTGCGTGTAATGGATGGTTTGATTCTCAGGCCCACTGCGAAACGTTGAATTCTCCGTGCAAGGTCAGAGGCACGAGCGCGGCTGACATCGCCGGGTAGGAAATGAGCCTGCAAGCTCCCACTTGGATCCTGTTCAAAATGTAAAAAGCTATGGAGGGGAGAGAACCAATATTATTCTACGAGGCCGTGATTAAGCCAGGAATGCTACAGAGACAGGGAGCAATCAGGACTGAGTCCAGCCTGGAGAGGACAAAGGGGACACAGGTGAGGGAGAAAGGCAGAGAGTGATGAACGATCCCTGCTAAGCAAAAGAGGGTACAGATATCTGCCAGGGGCTGACAGGGGAGCTCCTTCCCCCAATTGTTTAATCTCAAATGAGAAATTAAATCAGAGAGGGTTCCCCATGCAGGCCTCTTTGAATTATCATTGTTTGAAATTATCTGGGTTCACAGTGCTTAAGAAATTCTATCTTAATTGCAAGGAGGGGAAGGGGAAAGTCACAGCAAGAGTGAACACTTTTTTGTACTTAAAATATTTCTCCTAATGCTTGATCAGGCCAATGACCCATGGGTCATCACTGCCTCCTGCGAGATTGAATCCCACATCATGCAGATGTACTTTCTTTAATCTGCCCTGACTCTTCCAGCATTCAGCTTCACTGATGTCCACAAGTTGTGGTGTTCTGAGAGCTGGGGGGGAACTTTTCTCTATAGACTTTCTCCCTGGCATGACTTCCCTCTGCTCACCAGTCACCCAGCCATCGACCCCCTAAAACGTCCTCTCCTCACCCCATGCAACTGCCAGGCTCGCTTGTCCCCTTGCCAGCCCCAAATTCCAGGATTGTAACATGGCACTACAAATCCTCCAATGGACCCTGCGTGATGACAGCCTTACATTTCTATGTATATAGGAAGATAGAGCAGGCTTCTTAACTCAACTGGTACAGCATGAGACCTACGGGACCGCCTCTCCTGGTATGTCCCATGGAGGACCTTACGGTCTTCAAACAAAAACATCTTGGAGGTCCCGGGCCACAGGGAGGTTAGGCTGGCCTCAACCAGAGCCAGGGCTTTTTTGGCTATGGCTCCGATCTTGTGGAATGCTCTGTCACAAGAGACTAGGGCCCTGCGGGACTTGACATCTTTCCGCAGGGCCTGCAAGACAGAGCTCTTCCACCAGGCCTTTGGCCAAGGCACAGTCTGACCCCCTCCTTCGGTAATCCTCATAGAACTCTAGCCCAATCATAGAATCATAGAGTTGGAAGAGACCACAAGGGCCATCGAGTCCAACCCCCTGCCAAGCAGGAAACACCATCAGAGCACTCCTGACATATGGTTGTCAAGCCTCTGCTTAAAGACCTCCAAAGAAGGAGACTCCACCACACTCCTTGGCAGCAAATTCCACTGTCGAACAGCTCTTACTGTCAGGAAGTTCTTCCTAATGTTTAGGTGGAATCTTTTTTCTTGCAGTTTGGAACCATTGCTCCGTGTCCGCTTCTCTGGAGCAGCAGAAAACAACCTTTTCCCCTCCTCTATGTGACATCCTTTTATATATTTGAACATGGCTATCATATCACCCCTTAATCTCCTCTTCTCCAGGCTAAACATGCCCAGCTCCCTTAGCCGTTCTTCATAAGGCATCGTTTCCAGGCCTTTGACCATTTTGGTTGCCCTCCTCTGGACACGTTCCAGTTTGTCAGTGTCCTTCTTGAACTGTGGTGCCCAGAACTGGACACAGTACTCCAGGTGAGGTCTGAACAGAGCAGAATACAGTGGCACTATTACTTCCCTTGATCTAGATGCAATACTCCTATTGATGCAGCCCAGAATTGCATTGGCTTTTTTAGCTGCCGCGTCACACTGATGGCTCATGTCAAGTTTGCAGTCAACCAAGACTCCTAGATCCTTTTCACATGTACTGCTCTCAAGCCAGGTGTCACCCATCTTGTATTTGTGCCTCTCATTTTTTTTGCCCAAGTGCAATACTTTGCACAATGGTTGCCATCAATTTGATTTGAACTGATTTTATAATGAATTGATTTTAGAATGCTGTATTATTTTACTGTTGTTAGCCACTCTGAGCCCAGCTTCGGCTGGGGAGGGTGGGATATAAATAATATTTTTTTATTATTATTATTAATAATAATAATAATAATAAATAATGAATAATAATTAATAATAATAATAATAATAATAATAATAATAATTAAAAAAAATAATAATCTCAGGGTTGTGAGACTGGGCCCGACTTTGTTTGAAAGCTTCCTGCATTGCAGGGGTTTGGACTCCATGACCCTCATGGTCCCTTCCAACTCTGGAATTCTGTGATTCTCCAACCTGGAGAAGCTCACCAGCTGTTTTGGACTATAGCTCCCAACAGCCCTAACCAGCACAGCACTGCATGTATTAATAGTTTTTTTGCATACATCATCTTGCTGAAATCCTTACGCCATCCCTATAAGGTAGGTGAGCATCATATTGCAGACTAGGGGAGGGGAGAATGAAAGTCTGCTCTAAGGCTGCCTTGGGAGTCCATGCCAGAGGCAGAATCCAAAGCAGGCACCTTCCGATTTACAGCTCAGTCTCTTAACACTCATGCCGCACTGTCAGGCTGTAATAGTTGGTCACATCTCCCAGCTTAAGCAATTCAATGCCCTGCCCAGTAAAAGCAACCCATGAAACACAGCGAAGCCGTGTGTCTGTCCATTATCGTCTCTAACAAAGGACTCTCCTTTTTCCTGTCCTGTGAATTGGAGTCAATTAATCTTGACATAAGGCTATTATGCCGTTTCAAGCAAAGCTGAGAAACCATCATCTAACAGCAACGATGATGGATCTCGCTGGCTGTGTGACTGCAGAGGCGCTCGGATCCAGACAGCTGCGAAGCTCACTCAAAAGCCTTCGGAGGAGAGATTTGGAAAAAGGTGTCTTGACAGAGGCAGTGTTTGCCCGTGTCAGTCTGTCAGCGCGTGACACCTCATAGGGACAATGCAGCAGAGACGCAAGCAAAGCCTAATCTGTTTAAAACTGGAGTTATTTGCTTCAACCTCTTGCAAAGCCCAGACTTATTTCCTGGATTGCCAGCTTTTTTAAACTGCTCCAGCTCCTGTGCATTTAACAGAAGCCTGGGATGAAGAAGATTCCCCAGCACTCATCTCCATGCGAGGGAACGGCTTCCTTGCTGAATGCCTGTGGGTTGTGCTGCCGTTAAAGGCAAAGGAGCTTATTACTTCATTCTTTCATTTACTAAATTTATATTTCACACTTCCTCCCCAAGGAGCTCAGGGCAGCAAACACGAAAAGTCAAAACAAGGGTAAGGAGAGAGGGAGGCACCCAAAGTTACACCCAGTGATCTGAGTATTTGAACTTGGGTATCCCCATCCTTATCTAACACTCTGACCAAAGCCTTTGGTACCCGGCTGATGTTGGCTGCGTTGGCTTCTGCAGGGAACAGGATTCTGGATTGAATGGGCCAGCCGAAAGAGTGGGGTCATTTAGCGTCACCCTGCAGAACAGGACCAGCAACTCAATCTGTGATATGGTAAAAGTAAAGGTAAAGTGACCCCTGACCATTAGGTCCAGTCGTGGCCGACTCTGGGGTTGCGGCGCTCATCTCGCTTTATTGGCTGAGGGAGCCGGTGTACAGCTTCCGGGTCATGTGACCAGCATGACTAAGCCACTTCTGGCAAACCAGAGCAGTGCACGGAAACGCCGTTTACCTTCCCGCCGGAGCAGTACCTATTTATCTACTTGCACTTTGACGTGCTTTCGAACTGCTAGGTTGGCAGGAGCTGGGACCGAGCAACGGGAGCTCACCCCGTGATGGGGATTCGAACTGCCGACCTTCTGATCGGCGTCCCTTCTGTGATATGGTAGCCGTCTTCAAATATCTTAAAGGCTGTCTCATGGAAGATGGAGCAAGCTTGCTTTCTCCTGCTCTGGATGGTGGTGACTCTCCCTCATTGGACGTTGTTAAGCAGAGGTTGGATGGCCATATCTGTCAGGGATTCCTTAGCTGCAAAACCTGCATTGCAGAGGGTTGGACTAGATGACCCTCGGGGTCCCTTCCAACTAGACAGCTCTGTAGTTCAATCTCTTAAGATCCCTTAATGGGTGAAATTGTAGGCTGGCCAACATATGCCCCAGGCATGCCTGCATTCACACACGCACTGAGCTGCTCTACTCCAGAGGCTTTTATCATAAGCGCCGTGATTTAAGGAACGTTTTAAAAATCCTGAGATGGGCAATAAATCCAAGAGAAATCCAGCTCTCCTGTAAACCCAATTTCGGTCCCCCTTGGTTGGGTGGCACAGAGCAGTATAACATGTTGACACGTGCTCAAGGGACGCGGAGCGGAAGCAAAGAACAACCCCACTTGCTGGCCCCGTAAATCTTTGGATTTATGGCCATTTGGGGGCAGGCGGCCCTCTGCTTCTCCTCCCGCACGTTAATGCAAACAATCCAGGCAAAAAGCCTCGCAGGCGCAGAGCTGTCCCAGGACACAGCCTCTCCCCGTTTGCACATACACATTTCCCATCACTTGGGGCTTGTCTGCACATCCATGGGCAGATGTGCCACAGTCCCACCAAAGCCACTGGGCACGACGTTGTGCATTGCTTAAACATGTCCATCATCCCACCTAGGAGGTGCCAGAGCGCTGCAGTGCACAGATGGCTGTGGACAGTTCTGTGACTGGGGAACCTGTTGCCCTGCAGATGACTCCAACTCCCATCAGCCCCGTCCAGCATGACCAGCGCTCTGGGATGATGGAAGTTGTAGTCCAGCAACATCCAGAGGACATCAGCTTGGCAGCTGCTACTCCTCTGGAGAGTTTGTGGGTTCTGTCTGTCTCGAGAGACAATGGAGTGTGTCTGCAGAGGTGAAGCCAAACCCCTGAAGAATCACAACGCCTGCTGTGGCTGCAGAGGGTGGCAACTCGTAATTGCTGCCTCACGTCTTGTTTTTTGCTGTATTAGCAGCGCCAAAGTGACCTCAGCGGGGTGCAAGTCTGGGCAGTGTGTCTGGAGGTCCTGGGATACCCAGAGGACAGGACCCGCCTCTTGGCCTTGCTGATGGGGTCCGAAGGAAAGCAGAGCAAGACATTTGGCACCAGCTTCGCAGCAGGAGTTGCCGGAAGGAGGCGTACAAGACGCCATCCAACCACCCTGGATTTGCATAGGGTTACTCCTTAGCTTTTTCTTCTCCCTAAGATGTCCCACAAGGCAGAGGCCATATAACACCGGTCCTGAAAGACCTACATTGGATCCCAGTACGTTTCCTAGCACAATCCAAAGTGTTGGTGCTGACCTTTAAAGCCCCAAACGGCCTCGGCCCAGTAGACCTGAAGGAGTTTCTCAACTCCCATTGTCCAGAACGGACACTGAGGTCCAGCTCTGAGGGCCTTCTGGTGGTTCCCTCACTGTGAGAAGTGAAACCACAGAGAACCAGGCAGAGGGCCTTCTTGGTAATGGCACCAGCCCTGTGGAACGCCCTCCTAGCAGATGTCAAGGAGATGAACATCTGCCTTACTTTTAGAAGACATTTGAAGGCAGCCCTGTATTGGGGAATTTTTAATGTCTGATGTTTTACAAGTTTTTATATATGCTGTAAGCCGCCCAGAGTGGCTAGGGAAACCCAGCCAGATGGGTGGGGTATAATAATAATAATAATAATAATAATAATAATAATAATAATAATAATAGGTTTAGGATCAGGGAAGGACCTCAACAGTGGGTTGACATGACAAGAAAGGGGATTTGTGTGGTGGTAGAACAGACCTTTTCTGTTGTCTTTGATTTAGCAAGCAGTTCAAGCTACTTCTTGGGTTCAAGACAGCCTCCACCAACCTGACTACAGCCACCAGCAGCTTCAGCCAGCTTAGAAGATGTGCACTCATAAGAATGCAATAAGAGCCTGCAGGATCAGGCCAGCGGCCCATCTAGCACAGCACCTCTCAGTGCCCAACAAGATGCCCTGTGTGGAGCCCGAAAGCAGGACCTGAGCTCAGCACTAACTCTCTGCACCTGTGATTCCCATCAAACGATACTCAGAGGCCCCAATGCCTTTGACAGCAGAGACAGGACATGGATCATTGTTGTCCATGAATTTATCTAATCCTCTTTTATAGCCGCAAAAATTGGTGGTGATTCCCAGCAACTGTTATATTCAGAGGCACAGTGCCTCCAACAAAAAGACTCCTGATTGATCAGGTTAATTGATCAGGTTAATTAAGATAAATAAGTAAGTAACCCACGTGCTAATTGTGGGCTTCATCTGAGAAGCTGCCTTGCCCTGTCTCACACAGCCGGAGAAGCCTCTTCCAAAATAACAGCACCCGTTGCCACCTGCGCCGGCCCCATTTGGAACCAAAGGAAGCATTCCCCTCCAAAACTACAGCTACGGTCGCATGCAAATGTCACTGTCTAATCTAGGGTTACCTGACGTTCCCGGGGACAGTCCCCAGATTTGCAGATCTGTCCCTGGGAAACATGGCAGCGGCAGCCCCAGCAGCCCAGAGCCAGCCTGGTAGCGCAGTTGGCTCTGGCTGGCTTCAGGAGCTGCTCGCTGCTCGCTGCTCGCTGCCACTGCCACTGCTGAAGGTGAACCGGGGACGTCCGGCGGGACAAATCTCCTGCCCCCTTCCCCCTTTGTTTTGACAGCTTGGGGGAGGCTCAGGAGTCGCGGGCGGGCGGGCGTTGCCCAGGAGGGGCACAAGGCATGCAGTTTCTCTGCCAGGCAAGGTGCAAAGCCCTTCTTTCGCACCCTGCACAGTTTTTAAAAAACTGGGCAACAGCCGCCCACCTGCGACTCCCAAGCCTCCCCCGACCTGTCAAAACAAAGGGGGAAGGGGGCAGGAGATCAGGGAAGGCTTGGGAGTCATGGGCAGGCAGCATGCCGTTGCCCAGTTTTTTTTAATAAACTGCACATTTATGTTTCACAGGGTGCGAAAGAAGGGCTTTGCACCTTTATACAATATGCATGTGTGCTTGGGCCCAGGGTCTTTTGCCTCACCATCCCCACTACTGATTCCCTGTTGCTACTCAGCTTCAAAAAAAAAAAAAAAAAAAAGGGTCTCCGGATTCATTGAAAAAAATCCTGTAACCACAGTCTAATCAATTAAAACTTGTTGGCTTAAGATTTCCTTAATTGAGTGGCAGCGGCTGTTAACTGCCTTGGGCAGGGAGCCATTTCCATGAGAAGATTGGCAGGCGGGGTGAGGGTGCGGAATAATTCTCCCTCTTGCGATCCCCTCCCGGGAAGTTCTAAGTGCGCCCAGGCAGAGGGACCCTATGGTACAGAGGACAAACTTTTGTTTGAGGGCTGCTGCCCAGCCCAAGCCTGGCGTACAGGTGAAGCACCCTAAGGAGGGAGGGCGTGGTGGCAGGGGTGGCGCTTGAAGTAGCTGCCCGTTCACAGTGAGCACCTGGGAAGCAGAACGATCAGGCACACCCAAGTCTCCTGGTCATCAGGAAGAACTTTCAGAGAGCAAGAGCCGTTCAACAGTGGGACGGACTCCCTTCGGAGGTCATGGACTCTCCTTCCTTGGAGATTTTTAAGCAGAGGTTGGATGACGATCTGTCAGGGATGCTTTAGCTGCAATTCCTGCATTGGGGTGGGGGCAGGCTGTTAGATTACATTTTAGAATCTACAGTTCTATGATTCTATACCTCAGTACTGTTTACACTGGCTGGCAGAAACTCTCCAGGGAGTCTTTTTGCAAGCCCTACCCAGAATTGAACCATTCCCGGGACCTTCTGCATGCAAGGCAAGTGCTCTACCCACTGAGCAACAGCCCCCCTGCATCAGGAGAGTCCTTCTGTTGCTGTCCTCCTGAACACATACATGGAGGCTCCCTCCCTCCCTCTCCTCCTTCTCCTCCTCCTCCTCCTGCCTTTGCGAATCCACCGCTAGTCTGGAAAATTGCCTGGTGCGCTGCTTTTGCTAAACACTGCAATTACGGGGAGGGAAATTGCCTAGCGAAGTTTCCCCTCCCGCCGAAGCCCCGTTAATTTGGGCATAAAAGAAGCGCCTCCGCCATGCAAATGAGGGCCCTGGTGCCGCACACCCGGCGGCACCTCGCGGGCCCAAGCAGGCAGTTGTTAGTGCTGGCGGCTGGTGAGAGAGCCGGCTGTGGCTCCCTCATTTTCCTCGCTAAGCCGTGCTTGGGCAACGGGCCGGAAGGCCAGACGGCAGTCTCCTTGTCCGTGTGGCAAATGTCAAAACACACACACAGAAATAAATAAAAAAATATGCCAGCCACTTCACCAGGGGAACATATTGCCGGGGTAATGGAACAAACTGTGCATTAAATGTGTGCTCTTTGCATTGCTCACCAGCTTTGCACTTGAAAACCGGCTGGGTTCTTGGGGGTTGTGGAGCAGAGGGGCTGGCAGAAGAGGAGGTCCCTGGCCGTCATGCCTACAGTCTTGGCCTTTCCGAGCTATTGATTAGCGCAGCCTTCATTAGCCAGGCTTTGAAATTGTTCGTTTCATTTATTTCACGTTTCTGAGCATGCACTCCCTTCCTCCTGGTCCTGGCTCTGAGGCCTTTTCCTTGGGGAGCTTCAGAGGCAAGAGAAACAATGGGCGCACGTTCCCGCACCCTCACGACGTGGCCCTGGTCGGCAGCTTTCTAGCCACAACCCAATTCCTACCCACCTCCCTATAATTTGCCCATTGCGGAGCTTTTAAAAGCTCACACGCCCCGTCGGGAAAATGAGAGGCAATAAGAGAACACAGGCGAAATAGTACAGGGCTGGTTTGCCAATGACCCAGGTTAAGAGAGGCTTTGGCAGGGGCAGGATAGCACCTTCCTGTTCTGGCTCAGGTCGTGAGCCAAAGTGCTCCTGCTCCTGCAAAAGTGTCCTGTTCTTGCTTCTTGTGGGAGTGAGTTCCACAGTGTAACACTGCAATGTGTAAAAAAGCTCCTTTCTTTTATCTGGCCTGAATCTTCCAACATCCATTGACTTCTACTAGCATGTCCCATCTTCCAAAAACTTTTTAAAATCTACAAAAGCTATGAGAGGGGATCAAAGAGCTGGTGGCAGAGCAAACACTCCACCTGCAGAAAGCCTCCAGATTCAAACCCTACAGTTAAAAAGCAAAAAAATGTGCAAAAACTCTTTCTGCATTGAGGGGGCTGTTGGGCCTCTTCAGACATCCTCCTTATTGGGCATCCATGATGATTTGCACCCACGATGGAAGAGAGCCTGTTATATGCAATTGGTTTGAACCCTCAATACTGTTCACACCTGTTCAAGGACAGACACTCTGTTTCCTTTCCAACCACTGCATAACCTGCAAATTCCTGCTGAAGCCCTGTGATCCTCCACACCGCAAACATTGCAGAGTGTGCTTTCGTTGGCCTGCTCTTATCGCTCTGTAGCGCAACAGTGCCCCCCCCCAACCAAGACACAACAATATGGCAACACTGGGGAAGCACTGCAGAACAACTACTAAAGTGGAACGTTGTGTTGTGGACAGCCTAGTACAAATCCGGCACTAACTCACTACTATTTCATCAATGGCAAATGGCAAAACACATCTGCAAAGAAAGACGCCAGTCTGGGCTGCAGTCAAATCAAGACAAGAAGGAGTTTCTGTGTTGCAAACTCGCCTCCCAATTAACTGATGGCTTGCTCAGATTTGCCGTTCTGCCTGGAAAGTAACCCAAAGTCAGGTTCCTCATTTGCAAATACACGTCGCTAATTGCCGCAGGAAAGCATCGACCCAGCAGCTGATTGTGATGCATTAATTACAAATCTGAAACCTCCTTTTCTTAAATTGGAGTGTTCTCCTGTGGTAGATACTGTAAGGTGATTTCTTGATTACTGCTGCGAATGTAAATTTTGGGGGAGGGTGGGGAGGCATATCCTGTCTTCCTGACAATATGGCAAAGGTAAAGGGACCCCTGACCATTAGGTCCAGTCGCAGACGACTCTGGGGTTGCGGCGCTCATCTCGCTTTACTGGCTGAGGGAGCCGGCGTACAGCTTCCAGGTCATGTAGCCAGCAGGACTAAGCCGCTTCTGGCGAAACCAGAGCAGCGCATGGAAACGCCATTTACCTTCCCGCCGGAGCAGTACCTTTTCATCTACTTGCACTTTGACGTGCTTTTGAACTGCTAGGTGGGCAGGAGCAGGGACCGAGCAACGGGAGCTCACCCTGTCGCAGGGATTCAAACCACCGACCTTCTGATCGGCAAGCCCTAGGCTCTGTGGTTTAACCCACAGCGCCACCCACGTCCCATCCTGACAATATAGCCTCACAATATTACCAGGAGCTCAAATCATTTGAACCAATTGACAGCCCTTTTTAAAAAACAGAACCCTCCCACTATTCTGCTCCAGGGGGGCTGGAAGAACCCCCCCACAAGAGGGGTGCCAATGTGAATAAAATATGGGGGGCAGGTAAGCTCTGCCCTACATAACTGATCACAAGACAGGGTGCGTACACACACCAGTTAAATGCCAATGCCCATCAACTTTGGGGTCCTGGTCCCCTCAAATCTTTTATGGGGGGGAGGGACCTTGGCCCTTAGGAACTGGCTCCTGTGCTCCAGGAACAGTGCAATGGGGAGAAGAAGGGAAATGGTTCTGTTCGGTAAGCAGAAATATTTGCAGTGATGGAACAATCATAATAGCACGATGGCAAATTCCCTCCAGATCTTCAATAATTGTTGGGAAAACTTTGGCCAGGAAAAGAGTGGCATGTATACAAAACAACTTCTTTCTTACCAGAGTGAAAGACTATGGAATAAATGTCACCCTCTGGTTTTCCGTCCATATTGGCTGACCCACTCACTTGTCTTCACTGCAATCAAAGCCAATTGCATAATCTTACGTCCATTTGTACAGGGCAGTAGCTGTGGGGGGGCTGCAGCCACTTTCCTCCTGCTAGCCACATTTGACGGGTTGGATGAGGCCGCCCACTCGCCCATCACCTGACATCACGATGATGATGTTGGAGTCCAGCTCATAAGAACCTAAAATGGAGCTTGGCTGCTGGATCAGACCAGTGTCCCATCTAGTCCAGCATCCTCACAGTGGCCAAGCAGAGGCCTACATGCGAAGCCTCCAAGCAGGACCAGAATGCAACAGCCCACTTGCGGTTCCCGGTGTGCTACCTCTGAGAGTGGAGGGAGAACCTCATATCACACCTCATAGCCTCTGGTGGCCTTATAACCCTCCAATCCCCGTTAAAAGCCACCCAAGTTGGCGGTTGCCATCCCTGTGTCTTGTAGAAGTGCATTCCATCGTTTAACTTTGCGCTGTGTAAAGAAGTTCTTCCTTTTGCCGGTCCTGAATCTTCCACTGTTCAGGTTCACTGTTCTGGATGTTTTAGAGTATTGTGAGAGAGAAACCATCCCTGCCTCCACTTTCTCCAGGCTGAGCACCGTTATCAAGCAGCTCTGTCGCGTCCCTACTTCCTTGACCCTTTTCGAAACTGATACACACCCAAAATGTTGAAGGCTTCTTGCAGTGGCCAGCCAGACGTCTCAGGTTGCCTGCAAGCAAGAACCTGGGCATGGCAGTCCTCTCCTCACCTGTGTTTCCTGGCAGCTGGTATTCAGAGGCACATTCTGCCTCCGGCCGTGGAGGGAGAGCCTGGCCGGAGAACTCCTAGCCGTCAGCATGGACAATTGCTGGTGGAAGTTGCAATGCAGAGGACCGCATCCGCCCTGCCCTTGTTTCTCTTGCCATCTGGTCAAGGAATAAGATAAGGCTCGCCTACGCAGAGCTTCTCCTGCACAAGCACCCCTGGGGTGAACCCCACAAACTACGTTTGACCAGAGCCTTGCCTAGCTTGCCCACCTCATCCCACTGCCAGATGGCGGCAATGCAGGATCCGCCTCATCTTTCAGAGATGGAACTGGGAGCAGGAGGTGCCCACCCCTGTTCTGATGCACCCCTCTCCGTTCCACCAGGCTCCCTCCACCAAAGTTATTGCACATTTAGGAGAGAAATTGCTGGTTGCCTGAATTCGTGTGAACCGTTCATTGTTGTGAGGTTAATTTTAACATGGACAGAGGTAACTGTTTTGAGCAAAGTACACAGACAGTACACAGATGGTTCCTGTGCAAATATGCCCTTAACCCAAAAGGAGTGCACAGGGCAGTCCATTTTTTGTTTCGACCCGTTTCTCATTTTTTCCCAAGCTTAAAAGTCCAGTTCTCCACATTTCCGGATTTTACATTTTATTTTACTTTATTGAAGCCCTCGCAGAAAACTGCCAGCATTTTAGTGTACTACCTTTTTCTATGCAATTTGTCCAACATATGCAATTTTTTTGCAAGCAATCTTCTTTAATATAAAAGCATTTTTGAATATTACTTCTGCAAATGTATGCATTTAAAAAAAACAAACCAAAAAACCCCACATTCCCCTAATATGTGTAGCTTTGTGCATATTATTTGCTTGGAGAACTGCATGACAAAATTTGGAGAGAAGTGCAGAATTTGAAGGATGGCTGTGCTACAGCTCGATGGTATATGGATGAAGTGGATTCTCTTCAAAAGGGGATAGGAACTGAATTTCACCTCTGTCCCTATAAGCCCCATGCAGGTAATTCTGTCAAGTCTGAAGGACAGGACATGCATCACACCACACACACACACACACACAAACTGCATCCCAAGACCTTTACGTGATTGCCGCACATGCATCTTGATGTTCTCTCTTCTTTGAAAGTACCACCCTGATAGATGGGTAACCAATGGCAGACGAGCTCTGTGCTGGTGGTCTGTGACTCTTATTGACCTGCCTGCCCCCCCAAGATCAGCAGATGAGGCCTTGGGGGTGCCTAGCCTGGATGAAGATCACGGGTGCTGTGAGCCTGGGAAAAGGTCTTTTCAGTGGTGGCTCCTCATAAGTGGAACTGAGGTGCCTCTGACCCTACCTCACTTCTCCTACCTAGGCAGTTATCTTTCCACAAGGGCCAACGTTGATGCCGAAATCCAGCATCGCCTGAGCTCTGTGAGTGCAGCTTTCTCCCGACTGAAGTGCAGAGTTTTTGAGGACTGGGACATTCGCAGGGAAACCAAAATGCTTGTTTACCAAGCTATTGTGCTACCAACCTTACTATATGCTTGTGAAACATGGACCACTTATAAACGCCATCTCCAACTCCTCAAAAGATTCCATCAATGGTGTCTCCGAAAAATTTTACACATCACACTAGTATCAGTGTACTGGAAGAAGCAAAGATCACCAGCAATTATTCTTCAACATCAACTTTGCTGGACTGGTCATGTTGTGCGGATGCCTGATGATCGTCTTCCAAAGCAACTACTTTATTCTGAACTTTAAAATGGAAAGCGTAATGCTGGTGGTCAACAAAAAAGGTTTAAAGACTGTCTCAAGGCAAATCTAAAAAAATGTAGTATAAACACTGACAACTGGGAAACACTGGCCTGCGAGCGCTCCAATCGGAGAACAGCCTTTACCAAAGGTGTCATGGGCTTTGAAGACACTTGAACTCAGGATGCAAGGGAGAAACGTGCTAAGAGGAAGGCATGCTTGGCAAATCCACACCGTGATCACCTCCCACCCGAAAACCAATGTCCTCACTGTGGAAGGCCTTCTGGATCCAGAATTGGCCTCCACAGTCACTTACGGACTCATTGTTAAAACCGTATTTATGGAAGACAATCTTACTCGGCTACAAGGGATGGTCAAAGAAGAAGAAGAAGTTTTAGTCGACTGGTTCTGATGCATCTGTTTTGGCAGGAACTTGGAGGAGGAGGAGAGACCTGGTGGCTGCTGCCACTATTAGGAACTGCCCTTTTGTGATTTATTAAATGTTTTTCAGGACTGCATTATTTTATGGATTTTTGAAATTCTATTTGTCTGCTGCAAACTGCCCAGTAGCTTGTGTAGCAGCAGGTGGCATTTAAATTACGGTACACACACACACACACACACACACAAGCACTGTGTGTGTGTGTGTGTGTGTGTGTGTGTAGTGTCCTACATGCTTCTATGACTGACCTTTAGCCCATACACATTGCATTCATTGCTCAGTTGGTAGAGCATGAGACTCTTAATCTCAAGGTTGTGGGTTCAGGGCCCATGTTAGGCAAAAGAGTCCTGCGTTTCAGAGGGTTGGACTAGATGACCCTCGTGGTCCCTTCCAACTCTACAGTTCTACGATTCTGTGCCTGCTTCGTTTTCACAACAGCCCTGCAAGGTCGCTTGCCTGATTCCCTTTCCACGGGCTTTTGGAACAAAGGCTGAGAGATAAGAGTTTTGCATTATCATTGCAATGCATGCATTGTTCATTTGCTACCCTGAACTGCTTTGGGAAGGAGGACAGGAGATAAATTGGAATGATAACAATAGCACACACCAGGTGCTGTAAGATAAAGGGTCTGGGGGAGGGAGTGTCACCTGAAATCAAATCCATGTGCTTCTATTAATCTCTTACTTGGTTTTCATGAGGAGGTGTGGACAGTTTAGTATCTCTTAACGGCTAGAAAAACCCACTGGTTGCCAAATGGCACAAACTGCCTCTACCTGAACACTACAGAATCTGGGGAATTGCTGGTACAGGACCATAGAATTGCAGCATTGGAAGGGACCCCAAGAGCAGGAATATGGCAACCCTTAAGCTGAAGACAGGCTTTTTGTTGTCGTTCCTTTTCGTACACCCATCGGAAGCTGCCTTATGATACTGAATCAGTCCACTGGTTCCTCTACAATGACTGGCAGCAGCTGTCCAAGTTTTCAGGGTTTCGGGCCGGAAGACTTTCAACCCAACCCTACCTAGAGATGCTGTCGGGGATTGAACCTGGGGCCTTCTGCACTCCAAGCAGGTGTCCTGCCAGGAAGGTACACTCCTTCCACAAGGTAGCACGGAAATCTTCCTGCAGCAACTTATCCCAGTCTCTCTTATGCTCAACAGGCTTAGCAGGTGTCTGTATTGCTGCAGAAACCCATTTGTCTAGAGCTGAGAGCGGGGCAGAAGAAATTGGTGTGTGGGTGTGCCTTGCCAGAGGAAGCACATCCTCTCGCAAGCCACTTTTGGCTGCCTCAGAAACGATTGTCTGACTTCAGCCTCATTGAATATGTATGACAGAAGGAGCGGATAATGAACACTATGAAAGGGACGTCTTCCTTTTGTTAACTCTTGGAAGATGAGGTGCAATACGGCTGTAAGTGCATATAATAATAGTTGAATTATGCGCCTGAGTCCCTCCCCACCCTCCTCCCTGCGATCTGATGTTTCCACTGAAAATGCGCGGCTACGAAGCGGATAACAGAATAGCAATGAATCCCAAAAGTACACTTGCGCAGGAAAAGTGCACCTCTTGCAGCAAAGACAACAAAAGTGCCCAGTAATGCACGCACAAAGGCGGGGGGGGGGGGACGGGACACATGTGAGGTTGCAAAAGGAACAAGCCCACATGAAAACATGTACCACACATGCATCAGAGGCAGTGAATCAGATTCGGCCACTAGGGGTTGACAAAGCCGCACATGTAAATGGCTCCGGGCACACCCTGGAACAATGCTGAGACAGAAGGACCAGCGGTCCAATTCTGGTACGAAACAGCATCCCATGGCCCCTCCTGTGTGACAACAGCTCAGTTGGTTGAACACGAGACTCTTGATCTCAGGGTTGTGGGTTCGAGCCCCACGTTGGGCAAAAGATTCTGTCATTGCAGGAGGTTGGACTAGATGACCCACGTGGTCCCTTCCAACTCTGCAGTTCTATCATTCTATGATCCAGCTTAGACCAAAAGGCTCAGCCCAGTGTTGAATTTAGGGCCATTCCCCTGCACAGGCCGCTGAGCCAAGGGGGCACCACATTGAGAAGATCCATCACTGAGAAGATCCATTTGGGGGCACCAAATGTTGGCCTCGCTGAGGGGGCCAGGATACCAAAGATGACCCAAGTCTGCCCCCACTCAGTCTCATTTCCCATGAACAGCGGGGTCCCACTTACCCGGATAACGTAGCGTGAGGAGTTCTTGTCGTCCAAGTTGACCGTGAGGGAGAAGAAGACGGCCGTGCTGTAGACCCCCTGCGTCTTGTACAGGAGCTCGTTGAAGTCCCATCGCGCCTGCCTGGCGGTGGCGGCGGCCATGTCCCAGCCGCCGCAGTCCTCCAGGACGTCCAGCATGGGCCGGGCGCCCTGCTGGTCGATCTCCGCCATGTCCAGGCAGGAGCGGAAGAATTCCTTGACCTTCCGCTCGGCCGAGGCCTGATAGGGCCTTCGGATGGGCCTCAGCAGCAGGCGCCGCAGCTTCTCCTCGTTCTGCTCGCCGATGGCGGCGATGATGCCGTAGATGAGCTTGTCCTCAGGGATGGCGTGCCGCCGCAGCCAGCCGCCGCAGGCGAAGGAGTAGAAGTCCTTGCAGGGGTCAATGGTGTGGTCGATGTTGCCGGCGACGAAGCGCGACACCTTGACCAGGGCCTTGCGCTCCTGGCATCCCTTGAGGCAGTAGGCATCGTATTCGAGGGCCACGTATTTCAGAACCAGGATGCAGCCGAGGATGACGCAGAGCCCCGCTGCGAAGACCAGGCCCGAGAGCAGGCAGATCTCACGCCGGCTCCAGCGGGGGAGTCCGCAGCGAGGCTTCTTGGGCACCGTTGCGCCCAGCTGAAGGTTGAACCCGTTGGGCAGGGTGCCGCTGCTGCTGTACTTGCTGACATACCTCACCTCCTGGAACTCGTCGTAGTGCGCCGTCAGAGAGTACGTCTTCTCCATCTTCGCGGCAGCGGATGTTGGGCTCTCAAAGTTAAGGGGCGCCCTGTGCGATGCTAAAATCCAGCACTCCCGCCTCTCGTGCTTCGTTCTATGGCATGGTTGCGGTGCAGCTGAAACAGTTGCGCTACCCTAAAACCGTCTCCGCTGGCAGGCCAGAGGGGAGCTTGGCGGGCTGGCTGGGGACAGGGGCACAGAGGTCACAGGGTGGCCATGATGGCGCTGCGGCAGGAGATTCCAGCAGGGGGCGTTTAAGGCAAGCGACCAGGCAGGCAGCAGCAGCAGCAGCAGCAGAAGTTCCTGATTTGGAAGCACCTCAGTCCAGGGAATCCCTCGCGGGACGGGGACATCCACGCGCGCGGGGAACAGGTGGAGCCGCTTATTTTCCGCGGGGAGAGGCGGGGGTTGCTCTGCCAAAAAAAAACAAACAGCAACACACATACAGTGAGATGTTTTAATTAGCGGGAGGGAAGAGAGGCGCCTCCATATTTTATAGCATCCTCGGGCGCGCAACGCGCAATGAGAGCCTCGTCGGGAATCGTTCCCCGTCTGCACAGGGAACTGGTGGGGCGGGGAGCGGGGAGAGGAGCCTGATCTCACGCCCACCTCCCCGATCCAGCCCCGCCAAACTCTTCCCACCCTTCCTAAACTGCAAACTCCCTTCCCTGCTAAGGCCCAAGAGATTACGCGCCCGCCCAAACTGCCCCCCAAACCCCCACTCCGGGAGAAAAAGAGCATTTTTAGCGGGACAGACTCCAAGGAGAGGCAATGCCTGGGGCTGCAAGGAGAGTAGCAGGGCCCCTCCCCGCTCCCCGCGGAAAGAGACGCGCGCCTCTTTGGAGACGGGCGGGGGGCGCTTGAAATTGGGACCAGTTCATCGCGACCACCCTTGCCTTTGAGTCATTTCTCCCTTCCAACAAGGAGATGATCCGATGGGGTTTTTGTCTTTCGAGGAATGGGTCTCGCTATGGATGATCTAAGGGGGTGTGTGGAGGCGACGCGCCCCCCCCCTCCCCACATCTCTAAGACCTCGCCGACTTACAAATCCATCGCGGAACAAGGGGAAGGAGGCAGCGGGCGGAGAGGTCCGACCAGCCCTGCTACATCTAACTTCCCTGCAGCTCGGGTCGCCCCCATCCCATAACTTGAACTTGGGGGGGGGGGCGATACATAGATCTCCCTTCTGGGGTTTGGGCACCGCCGATCGTCTCTTTTCGCCTCTTCTATGAAGGCTTTTCCGCCCTGCTTGTCTTTCTTACGCGGCTGCTCATCGGGAAAGGCAGAAAGGGAGTCCCAATCTTCCCGGACCAGCGCCAGAAGCAATGGGTTTTTTTTGGGGGGGGGGCGTCTGGGACCTCCAGCTTGCCAGGGCTTTTCCTCGCCTTCTCCTCCTCCCAGGCAGATTTGCAGCCGATCCCAAAGGAGGAGTCGGGGGGGGGGAGCTAGCGGGACCCCACGACGCCCGGCCAGCCATGCGAATTGGGGGTGGGGTGGGGGCACGCCGGTGGAAGGCGTGCCGGGTCCGCGTGGGGGAGGGAGCGATCCTACAAGCCTCGCCAACTTTCCAGCTCCTCTTCCTCCAGAATAAACGGGGGGGGGGCGTTTAATTCGCGGGGCCCCCTCCGACGTGCCCCCTTCTTGGGGATGAGCGTGTGCGCCCACTCACGGTGGGAGGGGTGTAGAGGAAGAAGGTGGTGTGTGCCCCCCCTCGGTCCCATTGTTCGTGGCCGCCTTCCCCCAGAGCGCAGCGGCTTCTTCTTGGCACAGTTTTGGGGGGCTCAACAGCTCCCCGTCCCTCGAACCGAACCCGACCCCCCTCCCACTTTGGGACATGCCCGAGCACCGCTGCCCACCCCTCCCCGTCCGGCCGCCTCTCCGGTCCGGATCTGTTGCGCTCTCCACGGCGCAAAGAAAGCAAGCCCGGAAAGTTGCAGGAGCAGATCTCTGGCTCCGGATCGGGATAGCAGGGGGTCGGTGGGGGGCGCGTCTTCCTTTCTTGAGACCCCCGCCCCCTCAAAAAGAAAGCTTACCTCCCCCAAAAAGAAACCAAGTTGCGCGGAGCAGAACCGGTGCGCCCCGGACCTCGCTGCCCAGTGACGGTCGCGCAGTGGCTGCGCCGGGAGGCAGAGCTGGGCGGGGGGAGCGACTCTCGCCTCCCCCCCCCTCCCGGGTCCGATCCCCCCCTCCCCAAGTACCTGTAGTCAGAGCCTCGGGTCGCCTGGCTCAGAGCTGCCGCCTGCCTGCCTGCCGGAGGAGCCGGCGGTGAGGAGGGGGGTGTCTTCGCCTCAGCCCCTCTTTGCGGGCTCCTCCAGCCCGACCATCCCCTCCCTCCTTGGAAGTGCGGGAGAGAGAGAGAGAGAGAGAGAGAGAGAGAGAAACCCGCTCGATGATTATTATGCAAATTGCCCGGCGGTGCCTGAGCTCCAAAGTCTTACCTCATCCCTGCCAGGGCTGGGAGAGGGAGGCAGGGGGAGCTGGGGGGGGGGAGAGAAGGGGACCACCCCCTCGCCCCTCCCTCCAGTGGGAGAGACCCCTGGGAGTGGGGAGGGGAACCCCCTGATTACTTGCAGGAGGGGTGGAGGGTCAAGAGAGACCCCCTTCTAGAAGAGCTGGTTGAGGACAAGCCCTAGTGAGGGTGGGGTGGGGGTCATCGCCCCTGGACCTGGGCAAGGGAATGAGAACGGGTAAAAAAAGGGACCCCCCCAAAAAGAATCTTATATATAGACTCCTCTCGCTGCAAAGGGGAGAGAAGCCCTTTCCCTGCCTCTGGAGGGACTGGAGAGTTTCCCTTCACAGATGTGGTTGGAGGAAGCGCCAGATGTTCGTTTTTTGTGGCGGGGGCATTATCGACCCAGACTGGGCGGGGGCGCGCGGTTCAGCTGGCTTCCTCCAAGCACCTGAAGAACCTGGCCCGCAGCTGGGGCTCTCTGCTTGGGTGTCTGGCCAGTTGCAGGGGGTGGGTGGGGTGGTCCCTCCCCTCAGGCTTGGCTGCGGGGTGGACCCGATGTCCTCTGGGTTCCTTGCCTCTACAGAACGGCATTCTTCAGAGCTCTCTCTCTGTGGTTCCACAGGGGGTGTTTGCTGGGGGGAAGAACTGTGTGTGTGGCAGTCCCGTGCCTTTGCTGAGTGTGTGTCTGCCAGGAAAAGTAGAGATGGGCGTGGATAGGAGGGGTTGTATCGTCCCTCCCTCTCCCCCCCCCCACTTCCAATATCCAGATTGAATCCAATCGGGAACATAACGCTGCATTGCAGATGAATCCCCACCATAAGTCCGCCCTCCACAGCGGGTGTCGCCGGTGGAGATTTATAGCCCATCATTTACAGCCGGTGTCACTCTGATCTGGGTAAATCAAAAGGGTTTGAATATTTATAGGGGGCATATGACACCACGCACCTGCGGCTACGTTGGCCCTGCTGGCATGCTGCAGAGGGCACAGTGGGCAGTTCCCTCCCTGCGGCCTGTTGGCTTGGCCTGGGAGGCAACTTGCTTGGACAATTGACCACCTGTGGCTGCACTCGCCTGCAGGCCAGGCCACTCTGCCTAAAAAACATACCTGCGAGGCACTCGCTTGGCATTTTAGAGCGTCCCAGGGCGCATTGTTCCAAAGATTATCAGAAGAGCCTTATAGGGTAGGCCATGATTATACGCACGTTTTACAGCTGTGGGGCAGAGTCAAGGAGAAGTGGCCTGGCAAGTTTGGGGCGGAGGCACGGTTTGAAGGAGGAAATCCCTGGCTCATCGCCCAGTCATTGCACTCGTGGGGTGGGGTCCAAATGTGGTCCTCCAAGTCTCTCTGCCATTGGAGCTCTCGCCATATCATACACCCACCCACACACCGCCAGGTCATAAGCTGGGATAGCTCAGTTGCAGAGCATGAGACTCTTAATCACAGGATCGTGGGTTCGAGCCCCATGTTGAGTGAAAGATTCCTGCATTGCAGGGGGTTGGACTAGATGACCCTCGGGGTCCCTTCCAACTCTACCATTCTATGTTTCTATGCTCCTGCTCTGCATTCTCCTTTACTGCTTTGGCCAAGCTGAAATGTCTCCTGAAACTCAGTTAATGCCTTCTCCTTGGCTGGAGGGAAGACAGAGACTGGAGGGAAGACAGAGGCGGATTTAGGGCAGTGCGAATGGTTCCCTCGCACTGGGTACTGAGCTATGATGTAGTGCACATGCAGAATGGGAGGCAAGAGGCAGGGAGTGCCAAATTTTGGCCTTGCACAGGGCACTGCTGAAATTTGAAAGCCCAAAATCTACCCTTGGTGTGTTTGTGTGCATGCAGAAACTTAAAAAAAAGGTAAATATAAAGGACCCCTAGACGGTTAAGTCCAGTCAAAGGCGACTATGGGGTTGCAGCACTCATCTTGCTTCGGGATGAGGGAACCAGCATTTGTCCACAGACAGCTTTCCGGGTCATGTGGCCAGCATGACAACCGTTTCTGGTGCAACGGGACACCGTGATGGAAGCCAGAGCATATGGAAATGCTGTTTAGCTTTCCGTCGCAGCGGTACCTATTTATCTACTTGTACTGGTGTGGTTTCGAACTGCTAGGTTGGCAGGAGCTGAGACAGAGCAATGGGAGCTCACCCCGTCGCAGGGATTCGAACTACTGACTTTCCATTCAGCAAGCCCAAGAGGCTCAGTGGTTTAGACCACAGTGCCACCCGCATCCCATTGTAGAAACTAGCCAGCTGTACAAAGGTAACCTTTACTTCTCCCACTTGGGAATTTTTTGCAACCTTTCTTCGATACCGACTTATCTCCAGCCCTTTGATCATTTTGGGTGCCCATTTCTGAGCTCTCCCCAGCTCTTCCAATATCCGCTTTGAGGTGCAGGGAGGAGAGACAACGCGGAGCAGCTCTAGGATGGGGAACCTGGTGGTCTTCCATAACTTAGTGAACTCCTACTCCCATCAGCCAGCATGGCCAATGGCCAATGATGGGAGTTGTAGTCCATCACTATATAGAGGACCACAGGTCCCCTGTCCCTGGGTAGCTTGTTGCATCAGAGCATCGGAAACAACCTTATACAGAGTTGGACCAATGGTCCAACTGCCTCTGGGTTAGCTCAGTGTTGGCCTATGACCATGAAAAATCGAGTCCCTTGGACCACTCACCTTCTCTTCCCCAAAGCCACAGGGCAAGGATGTTTCAAGGACAAAATGGGATTCTCCACAGTAGGGGAGGGGTGGTGCCTCTGGTGGGCGACACGTTGTCATCCTTCTGGGGTTGTTTGTCCTCCTTTGGTGCCCACTCTCACCTGTGGCTCCTGTGGGATGTGAAACACAAGAGCAGTCAAGTACAGCATTCCTAGAGTGGACATGTTTACACATGGGGAGGAATGTTTGTCCAGCCAGCAGGTAAACTTCCTGTTTCCTTCTGGGCTGGGACTGACTTCCTCTGCATGTGACTAGAGGTGGGCGTGGCCTCACCTGTGCAGGTAACGACAAAAGCACAGGGCAGGGCAGCCATCTCTCTCTCTGACTACATGTATTGAAGAAGCAACATAAGATGCTCTCTTGGCCTCCAGTCAAGAGAGGACAAAGGGACTGTCTTCTTATGAGATAGTTTCCAGGTATGTGTTACTTTTCTAAGCTAAGTCTGCCTTCTGGGATCCGATTGTGAACAGAATGTGAGTAAACTTTTTTTATACTTTTATAGAAGACTGTGTTGTGTCTTATCTTTTATGAGGGAATAAAGGGAAAATACTAGAACAGTTATGATAGAGGCTTTAGCGACCCTGAGCAAACGCATCCGCTGCAAGTTTAAAAAGGGGGATGTTACTCTGCTAAATTGTGAACTTGTTAACACAAGTTGGAAAGGCTATTATCAGACAATATATCCTCTCCTGCATCCCTGAACATTCCCACAGCTCCTGGAAGCTGTCAACATGCAATAGTGGCTACACCCTGGGAACGGCTTCAACTGGTCAGCTAAGCCAGGTGAGGGGAACTGATGGGTCTCAAATCCTCAGGGAGTTAGGGATGTTTCCCTGAGTGTGAAGACAGGCTCTGGAGGATTGAACAGACAAGACCAAGAGTGGGTCCAATGGTCAAGAAGGCGGTTCCTGCACATGCTGCAGAGGGAAATGAGGGCCAGATGGGGATCATCAGCCTGGGAAAGGAGCCCATCTAGGAGAAGGAAAACTCAGGTCCTAAATCCCAGCCGCCTTGAGGGATATCTTTGGGAGAAGAAAAGGCTTGGGAGTAAACCCTACACAAATCTGGAGTGGAGCCCCTAAGACAGTGAGATGGCTCCTTGTACGCCTCCTTCTGGCAACTCCTGCAGCCAAGCTAGTGCCAAATACAGTGGTACCTCGGGTTAAGTACTTAATTCGTTCTGGAGGTCCGTTCTTAACCTGAAACTGTACTTAACCTGAAGCACCACTTTAGCTAATGGGGCCTCCCACTGCCGCCGGAGCACAATTTCTGTTCTCATCCTGAAGCAAAGTTCTTAACCTGAGTTACTATTTCTGGGTTAGTGGAGTCTGTAACCTGAAGCGTATGTAACCTGAAGCGTATGTAACCCAAGGTACCACTGTATCTTGATCTGCTTTCCTTTGGACCACATCAGTGAAGCTGGGAGGGGAGTCTTGTTCTCTGGTCAGCCCAGGACCTCCAGACATGCAGCCCAGGCTTGCACAAACTAATGCAGCAGTTTGATGTCACCCCCGGAAGGCACACTCCATTGTCTCTTGAGGCAGATGGATACCAACCAAGTAAGTATTTGAACCTGTTGTGTGAATAATCATCCATGGAATTTGTGTAGTGGCGATCAAGAGTTCCTCTTAGCACGTACAGAGTCGTCTTCTTCTTCTTCTTCTTCTTCTTCTTCTTCTTCTTCTTTCTTCTTCTTCTTCTTCTTCTTCTTCTTCTTCTTCTTCTTCTTCTTCTTCTTGGCTTCCCAAGCGAGTTTGTCCCTGCCACTCTCTTTAAGTGGGCCTTGAAGAGAGACGTGAAGGGGGAGAGGGAAGCCGGCTGATTAATTAGAGGGAGGGGGAGCTTCTGCTAGCCAGAAGACGGAGGGGAAAGCGTGGGAGAAAAGCCAGAGAGCTTTCACAGAGGGCCAAGGGTGAGTGAAAAAACGGGGTTGATGGAAGGCGGCACACTCAGGAAGAGACGGGGCTCAGTGGCAGAGCATCAGCTGCCAGCCAGTGTAGGCACCACTGAACTGAAAGAACTTCATGGTGAGTTTTTCCGGCACCTATTTTTCTTTGGGGCGGGGGGAGTGCTGCCTCCTAATCAGATTTAATTGTGCCACCTGAATTTGTCAGTATGTGACAGAATCCCACCCAAAAAGAGGACAAAAGATTCCAGCAGTTGCTTTCTGTCTTGAATGTCAACTTTCTCAGGCCAGCCCTGCTAAGGCAACCATCCTCCTCCTCCTCCTTCTCCTTCCTGGATTTGGAGCGCAACCAAAAGCCCTCTAGGAATTTGAGGTTGTTGTGGTGGGGAGAACAGTGGGTCGGGCTTTTCATAGTGCCTCCCCAGGAATGATCTACCCCGAGTCAGAACACACAGATCCCTCCTACGTTATTAATGGTGGTGGCCGCTTGCTCGCACAGGGTAGTAAAAATTACAGGCTGCACAGAGTGGCTGAAATAATAAATCCCAACGTTTGCTAAGCACTACACAGCCTTATTATTATTTTTTCTGCAGGACTATGAGAGGGTTGAGTTTTAAGTAAGGACGCAGTTTCCTATAGGGCTGCTGTGGAGAGCTATTGAGAGAGTCACACGTGGCTCCTGGCTAGGAGACTGAGGTCTGCGAGCCACCAAGTCTCCCTTGCCTCTAGCATAATAATAAAGGAACAATAAATATTTATAAACACCTTTTTTTTTAAAAAAAAAAAAGCCCCCTGAAACCCAGTACAGTATGAAACACAGAATGAACAATGATGGAAAACCTACCTGCAGGGTAGCAATCTAAAGAAACAGACACACAGTGAGGATGGAGAGAAAGAAGGGGGGGGGAGTTGAGGAAAGATTTTGGAGGAAGAGAGGCAAGGGAAAATAAAAATTGCCAGGAGAATGGAAGGCAGCTTTAATAAAGCCTCTATCGCTTTTTCTCAGCCTCAATCTCCCACCTGCAAAATGGGCATAGTATGACTCACCTACCTTGTAATGGTGTTGGGGGGAGTTAATGCATGTGAACTGCTTTAAACAAGAAATGGGGTGGCCCTCCAAACGGGAGAACCAAACAAACCTGGATATTACCCTAGATGTTTTCCATAAGGCTGGAAGTTCTTAAGTTATTTTTCCTAATCAGTCGGAGGACAAGACTTGGGCGAAGTGCCTGCTCACCTCCTCGCAGGGAATCTGCCTGCCCCCAGCCAGGCCACTCCAGTGCAAAGGAACAGGATCCTCTTAGAGTCATCTAGTCCAACCCTCTGCAATGCAGGAATCCCGACACAAGGTCTCGCACACCATTTGAAACCATACCAGACCCTGCTTAGCTTTGCAAATGTGTTCACCATTTTATTCTGCGGGGGTCTGATCTGAGGGCTGGGTAGGGTTCACCTCCTTGATGGAGACCAGCTATCCTCCTTGGATCAGGCCCCCGGAAGCCTGCAATGCGGCCCCTGGTCTGTAAAATCTCTCCCACCGCTGCCCACTACCCGCCAATCTAACCCAGTCCCTTCTCATTAGAAGGATCTCCTGCTTTCTCCAGGACTTTCCTCTCACCCACCAGCCTGCATGCCCACAGATTAGGCTGTAAGTCTTCTCATTTTCCTTTCCGCAGGGGCCTACTGTGAAAGAGCATCGCTCCTCTCCGGTGGGACACGTCATCTGTCACTAGTGAGACAACGGAGCATTTGTCTCTGCAGCCGCCGCGATGGAGTGAAGGGAGCAGCCCTCAAAAGGGTCCCCAGGTTATTGACGCGCCTTGTTCTGAGCTGCTTTGAATTCCGGCAGCGGGACGGAGCCACGCTTGCAGGCCTCACCCTGGCAATCCCCTCGCCAGGATGCCGAAGAGAGATCTGGCGAACCCAGCTTAACAAAAAGAGTCATTTTGAAAGATGGGGGAAGGTGGAGGAGGACAAAGCTGCCACATTGTGGCTTAGGGCCCTTGTATTTATGGGACCGACTCTCTTGGTCTGCCCCACAGAGGACCTTAAGGTCCATGAATAACCATAGTTTAGAGGTCCTGGGCCCTAAGGAAGTCAGACTATCCTCTACCAGGGCCAGGGCCTTTTCAGTGATGGCTCCGACTTGGTGGAATGCTCTGTCCCATGAGACCAGGGCCCTGCAGGATTTAACCTCCTTCTGCGGGGCCTGTAAGACAGAGCTATCCCACCTGACCTTTAATCTGAATTCAGCCTGATCTTTTACTTCCCTTTCCTTCTCTTCTCTTCTCTTCTCTTCTCTTCTCTTCTCTTCTCTTCTCCCTCTCTTTCCCCTTTTATGAAGATTACCCACTCTTGGTAAAAGTAAAGGTAAAGGGACCCCTGACCATTAGGTCCAGTTGTGACCGACTCTGGGATCGCGGCGCTCATCTCGCTTTATTAGCTGAGGGAGCCAGCGTACAGCTTCTGGGTCATGTGGCCAGCATGACTAAGCCGCTTCTGGCAAACCAGAGCAGTGCATGGAAATGCCGTTTACCTTCCCGCCAGAGCGGTACCTATTTATCTACTTGCACTTTGACGTGCTTTCGAACTGCTAGGTTGGCAGGAGCTGGGACTGAGCAACAGGAGCTCACCCTGTCGCAGGGATTCAAACCTCTGACCTTCTGATTGGCAAGTCCTAGGCTCTGTGGTTTAACCCACAGTGCCACCCACATCCCCACTCTGGGACCCCACAGCTAATTCTCCCCTGGCCTCCTCGCTGGCCCAAGTAGGACTAAATCAGCCAGCTAGCCTTGATGACTAGCTAATGTTTATTGGATGGATTTCCCCCAAATTGATTTTTGAACTTTGAATTTTATTGTCACTCATGCTTTTATACTGTATTTTATGCTGCTTCTACGTTGTATTACAATTCAGTGTTTTAAATTTGTTGTTAGCCGCC
Organism: Podarcis erhardii; assembly: GCF_964252035.2. Classification (NCBI taxonomy): domain Eukaryota; kingdom Metazoa; phylum Chordata; class Lepidosauria; order Squamata; family Lacertidae; genus Podarcis; species Podarcis erhardii. Next base: position 96,626,748 of record NC_138509.1, on the reverse strand, counting down.
CTGAGCCTGGTTTTCTGAACCGGGAAGGGCAGGGTATAAATAAAAAAAATATTATTTATTTATTAAAGGAGCAGTAAAGAGGAGAGTGAGAGGTAATAAGACAGCCGTCTTCGCATATCTGAAAGGGCTGTCACATGGAAGATGGAGTAAGCTTGTTTTATGTTGCTACGGAGGCTAGGACTCAAACCAGTGCTTTTTTTCCTAAAGAAATGTTTAGGGGTACTCTCATTTTCCTATTCATATTGAAATACTGCCCCCTCAATGAGGCCAAACTTAGATTCACAAAATGTTTAGGGGTATGTGTATCCCTGCGCCCCCCCCCCCCCCCAGAAAAAAAGCACTGACTCAAACCAATGGACATTGGCAGACGTGGGTACTATGCCGCTCTGCGCAAGGCCAGAATTTGGCAACCCCAGCCCCCCAGCCCTTGTGCTGCCGTCCCAAAGGTGGGTAAGGAGGTGCATAATAATAATAATAATAATAATAATAATAATAATAATAATAATAATTTATTTATACACTGCCCATCTGGCAGCCACTCTGGGCAGCTTCCAGCAAAATATTAAAATACAGTAATGCATCAAACATTGAAAGCTTCCAAGAGCTCTCTGTCGCCTCCCCAGAGCTGGGAAAGCTTTGGGAAGGAGCTGAGATAACTCTAGGGCCTTGTCAGAGCCTCGTGCCTCCTTCCCACAGTCCAGTGACCCCTCACATCAGCACCCACCAGCCCTGAATCTGCCCCTGAAATGAATTCAAATTCCAGGGAGGTTTCTAAGCGGAGGTCAGGTGGCCATCTGCCAGAGATGATTTAGCTGAGATTCCTGCATTGCAGGGGGTTGGACTAGATGACCCTCGGGGTCCCTTCTCATTCTATGATTCTATGACAGGAAGCTCCTGGCCCAAATCGTAGCTGGTCCTGAGAGGCGAAGAAGGAGAGCAAGACTTCGTGTGCAGCAAAACGACAGCCTCCGACCGGAAGAGCATTTTGCAGCCGACTTCATTGCGAGAACTTGGAGCGTGCACATTTGTGGCTCGGAGGTTTGTCGTTACATATTAAGTTAGGGAAGATCTGCAGGCGTCGGCAAGGAAACAAATGGTCCCACGCCACCAAAGAGAACAACAAATACACCAATTCCGAATTAGATCACTGGATCTCCTGCTCGTCTCTGTTCCTTCTTCATGCTAGCGTTTCAGGCACTGCGTCAAAATTATGGAGCTCATTCAGTGTTGGGACTGGCTACTTTCAGCTGCCAGCGTTAGGAATGGCTCTACCATTAGGTAAAGTGGAGAGGCTGCCTCAGGTGGCAGATCCTGGGGCGGCGGCGGGGGGGGGGGGGTTGATGGCAGAGAGGCATTGGAGAAGAGACCTGTCTGTGGCCATACAACCTGCCCTGTGTCCTTGACTAAGTGAAGTCGGCTTCCCGGCTTCAGTTGCGGTGGACACTGGCTTCTCTGGTCAGACATCATGTTTTCACTGTGGTCAACCAGATGTCTATGGGAGCAGGATTCGAGCAACACTCTTCCCTCCTGCAGACCCTCTAAATGTTCCTGTTTTCCAGGGACATCCTTGACTTAGAGAACCCGTCCCCATTTCTGATTTGATCCCGGAATGTCCCGCTTTCCCTTAGGATGTCCCTATTTTCATTGGAGAAATGTTGGAGGGTATGGAGTTATCTGACCATCTTAGGTGTCCGAAGGCAATCCGGGCATAGGGAAAGGTTTTTTTAAAAAATGTTTAATGTTTTATTACGTTTTTATCTCTGTTGGAAGCTGCCCATAGTAGCTGGGGTAACCCAGTCAGATGTGTGGGGTATGGAATCTCAAAAAGATTCCATCAACAGTGTCTCTGAAAAATTTTACATATCACTTGGGAAGACAGGCGAACTAATATCAGTGTACTGGAAGAAGCAAAGATCACCAGTGTTGAAGCAATGATACTTCAACATCAACTTCGTTGGACTGGTCATGTTGTGTAGATGCCTGATTATAGTCTTCCAAAGCAACTACTCTATTCCGAACTTAAAAATGGAAAGTGTAATGCTGGTAGTCAAGGGGTTTTTAAGCAGAAGTCATATGGACAACTGTCATGGATGCTCTAGCTGAGATTCCTGCATTGCAGAAAGAGGAGAGTGCAAAATATGGTTTGAAGCTCAACATCAAAAAAATGAAGATCATGGCCACTGGGCCCATCACCTCCTGGCAAATAGAAGGGGAAGAAATGGAGGCAGTGAGAGATTTTACTTTCTTGGGCTCCATGATCACTGCAGATGGTGACAGCAGCCACGAAATTAAAAGACTCCTGCTTCTTGGAGAAAAGCAATGACAAACCTAGACAGCATCTTAAAAAGCAGAGACATCGCCTTGTCAACAAAGGTCCATATAGTTAAAGCCATGGTTTTCCCAGTAGTGATGTATGGAAGTGAGAGCTGGACCATAAAGAAGGCTGGTCGCCGAAGAATTGATGCTTTTGAATTCTGGTGCTGGAGGAGACTCTTGAGAGTCCCATGGACTGCAAGAAGATCAAACCTATCCATTCTTAAGGAAATCTGCCCTGAGTGCTCACTGGAAGGACAGATCCTCAACCTGAGACTCCAAGACTTTGGTCACCTCATGAGAAGAGAAGACTCCCTGGAAAAGACCCTGATGTTGGGAAAGATGGAAGGCACAAGGAGAAGGGGACGACAGAGGACGAGATGGTGGGACAGTGTTCTCGAAGCTATGAACATGAGTTTGA